>NW_026606098.1:0-600000 GCF_029834395.1 Sorex fumeus | reverse complement strand
GAGCATGGCTGGAGCCCCCTCCTGCCCTTCTCAAGGACTGTTCAGTCTTGTTTCAGATGGACCCCTGCAAGGCCAGCAAAGCCTGAGACGGAATGGGATGTACCCCAACTCCAAGGGCAAACGCCCTTCATTGGTGGGGAGTGGAGGGGGGGGGCATGGCCATACCTGGGCCTTCTGCGTACAGGACCTGAGAGCTGCACTCAGCCTGACGGCTGCCAGATACCCCCTTTTATCTTCGACCCCAAGGAGACAAAAACCCAACAACGCCCCAAGAGCCTGATAGTGGCACACAGGCCTGGTCGGCCTCTGAAGACGTTGGCCACCACATGTCGGTGTCCCGGGCTCTGGCTTGATCTCGGACTCATGGATTTATAATGTGGATTATAAATGCACTTAGGGGTTAGAGCGATAGCACAGCGGGTAGGGTGTTTGCCTTGCATGCAGCTGTCCTGGGTTCGATTCCCCACATCCCATATGGTCCCCTGAGCACCGCCAGGAGTAATTCCTGAGTGCAGAGCCAGGAGGAACCCCCAAGCATCGCCAGATGTGACCCCACACACACACAAAAAAAAAAAGAAAAAAAATGCTCTTAGATGAAGAAATATAGAAAGAACTAAGGATGTCATGCATTAAAAAAGGAAAAATCCACACTTGGTTCCACACCAAGATTCTCTCAAACGTGGTGCTCTGGGGGTCCAATGCGACCCCCCCTTCCTTAGCCTTCCTCTGTTCAACATCTGTTTAAAATGCACAGACACCTGCCCGCCCCCCCATTCCTGGCTCCTGCTACCCAAGCGTTCCTTCCCTCTGCCCAGGACAGAGACTCGATGGTGGAGGTGAGGTCACACCTAGCAACCCCCATAGACACCCCTCCCCACCAAACAAGCCCAGAGTATCTCAGGCGAGGGGCCACGTGGGCAGAGTGAAGGTGCCTGAGGGCACCCACCCCATGGTCCCCTCCCCGCACCCCTACTTCAGTCCCAGCCAAGTCCCAGCCCACAGTCAGGTTGGAAAGCAGGAGAGAAGCACAGAGTCATGGGGACGGGCTGAAACGCTCAGCCAAGCGACACGTTGAGGGGTCAGAAAGAGGCCAAACCCAAACCCGTCCATGGGAGATACAGCCTGACCCTCTGCCTCCTCTGGCCACAGGGGGCGCTGCGAGACTCCTGGGTCTCTCCCCACACTTGCCCACCACTTGGGGCCAGTTGGAGTCAGACCACCAAGAACAGGTCTCACTTTCCGTCACCTCACCTCTGCTGGACAGGGCAGCTCACGGCCACTGCCACCGCTTGCTCCTCCTCGGCCGGGGGGTCCCCACCTGTGCTTCTTCTGCTCCATCCCCTTCCCTGCCCTCCCTGAGAGCCCAGCATGTGCACCTGCCCCTTCTCCCTCCTCTGTCCTTCCTGGCTTCCCGTGCAGAGGCCTCCTTCCCCCCCGTGGACCCCTGCAGGGCCATTCTCAGGGCGCCTCTGGCACGCATCTCCTCTGCTCCTAGGCTCCAAGGCGACAGGTGCTTCTGGAACTTGGAGCCCCCCGCCCCCCAAGCAGACGCGGGCCTATTCACCCACCAAGTGCAGGCCTGGCCCATGCCTGGAAAATGCGGCCCGGGTGCGAGGAGCAAGGACAGGCTCCTGGGAGGGCTGGACCAGCAGGCCCTTGCCAAGGCTCGTGGCCCCCCAAATGCCCCTTTAAGCCGAGAAGGAAGGGCTGTCCGGGTGGGGCATGGGAACAGGGCACCCTGGGGAGAAGACAGGCACCTGCTGCAACTGGGGACAGTCACGGGTTGGGGAAGGTCTCAGGACTGTGGTATTTCCAACACATCATTCAGTGGTGCAGGGAAATGAGCAGCCTGTAAAGCTGTCTGGAGCAAAGCAGTGACCTCACCCACGGACCTTCTTTCTCGCTGCTTCCTGTCCCTTGGTTTGGTTCGGGGGCTCCACCCAGCTGTGCTCAGGGCTCACTTTGAAGTCAGGGGTCACTCCTAACAGGGCTCAGAGGGCAGAACCTCAGGCAACCACACATAAGGCAAGTGCGCAGCCCTGGATGACCTCTTGCACCTCCTCCTACACCATCCCTGACCCTGGGGCCTATCACGTGACTCTGGCTTTAACTGCACACCACCCCAACACGCAGGGGTCCTACCCGTGCCCCCAGCTCCTGCCCCACTGATGGATTTTCACATGGGGCCCCAAGAAGCCTCTAAACCCAGCACGGCACCACCAAGTTTGGAGTCTGCCCCTTCTGCTCAGTGTGTCGGAACCCCACACACGCTCTGCTGCTCCTAAGGCCGCCTCATCCTACTGCAGGGCCTTTGCAGCTGCTCTGCGCCACCCCCACAACACACGCCCCACTCTGTACCACTACTCTGGCCTACTCCTTCTCTGGGATCGGGAATCACCGGCACCCTTTTCCTTGAAACATACTTCACACTTTTAAAAATATACAAAGAAGAGTAAAGAGAGGTGGCAGTCTTTCTTCCCCAGTGAAAACATCTGCAGTTAGTCTAGCCAAACAGTTCCTAGCTCCTGCTGATGCTAGCAAGTTAGGGGGATGGGGTCAGGTAGGAGCAGGAAGTCAGACCTGGGGGGGGGGTCGGGTTTGGAGAGCAAGGGTTGAAGAGTCTGAGCATGGGGCAAGGGGCTGGAACAAGATGGAGGATCCGGGGGGGCAGGCTGGAGAGAGACAGCAGGGAAGGGGTGTGCCTGGCACAGGGCTGACCCAGGTTCAACTCCCTACACATCTGCTCTTCCAGACTGAAGCCCAGAGAAAGAGGAAACACCTTAACACATCATTTAAATGTAACTTGGGGGCTGGAGCCATAGCACAGCGGGTAGGACGTTTGCCTTGCACGTGGCCAACCAGGGTTTGATTCCCAGCATCCCATATGGTCCCCCAGCACCGCCAGGAGTAATTCCTGAGTGTATGAGCCAAGTAACCCCGGAGCATCGCCGGGTGTGACCCAAAAAGCAATAAATAAATAAATGTAACTTGGGTCACAGGAAGCCAGGGGGCAGGTTGAAGTGACGGTGAGTGAGCGCTAGCCAGTGGAGTGGACAGAGGGAACCTCACAGATGCGTCCCCAGCATCCCTGGGGTTAGTCAGCTCACAAGGAGGAGTGACAAGGTGTGAGAAGGAGGATGTGGCAAAGTGGCACCTAGCTCACTGCAGACCGAGACAGGTCAGATTCCAGGGGCGCTGGGTATTACAACCCGCTCCATGAAGACACAGTAATAGCACTGAGGCCACATTTGGCAACAGTAATTCAAGCAAATGCCAAGCACCATTTCCAGAATGGGGCATCTGACCCTTGCCACTAAGCCAAGTCTTCTAGGCAGGCCTGTAAAACTTACCACGTACGCACATATTGCTCTCACCCCAGGTGCCAGAGTCCCACCAAAGGGAGTGTTATATCGGCCACAAGATGAAGATACTGGGAAAGACCCTTCCAAAAAATTCACTGCAGGTCCCAGAGCAAGCCATTGGCACAATAATCAGGATTCCAGGGACTGGAGAGATAGCATAGCGTGGGAGGGCACTTGCTTCACACACAGCCAACCCAGGTTCAATTCCCGGCACCCCATAGGGTCCCCCAAGCACTGCCAGGAGTAATTTCTGAGTGAAGAGCCAGGAGTAAGCCCTGAGCAAGCCAGGTGTAGCCCTAGTACAAAAACCATTTGACTTCCAGCAGAAGCTGGTCAGATGCTGAGGCTGAATGGACAGCTCCCTAGTCAACAGCTCTCCCCCTCCCTCTTCAAACAGTGAACTTGATTCCCATAAAGCATGACAGACCCGGTGAAGCACCGAAGCAGAGTTCTGCCAGCTAACAGATGCACAAAACAGCAGCCACCTTAGAACGTACAACTGAACCACAACCAAGAAGCCCTAAGCTTTACCTTTTCCCGTTCTGAATTTCTTCGAAAAACAAGAAAGAGAAGGGGGGGGGGCGGGAATCAACGGGTAAATCAGCGACAGGAGGCAACTGCAAACATATCTGACATTAAGAAACATCTGAATGGGATGCAGGGACAGCAGGTGAAAAATGCCGTGGGCATGGGAGCGAGAACGCACCGGAGCAGGGCGAGTCTCCCTGCGCACCAGCGCCCAGCTCCTGCTGAACCATCTCTAGGGCACCTGATTCGAAGGTGCTGATTAAATTGGAGTGAGGGGAGGGAAGCAGAGTCCTAGTTCAGCGGGTAGGACAGTCGCCCACCTGGGTTGGATCCAGTACTCCCTAAAGGTCCCAAGCCCGCTAGGAGAAAGCCCTGAGCGCTGGGCGTGGTCCAAAAAGCAAAACAAAATAAATTGCAATGGGGCGGGGCGTCTAAGACCCTTCGAGCGTAGAGGCTGGGGGTGGAGGAGGAAGGGCCTTTATTACCAAGCCAGAAAAAGAGAAAAACATCCTATAAGGCTTTGGGCAAGTGTGGGGTAACAGTCCTGGGGCAGGAATACACCTGCGGGCGGTGGCTGCATCCCAGGAGCCGCGGCCGAGGCACTGTGCAAGGCACCGGGACGGGCGGGTGGGCAGAGTCCGCGCCCTGGGGCCCATCCTTTCTCCTGGGGGCCGGACGGGAGACTGCGGGGGTCTTCCGAGACCGCCAACAGCCCCCTTGGAGGGCCCGGCCCGGCCAGCAAGCGATGGAGCAAACAAAGGCGGGCGCACCTTCCCGGCCACCTGCGAGGCGAGAGGCTGGCGGGCCGCGACCCACCTGACCTCCACCTGCAGGACGCGCGGCTGCGCGGCGCCGCCGGGACCCCGCGAGGGCGTGGCAGCACGTTCCCCGCGGCGGGGGGCAGGGGCGGGGGTGGGAGCCCCTCCCTGGGCGTCGGGTCCAGGCCCCCACGCGGCCGCCCTCTCCGTCCACCCCCCCCCCAACCCGGAGTCGGCGTCGCCCCCGCACTGCAGCAGCGCGCGCAGCCGGCCCGGGCCGCGCTCCCCGGAGTCACCTGCGCCCCGGGGACGCCCCCGCGGGCGCCGCCCGCAACCTGCGCTGACCCGCCGGGGCAAGGGGGGCGCCGCCGGGCCGGGCTGGGCCGGTCGCGGGCCCGCGGGAGGTGACGCCGCGGCCCCCCCCACCCGCGGCTTACCGGCGCGCCCACGTGCGGCGCGGAGAAGCCCGTCGGGATGCGACAGGCAGCGGGAACGACGACTGCGCAGCGGCCAGGAGCCGGGACCGCGGAGGAAGCGGCGCGCCCCAGGCCCGGCAGCCGCGCTCTCGGCCGGCGGGCGGGGCGGGCCTTCCTGCGCGGGGCGGGGCCGGGGCGGGGCCTACGGTTGGGGGCGGGGTGGAGGCGGTCCTATGACTCTCAGGGGGCGTGATCAAGACGGACCTTCCTTGTAGGGCGTGACCTAGAAGAACGGGGCGGGGTTGGGGGGCGGGCCTACAAATTTCAGGGGCGTGGTCAGGGCGGATCTTCCTGTGTAGGGCGTGACCTAGGAGAACGGGGCGGGATTGAGGGCGGGCCTACGACTCTCAGGGGGCGTGGTCAAGGCGGATCTTTCTGTGTAGGGTGTGGTCGAGGGCGGTCCCAGTGGGAGAGGGGCGGGCTTAGGAGGCGAATCCTGTGAGCGCGGCGAGGGGCTGCGAGGCGAATCCTCGTGAGGAGGCGGGGCCTAGATGGGCTCGCGGGAGAAGAGGGCGGTCCTAGGAAGGCAGGGCGGGGCTGGGAGGCGGGCCCTTCTCTGGGGGGCGTGGTCACAAGGCGGTCCCTGGGAGAATGGGGCGGGCTGCGAAGGCGGGCTCCCGGTGTGCCCGCCTCCTGCCTTGACCCATCTTATGCTTCCTGGAGGTAGATGCAGTTTGGGGTCAAAGTCCCAAGCTCCCACCCGGGTAGCCCTTAGGAGAGGAGACTCTCTGAGACACCCAAATGAATGGCCATGAATAAGCCTATTCAAAGAGGAGCTTTGGGGTTATGAAAACAAGGAGAACCGTGGAAGGTGTCTGGCTGCTAACTCACCCCACCCGTTAGGTCCAGGTCACACCCTCGGGGAAGTGGCAGAAACAGGGAATCCTTCAGACAGAGGGTTGCCAGAGGGTTGTGGTTAAGATGACCACTGCCCGATCTTTATGACCCTCTGTGTCCACTAATTCCGGGACTGAATTTCATTATGTGCACTTTGACTCAGAAAGGGGATCCCTCAGGCCAACTCTACAGAGTTAGCTTCCAGGTAAGCTCTAACGTCTTCCTGTCATGCTCAGCAGCCTCGGAACCTGGACAGCTCAGACCCACCCAACCTGACCGACAGCTGCGATGCAGCAGGCACCTTGAGGGTCAGGAGTCAGGTTCGAGCATCCTGGACCCCAGCTGGGACTTCCTGCCAAGCCAAGCAATGCCACCTGTTGATAGAGGCTATAATTCCAGGAAAGGCCTCTGCCAATTTAACCCCTGATGGTCCCTAAGGAATGTTTGGATCTAGGGTGGGGAATCACTAGGCAATCCCTGAAAGTCATGGCAGTCAGAGCAGAGATGTCTGTGAACATTCTGAAATTATATGGAACATTTTTATATTTGCATATTTCTGTAGGAAGGATATAGCAGTGTGCTCCTGGAGAGATACTACAGGGGTTAAGGTGTTTGCCTTGCATATAACTGACGCTGGTCCAAGTTCGCGGCATCACCTATGATCCCCTGAGCACTGCCAGGGGTCACTCATGAGCACAGAGCCAGAAATAGACCCCAAGTACTGCCTGGTGTGGCCCCCAAACAGAAAGGCAAATGGAGGGTGCCTAGCTTGCATATGGTTCCCAAGGGACTCTATCCTCTCCTTCCAAACAGCAAGTCTATTTTAATAACTTTAACAGTGCTCTGACCTAGAGAGGCTTCAGATTCTGATTTCCTCTCCAGCTGGCATAGACCAAATAAATTCTCTAAGGGTCACTTTAAAAATAGTCTTAAAAAGTAGCTGAGGGTCAAAGTGGTAGTGCAGGTCGTAGGGTGCTTGCCTTGCATGCAACTGACCTGGTTTCAATCCCCTATACCCCATATGGTCCCCGAGCCCACCAGGAATGATCCCTGAGTGCAGGGCTAGGATGTGGCCCAAAAATCTCCCGGCAAAAGAGTAGAAGCTGAGGTGCCCGAGAGAGAGCATAGTGGATAAGGCATTTGCTTTTCATGCAGCTGACCCTGGTTCAATTCTCCAAGCACCTCAGATGGTTCCCCAAGCCCCACCAGGAGTGTTACCTAAACATAGTCAGGTGTGGCCCCAAAACAAAACAAGTTGAGGAAAACCAGAAAATTAAACCACATTTAACAAGAAAAAGATGTGGCAAGAATTGATTTCCTGATGAAGATATGACAATCTCAGTTTTACAAACATGAAATTGACAATAGGTAATTTTTGTTGTTTTTTTTAGGGGGGCACACTTAGTGATATTCAGGGGTTACTCCTGGCTCTGCACTGAGAAACCACTCCTAGTGGTGCTTGGAGGCCCACATGGGATGTCGGAGATTAAACCCAGATCAGCTGTGTGCAAAGCAAGTGCCCTACCTGCTGGTACTATCACTCCAGCCTCAATAACAGGTAATTTTTCTTTCGGGGGAGCACACCCAGTAGTACTCAGGGGTTATTCCTGTTTCTGTACATGGGTAGGGCATTGGCCTTGCAAGTGGCCGACCCAGATTTAATCCCCAGCATCCCATATGGTCCCCTGAGCACCACTGGATATGACCCAAAAAGCAAATAAATAAAATTAAGATGATATAATAGTTATTCTCCCTGTTTGGAGAGAGCCAGCAGATTTGGTGTTGAGAGACCACCAAATACAACTTTGTCCTTAAACAAATCTAAAATCATATACATCCCTGGCATTTATGTCACCTCTCTCTCATAAATTCTAAGTTATGTGGGAAATTTACATGAACAAATTGCATGCAAATCCTTAGGAGAAGAAATCCCATTTATGATCAAGATTGACAGCACATGTGCATTAAGAATCATTCATTCTTATAAGAAACCTGTTGAATAACAGAAAGAAGCAAAGTGTCTGCCATAGAGGCAGAAGCTGGGGAAAGGCCAGCAGTGGATGGTCAGAAGGGAAACTGGGGACATTGGTGGTGGGAAATGCACACTGGTGAAGGGACAGGTGTTAGAACATTGGATGACTGAAACTCAATCATGAATAACTTTGTAAATGGGTATCTCATGGTGATGCAATAAAACAACAACAAAGCAAAACAAAAACTGAAGATAGCAGCAGATGAAAACAAACCAAAACCAGAGACCTGTTTTCATGGGTCAACTTTTCTTGTCATTTGAACATAGCTAACTAGGATGGTCAGCTTGTTGAATTCTCAGATACTCTGGGGCTGGGGAGATTTTGTTTCTTCCTTACCCCTTTTGACAACACAGTTGACTGTGTAATTTCCGGGCGGCTAGGGAGGGCCCCGGTTGCTCTCCCTCTTACCGCCCGGGTTCAGTGGTCTTGGGCCACTTCCCTGCTCAGGACAGCAATGTCATGGGTTGGATGAAGGAGGAAATAAGGGCCAAGCTGGTTGGTGATCAGTTGCCGTTTATTCCATTCTCCCCACGTGCCTGTTCCAGATTCACTAAGCCCCCCATTCTAGTCTCACACTGCCCCTCATTCCTGTCTCCACCTGTCTCTCTCATCTCTCTGCATTCCCACTGTCAGCCACGTCTCTCACCTCTCCATGAACCTGCTCCTCATTCCTCTCCTACATTCTTGCTTTTTTGGGGAGTTACTCCTGGCTCATGCACCCAGGAATTATTCCTGGCGGTGCTTGGGGGACCATGTGGGATGCTGGGAATCGAACCTGGGTCAGCCATGTGCAAGGCAAACACCCTACCCACTGTGCTATTGCTCCAGGCCCGACCTCCCCTACATTCTTCTCCCTCTGTCCCCCTTGCTAGTCTCTCCGCACTGCATCTTGCTGCCCTGGTCTCTCAGTCTCTCTCCAACTCTCCAGACTCTCCCCAACTCCCCAGCACTGGGGGCAGACACTACAGCCAGCAAAATCAACATAAGAAAGCCCTTCCTTTGCTCTGGGCAAAATACCACTTAAAGTGCTTTTCTCTTTTCCTCAGTCCAATAACTTAATATCTTAATTAACATCTTAATTCTACTTCTTAATGTTAGTTATCTTGTATAGACACAGGAAAAGATACTTTGAGCTTGTAGGGTGGCTCTCCTGGGAAATTCTCGCTACAGACTCAGACTATAGTGCTCAGGCCAGATTAATTTTTCCTAACCCTAGCAGGGTCCAAATCCAGTTATTACTTTTTGGATCATGACAGAAATTGTCCATGACCATGCCCTTAACTTATAGTTAAGTATTATGATGCTTTGACCAGGCCCATTTCGAAGCCAGGGTAGCACACAGCTCACCGCTTGCCCTGGGTCTATCCAGTCCCTTGTCGGGACCCCGATTTCGGGGTGCTAGGAAATAAGGGCAACTGAAGCATAAGTTGAGAGGACAGATGTCCAGGAGATAAATATTATTCAGTCAATTAACTTCCAAGTTACAAAAGCATAGCATTAACTGTATTCGTGTGTCCATACAAAAAGGACATTGCTTTGAATTAACTATGCAAAGGACTTAAGGAGAAGAGAAAAGCAATATTTACAAGTCAACCGAACACAAAGAAAGAGGCTATAAGTAAACACAGAGGAATGGGAGCACTGTGAAGGGAGCAACCCAATAAACCTAAGCTCCCTGTGGCAAGGTGGAAAGGACAAACCAATGTTATCCTACAGTGAGAAGGATCATGTTATCCTACACAATCAGTGACAAGGCATTCTCTGAGGCCGGCCCACCTGCCTACTGAGGGCTGAACTGGCCCAATGCTCGCTGAGATGCAGTAAGTAGACACTGTGCTCCACTCCCCGCCACTGATTCTGCCTGATCCACCCCCCAGAAGGCCTGTGGTTCCGTCAGGGATGCCAGGCTTACTTGGGGAGGTGAATTTGCCGTGACAAGAGACTCTTTGTCACCTGCCGCATTCCACATTGCATCACCGTTCACGATCCTGGCCTGTCACTATTCTCACCACAGTTCAGTAGGTGAGGGGGGGACGCCCAGGGACAGGCCGGGAGCCAGGACTGTGGAGATTGGCCACATCTGCGCTTACCTGGAAACGCAGCTGGGACAGACCCTCCAACTTGCACCTGCACCGCCCACTTGACACAGGTAACTTCCAGAGCTCAGTTCATTTCTTGAGGGAACACGGACAAAAAGAGGCTGAGGGTGCTGGATCATACCCAGCAGTACTCAGGGACCCTAGGGATTAAACTGAGGGCACCGCCTGTGCCTTCAGCCCAGTGTTCTGTCTCCAGCCCTGTTCCACCCTCATGTTGACACCTGTTAAGTGGTGTAAAACGGACAGTGGCCCGTGGTCTCTGGACTCGTAAGAGTGAAGCTGGATGTTCCAGGGAACCTCGTGGTCAAACTTGGGTAGCACCCTGGCTCTCTTTGGCAAGTCCACCTACATCTCCGGGTCTTTATTTCCTCGTGTGAAACGGCATCAGGACCCAGGCCAAAGGACTATTGTGTACAGCAGAGTTAGGAAAGCATGAAGGGAGGCAGCCAGCCTAGTATGCCAAGGGTTCCCAGCTCAGGATGTTGGTTTTCTTAAAACCTCCTGATTCCCAGCGGGTAGGGGTTTGCCTTGCACGTGGCCGACCCGGGTTCTATTCCCAGCATCCCATATGGTCCCCCGAACACCGCCAGGAGTAATTCCTGAGTGCATGAGCCAGGAGGAACCCCTGTGCATCACCGGGTGTGACCCAAAAAGCAAAAAAAAAAATAATAATAATAATAATAATTAAAAAAAACCCAAACCTCCTGATTCCAAGTCTGACTGCACCTCCCCCCACCCGCCACCCCCCTCGACTATATCATGCCAGAAAACTAATTGAATTCCTTTGGGTTCCAAGCCATGAGCATGCAACACAAACTAGGGATGTACACCTCTTAGAACTGTACCTCGAGAAAGCCCAGGACCAGGCAAGGGATCCCGGTGAGAACTGGGCTGTGTTGAGGCCACAAGAGGGAGCTGGTGGTCTCCTCCGACCCTTCTGTAGTCTCAGCACCGCCGGGTGTGGGTCCATGGCCACTCACTAGACAGTTCTGAACTTTCCCTAATCCAGCCCAGCTGTCCTGAAAGCTCTCCTGAAAGAGGATCTTCAGCTGGGGCCACCCACAGAGGCGAGCAGGGCAAAGCCACCTTGTGGTGGCTGCAGCTGCAAACAGCTGGGGTAGGTGCCGGGGCAGGGAGGGAAGGGGGAGGGGTGCAGGCAGGCAGGAGCCAATCTGGGGAAGAAGATGCTGAGCAGATCACACTGAGGATTGCCCATGACCTCCCATCGATTGTTTGTATGGTTTTTGGGCCACACCTGACAGTGCTTAAGGATCACTCCTGGTGCTCAGGGACCATTCCTGGCGGTACTCAGGGTTCACTCCTGGTGCTCAGGGATCATTACTGGTGGTACTCAGGGTTCACTCCTGGTACTAAGGGATCATTACTGGTGGTACTCAGGGTTCACTCTTGGTGCTCAGGGATCATTACTGGCGATACTCAGGGTTCACTCCTGGTGCTCAGGAATCATTACTGGCGGTACTCAGGGTTCACTCCTGGTACTAAGGGATCATTACTGGTGGTACTCAGGGTTCACTCCTGGTGCTCATGGATCATTCCTGGCAGTGCTCAGTGACCATAACTGGCAGTGCTCAGGGTTCACTCCTGGTGCTCAGGGACCACTCCTGGTGGTGTTGGGCAGGGCGTCAGCCGCAGGCCTGGTGAACACCTGGCCCCCTGTATTATCCCTCTGGCCCAGTGAATGTCTCCTGCCTAGAGGCCAAGAGGAGTTGGTGCTGTGAGGAAAGGGTGGAGGAAGGGGCAGGATCAGTGGGTGGCTGCATGGACCGTGCCTGGACAGGCTCTATTATGCTCTGGGCTTCGCTGCAGGGCTGGAAAGAGTCTCAGGAAATGAGCTGAAAGGCAGTCCTTGGTTTGGCGGTGGACAAGCCACTAGGATATTTAGAGGCTCTGGCGTGAGAGAAATACCAGAGCAGACAGGATTGACGAGGGCACAGCTGGGCGGGGTGAAGAAATGCAAGGGGGTTGCCGCGGGATTCCGGTTCTTTGCCCCCCTTTAAAGGCTAGAGAAGTGAGATAAAGGTGAAGCAGGAAAACTAGGTACTGAAGAGGGAAACTCAGGACGTCTGAGTGAGCCATTGTAGCAGAGATGAAAGACTTGTAAATCAGAGTTTCCATCGGAACATGGCAAGGGAGCGAGTCTGACCGCGTTGCCAGAATGAGGTTGCTTGAACAATTAGGAAATGCCCATATGGAACTGAAATGTATTAACCGTCATTGCACCGGTTATTGGACGCGTGAACAGTCACATTAGTAACCACCGTCTATGCTAAATGCAAAGTGTTTTCCTCAGAAACAGGTCCGGTCTCTGAAAGCTCTTTGTGAGTTGCATTTGGGGCTTGACCCTTTTTCGGCAATAGCCAGGCAGAGCCCACACGCATTCAAAATATACTGGGGTGCCTCCATTATATTCTCCTGCACCCATCTGTTTCCTGGTCAGATTTTTGTAACAAGAGGTGGAAGGGTGCTCTGTGCTGTAGGCCCACGTCAGAGAGAGAAGGGACACCTGGTGCTGTTTGGTCCACTATTTTACATCTTCTTTAATAAGACCTTTCCTCTCCAATTCTTTTTTTAATGAGGAGGGGGAAAGTTGGGGCTGGTAGTGCTCAGAGGTTATTCCTGGCTCTGTGCTCAAAGATCATTCCTGGTGGTGCTCTGGGGACCATATATCATGCCAGGGATCAAACCAGGGTCGACTGCACGCAAAGGGAGCGCTTTGCCTGCTGCACGGTCTCTCCAGATCTAAATCTTTTTTTTTTTCCTATTGGATAGAACCAGAATTTAGGAGGCTGGTGCAAAAATCCATCCCAGGGTCCTGAGCGACAGTATAGTGGGGAGGGTACCTGCCTTGCAGAGAACTGACTCTGCTTTGACTCCTGGGATCTCGTATGGTCTCCTGAGCATTCCTGAGCACAGAGCCAGAGTAAGCCCTAATCATCATCAGGTGTGGCCCCCAAACCAAAGAACAAATAAAACCAAACAACCCCCCTAAACCCATCCCATTTTATTCGTGTGTGTGTGTGTGTGTGTGTGTGTGTGTGTGTGTGTGTGTGTGGTTTTGCAGCTACACCCAGCAGTGCTCAGGGCTTATTTGTGGCTCTGCACGCAGGGCTGACTGCTGGCAGTGCTCAGGGGACCATATGTGGGACCAGGAATATAACCTGGATGGGCCACGTGCCAGGCAAATGCCCTCTTTGCTCTGCTATTGCTCCAATCCAGCCATCCTCTTTTTGGGCCATAGCTGGTGATGCTCAGAGGTGACTCCTGTCTCTGCACTCAGGAATCACTCCCAGCTAGTGCTCAGGGGACCACATAAGGATGCCAGGGACCAAACCTGGGTTGGCTGCATGCAAGGCAAGTGCCCTCCCCACTGTGCCATCATTCTGGCCCATTCACATCCTTTGAAAGTAGCAAAGGCCAAAGGTGTCATCTGTCATCAGGATCATGTGAGGTGTGCTGGGGGCATCTGAAAGGTCGCCCCAGCAGTGACTCAGTGGAGACAGATTAAAGAGCCTTATATCCGCAGGTATCAGAGCAAAGGGGTCCAGTGGGTGGGGACACAGCTCAAACCCATGAACAGGATGAACTAGTCAGAAGTGGCAAGGTACCCTGACCAGCCCTCTGGAAAGAACACAGTGCTTAGGGGCCGGGGACTGGGCTTGGGAGGGCAGAGCATTCGCCTCGCCTGTGTGAGACCCTGAGCTGGATCCTCATGTGCCCCTCGGTCCCCAGCACTCCCTGTTCTATCCCTGGAGAAGTTCCCCCACCCCAACCTTGCAACATCCAACTCAGATCAGAAACACAGAATTCCAACCCCAGAAGAAGAATCCTTATGGAGGAAACTGTACTGAAAAAAAAAAAGAGGCATTTCTCTTCAGCCCTTCAGATGGGGAGTCCTGGGAAGTGTAAGAACCATTAGCAATGTACGTCAGATCAACAGACTCCTAGCACAGTCTTCAGGATAGGCTCGGGCTTCAGGACAAATTAGCAGCCTCAAGAAAGCAACTAGCCAGGGGCCTGGAGCAACAGGACAGTGGCGAGGGCACTTGCCTTGCATGTGGCCACCATATGCATAGCATCCCAAGTCCTGCCAGGAGTAATCCTGGAGCACAGAGCCAGGAGTAAGCCCGGAGCATTCCCAGGTATGGTCCAAACTGTGGAGCATGGTGATGGGCACTGGAGCAGATAAGACCTGACCTTGCAAGGCAGCCCAGACGTGAAGCCTCACAAGAGGGAGTATCTGGGCAAAGTTGGCAAGAATAGGGTGTCAGCCAGCATCAGGTGTCTGGCCTTGAGCCTCACTCGACCTCCTAGTCACATTCGCCTAAGACACAGAAACTGTAACGTAAGCTTAGCAAGTCATCCTACCTGCAGCATCTAGACTTGATTGGGATTGGGCTGGGGCAAAGCAGAGTTGGAAAGATGATAGGCCAATAATGCTGAACGTTCTGTGATTAGACCTTCCCGTAAGCCAAAGCCCTTTATAAAATATGTGTGTATTTGGCAATAAAGTGAATAGCCATCGGCTGCTCCCAGAGGGTGTTTCTCCATGTGCCCCTCATCCTTCGTCCCATGTCTGCCTGGACCAAGGGAAAACTGTTTCTCAACACCAAACCACCACCCCCACACACATATACCCCAGAAGAACCACCAGCCAGACACCTGAAGAATGAACATTCCAGACATGGGGCTCTCGAGAACAGACCTCCAGAGTGGCCCCAGCCACTTCCGAGCATGAACAGATGCTGTCACGTGGGTATCCTCCGGGCTATAGCCTTGAGGCCTTGCCAACTCCATTAGGTCCATTCCAGACCCAGATTCTTCTCTCCAGGAGGGTGGAACTGGCCCCCCTAGCCCAGTACCACACAGCTCATCGGCTCTGCATTCCACACATGTTTATTCAGCCCCGGGCCCTTTCACCAGGTCTGCACGACTCTGTCCCGGACCAGCTGGCCGTGTGGCCCGGTGGCATCCGGAGGCAGGAGGGCCAAGTAGACGGGGGTCTCGGCCCCCTCCTCCACGGTCCTGGTGCCCTGCTCACCGGCCATGTCCGTCTTCACCCAGCCAGGGCAGCAGGCGTTGAGCAGGATGCGGTCACCACTCCTCTTCTCCTCCAGACACCGGGCCAGGATCCGCGAGAGCACTGTGACCCCCAGCTTGGACACCCCGTATGCCGAGCTGGGCCAGCCCTCCCGCTCATGCACCTCGTTCCTGGCATCTTCCACAAACTTCTTCATGAGGTCCACCAGGTCGTCCTCAGTGAGGGTGTCACTGCGGAATCTCTCCTGCAGCTCCTCACTGCAGTGCTCCAGGGCGCGGGAACCCTGCAGGCTGCTGATGTTCACCACCCGGCCTGAAACGGGGACACAGGGACACAGTGGGGGGACGTCATGGTGGGCAGCAGCCTCCAGCCTGCCCTGGGCTCTGGGGCAGGGCTCCTTGCCCAGAGAGAGGAGGGAAAACAACTCTTTAGAGGATGCCTATGATTGGGACTTTCTTTGTTGTTTCTGGGTCACACCAAGTGGTTCTCAGGGCTTACTCCTGGCTCTGCACTTAGGGCTCACTCCTTTCAAGCTTGGGGGACCCCATGGGGTTCTGGGGATCAAGCCCGGGACAGTGGCACACAAGGCAAGCATCCTAACAGCTGTGCTATTTTTTTCTGGTTTTCTTCGAAAAAAAAATTTTTTTTTAATCATTTTTTCAGAGAAGAGAACACATTTCCAAAATAGCACACTTGGGCCAGAGAGATAGTATAGGGTGTAAGGCACTTGTCTGGCATGAGGGTGCAATGGCCACAAACCTGGTTCAAATCCCCAGCATGGCATGAGATTCCTTGAACACCATCAAGGGTATCCATGGGTTATCCTGAGCACAGGGCGAGGAGCAAGCTGGGCGCAGTCCCTGGTCTCTCTCTCTCTCTCTCTCTCTCTCTCTCTCTCTCTCTCTCACACACACACACACACACACACACACACACCCCACACATACCCCACACACTCCCCACACACCAACAACCAAAATCAGACAAACTAAGCATCACACTTCCAGTTAGTGGACCCAAGGACACTGAGTCTTATTCAGTGACCAGATGGGCAGGTAGTAGCATCCTCGGGATGTTCAAAACTACCTCTCTGCCCGCATCATATAGACCCAGGTGCTTGAGAACCTGCTCTCTCTGGCTCCAAGGGTCCTGCCAACCCTCTTTTTATCTTGAAGTGCTTCAAATCAAGGTCAAGTGATGCCTTTGGGATAGTCCCTCCCTTATGTCCCACTAAACTGCTCCCCTAAAACAAAACAAAACAAAACAAAAAAACAGCTGGAGCAGTCATAGTACAGTGGCACTAGCCCAACCTGGGTTTGATTCCTGCCGTCCCATTGGTATGGTCCCCCAAAAAGCACCAGGAGTGACCCCTGAGCACAGAGCCAGGAGTGGCCCTGAGCACTGCCCATGTAGTCCCAAATCCAGACAAACAAAAACAAAAGCAAAACACACAAATAAACAAAAAGGCAAGAGCAGGGGCCAGAGAGGTAGGTAGGACAGGGGTTAAGGCACTCGCCTCACACACGGCTGTGGCGATCCCCTCACAGAGTGAATCTCCCCCCCTCAACACTTCCGTCACTACAGACACTGCACCACACGGTTGAAATAACAAGGTCCTCTGACCCTGCAGCGGTTGGTGGCGTTCTGTATCCTCAAACATTCTCCACCGTAGCCTTCATCTTTCTTTCTAGATTTCATTCTTTAAAAAAAAATCTATTTTTTTTCTTTTGGATTTGGGGCTATCCCTGGCAGTGCTCAAGAGCTTCTCCTGGCTCTGTGCTCAGGAGTGGCCCCAGGGAAGCAAGGGGGACCATAATGGTGCTGGCATTCTCTGACTGGCATCAGCTACATGCAAAGCAAGTGTTTTACCTCCCGGACCACCTCTTGGGCCCAAGCACCAAGAAGGAGTCTGCATTGCATTTACTTCTATTTCTTTTTGTCTATTTTATCTATAGCAGTTGCCTTTTTTGAAGGCTCAAGATCATTTTTTGTTGGTTTGTTTCTTTGTTTTGTAATATTCCCTCCAGCCTAGATTGGTCAGCTTTCCTTACTTTTTTTTTTCTCTTTGGGGTCATACCCGGCAATGCACAGGGGTTATTCCTGGCTCTGCACTCAGGAATCACTCCTGGTGGTGCTCAGGGGGACCATATGGGATGCTGGGAATCGAACTCGGGTCGGTCGCGTGCAAGGCAAACACCCTACCTGCTGTGCTATCACTCCAGCCCCAGCTTTCCTTACTTTTAATTTAATTTTGTTTGGGGGTCACACCCAGAAATGCTCAGGGATCTTACTCCTGGCTCTGTGCTCAGGGATCACTTCTGGAGGGCTTGGGGGACCGTATGGGGTCTTGGGGGGATCAAACCTGGGTCGGCTGTGTGCAAGGCAAGAGCCCCACCCACTGTACTATGACTCTGGCCACAGCTTTCCTTGGCCTGAATGTAGTGCAGCCTTTTGGCCAGGCATGCCACTCGACTGATGGATTCACTGCTTTCTAAACATAGTCACTTCCAACCTCATGGCTGCTACAGAGCTTTCTACTGAGAAAAGGAAGGAAGAATGAATTTGGGAGTCACCCTCTTGCCTCAGTGGAAATAAAACGCCTCGGAGGAAGAGGTGTTTTCTCTGGGTTGAGGGTACACTGGGGGGAGGGACCGACAGTGGGAGCCTCAATAGCCAGATGAGTCCCAAGAGCCTGCATCCACTGTAGGGATCCTGGGGGATAGTTTAGGACCAGGCGGCTCTAGAAAGATTGGGCAAGGAGCGCCGCCTAGTGGTGAAACACCTCCCTATGCTCCGACGCAGCTGAAGAAGGAAGTTTGTTTTAACCCTGTTTGTGATATCTTATCAAGCCAAATATGTCTTTTTGTTTCTCTTTTGGGCCACACCCACTGGTGCTCAGGGATAACTTCTGGTTCTGTGTTCAGGGATCACTCCTGGTATGGGATGCCGGAGAATGGACCTGGGTGGAGCACGAGCAAGAGGCAAGTACCTACTTGCTGTACTATATATCTTTATGTTTGCTTTTGTCTTTTGTTTGGGGGCCACACCCGGAAGTCCTAAGGGGCTATTCCTAGCTATTCCTAGCTAGTGCTCAGGAATGACCCCCTGGCAGTGCTTGGAGGACCATCTGGGGTGCCAGGAATTCAAACTGGGGTCAGTCACATGCAAGGAGCGCCCTGCCTCGTGATCTATCTCTCTGGCTCCTTAACTTGCATTTAAAAATGATGTTATAAAGCTAATTTCAGCTTGGCTTTGAATGGGGAAAAAGAGTAATGATGCCCGGTGTTCAGATAATGTGAGGTTCACTTAAAAGTCATAAATACATATCTTCATGTTACAAATGAGAGATTCCTGCTCTGGGAACTCTGATACAGAGGGCTGTGAAAGCCTGATTCACCTGCTCTGAGCTAAACCTGAGCCCTCCCTTTCTGGAGGCACTTTTTATCTTCCAAAGCCATCATTTGGCACTGAACCCTCACTTCACTAGAAAAAACAATCCTGACTTGAGTGAGAATGTCAAGGAATCTGGGGAATGTAGCCAGCTCGTAACTCCCTGGCCGTGTGATCAAGGGTGTAGAAATGGGAGAGTTCTTTCTACCCTGCAGCCACCAAATGACATGGCTCTAAAACCCACAGGGAGACATGTCCTGGTAAGAGATCCTCGAGGTGAAATACAATGCAGCTAGGAAAAAGATCTGGGGTTTGGGAGACAGCACCCAGGGCTGAGTGCACAGTTTGCCTGCAGGAGGCCTGGGTTTGATCCCCACCTGTACATGATTTCCTGTGCACTGTGGGGATGAGCACAAAGCAGATGTGGTCCAAAAACAGAAAGGGCCAGAGAGAGAGAGGTAAAGGTAAAGGCCCTCCCACTGTTCATCGATTTGCTCGAGCGGGCCCAGTAACGTCTCCATTGGAGATTTTGTTGTTACTGTGTTTGGCATATTGAATACGTCACGGGGAGCTTGCCAGGCTCTGCCGTATGGGCGAGATACTCTCGGTAGCTTGCCAGGCTCTCCGAGAGGGGCGGAGGAATCGAACTCGTGTCGGCCATGTTGGCCGCTTGTAAGGCGAATGCCCTACTGCTGTGCTATCGCTCCAAGGGTAAGACTCTTGCCTTGCAAGCGACCAAGACTGGTTTGCTCCCCAGCACCACATAATCCCACTGAGCATCATCGGGAAGCAACCCTAAGAAGTGAGCCAGGTGTGAACTCCCCCTCCAAATCCCAAAAGACACAGTCTGTGTACTAACCTAGAAAGAGCCCAGATGTAGTCAATTAAAAGAAGAAAATACGGTGGTTCTCCTTTTTTTTTTTTTTAAATAAATAAATAAAAGGTAGGGGCTGGAACAATAGCATAGCAGGTAGGGCGTTTGCCTTGCACACCGCTGATCCGGTTCTATTCCCAGCATCCCATATGGTTCCCCGAGCACCGCCAGGAGTGATTCCTGAGTGCAAAGCCAGGAGTAACCCCTGAGCATCGCCTTGTGTGACTCAAAAAGAAAATAAAAAAGTAGCAAAAAGATGCAACTGTATTGGCTTCGATTTGTGTTCAAGAGCACCATGGCTTGGTCCTGGGCCCTTCCTCTGCTCCTGAATGTGACAGGCCACTTGCCTATGTCTCTCCCTACAGCTTTCCAGGACCCTCTTCCTGGGCACCAAGGCCAGAGAATGACTATGGAGGTTCCTGGCAGGAACGGGACAAGCCAGAGAATCCCCTGCATCTCTTTCCAGTTTAAGATTTCTGCCCTGGAGAGGCTCTTGATTCACAGTCTTTCTTCCTGAGAATCACAGGAGATTCCTCAGGAAGGCGATCTTCAAGGACGCAAACCTCCTGCTTCCCCCAGCTCCACCCCACCCCCCCCCCCCCCGCCCCATCCCTCCACCCACAGCCTCCTCCTCCAAAGGCCGCGCTCCTGCCCGACAGCCCAGCACAAGGCCTGCATTCAGCAGGCATGCATTAAATATTTGTGGGGAAAGTTCTGAAAGTCATTTACCAAAGACTCAAGAGTGGGGGCAAGATACCTCCAAAACCAAGACATTTCTTTAGGATTTTCTAAGTCCATGAGGCCAAGTTTAGTCCAAGAAGAAAGGGATGTAGGGATAGTCATTCATGAGAATTTGCAAATAAATACG
The DNA here is from genome assembly GCF_029834395.1 of Sorex fumeus. NCBI lineage: Eukaryota > Metazoa > Chordata > Mammalia > Eulipotyphla > Soricidae > Sorex > Sorex fumeus. Next base: position 579,716 of record NW_026606098.1, on the reverse strand, counting down.
ATCTCCCAGAAGAGCTTGGTGTGGGTCCACTAGGCCAGCACCCCTGGGAATGTGGACAAGGTCTTACCAAGGCAGCTCAAAGAACAAGACACTGTCAGGGACTTGTAGGGACTCAACCACCTTATTCTCCAGAGGGAACTGGCATCACCACATACATTATTTATAGCAAAGTGATGCTACATAGCAAGAGAAGCCAGTTACTATGAGAAAAATAATGGAGCTTCTGTGTTCCTACTTCCTACAGAGAAATAGCATCCCTGGGTGATCCCTGCAATGTAATCTCTCTCTCTCTCTCTCTCTCTCTTTCTCTCTCTCTCTTTCGCACACACACATACACACTCTCCCTCTCCCTCCCTCCCTCTCTCTCTCACACACACTCTCCCTCCCTCCCTCCCCCTCTCTCTCTCACACACACAAACACACACACATACACACACATACACACGCTCCCTCTTCCTCTCTCTCTCTCTGATTCTTGCCGGACACATGCACACATGCACACATTCTGATTCTTCTTGCAGGACACACACACACACACACACATCCTGGGTGATTCCAGCAAGGTGATCTCCCCTCTACACCCCTCTCTGATGCCTGCACCCCCACAGCCTGGACTCACCATGCGGTTTCATGATGGGCAGTAACTCGGTACAAACATTCCGGGTGGCAAAGAAGTTGGTCTTCAGTGTCTTCTCTGCCTGGATGTCGAAGGGTGTTGGATCATTGGCTTTCAAAAAAGAGGTGACAAACAGAACATCAGGGCTGGGGTGGAGTGGGGTGGGCGGGTGGCACGTTGGCGCTGCCCTCCGGGAAGGCAGCTGGGTTTGAAAGCCACTGCGAGAGCAGCGGCAGGTGCGCTGTCTGAATCACCCACAGGGCTTGCTGGGACACAACCTTCTGGGCCCCATCCCCAGAATGCGGGGCGCTCAGATCTGGGGGTGGGGGCTTCCAGAGCTTGTCACTGTCCGGAGGCTGAGCTCCAAGTGACTGCTGGCTGGGAGCCCGCGGGGAGGCCGGGCGCCGGCCTCTGCTGCTGAAGCCTGGAAGGCAATCCCTGGGCCCTGGGCACTGGCTGCAGGTGGCCGTGCCCAGCCCGCGCGCGGAGCCCCTCAGGGTCTCTCCAGGATACATCCCTGAAAGGAAGCGGCGGCGCGTCCACCAATCCACAAGCTCCGGGCACTCCCACCTTCTTCCGCGTTCGCACCCTGGAAAGTCCCGCCGGCTGAGCTGCGGGCTAGGGGGCGAGGCGCGTGCCCAGGATCCAGGGCTCCCTGGGGCTCCCTGGGGTTCCCTTGGGCTCCCTTTCCTAGCTCCGCTCAGGTTTCCCTTCCCGGTCGGCTGGAAACGCTCCGCCTGTCTGTTTCTTCCCACGCCCGTGCACAGCGCGTCCTTCCCCTTGGAACGGGGCTCCGCGGGATGCCCTCCCTCCCCACGACTATTTCTTTTTCCCCGGGTGCGAAGAAAAACGCCGCTCGAACCCGTGCGTCTGTTTGCGAAGGCGCGAGTTTCCGGGGGAGGAGGGTCCGGGCCTATCTAACTCTGCGCCCCCTCCCGCCTCCAGGCCCAGACCCCCCGCGCGCCGGTGGCCCGAACCCCACGCACGCGCCCTGGCCGGCCGGCCCCATCCCCGGCCCTGCAGCCAAGTGCAACTTTGTTTCTGGCCCGAGACGGAAAACTGATGAACTTGGCAGGGCGTGGTCCTCTCGCGCTCTCCCGGGAGATGGATTTTTCTGGCCAACTGTGGCGGCGGGCAGTTCCGCGCAGGGCCGGCGGCTGGGCACAGGCCCGCACAGGCCGGCGGGCGCGGCGCGCTCTGCCCGGCAGCGGGTCCTCGGGGCGGCGGGCACGGAAAAGGGGAGCCGGGCCGGGCGGCGAGGGCGGCGGCGCACGTCCCTCGCGGAGGGTCCAGCGTCCCCGGACACCCCCCTCCCTCCACACCACTCTCCCCCGCACCTACTCTTGAAGGCGATGCCCGCGTTGTTGACCAGCACGTTGAGTCCCCCGTACTCTTTGCGCAGGAAGTCGCGCAGCGCGCGGATGCTCTGCAGGTCGTTGATGTCCAGTTGGTGGAAGCGCGGGCTCAGGCCCTCGGCCTGCAGCTGCTGCACGGCCGCCTGGCCCCGGGCCTCGTCCCGAGCCGTGAGCACCACGTCCCCGGAGAACTGCCGGCACAGCTCGCGCGCGATGGCGAAGCCGATGCCCTTGTTGGCGCCCGTCACCAGCGCCACGCGGCTGTAGGAAGACATCGTCGGGCGCGGGGGGCGTGGGGGGCGCGGAGCCCAGCGGCCGAGTGAGTGTCCGGCTCGCGCGCTTGCACTGGACGCCCGTCCCCGGGGGCTGCGGCCGCTCGGAATCGGGTTCTCTGGCTCCCGGGGGCTGAGACTTAAGAGAAGGAGGCTCCGGGCCTCGGTCCCTCCCCTCCGAGGAGGGGCCGTCGGTGCCCCGAGGTTTCGTAACGCCCCGCTGCGGGTCCGCCCCGCTCCCCGCGCCCAGCCGCTTTGGCTTTGGCCTTTGGGTGGGTGGGTGGGGGGGCGGTCGACGGGGTGCTAAAGGGTTTCTTCTCACCCGGCCGTGATGGGTAGATAGTATAGAGAGATGCGTGAGAATTGAATAAACTATTTTGGAGGAAGCCCTTCTGCGGCCAACCCGGACAAAAACAAAAGCTGAGTAATGCTGGGCGTGCGCCCACCACCATCCATCCTGGGGCGGATGGAAATGGGAGGTCTCGCGGGGGTACCACAAAATGATGTGGGGGAGAGACAGAGACAGAGACAGAAATAGAGACAGCGAGAGAGAGAGAGAGAGAGAGAGAGAGAGAGAGAGAGAGAGAGAGAGAGAGAGAGAGAGAGAGAGTGCTACATCAGTGGCAGCCTGCAAAGGCTAATGTGCTTTCTGTTTCCATTTCAAGCTCTTCTCCTTCCCCTTTTGTGTGGACCAGGGCACATATTCACATATTCCTGGGACTCCCGGGGCGCTCCTGAGTTGATGCTGATGCTGCCAATCCACAATGACACTGGCATATGGTTATTGATTTTGTCTTTCATATCATTCTATAGTTCATTTGGCTTTCGGACCACACCAGCAGTTCTCGGGGCTTACTCCTAACTTAGGTGCTCAGGGATCATTTCTAGAGTTGCTCAGGGGACCCGAAACAGTGAAAGGGACCACACATCAGGGTCCTTGGACTGCACAGCCAGCCACTTACCCTCTCACTGTCTCTCCCGGAAGATGATTGTTCAAACCTGACCTAACGCCTAAGCATGTGAAAGATTGTCCGAGCCCGAGTGGAAGCATAAAATTGATGACTTTCTCTTTTTTCTGCTGGGAAAACCTGTGTGCCCACAGCACAATTCTGAGAGCAAAGCTGCACCCCTGAGGCGTGACAGGGTGTGTCTGCCCATTCGTGCTCCCGCCTCCTTCTTTGGTGAAACTGGAGTGTGTTTGGTTAAGGACTGTGAGGGGTTGGAAAGTCCTGTCACGGTGACTCAGCCTTCTCTGCAGACCGGGAGGCGCTCCCCAAGCCGCTCACCTTGACTTCACCTCTCGCCCGCCTGGGCAGGTGGGAAGCAGACACCTGCTTTCCCTGCTTTCTGGGTGCCTCGGTAGCATTGCCTCCTAACCCGCACAGGTTCATAACTCTATTTATTTATTGTTTTTTTTTGGGGGGGGCACACCCAGTGATGCTTGGTGATCCTTGAGCACAGGATCAGAAGTCCTGAGTATGGCTAGGTGTGACCCAAAAGCAAACAAACAAAAAATCAAAGACCAGTTGGCTTTGATTTCATTCTGTGGGGCCAGGATCCTTCATGTTTCAGAAACTGTCAGGGCAAGGGCCCACAGTGTGTACAGACATGTACATTCAGGGGTCTGCAAAAGACATGTGAAGGGGACACACACACACACACACACACAGAGATGGAGAGAGAGGAGAGAAAGCAGGGGAAGGTGCTTGCCTTGCATGCAGCTGACTTGGGTTCTGTTTCAAACTGTATATGGTTCTCAGAGCACCACCACGGGGCACCCCTGAGCACCACTGGATGTGGCCCCCAAGCCCACAAACAAACAAACAGGTGCATTGTGGGCCAAGGAGTTGGCCTAGTGGTAGAGCATGCATGCCCCTTGCATGTGTGAGGCCCTGAGTTTGATCCCCAGAACTGCACAAGGGAATGAAAAGAAAGACTGACACGTTGGCTTCTAGGGGGCTACACATCCTGTGTTCATTTGTTCGCATGCCCCTGAGAATCTGAGAGCCCCGAATAAGATCGAGGCACTGAAATGCTCCCTGACCGTTTGGAGCCATTCATAGCTCTGCCACTTCGAATCTGTGCTCTCAACAAGAAGAAAAGCTGCAGAGGCCTGAGCTGTGGACAGCAGGCAGGGCGCTTGTGTCACCTGCGGCCCATCTGCTGGTGCTTGATGGAGGTGGGGACACATGTGGCTTTGTCATCCTGACTACTGTGAGGGTCACCAACAGCTGGTCTGCCGCACCCCTGAAGGGGGCAACTGAACCACGGGTACCCGGAAGCTTCCCAATTGTGCGTGTCTGAGATGCCATGTCCTCTGAAAAAGTCCCCAAGGCCCAGCACATCCTCCTTTCTGTTCCCTTGCCTGCAGCCACTCCTGGTTCCGCCTATGAACTGGCCCTGTTGGTCTCCTTGCTGTGTGTGAGGGCTGCATCCCACTCAGCCTCGAAGCTGAGTGACGGGCTGCAAAGGCCTATCCCTTTGCACCGTGGCTGGATTTTCTTTCAGCGAAGGCTGAAGAATGGTGCCTTTCCGTGGTCACTGAGGACTGCTGCATGCATCAGTAGTGGGGAGAACCTCTGAGCAGAGCTTGGTATGGGGGGAGGGGGTCCGTTGGGGGCATATGTGGTATGCAAGGATGCAAACCTGGTTGGGACCACACACTCAGGCTGGAGGGTGGGCCCCGGGCCACTGTTTCCATGGTGGTTCACCGACACGGAGCCAGGCGTCCTTTTTGGGTCAGCCTCCCCTTGCCAGAGTAGATGCCGCCACTTCCAGCAACTGTGGAGTCACAGAAGCAAGTGCTGGACTGTCGGGGGTACGTCTTGAGGGCTGGCTTTTTGCTCGGTTCTTCAAAATCATGAGCCAACTTGGTCATTCTGCACATGAGGAAGTGGAGGCTGTGGAGCTGCCCCTTCCTCGGTACCTGGGTCTGAGATGGGCACCCAGCAAGCCTCCCCCCATGCCAGGTCAGTGTTCTCGACACTTTCACTGTCAGGGCCAAACGGGCACTCCAGCCTGGTCTGCTCAGTGCCACATTCCGGTGGCCCCATCCAGGAGGTGGCCTGTCCCTGCAGCCCGAGAGAGAGAGAGAGAGAGAGAGAGAGAGAGAGAGAGAGAGAGAGAGAGAGAGACTCCACAGGGAGCAGTAAGTCCAGGCAAAATGACATTGGCACGGACACTGGGAAGTGAGGGCCACAGCAAGGGTGATTTGGCCTGGTCATGTCAGACGCACACACACGTTCCCTCTTGTGATCAGATGCACTAAGATTCCTCCTTTTAGTGACTTTCAGACACGCAAGGCAGTGGGGCTGTGGGGGCCTGAGAGATGGTACCGCGGGGAAGGCATGTGCTCTCCTGGCTCCAGGGGACCTGAGTGCTGTGCCCAGCACCCAGATGATCCTCCAAGCTCCGTTAGGAGTGATCTGTGGCCCCAGAGCCAGGAGTAAATCCTGAGCACAGCTGGGTATGGTTGTGCTGTCCCCAAAACCCTCATTCTTCCTTTGTCCCCGGCCTTTTTCAACTTTCACCTTCTCCTTCTCATCACCCGCCCCTGACAACTGCCAGCTTGTTCTGTTTCTTCGTTTCAGATGCCACCACACACACACACACACACACACACACACACACACACACACACGAGGTCACAGGCTCCCTGCCTTTCCTGTTCTTGGCCTCGGTTTGAGCGGTTTTATGGTTTGAGCCTCTTGCCCTTGGTACCCGCTCACGTGGTCACACATGGCAGGGTTTTGGCTGTTGGATGGATGGTGTTCCTTTAGGTGCGCACCCCATTCCTTTACTCAGGCTCCCCTCTGGGCACTCAGTTGCATCCGTGTCTTGGCTGGTGTAGGTGGCTGTGACGTGGGCTTGCAGAGCCCCTTTCCACGGCACTTTTGTCTTCTTGGGACATCCTCAGAGTGGAGTTCCTTGCACCTATGGTTGGTCTGTTTTTATTTTTGGAGGAGACCCTGCACTGTTTACCTGAAGGGCCATGCATGTTTACATCTGCACTCACTGTGCACCTAAATTCCCTTCTTCCGCATCCCTGCCAGTCTGTTATTGAGTGTCTGTTTGCCAAGGGCCATGCTGACAGGATGGACTGCCAGCTTCTTGTTTTGCTTTCCTCTGATTAATGCCTTTCCCAGTGTTTCTCCTAGTGAGTTTGAATATCTTTGGGATAGCATTCATGGGTCCTTTGGGACAATACCCCTTGTGAGCAGGTTAGGATAATACCCCATGTGATCTGGTTGCGATAATACCCCGCTTGGATTCATTGAGATAATACCCAATGTGGGCCAGTTGGGTTAGTACCCTACTTGGGTCCGTTGGGATAATACCCTACGTGGGTCCATTGGGATGATGCCCCACATAGGTCCATTGCCCTTTTTAAGATCAGATGATGGTGCTGTTGATGGTGCTGCCTTGGTGGCAGAGCTGCAGACATACCTTACATTTCAGTTGCTGAGTCCCTCTGACATGCGGCTTGTGTTTCCTGCCATCTCACAGATCGTCTTTCTCACCTGTGTGCGCTGTGTCCTATCGAGGTGTCCTATCCCCAACATGCTGTTCAGAGTCACAGGAGAACTCCCCCCACGTTTTGTTCCATGAGTATTTTGGCTTCTGGCCTGTCATTTGTCTTCTGTGCATCTCCAGTTGATTTCGCTAAGACTGGAGGTGAGTTTTGGTTTTCTGCATGTGACGGTTTGGAACCACCCTCACTGCTTTATGGACAAAATGGTGTTTCCTCCATTTTGAGGGGTCTTGTCCCCTTCTCCCTTCTGGTCCTCGGGACTTTGCATGCTTGGCTGGCCATAACACTCCTGTCATTGTCCCTTGGGTTCCCTGGATCCATTTCTGTTTGTTCAATCATGTATGATAATTAAAGAAAAAAAACAACAGCAAACACCAAGATTCAGAATGACTCAGGGAAAAGGTGTGTGTGACAGGTGGTAAACCCGGCTCAATCCCTAAAAATGTGGTTTGAACCAGTTTGTATGTGGCCTTGGGGAGACCGGAGACCCCTGGAGACCCAAAGGCACCTGTAGGAATCTGAGGGTGGGGCTGGGTGGGGGTCTTGGGAGAAGCACGTGGGCTGAGAAATGTGGGTGCCCTTTGCTTCCTCTGGGGACTCCATCATTGTTGTCTTAACACAGTGTCACCAAGGTGGGGGCAGTCGCTTGTGTACATTCTGGTGACTCTAACATAGTTACCACCCTGGATAGCAATCGGCTTTGTTTGTACAAGTACAGAAGACAGCTTTCATCCTGGAGATGTTGTTGGGGCTCTGACCCCCCCAGGTATGAAAATTCCACGGTGCAAAATGATGGGGTGGGGTGAAGGGAGCACTCTCTGACTCTGCTCCCAGCCAGGTTGTTGCAAAGTCACAGATCACCCATGAAGATCATCATGATTGAACATTTAAATTTTATTTATTTTTTTTGGGAGGGGCTATCTATCTTGTGGAGTTCAGGGCTTGCTCTTGACTCTGTACTGGGGAATCACTCCTGGCAGGGTTTGGGGACCCTATGTGGTGTATAGATTGAACCTGGGTCACCTGCTGTACAGCTCTCTGGGCACCATTTCTTCTTCTTTTACTTGGGTTGTATATTTTTAGCCCTGCACTGTTTCCTATTAGCACTGTCCTCCCGTTGTTCATCAATTTGCTCGAGCGGGCCAGTAACATCTCCATTGTGAGACTTGTTGTTACTGTGGCATATGGAATACGTCACGGGGAGCTTGCCAGGCTTTGCCATGTGGGCGAGATTCTCTCGGTAGCTTGCCAGGCTCTCCGAGAGGGGCAGAGGAATCGAACCCAGCTCGACTGGGCTGGCTGTGCGCAAGGCAAATGCCCTACCGCTGTGCTATCGTTCCAGTCCCATACATTACATACCTGTGATGTATATTTTTAGAAGAGATAAATTAAAGCTTGTCCCTTCATTTAAAAATGCCAAGGTTCGTTCTCTCCAGCATGACCTGTAAGACCTTCTCTGAAAATTTCTTTCCTTTTACTTTTTTCAGTTTTTTTTTTTCTCGAGCATCCTCCACCCAGATCCTCCAAATTCCAGTAGGCGGGGGTCACACCCACCAACTGGCCCCCTGGCGCCGTGTAATCCCATCAGCGGCCAAGACCCAGAGACTATAAAAACCAGCTCCCGGAGGAGAACAGTGCAGTCTTCTGCCCCCGCGCCTGGCTATTCCTCACCGGGGCCCCTTGGAGGGGAGCGGGTTGAGCTTTCCTCCCCGCCCTGACCAGGGCCCCGGCAGCCTAAGACCTCCAGGACCAGCCACCACCATGCTGAGACCACTCTCCGCACACCTGAAGGTACCGGCAGAGGGACAAAGCCACGTGGGTTCCGGGGCCGAGATCTCCAAGCCTACTCGGATTGGAGTCGAGCATCCTCCACCCAGATCCTCCAAATTCCAGTAGGCGGGGGGTCACACCCACCAACTGGCCCCCTGGCGCCGTGTAATCCCATCAGCGGCCAAGACCCAGGGACTATAAAAACCAGCTCCCGGAGGAGAACAGTGCAGTCTCCTGCCCCCGTGCCTGGCTATTCCTCACCGGGGCCCCTTGGAGGGGAGCGGGTTGAGCTCTCCTCCCTGCCCTGACCAGGGCCCCGGCAGCCGAAGACCTCCAGGACCAGCCATCTTATTATGACATCTCATTCCTACTTTGACAAACTGGCAGGCTACCGAATGTAGCCTGCCCACACGGCAGAGTCTGGCAAACTCCCCGTGGCATACCCAATATGCCAAATACCAGTAACAATGATGGGTCTCATTCTCCTAAAGAGCCTTGAATATAATCTCAGGGCTAGGATGAAAGAGACGTTACTGGAGCCTGCTCGAGGCAATCGACGAATAACAGGATGATTTGTGATTTTGATTGTGATTTTTTTTTGGGGGGGGGGTCACACCGACACTGCTCAGGAATCACTCCCTGTGAGCTCGGGGGACCATGTGGGATGCCAGGGATAGAACCCAGGTAGACCGAATGCAAGGCAAATACCCCATCTACCTGCTATCTTATTGCTTGGTCCAGTTCTCTGTAAATTTCTGTGTGTCTGCCAACGCATGGGGGTCTGTGCCAACACTCCACTGCCAATTGAGATCGTAAGTAGAAAATTTGAACCGGGAATCATGACTTGCTGCCCATCACTATGGGATGGTTTCCTAGTGTGGTTTCTCCTGAGTATGTTTGGCTTTCAGGCCCCTAAAGCAGGAAGATCATCAATCTAACCACAGTAAGCTGGGGAACCACTTGGGGGCCAGGGGTACGTAGGCGGACCATACTCAGTGATAGACAGCGCCCCCTGGTGTTCTACTGGCCACACTCACAAGTCCTTTCCTCTTCTGGCAGCTGCTGTAACAAAGAAGCCCGTACTGGGTGTTTCATTTAACTAATAAATTCATTTGGCTTGGGGACCACATCCAGTTCATAGTAATAGCCCCATGCAGGTCTTTTGGGGTGGTTCAAGTTTTAGAGAGGTTGGATCTCACCTGCGCGTGCTCTTAGAAAAACCAGGAGTCCTTGCTTTATAGATTTGCTTATAGTGTACTTACTTGAGATTTAGCAGCACTTATGGTGCCGCTAGAAAGAGGAAGAGGAAATTCCCTCATCTGCACCGAGGCTGCTGTGGGGAGTGCCAGCATCACCCGGTCACATGTGGGGAAGCTAAGGAAGGATGGGAAAGTGACTGGCTGCACTCTGAGGCGATGGCCATGGGCTGAAAACTGAGGTAGCAGGAAGCAGGCATGTGGGACCAGGACCAGAGACATTTGTAGTCATGTTGCGCAGGATGGGTGGGTAGAACTCTTCTGGTTAGGAAGTGAGCCCTGAGCTGAGGGCTGGGAGGGAGCACTCAGCACCTCTGGGCGTGACCTCCCCAGTGGAAATGAAAGCCTTCTTGGCTGGTGTTGGCCGCTCTCACCTTTCAGAGATCATGTGATGTCACGCATGCTGTGATCAGGAGGAAGAGCTTTATGAACATCTGCTCATGGGAGTGGAGAGAGAGCATAGCGGGAAAGGTGCTTGACTTGTATGTGACCAATCCATTTTACCCCCCGCAAGACACAGGGTCCCTTGAGTCCTGCCAGAGGTGAGCTTGAGCATATATGAACAGGGGTACCCCTACCAAACAAAACCAAACACCCCCCCCCACACACACACAAACATTTGGGCACCTGTTTGTGCTTTGGCCAGAAAAAAACAGGAGTCCTTGTTTACAAATTTGTTTATAGTGTGCTTACACAAGATCCAGACAGCTCACTTACTCTCTTTACAGAACAGTGAAATATCCCCAACGTGGTGTGTTATGCAGCCACTAAAAATGAAAAAGCAAGGACAGTGGAAATGAAGGCCAGGAGGACTGGTTCACAGTTGGGAACTTGCCACAATTGAGGAGGGGGAGGGCAGTTAGGATAGAGAAGGGACCACTATGACAAAGATAGGTGGAAATGATCACTTTGGACAAGAACCGAGTACTGAAAGGAGGTAAAGGAACATACATGATGACCTTTCAGTATCTGTATTGCAAAAAAGGAGAGAGAGAGAGACAGAGAGAGACAGACCGACAGAGAGAGAGAGAGAGAGAGAGAGAGAGAGAGAGAGAGAGAAGGAAAGTGTATCATAGAGGCTCGCTGAGGGGTGGGGAGTGGAAGGGAAACTGGGGACATTGGTGGTGAGAAATGTGCACTGGAGAAAGGATGGGTGTTGAAACATTGTTTGACTGAAACCCAGTTATGAACAACTTTATAACTGTGTATCTATGGTAATTCAATAAAAAATAAAGATAAAAAATGATAAAGCACATCAAAAACCAAAAAGACCAAATACAAAGGAGAAAGAAAAATAACAGAACAATAGCAGGTGTGGCATCTCTAAAATAAAAGGGACTTGGGTACTGAGCGAGTGTACAGTGGGGAGGGTGTTTGCCTTGCACATGGCTGACTTGGGTTTGATCCTTGGCATCCCATATGGTCCTCTGAACACTACCTGGAATGATTTCTGAGTGCAGAGCTAGGAATAACCCTGAGCATCTCCAGGTGTGACTCAAAAAGACAAAAACAAAAACAAAAAAGAAAGAAAGAAAGAAAAGAAAAGAAAGGGGCAGACACACTTGAAACGATATCAAGTGAGAAAAACTGGTACCATCAGAACTTGTGCACGCAACTGTTGAACAAAATGGCTGGTTAATGCCTAACAACACGTTTCCCTGGTTCTGCATCCATGGATATCCATGGATATCTATTGACTGAGTCCCTGGATGGGGGAAGGACACACACACACACACACACACACACACGCACACACACACGTGTGCGCATGTGTGCGCGCACATGCATAGTTTGGGCTACTGGGGTTCCCTACCCCTATCTCCAACTTATCCAAGAGTTAGTTGTGTATGTCTGAAACTTTAATTTTTTTATTTTTATAGTTATTCACAATAGTTTATTGCATTTAAAATGCCAATACCAATTTCACCATGATTTTACCTTCCCACCACTATATTTCAAATGTTTCCACACTGCTGCCCCAAATCCTACCCCAAAGCAGCACCTAAATACTTTATTTTGTATTGCTTGTTATGAATAATCCACTAAAAATGATCCAAAGAGCTTCCTTAGGGAAAAGTGTGTGAAGGTTGTTGTATTTCAGTCTGGAGTCATTAAGTCCTTGTCTTGGAACATCAGTGGTGTAGAGTATGAGAAGTTCAGGAATTTGGCCATGAGCATGGCAGAAAGTGAGTTCTGGAGGTTTTGGGCTGCTGGGGCTCTATTGAGGAGGAAAGGGGGACTCACCTCTCCCCCCCTCCGAGTTGCCCCAATGAGACTCATGGTCTGGAGGCATCTTTGTGGTGTGTTGCTCACGTGCTCTCTTCTGAGAGATTTATTTCTGAGTCTCTGGATCATGGCTGTTAATGAGATTATTTAGCTTATTTACCAGAGACAGTTGCTGGGTATGACTGCCAGACTACCAGAAGCACAGGGAGATGGGGGAGGTCACCCATTCTGACTCCCTATGAGCCTGGAGATTTCGGTCACAAGTCCCACACGTACGCCTGAAATTTAATCATGAATTACTTTGTAATTATAATTCATGGTGATTAAAATTAAAAAAAATAAAGGTTGGAGTGATAGGACAGTGGGTAGGGCATTTGCCTTGCATGTGAGTGACCTGGGTTCAATCCCCAGCATCCTATATGGTCCCCTAAGCACCATCAGGAGTAATTCCTGAGTGCAGAGTCATAACTAACCTCTGAGCATCACTCAAAAAAAATATTTTGGAAAATAAAAAGAGTTTTCTAGTTTTCACTGCCATCGGTCATCACAAACATGGTGCTTTTGAATACTGCCAGTGTATCCTGTTACAGTTCTATAGGTAGAAAACTGATGCAGTCCTTTAAAAAAATTTTTTAAAAATTTATTAAAGAACTGTGATTTGCAGAGTTACTGATAATTGAGTTTTAGGCAGACAATAATTCAACCCCCATCCCTCCACCAGTGTCACTTCCCTGCACCAGTGTTCCCAGATTCCCTCCCCACCCCAACCCTATTCTATCCCCACTGGTCAATTAATATATTCCAAAGTTTTCGTGGTTGCAGCTTAGATCTCATGTTTTCAGTGTTGCTGAGTCTGTGTTTTGGATATTCGGCTGTACCACTCGCCCATATGCCGGGTATAACCGAAGCCCTGATGGCTATTCCCCCATTACTTCCTATTCTCTTCTCCCCACCCACCCCACTTTGCTCCTTTTCTTCTCTGTCCTTCTCCTCTCCAAACCCAGCTCCTGTTTTGTTTTGGCTTGGGGCGATCATGCCGGGTATTGCTCGGGGATTACTCCTGGCTCTGCACTCAGGGATCACTCCTGGTGGGTCTCAAGAGGACCATGTGGGTGCAGGGAATCGAACTTGGGTTGACCACATGCAAGGCAAATTCCCTCCCCACGGTCCTCTCTCCCTAGTCCCTTCAACCAGGTCTTGCCCTGGCTGAAATTCTGTTGTACTCCTTTCTATGGGCTCCAGGGCCAAATGGGCTTCTCTGCTTAAAGCCAATGCCTCTTCAGCTGCCCACTCCTGGCTTGCACTGTGGTGTCTCGAACCTTCTTCCACAGACATACCTCCTTCCCGCCCAGCCAGCAGAAACTCAGTGTTAGGATTAGCATGTTGGCAGTGGGCCCATCTGGACCACCCAGGACCGCCAAACCCTTAGACGCAGCTGCTCAGGCCTCAGAGAATTGATTTATAGGTGCCAGGGATGAGGATCTGGAGTTGTGGGGAGCTACTGTGTTCTGCCTCCACAGCGAGCTAGCATTTTGCATAGAAAAATTTTACTTGCACTATCTTTGGAATAGCACAGAAGAAACGGGATCAGGGCTTGCTTCCAGGGAGACAGTGTGGGAGGGGCTGCGGGGGCTGGCTTTCTGCTGGAGACTTCTCTTGTTCATTTTTTCTTAGTGTGCATCTGTTTATTTGAAATTAGCAAAGAAAGCATTAAAAGTCTAAGCTCAGTGGTGGTTCATCCGTGCATTTTTGTCTTCTTGTGTATCCGTGATAAGACTGGTCTAGTTGTTGCTGTTGTTGTTTTTAGGTTGAGGTGTGGCGCTTTTGTACCAAGGAGTCTTGGAAAGTGACTGTGTGCCATTCCTGATGCCTAGCTTGGCTTGCACCAGCCATTCGGGTATTTTGTTTTTCTTTTGGGGTCACACTTGGTGATACTCAGGGGTTATTCCTGACTCTGCACTCAGGAATTACTTCTGGCAACGCTCCGGGGAGCATATGGGATGCTGGGCATCAATCCCAGGTTGGCCACATGCAAGGCAAATGCCCTACCTGCTGTGCTATTGTCTGGGTCCCTGCAACTGGATTCTACCCAGAGGGCCCCAAAACTTTATCCAGAAAAAAAAAAAACATTTGAACTTCTGTGTTCTTTGCAGCACTATTCAAAATAGCCGAACTCTGGAACCGTGAAACCTGTACATCATGGAATTCTCCTCAGCGAGAAGAAAGGATGGAATCATGCGATTTGCTGCTGCATGGATGCATCTGGAGAGTATTAAGCTGAGGTTAGTCAGAGGAGACAGACAGGTGCAGAACGATCCCTCTCAGGTGCGGAATAGAAAGAAACAAAGTAGGAGAATAAGTAGCAGATGCCCCAAAACAAGGGAAAGTGAGAACTGGTCTTTAGCTGAAGGCCTAGGGGCAGGATGGGGCGGGCGGGGATTAGGATGAGGGAAGGAAGATGTGTGTGTGTGTGTGGGGGGGGAGGCAGCCGGAAGCAGACCCTTGGATGGAAGGTGCTGGATCATTTCATGCATGAAACCCTGCTGTTAGCAGTACTGTAAACCATGGTACCTTGAAGAAAATAAATATATTTTCTTAAAAAATGGAATTGGGGGGGCTGGAGTGATAACACAGCGGGTAGGGCGTTTGCCTTGCACACGGCTGACCCAGGTTTGATTCCCAGCATCCCATATGGTCCCCCGAGCACCGCCAGGGGTAATTCCTGAGCGCAGAGCCAGGAGTAACTCCTGTCCATCGCCGGGTGTGACCCAAAAAGAAAAAAAATGGAATTGGGAAAGTGTGGAAGGGAGGGGGAGAAGAGGAAGATGCGAAGCGACAGGGACCAGCTCAGGGGAGTGAGGTGCAGAGGTGGCGCTGGGGAATGATAGAGCCAAATATCTCTCCACAGAGCAGACAACGCTGACACCAAGAGACCCAAACTGTCACAAGTAAACCCAGGAAGATGCAGGTTAGGGTCAAGTGGTCCAGAGGGCAGGCTGTGGGTGGGAGGACATGAGCGGGAACCCGGGGACATTGATGCAGGGAGGTCGGCATTGGTGGAGAGACCTGTGTGTCTAAAACTCTGTCACTGTCACTATCCTCCCGTTGTTCATCGATTTGCTCGAGCGGGCCCAGTAATGTCTCCATTGGAAACTTTGTTGTTACTGTTTCTGGCATATCGAATACTCCGGTAGCTTGCCGGACTCTCCGAGAGGGGCGGAGGAATCGAACTCGGGTCGGCCATGTTGGCTGCGTGCAAGGCAAACGCCCTACCGCTGTGCACAGTCTAAAACTCAACTATGAATAACTTTGTAAAGCACAGTGCTTTGATAAAATTAAAAAAATAATAATAAGCTACCCGTGACGTATTCGATATGCCAAAAACAAGTAACAACAAGGAGACATTACTGGTGCCCGCTCGAGAAAATCGAAGAATAACGGGAGGACAGTGCTACAGTGTTAAATAAATAAAATAAAATAAAATATTTTTAAAAAGCAAAGAAAGGACCTGGGGATTCCGCCTGCATGTCCAGTGCCCAGGACGGGCTCTAGATGGCGCCCTCGTGCTCCTTCTGGTGAGTCCTGCTGGGGCCGCGGCGCTTATCTCGGCTCTGTTCCCCTTGAACCCCTCATGGGGTGGCTCATGGTGAGCCTCAGCGCAAGACCAGCGGTCAGTGGCACGGATTTCTTTGTGATCTACTACATAGATTCCTGTCTCCTTTCTGTCAAATGGACAGTGCCCTGAATTCAAGGAAATAATACTTAACGGCTAAGCCAGAATATGCACAAATACCAGAGGCACGCAAGTAAGAACCTGAGAAACGTTCGCTTTTACTATTAACCTTCACCTCCCTGGTTTGTGAGTTTCTCTCTCTTTTTTTTTTTTTGGTTTTTTGGGTCATACCTGGCGATGCACAGGGGTTCCTCCTGGCTCATGCGCTCAGGAATTACTCCTGGCAGTGCTCAGGGGACTATATGAGATGCTGGGAATCGAACCTTGGGTCAGCCGCGTGCAAGGCAAACGCCCTACCCGCTGTGCTATTGCTCCAGCCCCGATTTGTGAGTTTCTTACAAAACCTCCTGATGGTCTTTGGAGGCCTCAAACGTTTGTTTCAGGAAGAGAGAACCAAGTGGACAACATTTATTAAAAAGGGTCTGGGGAAGGGGGTGGTTGGAAAGACTGTCTATGGGGTAAGCGCTTCCCTTAAACACTCAACTCTTCCCCCACTTCCAGTTCCTCACTATCTCCAATATCCCCCCACTGCATGCCTCCTGATCACTCCCGTTTTAACTCACACAACCAGGAGAGAGGTGATAGCACATAGGAAAAGAGATTGGAACAGTGATCTGGAGAGGCACTTCCTGAAATCATAGTATCTCTTTTAAAAACTCAGTTTTAGCTTAGTTTTTTTTTTCCTTTTTGGGTCACACCCGGCAGTGCACAGGGGTTACTCCTGGTTCTGCACTCAGGAATTACTCCTGGCGGTGCTCAGGGGACCAGGTGCCCAGGGATGCTGAGAATCAAACCGGGGTCGGCTGCATGCAAGACAAATGCCCTCACCGCTGTACTATTGCTCTGGCTCCCAAAACTCATGTATATATCTTCCATTTTTTTCGTAGAGTTCTACTGGTGCTTTATTTATATTGGGTATCAATCCTTTATAAGATGGGTGGTGGGAAAAATATCCGCTCCCAGTCTGTGGGGTGTCTTATTATTCTGGCCTTTGTTTCTTTTGGGGTGCAGAAGTTCCTTAGTTTGATAGAGTCCCATTTGCTTATCTTTGTCTCAGTTTGCTTGGACAATGGTTTTGTATCACTGAAAATACCTCTAGATTCAACGTCATGAAGTCTCTTCTCTCTTTTCCCTCCATGTTCTTTTTGGTTTAAGGTCTAATATTGAGGTCTTTAATCATTCATGTAGATTTAATTCTTGTGTATGGTGTTAGAAAGGAATCTGAGTTCATTTTTTGGATCTGATTGATGACTTTTCTCAGTGCCATTTTCTTTTCCACTTCATAGTTTTTGCTCCTCTATAGAAGATCAACTGTCATATAATTGGGGATCCATCTCTGGACTTCAATTCTATTCCATTGGTCTGAGAGTTTCTCTTTTTCCATTGCACACTGTTTTAAGTACTACAGTTTTATAGTATAATTTAAAATTTGGGAAGGAGCTTTCCATCTTCTTTAACCCTAGGGTTGTTTTGAGTATTTTTTTTGTTTGTTTTTTTGGGTCACACCCAGCAATGCTCAGGGGTTACTCCTGACTCTGCACTCAGGAATTACTCCTGGCAGTGCTGGGGGAACATATGGGATGCTGGGGATCGAACACAGGTTGGCTGCATGCTAAGGCAAATGCCCTATCTGCTGTACTATCGCTCTGGACCCTGCTTTGAGTATTTTAGGGGTTTTATTTTCCATATTAATTTCAATAGAGTTTGATTTGTGTCTTAAAAAATATGTCATGAAAGAGGCCAGAGTGATAGTACACCAGGTAGGGCATTTGCCTTGCATGCAGCTGACCTGGATTCAATTCCTGGTATCCCATATGGACCCCTGATCGCTGCCAAGAGTGATCCCTGAGCACAGAGCCAGGAGTAACTCCTGAGCATTGCTGGGTATGACCCAAAAAACAAACAAAAAAAAACACAGTGCTGAGTGTGACCCCTCTCCCCCCCAAAAAATGTGGAGAACAGAATGAAGACTTGTCCAAAAAGAATAGGGTTTCCATGTGACACTACAGATCCATTTTTGGTACCTAAGCCTCACTTTTATTTATTTATTTATTATTTTTTGGGCTGCACCTGACAGTACACAGGTATTGTTATCTGGTAGCTCCTGGGAAACCGAAGATTACCCATTGGTCTAGAGCAACAGATGCTCAAAGACTGCATGCACAGCATGGCCATCCACACAGGCCATAGACTCAGAGTCACAGGGCAAAGTTTATTAGGAAAGGCAATAGTTAAATAGAAGCTGACGGAGGATGCCTACAAGCAGGTGGTGGATGGAGGCAGGGTGTTGCTATGACTAGGAAGAAGCTGCTGGAGCTTTGTCCTCGATGCTCTAAGGCAGAGGCGAGGTTGAAGTATTGCCGACACCCAGAGATGTCTGTTTCCCACAGCTGAAGCCACTGGCCACCAGCAATCAAGGTCAATTAATCAATGTGTTTCTTAGAAATGTCAGATTCGGGGCTGGAGCGATAGTACAGCAGGTAGGGTGTTTGTCTTGCACGCGGCCAGGTCCCCTGAGCACTGCCAGGAGTAATTTCTGAGTGCATGAGCCAGGAATAACCCCTGTGCATCGCTGGGTGTGACCCAAAAAGAAAAACTGTTAGATTCCCCTGGCAGCAGTTTGATTCCCAGGGAAGTCAGGACCTGGGGCACTCCCTAAGGGCCCAGCGACCTCTAGGTCAAGGGTTGTGCCAGGGAGACTGCCAACACACAGGGGGTCTCTCTAGTCATGCTCAGGGGGAATGTATGGGATGCTGTGAATCGAACCCGGCTTGGTTGTGTGCAAATCAAGTGCCCAATCCACGGTACTATCTCTTGGGCCACAAACCTCACCTTGAAAACAAAGGCTCCCCCCATCCTGCTGAAAAGCAAGTGCCACGACCTGATGATGTGGACCCTGTGGGGACCCTGGGGAGGGGCACGTATGGTTCCGGTCATGGCGGCAGTACTGACGGAGAGGAGGAGAGGGGTGAGGCCAACCAGAAAAGCAGATCAGGGATCTCGGCCGGGGAGGGAGCTCAGTGGTAGCATGGACGCCTTGTGAGTGTGGGACTCTGGGTCTGGTGGTGGTGGGCGGGGATCGCTAATCACCAGCACAGCCCTCCAGGCTGAAGGAGCCCTTCTCTGAGGTCCCTGGGAGCTGGGTTTGGGTTGGGCCGCACTCATGGGCACTTGTGAGAGCGGAGCTTCTTTCTCTCCATGCTGCTGTGTCCTGTGTCACCTTCATTATGTCCTGTGACTTATCCCCATTCTGACTATTGTCCCCTTCCAGCTGCCTTCCTATGGTTGCTGCCCGATCCCAGAGTCCTTATCCCGATTCTTGTCCCCATCCTGTGACGCCTGGTTCCCCTACTGCACATTTGGTTCTTGCATTCCACTGTAAAAACCAGCAAAACCCTAGGTACCCCCCTCCCACCCCCCCAATCTGGGGTAGGGGAGGGGCAGTCCTGGACAGCACCGATTAGAAATTAAATTCTCTCACCTCATTCCAGCTCCTTCCGAATGTGTTAGCCATCTGGAGGAGGAGGGTGGTGGAGGTGGTTGGAGGAAGAGACTGAAGAGGCAGGAAGTGGACTGGTGTGACCATTATCAGGCACCAGCTGTCTACATTTCGCGTGCTATCTTCTTTAATCTGCACCACCACCCTGAGCGGCGGTGTCTGGAGCTGCCTTAGATCCTTAGACCACTTCACAGGTGAGCAAACTGAGGCCTCACACAAATCAGACCCATCGGCACAGTTTGGCTCTGGTTATGAGGCCCTGAGTGTTGCGAGTAAACTGGTCTGCTGAAGGCGCCGCATCCCTAAGAGGTAGATTCTGCTTTCACTTTCCTTGGTCCCAAGGAAGAGACTAAGGCTCAGAGTGGCAGAGGGTGGGTCCTTGTTCAAGGACCTGGAGGAGGTCTGAATTTAGGTTTCAGGCAGGAAAGTGGGAGCCCCCAGTCAGAGCAGGAAGGGCACAGTGACCATTTGTCTTGCATGAGGTTGACTTGACTTCGATCCCTGGAACCCTGTATGGTCCCCAAGCACTGCCAGTAGTAATTCCTGAGTGTAGAGCCAGGAGTAACCCCTGAGAATTGCCGGGTATGACCCAAAAAGCCAAAAAAAAAAAAAAGCAAAAATTCGAATGTGGTCCCTGGGGATGACGGGAGTTAGCCAGTTAGCCAGTCCCTCTAGTGTCCCCATTCTGGATTTGGACACAGGTGCTTTGGGGACTGCCCTCAGACTCCACCTGCTGGCCCAGGCCTCAGTGGTCAGGTGCCGCTGCATCCCCAGGCAGATGTGTTCATTCTGCAATAAAGACATACGTGTCCCTCCTTCTGGTAAAAAGTGCAAACCAAGTGGAGGGAAGCACATTAAGTTGGAAATCCTCTTGTTCAAGGCCATGAGGAAAAGATGGCAGAGCCAGGACTGCTGTCCCCAGATGTCTGTCTTTTTTTTTTTTTTGCTTTTTGGGTCACACCCGGCGATGCACAGGGGTTACCCCTGGCTCTGCACTCAGGAGTTACTCCTGGCGGTGCTCAAGGGACCATATGGGATACTGGGAATTGAACCCGGGTCAGCCGCGTGCAAGGCAAACGCCATACCCGCTGTGCTATCTCTCCAGCCCCAGATGTCTGTCTTTGAGGCTCTGGAACAGAGGTGTTGAAAGCCTCCTCCATGAAGCTACTTCTGCCTGTGGGTCACACCCCACGCGGGGTTGCATAACTGAATATGGGGGCTGTGAGAAAAATTGGCCACAGTGAAAGGTTTCTCAATGCATGAGAATAGGAAAAAAAAAAAGATCCAACATCAGTCATGACACGAATCTGAGCTGTTTCTGGCACTGCTCAGCCGGGGTGCGTTTCTGAGGGGAAGCTGAAGAGGGCCTAGTCTAGAGATTCTCATCAAATTAGGTTCAACGAGGATCTTCCTTGGTTTTGGGGTCCACTCGACAGTGCTCAGGGGGTTACCTCTGGCTCTGCACTCAGGTGCTCAGGGGGATCCTATGAGATGCTGGGAATCAACCCAGGTTGGTTGCCTGCATGGCAAGTGCCCTGCCCACTGTGCTTTCTCCGGCTCAACGATCACCATATTAAGTGGAGAGGACATCTCTGTTTCGCTTTGCCTGATTAAGGGTGTGCGTCTCATGACAGTTTATGCTTCCTTCCACAAGGACCTGTGGAGTTTACAGTGCAGCGACAACCCAAGCCTTCCAAGCCACAGCCACTGAGCCAGTCACCCACGCTCTCATTCTCTCAGGCTGCATTTGAAACACCGACACTCACAGTCCCACCTGCGATGATCTTATCCAAGGAGTCTGGTATTTTGAGAGACCAAGCCAGTTGCTTTCCTTCCCTAGAGGCCGTTTTTCATGTGTCCCTGGAGGATGGCTAACTAAGGCAGGCAGGCTGAACAGCTATGGAGCATGGGTTTGTGTATTTCTATGGCTGCTTTCCTGTTGCAGCTGCTGATGTGTTGGCATCTTCCTGGCACGACCCCTGGACCACTGGAGATTGCTGGGCCCGAGGGGAGTGCTCCCTCCCACCCCCTTCTGACTTCTCTTGGAACCGGGCTGTCGCCAGGGGAACCTACCATTTCTAAGCACTGTAGCACTGTCCTCCCATTGTTCATCGATTTGCTTGAGCAGGCACCAGTAACATCTCCACTGTGAGACTTGTTGTTACTGTTTTTGGCATATCAAGTACGTCACGGGTAGCTTGTCAGGCTTTGCCATGTGGGCGGAATACTCTCAGTAGCTTGCCGTGCTCTCTGAGAGGGGCAGAGGAATCAAACCCGGGTCAGCTGCATGCAAGGCAAACGCCCTACCCACTATGCTTAACTGGCTTTGATTTGCCAGCCGGCTGATGGCTTGAGACGTGGGAAACTGATATCTCTAGGTGTCAGCAATACCCAGAGATGGCCGGATCAATAGTACAGAAAGCTTAGTGCTTGCCTTTTATGTGGCTGACCCAGGTTCAATCCCTGGCACCACATACAGTCCCCTGAGTTCACCAGGAGCGATCCCTGAACACAGATCCAGGAAGGAAGAAGTTCTGAGCACAGCTGGGTATGGCCCAAAACTAAACCCACAAAGAAATATACACACACACAAATGTGCACATTAATATCAGTATAAATAACTAAAAAAATATTCTACAGTATTTCTAGCATTAAAAAAGCGGGGAGCAGAACAGTAGTACAGCAGAGAGGGCACCCACCTTCCATGTGGCCGCCAACCTGGGTTTTAATCCCTGGCACCCCATATGATCCTCTGGTCTGACCAGGAATGATTCCTGAATGCAGAACCAGGAGTAAGTCCTGAGCACTGCTGGACCCAAGAGCAAAAAAAAAAAAAAAAAAAAAAAATTTACTGGGCTAGGATGAGTATGGTGGGCACCTGGTTCGATCCCCAGCACCCCCTAATGTCCCCTAAACACTGCCAGGAGTGATCCCCGAGCACGGAGGAGTAAGCCTAAAGCACTGCAGGGTTGTGCCTATCCCACAACATTTACATATCAGTATTTATAACAGTACTTGTCTCAGGCCCACATGCATTAAGAAGCGATGTCTTCCAGAAACCATTGCTATAGCCTTGGCGCAGGAAACGTGGCCCTTTATGTGGGGAGCTGCCTGCTTATGCAGGGTCCTTAAGTGGATGTCCCCTGGAAGCTGCCTTACTCAGAGGGCCAAGAGTACTTGGCATAGCTTTCAGTCCCACCACCTCTAATACGTCGAGTAGTCATTATAGGCCAAACCAGTCCTATAGAGGTTAATACTTCACCATCCTCAGTTTGCAAGAGAAGTTAATGAGAAATGGATGTATTGTGATTTTTGTGGCATATGTAGGAAATTACACCTTTGGTAAACCATGAAAAGAATACAGGAAGGATCAGAGTGTTCTTCAGTGTACTTTATTCTTATTTCCAGTTGCTGATCTAATAGCACAGCGGTAAGGCATCTGCCTTGCACGTGGCCAACATGGCTGACCCGGGTTCGATTCCTCTGCCCCTCTCAGAGAGCCAGGCAAGCTACCGAGAGTAGCTCGCCCACACGGCAAAGCCTGGCAAGCTACCTGTGTCGTATTCAATACGCCAAAAACAGTAATGACAAGACTCACAATTTGTTGTGAGATGTTACTGGTGTTGTGAGATGTTACTGGTGCCCGCTCGAGCAAATGGATGAACAATGGGAGGACAGTGCTATACTTCCTATACTTGTTGTAATCAAAGAAATGTATGATCTTGGGAATACGTTTTTTTGTAATTCTAATGGATGATTTTACCTGCCAAGTTCCTGATAGAGATGTATAAAAGGCTGTGTGAAATAAAGATCAATGCTGCTGTTTCATGAGAACTCAGCCCTCTCAACCACTTGTATGCAGTTTCTTTGATCCTCACCTACTCTCTTGACCCGTTCGACTGTCGGCTGGTCAGGCACCTTTAGGTCTGCTAGATCTCAGGGCTGCTTCAGCATACAAACCACCAGCACACACGAACATTTACACAGAACCCTTTATTCATTTGTTGCTTTTCATTCACAGCTGTCACTGATTCAAACGCTGGCCGCAGAAGCAATCACACAAAAAAAGAAATCACAGAATCAGGAGGCAGCTCAGTGTGGACCCAATAGAGGTTCTGACTGAGGTCGGGGATGGGGTGGCGGGGAGGCTGGTCCGTGGGAATGAACCTATGTTTGTCAGCAGACCTGTCCAATCACGACAGCTCTTGGTTGGGGCTCATGGCCGGAGCAGACAGCCTTGCTCACCACTGCTCCACTTTCTTTTCCGTAACAAACTGTCCGTGAGGGCCATCGGCATCTGGGGGCAGGAGGGCCAGGTACACTGGGGTCACTGCTCCTTCTTCTGGGCTCTTGGGGGCCTTGGGCCCAGCCATGTCGGTTCTCACCCACCCTGGGCAGCAGGCATTCAGGAGGATGCCGGCCCCTTTCCTCTGCTCCGTCAGCTCCCTGGCCTGGATTCTGGACAGCACCGTGACGCCGATCTTGGTGACGCCGTAGGCGGTGTTGGGCCAGCCCTCCTTCTGGTGAGTCCCGTTCTTCGTGTCTTCCACGAACTTGTTCATGAGCGCCACCAGCTCTTCCTCCGTGATGGTGTTGCTTCGGAACTTCTGCTGCAGCTCTGGGCTGCAGCTCTTGAGCGCTCGGAGGCTCACCATGCTGGACACATTCACCACCCTGCCTGAAAAGACAGTGTCCATGGGAACAGGGGTCACCGGGATCTGAAGGGCTAGGAAATGCCCATTTGGGTGAGACATGACTGCAAGCTTGGGTTCACGAGACCCTCTGTGAACAGAGGCCATGTCACTGACCTCAAATGAGGACCACCGACATCATCATAGGAGATGTTCTCAGGATTCATGCCCTTGGGGAGCACTGACGGGAAGTTCCACGGGAAATGATGTGCTCTCACGAGTACAGAGACTGTCCCTCCAAGGGCAACCTTAGGGGCTATCAGGAAACTACAAGCCACCTGGATTCTCGGACAGCCATGTTTTGGTGACCAACAAAGAGTTGGTTAGTTTATGGATGGTAGCTGGCAACAAATGAGTAACTGATGGTTTAAAAGGCTGCCCCTAGAGAGGGTAAACAGCGACGTGGGCTTAACTGCCCACTGTTTTTACTGTTTGGGGTTCCCCAGGTTTGGAGTGATGGCTTATATCTGATAGGTAAGTGGCTAAGAGGGGCAGAGGCATGGACCACAGGCTTCCCGTTAGCAGGAAATGGGGCATTCAAATATTGTTTTATTTTCCTCCAATAAACTCTCAAAATTTTTTTCTTTGGGGGAAAGGTAAGACCTCCCAAGCAATGCTTAGTGGGATTCGGGATCACTCCTGGCTTGGCTACGAGAAACTGACAGTTCAGTGCTCGGGCCCAGTTGTGCTTGGGGTTCACCAGGCTCATACCTGGCAGCGCTGGAGAGGGCGGGGGATGGAGGCCTGTGGTGACCAGGATGGCTGCATGCAAAGCACACGTGTTCCAGTCCTTTGAACCACCCTCACAGCCCTCCTACCTGAGTTCAAAGAGGAATCCACAGATCTCTTAACAATACCAAATAGTTCTGCACATATATTTCTATACTAAAAAAAGGACCCAGCAGTAGATCCAGGGGAGAATGAACTTAGCACAAATGTGAAAATGAATGTAGGAGCGTTATAGGAAGCCATAAAGCTTTGCCTAGTCCTTAAAATGTACCTCCACTGTATAACGGCACCTCCCTCCACTGCTATATTTTTGGTAAATCTGCTGTTACACAAATTCTGTACCAAGGGCCTACAGAAATTGCACAGCAGGCAGGGTGCTTGCCTGTACACAACTCAATCCCTGGCACCACAGGGGTCCCCTGAGCTTCCAGCAGGAGTGATTCCTAAGCACTGAGCCGGAAGTGAACCCTGGACACAGCTGGGTGAGCAGCCAACCCGTCCCCTAACAACAAAACAAAATTCTATATGCAACCCGCCCACTCGAAACAAAACAAAATTCTATATGGACTGCAGATGACTCAATAATCCTTCTGTTGTTAAGAGAGTTCAGAAAAAAGGGTCACGGTGGCCTCTGAGAGTAAAGAATTAAGTTGGTCCAAGAAGGGGCTGGACTTTAGCCCGGGGTTATTGGAAATATCCCAAGAAAGATCCTGTATGATTTACTTGTCCTGCTTATCTGGTGCTCTGGGTCAGGTTATCTAAGACTGGGAACAGCCCAATTACATTCAATGCACGAGCTCAGGCTCTCTCTCTCTCTGCTCTCTGACAGTCCTTTGGAGGAAGTGGGCTATGCCCCATCCTCAACAGAAACACTGGACAGTAAAGCTTGGGAGAAGTCCTGATGGGAGGTTCCCAGGAGCACTGTCCCACAAGGCTGGGAGATGCATGTGCTGTTCATAGACCCTCTCAGGAGAGAAAAACCCGGAGTATCATGCGGGGGCTTTCCGGGACCCTGTCCAGAGAGAGGGCACTGTTTGCTTTCACACTGAGGGTGCTGAGTGGCTGGGCTTTGCTGAATTCTGAGTCTCCTGGTGAAAATCTGGATTCATGGGTGATCTTGGAAACTGCTTGAAGTTGTAAAGACTGGTGATTTTTAATCCCATTTATGTATGATTCATTATTTTCGCATCTGGAAACCTGAATTCCAAAATGAATCGTTAATTTTAGACCCTATTTCATGGTCACAGAGTAGACAGAAAGAAATCCCCATAGGATCAGAGGCAGAAAAAAGGAGTCGGGAATGCTAATGAATTGGCCTAGAGAAGTTCCACCAGGTCGGATAGGTTGACGCTGAGCCAGGGAAAGGCAGAAGAGATGGGACCGCAGGGAAATGCACTCAGGAGGCACACAGAGCAAGCAAGTCCTCGAAACCCTGAGGGATGCTTCAGTGTGAACTAGAGAGAAACAAAGTAGGGGAATAAATAGCACATGCACAAAGGTAAGGGAAAGTGAGAACTGGTCTTTAAGGCAGGAATGTGGTGGTGCAGGGATTAGGATGAGGGAAGGACACTGGGACAGTGGCGGGGGAAGTCTGGTATTTTGAGAGACCAAGCCACATGCCTTGCTTCCCTAGAGGTCATTTTTCATGTTTCCTCAGAGGTTGGCCAATTAAGCAGGCAGCCCGAACAGCTACGGAGCATTGGTTTGTGTGTTTCTATGGCTCCTTTCATGCTGCAACTGCTGATGTGTGTTGGTGTCTCCCTGTCATGGCCCCTTGACCACTAGAGATCAATGGGTTCATAGGGAGTGTCCCCGGGTCCTGACTTCTCTGGGAACCAGGCTGCCTGTTGCCAGGGGAACCAGACATTTTTAATAACAAGATTAACTGGCCTTGATTTGCCAGCGGCCGATGGCTTAAGACATGGGAAACAGACACCTCTAGGTGTCAGTAATACCCAGAGATGGTCGGAGCAATAGTACAGAAGGTTTGGTGTTTGCCTTGCATGTGGCTGACCCAGGTTCAATCCCCGGCACCAGATATAGGCCCCTGAGTTCACCAGGAATGATCCCTGAACACAGATCCAGTAAGTCCTGAGCACTGCTGGACGCAAGAGCAAAAAGAAAAAAAAAAAAAGAAATTTACTGGGCCAGGGTGAGCATGGTGGGCAAGGCATTTGCCTTGACATGTGGCCAACCTGGGTTCCTGGTTTGACCCCCTTGATCCTGTAATGTCCCCTGAATACTGCCAGGAGTGATCCCTGAGCATGAGGAGTAAGCCAGAAACCACTGCTATAACCTGGGAGCAGGAAACGTGGCCTTTTAGTTCTGCTAGATCTCGAGGATTCTTCAGCATACCAACCACCTGCACATGTGAACATTTACACAGAACCCTTTATTCATCTGTTGCTTTTCATTCACAGCTGTCACTGATTCAAACGCTGGCCGCAGAAGCAATCACACAAAAAAAGAAATCACAGAATCAGGAGGCAGCTCAGTGTGGACCCAATAGAGGTTCTGACTGAGGTCGGGGATGGGGTGGCGGGGAGGCTGGTCCGTGGGAATGAACCTATGTTTGTCAGCAGACCTGTCCAATCACGACAGCTCTTGGTTGGGGCTCATGGCCGGAGCAGACAGCCTTGCTCACCACTGCTCCACTTTCTTTTCCGTAACAAACTGTCCGTGAGGGCCATCGGCATCTGGGGGCAGGAGGGCCAGGTACACTGGGGTCACTGCTCCTTCTTCTGGGCTCTTGGGGGCCTTGGGCCCAGCCATGTCGGTTCTCACCCACCCTGGGCAGCAGGCATTCAGGAGGATGCCGGCCCCTTTCCTCTGCTCCGTCAGCTCCCTGGCCTGGATTCTGGACAGCACCGTGACGCCGATCTTGGTGACGCCGTAGGCGGTGTTGGGCCAGCCCTCCTTCTGGTGAGTCCCGTTCTTCGTGTCTTCCACGAACTTGTTCATGAGCGCCACCAGCTCTTCCTCCGTGATGGTGTTGCTTCGGAACTTCTGCTGCAGCTCTGGGCTGCAGCTCTTGAGCGCTCGGAGGCTCACCATGCTGGACACATTCACCACCCTGCCTGAAAAGACAGTGTCCATGGGAACAGGGGTCACCGGGATCTGAAGGGCTAGGAAATGCCCATTTGGGTGAGACATGACTGCAAGCTTGGGTTCACGAGACCCTCTGTGAACAGAGGCCATGTCACTGACCTCAAATGAGGACCACCGACATCATCATAGGAGATGTTCTCAGGATTCATGCCCTTGGGGAGCACTGACGGGAAGTTCCACGGGAAATGATGTGCTCTCACGAGTACAGAGACTGTCCCTCCAAGGGCAACCTTAGGGGCTATCAGGAAACTACAAGCCACCTGGATTCTCGGACAGCCATGTTTTGGTGACCAACAAAGAGTTGGTTAGTTTATGGATGGTAGCTGGCAACAAATGAGTAACTGATGGTTTAAAAGGCTGCCCCTAGAGAGGGTAAACAGCGACGTGGGCTTAACTGCCCACTGTTTTTACTGTTTGGGGTTCCCCAGGTTTGGAGTGATGGCTTATATCTGATAGGTAAGTGGCTAAGAGGGGCAGAGGCATGGACCACAGGCTTCCCGTTAGCAGGAAATGGGGCATTCAAATATTGTTTTATTTTCCTCCAATAAACTCTCAAAATTTTTTTCTTTGGGGGAAAGGTAAGACCTCCCAAGCAATGCTTAGTGGGATTCGGGATCACTCCTGGCTTGGCTACGAGAAACTGACAGTTCAGTGCTCGGGCCCAGTTGTGCTTGGGGTTCACCAGGCTCATACCTGGCAGCGCTGGAGAGGGCGGGGGATGGAGGCCTGTGGTGACCAGGATGGCTGCATGCAAAGCACACGTGTTCCAGTCCTTTGAACCACCCTCACAGCCCTCCTACCTGAGTTCAAAGAGGAATCCACAGATCTCTTAACAATACCAAATAGTTCTGCACATATATTTCTATACTAAAAAAAGGACCCAGCAGTAGATCCAGGGGAGAATGAACTTAGCACAAATGTGAAAATGAATGTAGGAGCGTTATAGGAAGCCATAAAGCTTTGCCTAGTCCTTAAAATGTACCTCCACTGTATAACGGCACCTCCCTCCACTGCTATATTTTTGGTAAATCTGCTGTTACACAAATTCTGTACCAAGGGCCTACAGAAATTGCACAGCAGGCAGGGTGCTTGCCTGTACACAACTCAATCCCTGGCACCACAGGGGTCCCCTGAGCTTCCAGCAGGAGTGATTCCTAAGCACTGAGCCGGAAGTGAACCCTGGACACAGCTGGGTGAGCAGCCAACCCGTCCCCTAACAACAAAACAAAATTCTATATGCAACCCGCCCACTCGAAACAAAACAAAATTCTATATGGACTGCAGATGACTCAATAATCCTTCTGTTGTTAAGAGAGTTCAGAAAAAAGGGTCACGGTGGCCTCTGAGAGTAAAGAATTAAGTTGGTCCAAGAAGGGGCTGGACTTTAGCCCGGGGTTATTGGAAATATCCCAAGAAAGATCCTGTATGATTTACTTGTCCTGCTTATCTGGTGCTCTGGGTCAGGTTATCTAAGACTGGGAACAGCCCAATTACATTCAATGCACGAGCTCAGGCTCTCTCTCTCTCTGCTCTCTGACAGTCCTTTGGAGGAAGTGGGCTATGCCCCATCCTCAACAGAAACACTGGACAGTAAAGCTTGGGAGAAGTCCTGATGGGAGGTTCCCAGGAGCACTGTCCCACAAGGCTGGGAGATGCATGTGCTGTTCATAGACCCTCTCAGGAGAGAAAAACCCGGAGTATCATGCGGGGGCTTTCCGGGACCCTGTCCAGAGAGAGGGCACTGTTTGCTTTCACACTGAGGGTGCTGAGTGGCTGGGCTTTGCTGAATTCTGAGTCTCCTGGTGAAAATCTGGATTCATGGGTGATCTTGGAAACTGCTTGAAGTTGTAAAGACTGGTGATTTTTAATCCCATTTATGTATGATTCATTATTTTCGCATCTGGAAACCTGAATTCCAAAATGAATCGTTAATTTTAGACCCTATTTCATGGTCACAGAGTAGACAGAAAGAAATCCCCATAGGATCAGAGGCAGAAAAAAGGAGTCGGGAATGCTAATGAATTGGCCTAGAGAAGTTCCACCAGGTCGGATAGGTTGACGCTGAGCCAGGGAAAGGCAGAAGAGATGGGACCGCAGGGAAATGCACTCAGGAGGCACACAGAGCAAGCAAGTCCTCGAAACCCTGAGGGATGCTTCAGTGTGAACTAGAGAGAAACAAAGTAGGGGAATAAATAGCACATGCACAAAGGTAAGGGAAAGTGAGAACTGGTCTTTAAGGCAGGAATGTGGTGGTGCAGGGATTAGGATGAGGGAAGGACACTGGGACAGTGGCGGGGGAAGTCTGGTATTTTGAGAGACCAAGCCACATGCCTTGCTTCCCTAGAGGTCATTTTTCATGTTTCCTCAGAGGTTGGCCAATTAAGCAGGCAGCCCGAACAGCTACGGAGCATTGGTTTGTGTGTTTCTATGGCTCCTTTCATGCTGCAACTGCTGATGTGTGTTGGTGTCTCCCTGTCATGGCCCCTTGACCACTAGAGATCAATGGGTTCATAGGGAGTGTCCCCGGGTCCTGACTTCTCTGGGAACCAGGCTGCCTGTTGCCAGGGGAACCAGACATTTTTAATAACAAGATTAACTGGCCTTGATTTGCCAGCGGCCGATGGCTTAAGACATGGGAAACAGACACCTCTAGGTGTCAGTAATACCCAGAGATGGTCGGAGCAATAGTACAGAAGGTTTGGTGTTTGCCTTGCATGTGGCTGACCCAGGTTCAATCCCCGGCACCAGATATAGGCCCCTGAGTTCACCAGGAATGATCCCTGAACACAGATCCAGTAAGTCCTGAGCACTGCTGGACGCAAGAGCAAAAAGAAAAAAAAAAAAAGAAATTTACTGGGCCAGGGTGAGCATGGTGGGCAAGGCATTTGCCTTGACATGTGGCCAACCTGGGTTCCTGGTTTGACCCCCTTGATCCTGTAATGTCCCCTGAATACTGCCAGGAGTGATCCCTGAGCATGAGGAGTAAGCCAGAAACCACTGCTATAACCTGGGAGCAGGAAACGTGGCCTTTTAGTTCTGCTAGATCTCGAGGATTCTTCAGCATACCAACCACCTGCACATGTGAACATTTACACAGAACCCTTTATTCATCTGTTGCTTTTCATTCACAGCTGTCACTGATTCAAACGCTGGCCGCAGAAGCAATCACACAAAAAAAGAAATCACAGAATCAGGAGGCAGCTCACTGTGGACCCAATAGAGGTTCTGACTGAGGCCAGGGCTGGGGTGGCGGGGAGGCTTGTCTGTGGGAATGGACCTATGTTTGTCAGCAGACCTGTCCAATCATGACAGCTCTTGGCTGGGGCTCATGGCTGGAGTGGACAGCCTTGCTCACCACTGCTCCACTTTCTTTTCCATAACAAACTGTCCGTGAGGGCCATCGGCATCTGGGGGCAGGAGGGCCAGGTACACTGGGGTCACTGCTCCTTCTTCTGGGCTCTTGGGGGCCTTGGGCCCAGCCATGTCGGTTCTCACCCACCCTGGGCAGCAGGCATTCAGGAGGATGCTGGCCCCTTTCCTCTGCTCTGTCAGCTCCCTGGCCTGGATTCTGGACAGCACCGTGATGCCGATCTTGGTGACGCCGTAGGCGGTGTTGGGCCAGCCCTCCTTCTGGTGAGTCCCGTTCTTCGTGTCTTCCACGAACTTGTTCATGAGCGCCACCAGCTCTTCCTCCGTGATGGTGTTGCTTCGGAACTTCTGCTGCAGCTCTGGGCTGCAGCTCTTGAGCGCCATGAGGCTCATCATGCTGGACACATTCACCACCCTGCCTGAAAAGACAGTGTCCTTGGGCACTAAGGTCACTGGGATCTAACGGGCCAGGAAATGCCCATTTGGATGAGACATGACTGACAGCTTGGGTTCACGAGACCCTCTGTGAACAGAGGTCGTGTCACTGACCTCAGACATGGACCACCGACATCATCATGGGTGACGCCCTCAGGATTCATACCCCTGGGGAGTACTGCACCAGAAGTTCCACAGGCAATGATGTGCTCTCAAGAGTACAGAGCCTATTCCTCCCAAGGGCAGCCTTCGGGGCTGTCAGGAAACTACAGGCCACCTGGATTCTCCCAATAGGCCATTGTGTGTGTGTGTGTGTGTGTGTGTGTGTGTGACACCTGGCGATGCTCAGGGGTTACTCCTGGTTTTGCACTCAGAAATTACTCCTGGTGGTGCTCGGGTGACCAGATAGGATTCTGAGAATTGAACCCAGGTCGGTCTCGTGCAAGGCAAACACCTTACCTGCTATGTTATCACTCCAGCCCCCAGGCCATTTTCAGGTGACCAACAAAGAACTGGTTAGTTTATGGATGGCTGTTGGCACTGAAAGAATACAGATGGCTTAAAAGGCTACCCCTAGGAGGGTAAACAGTGACGTGGGCTTAACTGCCCACTGTTTTTTACTGTTTGGGGTTCC
Source organism: Sorex fumeus (assembly GCF_029834395.1). NCBI lineage: Eukaryota > Metazoa > Chordata > Mammalia > Eulipotyphla > Soricidae > Sorex > Sorex fumeus. The sequence goes on along the minus strand of NW_026606098.1, from coordinate 547,492 downwards.
TCAGGTTTGGAGTAATGGCTTGTATCTGGCAGGCCAGCGCCCAAGAGGGGCTGAGGCATGGACCACAGGCTTCCCAACAGCAGAAAATGGGGCATTCCCATTTTGCAGGATTTGGTGGGTTATATTTTGGCTTATTGCCATTAATTTATATGAAAATGCTATTTTTCCCTCTTTTTTTGGGCCACACCCAGCGATGCTCCCTTTTTTGGGGGACACTCCTGGCTCTACACTCAGGGATCACTCCTGGCAGGCTCAGGGGTGCTGGAGATTGGACCCAGGTTGGCCATGTGCAAGGCAAACCCCCTACCCTCTGTACTATGGCTCTAGCCTGGAAACACTCCGGTGTATGCCCAACCCCACAAATACCTACCAGATCATACCCTACAGAGCATATGCCCTATTACTGAGTTACATCCTTAGCCCCTCAACTTTCTTTTTTCCTACTCGATGCTGTAGGAGCAGGGCTGTAATTGTGGACACAGAAAGCAGGGACCATCTGTAAACTGGAAACTATTACTGAGACTTTAGGTCTTTAGGTCAGAATCCCTCAGGGCTGATGGGGTGGGTTATAACTCCACACCATGTGGCAAAACTGGCGTGGACTGGCACAGATCTCCTAAGGGTCAGGGTGGCCCCTGAGAATAAAGGATTAACTTGGCCCAAGAAGGGGCTGAATCTTAGCCTGGGGTTGCTGAATATATCCCAAAAAAGTTCCTGTAAGATTTGCTTGTCCTGCTTATCTGGGACTCTGGGGTCAGGGTATGTAAGAGTGAACAACACATTTACAGTCCACGGGCTCAGGCTCTCTGCTCTCTGGTGGTCCTTTGGAGGAGGTGGGTCATGCCCCACCCTCAACAGAAACACTGGACAGTAAAGCTTGGGAGAGCTCCCCGATGGGGGGTTCCCAGAGGCACCGGCCCACAAGGCTGGGACACACATGCGCTGTCCGTAGACCCTCGCTTAAGAGGAAAACCTGAAGCATAATGCGGGGGCTTTCAGGGACCCTGTCCTGAGAGGCGGCACCGTTTGTTGTCACCCTGAGGGTGCTGAGAGGCTGGGCTTCACTGAATTCTGAGTCTCCTGGTAAAAATCTGAATTTATGGGTGGTCTTGGGGACCGCTTGAAGTTGTAAAAACAGGTGATTTTTAATCCCACTTATATATGAATGTTTGCGCGTTTGGAAACCCGAATGCCAAAAATGAATCATCACTTTCAGGCCCTATTTTATGATCATAGAGTAGATGGAAAGAAACCCCCATAGGATCAGAGGCAGAAAAAAAGGTGTCGGGAATGTTAATGAATTGGCATAGAGAAGTTCCACCAGGTTGGACAGGTTGACGCTGAGCCAGGGAAAGGCAGAAGAGATGGGACCACAGGGAAACACACTCAGGAGGCGCACAGAGCAAGCAAGTAAGTCCTCGAAACCCTGTGGGATAAGTCAGCTGTGCAAGGACCAGCTCCATGGTTCAGACAAGGGAGTCCCTCCAGTGAGTTTAGGGCTAGATGGTTCCAGAAACGGGACTCTGGGCTTTCTCACCTTGGGGTTTCATGAGAGGCAGCAGCTCCGCGCAGACATCTTTTGTGCCATAGAAGTTTGTTTTCATTGTCACCTCTGCTTGGATATGAAACGGTGTGGTGTCATTCACTTTGAGGGGAGAAGGAAAGTCAAGTTAGCACATGGAAGGCAAAGGATGAGTCCCCAGAACGACAGAAGATGTGGGCAAATGATACCGGAGGCATTTTCCTAAGGTTGGATGAAATGGGGCGACAGGGGGACAGGGGAGTGACCGATGCCCACAATTGACTGCTGACGTTAACAGGTGTTCTTCCACGGGTCAGAAGCAGTAGGACAGCAGGTAGGGCGTTTGCCTTGCACATGGCTGATTCGGGGTTCAATCCCCAGCATCCCAGGTGGTCCCCCGAGCAGCGCCAGGAGTGATTCCTGAGTGCAGAGCCAGGAGTAACCCCAAAAAACTAAAAAAAAAAAAAAACAACTGTTCTTCTGTTTTGTACTGTCCCGACTTATTGGGGAGGGGGGAAAATTAAAAATAAACAAAAATGAACAGTTCATCCAATTGCTCTCAAGTCCAAGGAGAGAAAAAGCCATGAAACAGGCTGGAAAATTTCCAGGCCAGCCCTGGGGAGTCTGCTCAGCTTCATCCCATCTCTCACCCCGCCTCCATCTCGAAGGCTCTAAGGAGCATCCCACCCCCACTCCCGCTAGGTTACTGGGGTCCCAGCGGGTCTCCAGTTCCACCCTGGCTGGTGGCGGCAGGGGCGCCCCCTCCCCCGGGAGCACCGGGCCTCTTTACTCTTGAAGGCGATGCCCGCGTTGTTGACCAGCACGTCGAGGCCCCCGTACTCCTTGCGCAGGAAGTCGCGCAGCGCGCGGATGCTCTGCAGGTCGTTGATGTCCAGCTGATGGAAGCGCGGGCTCAGGCCCTCTGCCTGCAGCTGCTGCACGGCCGCCTGGCCCCGGGCCTCGTCCCGAGCCGTGAGCACCACGTCCCCGGAGAACTGCCGGCACAGCTCGCGCGTGATGGCGAAGCCGATGCCCTTGTTGGCGCCCGTCACCAGCGCCACGCGCGTGGAGCCCGACATGGTCCTGCAGGAGCGATTCGGCTCGGACTGACTGCGCGCTCCCTCTTGGCCGGGGAGTGGCGGGCTGGCGGGCTCAGTGCGCAGGCGCGGTCACGCCCCGGGGCTGGGTTGCGGCGCGTGACTGTGCAAACCCCCAAACGGTCAAAGGCTGCTGAACCCTAACCCAGTTCGAAGGTGGCTCAATCCGTTTTTGCCCATCACAGGCTGCTGAACCCCTAACCCGGTTCAAAGGCGGTTTCCCCGCGGTGGCGGCTTCCCTGAGCTTACTATTGATCGCCTGTGTGATTGCAATGAAGCCGAGCTTGTAAGCCTAGTATTAATCCATGCAGTTATGTTGGAAGAAATGGGGTTATTTTTGCACCCACCCATGTTTTTGTTTTTGTTTTTTTGTTTGCTTGTTTGTAACAGATTCACTCTAACCCTAGATTTGGGATAAGCGGGGAGAGCAGGGTAACGGTTCAGTGCGTTTTGCTTTCTGCCACACTCCCGCCAAAGCGTGGGTTTTTTTTTTACATACTAATAGGAAATGTTGTCCAAATCCAGATTCCTCCGGGGCACCTGCAGGGCACCTGGCTCTTAGCCGGGTTCTGGAGTGTTTAGGTGTAAGGGGGCTTGCTAGTAGCGTCACAGAGAGCAGTTTCTAAGATGACAATATTCACATTTTATTTTATTTTTATTTTATTTTTGTTGAGTCACCTTGAGTTATCGTTACAAAGCTTTCATGTTTGAGTTTCAGTAAAACAATAATATCCACATTTTAAAGTGAAGAAGCATGAATGGGAGAGATGGTACAGCTCATAGGGCGTTTCCTTTGCTCCTGGCAGACCCAGGTTCGATCTGCAGCATCCCATATCCCGGGTGCTGTGAGCACAGAACTGGGGCGAAGCCCTGAACACCACCACTTGTGGCCCCCAAACAAAATAAAAAACAATTGAAAAAACAAAGCAGGGACCTGAGCGATAGCTCAGCGGGTAGGGCGTTTGCTTTGCATGCAGCCAACCTGGGTTTCATCTGAGGTGTCCCATATGGTCCCTGACCACCACTAGGAGTAATTCCTGAGTGCAGAGCCTGGAATAACCCCTGAGCATTGCTGGGTGTGACCCCAAAACAAACAAATAAAAAACCAAAACAAAACAAAAAGGCCTAGGAAACTTGTTATACCACCACACTGTATCTTATGAGCTTTCTGAGGGTTCACTTCTTTACTTTTTTTAAAAAAATGTCTAAAATCTTGTTTGTTTGGGGCTATGCCCAGCAGTGCTCAGGAGTTACTCCTGGCTTTGCACTCATAAATTACTCTTGGTGGTGCTCAAGGGGCCATCTGGGGAACTGGGATTGAACCTGGGTTGGCCACTTGCAAGGTAAATGCCCTACCTGCTGTACCCCCTCATGACCCTTCTTTCATACCATTTTCCAGCAGTGGGGTAGGGCGCTAAACGTTCTTTTCTCTTCTGCCTCTTACGGTAGTTACTAGTGACAAACGCCTCTTTAATGTGAATTTCAAACAACACAAGTAGAATTTTAGCCTTGGTGACCCCTAAATACAGAGCCAGGGGTAAGTCCTGAGCACCACCAGGTGTGGCCAAAAACAAAACAAAATGTTAGTAAAGCCTTTTGAAAATACAACCTGCAGAGAATCTTCCTTAAGTTTTAGAGTATATTGGGAATAGAGGGATAGCAGAAGAATAGAAGAAAATATATGTGTAAATAAGCTTCAATACCTTTTGTTTTATCTCTGGAGCGATAGCACAGCGGGTAGGATGTTTGCCTTGCACACGGCCAACCCAGTCAGCTCAGGTTCGATTCGCCATCCCTCTCGGAGAGCCCGGCAAGCTACCAGGAGTATCTCGCCCACACATTAAAGCCTGGCAAACTCCCCATGATGTATTCAATATGCCAAACACAGTAACGACAAGTCTCACAATGGAGATGTTACTGGGCCCGCTTCAGAAATTGATGAACAACGGGAGGACAGCGCTATACCTTTTTGTTTTGGGAGTCACACCCTGGACCTAGCTGGATTTGGAGCAGGTTGCTAAGCCACTCTGGCTAAAACATGGGAGGGACTACAAGCTAAGGAGTGTAGCTGGCATAAGGCAATGTCTTGTGAAACAGGCTCTAACCAGGCCTGTATGAGACGCCAGTTCTCCAAAATCTAGGCGGTCTCTCTGGAGTTAGGCCAACAAACAGACCTGACAGAGTAGCTTGGGTGACATCATCCCCTGTTCCCTGAGAGAAGTCAAGCTCTTCTAGTTTGGTTACTTTGTGCTAATAAGGACTTCAGGGACTGGAGCGATAACACAACGGGTAGGGCATTTGCCTTGCACGCAGCCAACATGGCCGACCCAGATTCGATTCCCAGCATCCCATATGGTCCCCCAAGCACCGCCAGGAGTAATTCCTGAATGCATGAGCCAGGAGTAACCCCTGAGCATTGCTGGGTGTGACCCAAAAAAGCAAAAAAAAATATAAATAAGGACTTCAGACTATTTGGATTAAAAGTGACAAGTGACACCAGAACTTAAAGAGTGCCCTCTGGAAAGTAGGGGCAGAGGCTCCATCCCTCCCCCTTTCTTCCTCTCTTCAATGCACTCACGTGAGGTATGTTGCTCATAAGAAGAGTTCTCAGTCTCAGTGATGAGAGTGCAGCTCTGTGGGCCTGGAGGATTCCTGGCTCACTGGAAATTGGCTACTGGATGCTTGCATTTCCGTTTTGTTAGTTTGGTTGGTTTTGTTTTGTTGGGTTACATCTGATGATATTCAGTGTTCACTGCTCCTGGCTCTGCCCTCAGGAAACACTTCTGGGCACTGTATGGGATACCAGAGGTTGAACTTTGACTGGCTGTGTGCAAGTCAAACGTCCAACCTGCTGTACTATTGCTTTGGCCCCATGTTTGCTTGAGTTTCCAAGTTGCAAAGCGAGTTTATTGAGAATAAAGATAGAAAAGAAACAAACTTCTTTTTTTAAAATTAATTAATTATTATTTTTTTATTAGTGAAACACCATGAGATACAGTTGTAGACTTACAAATTTTTGAGTTTGGGTCTCAGTTATACAATGATCAAGTACCCATCCCTTCACCAGTGCCCATTTTCCACCACCATGGGTACCAGTATCCCTCCTACCCCCATCCCCCCATCCATAGAAAGGAAACAAACTTCTTAAGGTTGGTTTTTGTAGGATAACACTGCTTTGTCCTTTCTCCCTTGTCACAGGAACTTAGGTTTATCAGGATACACCCATCACAGTGCTCCCGAGTCACTCTCATTCCTTCATTTATCTGTAACTACTTCTCTGCTCTCCTCCCCAACCAGTTAATCAGCTTTTCCTCCTAATCAGACTCTGTTAATTTGTAAGGTCAGGTCCTCCTAGGACACTGAAATTGTATTGTAAGTTAATATTGTCTTTCTCCTCTCCTTATGTCTTTTGAATAGTTTACTTTAAAGCAATGTCCTTTTTGTATAGATACAGGAAGACCGTTAATATTATGCTTTGTAACTTAGGATTTAATTGGCTCTGAATATTATTCACTCCCGGGCATCTGCTTTCTCGACTTAAGCCTCAATTGCCCTTGGTTACTAATACCTCAAAAGTAGGGTCCCAACGAGGGATTGAATGGACCCAGGGCAAGCGGTGAGCTACCCTGGCATCAAAATGGGCCACGCCAAAGTGCCACGATTGTTAACTATAAGTTAAGAGCTTGATCATAGACAAATGCTGTCATGATCCAAAATTAATGACGAGTCTAGGACCCTGCTAGGGATAGGAAAGACTATCTGGCCTGAGCACTGCAGTCTGAGATTGAGATGGCCCTAGGAGAGCAATTCTATCACTTAATCACTTAACTTCCTGTTAGTCGTCGATTTGCTCGAGTGGGCGCCAGTAACGTCTCCATTTGTCCCTGTCGCATGCTAGTGTAGCCCAATGGCATCTGTTCGCTCTGGGAACATGAAGAGCCTCAAACCGATTGTTCATGATCTTGATGAAGAAGTCTGACCATCTGGTAGGTGGGTGGCCACGCGGTCTTTTGACATCCCGTGGAATCCAGTCGATAACAGCTCTAGTCCAGCAGTCATCTTTAAATCTCATTACGTGACCAGCCCATCTGATTTTTGACACCTTGGCAAACGAGACAGCGTCCCTGATTCTTGATCGTCGATGGATGTCGGAACTCCGGATTCTTTCTCTCATTTGAGTGAAACGTGATATTCCAAGCATAGCTCTTTCAATTCTTCTTTGGGAGACCTGAATATCATTCTCATCCTGTTTGCGTAGGGCCCAGGTCTCTGAGGCATATGTTAATGCAGGAAGAATAGTGGAATCAAAGAGATGTGCCCGGAGCTGGAGGTTCTTCGTCCTCTTAGTTATTTCTTTGATGTTCTTGAAGGCGTTCCAAGCCGCTCTCTTCCTCCTGCGCAGCTCGGGTGCCAGGGCATTTGTCATGTTGACTTCTCCACCTAGGTACACATAACTGTTGCATTCGGAGATGGTCGTTCCATTGAGAGTGAATGGGGCATCAGGAACGAGGCTGTTTCTCATAAACATTGTCTTCGTAAGATTTAGCTGTAGTCCTACCTTTCCACACTCACGGTCAAAGTCGGCCAGCATTTGTGCCGCTTGGCTGATGTTTGGTGTTATTAAAACAATGTCATCAGCAAAGCAGAGGTGGTGTAGTTGTCGACCATCTATCTTCACTCCCATTCCTTCCCATTCCAGTCGTCGCATGATGTTCTCGAGGGTGGCACTGAAGAGTTTCGGTGAAATGGTATCACCCTGCCAAACCCCTCTCTTGACATCAACGATCACTTCTTTGTAGAATGGTGAGATCCTGGTAGTGAATCCGCAATACAGCTCACGGAGGATTTTGATGTATTGGGCTTGAATGCCCTGATTGGCTAGGGCTTCAATGACTGCTTCCGTCTCAAGAGAATCAAAGGCCTTCTTTAAATCAATGAACATTAAAGAGAGCGGCATCTTGAACTCCCGAGAAACCTCAATGATCTTGGTTATGGTGTGGATATGGTCGATGGTGCTGAATCCTTTGCGGAACCCGGCTTGCTCGCATGGTTGTCCTTCATCTAGTGTTCTGCCAATCCTATTTAGGATGACTCGAGTGAACAACTTGTAGATGACAGACAATAGGCAGATCGGGCGATAGTTGCCAATGTCATGGATGTCTCCCTTCTTGAACAGTAGTACGGTCCTGCTGGTTTTCCATTGGGACGGAACCTTGCATTCAGATAGGTAGGGTGTGAAGAGCCGAGACAGTGTATTGATGAGTACTGACAGCAGGTTCTTCAGGTGTTCAGGTCTGACCTTGTCTGGGCTGGGTGCTGTTCGTTTCTTTACCGATGAAATGGCGTGTCGGATTTCGGAAGGGAGAACGTTGGGAACGATATATCCATCCTGTGGAATTTGGTATGTCGGCAAGTGGACATGGCTATTGAAGAGATTTGAGTAGAAGTCATGGATAATCTTCTCCATTGCCGTTCTGGAGGATGTGATGGATCCATCAGAACGTCGGAGGGCAGTCATCTTGGTCTTGTAGTTGGCGAAGGACAGGCGGGCGTTACGAATACTTTTCCCAGCTTCTGCCGCATCTACCAGCACTTCTGCTCTTCTCTCTTTGAGGTCTTCCTTGATTGCATCTCTGCACTGCTTTGCGAGCTCGGAAGTTAGCTTGCGGTTGCCTGAGGCATGCGCCAAACTGCGTTGGCGAATAAGCTCAAGAGTTTTCGAAGACAGGCGTTTTTTTGTGGCTATCTCTCTCTTGGCGTTCCTCGCACAATCATGGAGGTGCTGAACCAGTCGATCGTATTCCTCGTCAATATTGTCAACAATGGCATCTTCCCTTGTTGCCGCAATAGTGCCAAAGAGCTCCCAGTTGGTGGTCGTTCTGGGAATTCTCTTTTTAAACTTTGCAGCCCTTTCTCCCCGCTCTGTGAAGTAGAATTTTTCACGAAGGAGACAGTGGTCTGATCCTGTTTGGAATTTTGGGACAACAGCGACATCAGTCAGGCAAAACTGTCGATTGAATATGATGTGGTCTATTTCGTTGTGGAATCATCCACCAGGAGACTCCCATTCCAACGTTTAGATTCTGCCTTCTGGAACTGTGAGTTACCATGAATTGTCTTGGTCGACATGATGAACTCAGACAGTCTCTCACCCTGTTCGTTCCATTCTAGGCCATGGGTCCCAATGTGAAGTTCTTCAGCTGATCTTCTCGGTCCTATCTTGGCATTAAAATCACCCACAATGATCTTGTAGAAGGTGTGGTCTTCTTTATAGAACTTCTCCATGTAGAACTTCTTGTAGAAGGTGTGGTCTTCTTTATAGAACTTCTCCATGTAGAACTTCTCGATTTCTCTTTCATCATAATGAGATGTTGGTGCGTAGACAACGAAGATAGAAACTGCCGGCAGTGAGCCACATCTATTCAAATGTAAACGTCTGATTTGGGTTGTTAGGCATTCAAATGAATCAATGCTCATGGCCAAGTTTGTGTTGACAAGGACACCGACGCCTCCAACACCTCTTTTATCGCATGTTCCGAGGAACAATTCTTCTCCAGTGTCGAAAACGGCATGGTGAGATTCGTGCCTTCTTGTCTCGATCAGACCAATGATGTCGTACTTGATCATTCGTGCTTGTACCATCAGGTCCTCGATGGATGCATCTGATGCTAGCATACGTGCATTGAAAGTACAGACGGTCATTTTTGTCTTCCTTCATTGTGGCAGCCTAGTTCGGCCTTGAGATTTTATCGGCCTCTCCTTTCTCATCCTTCTCAGTGCTGCCATGTCGGTGAAGCCTTCAGGGTCAGGTGAATGAGACCAGTTGTAATTATTGGTTTTGGCATATCGAATACACAACGGATAGCTTGCCAGGCTCTTCCGTGCAGGCGGAAAACTTTCGGTAGCTTGCCAGTCTTTCCGAGAGGGATAGAGGCTTTTGGGGCGACCTCTAATCACCCTCGTAGGTGTTACCATATTTGAACCCTATCAAATATGGTACAGCAATTCCAGGAGATGGGTATTTAGTGTCTTATGATGTGTCTGGAAAGCGTCCTGGAGTGTGGCGGTGGCTGGGTAGTGGAGGTAGTGTCGGAAGCAATTCACAGCAATTCTATAAGTTTAAGGTATTTCTTACTGTATTCATACAAAATGATTTATATCATGTATGCTTGTATGTTTGTTGGACAAGGAGAGGAGAAACACATCCAGGGGATTCTGTTCTAGGGTGGGTCTTTCTGCTGAGAGAGTATCTGTCCTAGAAGCAGTGGCTTTCCCTGAGGAAAGAACTTTACCGCTGTTGACAGTGACCACACCTATGTGTAATTGTTACCCCAACCCCTCATGCTTTGGGATTTAACTGTAAGAGTGGGCTGAAGGATCAGAATTTAGACTCCAAAGAAGGAGGAAAAAGGGGATCAGGAGCCAGACTCCAGAAGAAGGAGAAGGAGAAATGGGATCCAGATTCCAGAGCCAGAAGGAGAATAAAGGGGGATCAAGGAGGAGAATAAAGTAGCATGGAGGAGGCAGAGGAGAGGGACAGATATGAATGGAGAGAGGGTTGGAATAAACTGCAACTAAGACCAACCAGCCTGGTCCTTGTTCCTTCCTTCACCTGCCCAACGCCATCTACCTCCCTGGGGTGGGGGAAACGGTGTGAGACTACCAAACGCAGGCAGTGGGAGAGATAGAAGGCAGCCACAGAGGTTTTTTTGAGTTTACACAGTTTTATTTGAAGGTGGAAAAAGTCTTGATCTTTGCTGACATCACTGAATCATGGCTTCAAATCTCTTTCCAGCTCCCCTCACCCTTTATTTTCAAAAAACTTTAAATTTTAGGATAGATTCACTGAAAAGCTGTCAGAGTAGTAAAAATAATCCCTAAACACCCATTATTAATACTTCGGGGCTTGGGTTACCTTGGTCACAACTAAGAAACCAATCATACAATGGCAATATTTAAAAATATTTATTTGATGGGGCTGGAGAGATAGCACAGCGTGTAGGGCGTTTGCCTTGCATGCGGCCGACCTGGGTTCGATTCCCAGCATCCCATATGGTCCCCTGCACACTGCCAGGAGTAACTCCTGAGTGCAGAGCCAGGAGTAACCCCTGTGCATCGCAGGGTGTGACTCCCCAAAAGATATTTATTTGAAGAACCACAATTTACAAAGTTATTGACTAGTCCAGTTGTAGGCATATGATATTCCAACACCAATCCAGTGACAGGTGCATTTCAAACTTCCATGGAATGATTAGCAGTATGACTAAGCTCCGTGTTTTATTTGGCTTTCTCTTTTCTCCCTAAAAAACAACCACGCAAAAAAAAAAAATCACTTTTGTCCCAACATTTGCCATAGAGCATCGTGTACCCCGGTTCCGGCCCCTTCAATCCCGTCAGTGCCTGGAAGGTTCTCAGGTCCACTTCTCTGGCCGTGGACGCTGCTCAGGTGTTCGGTAACCTGTTTTGCTGGTGTCAAGTTTTGCTCAAGAAGGAACTGGGTGCTTCAGGTTTGGGGGTGCACTAGGTGCCAGGTTTCTCCACTACAGAATCCCACAGTCACTAAATCCATCACCAAGGGGTGTGTGAGTGTGAGAAACTCAATCTCATCGCTCTGCGGGAGGCGGCATGCCAGGATAGCCATGGAATTTTCCAGAAGGCTGCCCAGAAGTCCGCGAGGAGGAAGTAGACCTAGGTTGGCTGAGCAGGGGTCAAAGGGCATTTGGAGAACCGCCAGCCCGTACCCTGGAGGCCTGCCTGAGCGCGCCCCTAGCGGCGCGCGGCGACACTGCAAGGAGAGGCAGCCGCGCGCCCGCGGCTCCCGCCGCCCAACCCACTTCCGGGGTTGGGATGCGCCTGCGCGCGCGCGCGGCGCCGGCGGCGATGGCTCCGGACGGAAGCGGGGCCGCGCGCGGTGACTGAGCGCTGTCGGTTCGTGAGGGTTCGCGGCGGGAGGTGGGCCTGGAGATCCCCGAGCCGTTCCCTCTGCGGCAGTGTTCTTGCAACCCGTGTTCTTCTGTGGCGCGGAGTTTGACTGTATGTGCGCGCGGCCCGCCGCCACGTTGAGGTCCGAGCCCCGCCCCGCGCTGTGCCGGCGACTTCCGGGGCGGGAGCTATCACAGCCGTTGCTCGGGTAACAGAAGCTGCCGCGGCCGTTGCCCGGGTAACGGGAGCTTGGGGATGGGCAGGCAGTGGGAATGGGTCTTCTGTTTGGTTGTTTGCGTGGAAGAACGGAGATCAGAGGCCGCGCATGATACTGCGCAGGACTTTGATGACCCTCCTATCATCTGGAAGATATTCACAGGCTGCAACTAGGACCTCCGCCCCCCCCCCCCCCCCCCCCCCCCCCAGCTAAAATTGGGCTGAAGGCGCAGGTTTTTTCAGGGAAAGAAACCAGACCTCAGGAGTTCTTCCTTTGACGGTGCCTTCGCAACAGTTCTCTTTGCCTTGTTTTCTGGCCACACCGGGCGGTGCTCAGGGATCACTCCTAGGTGGGGGGCTTGGGGGACACTCTCCGGTGTTGGGTTGTGAATCCCCGTTGGCAACATGTGCAAGGCTGTGGCATCCTGCTATCTGCACAGAGCTGCGAGTTAGGGCAGCTTGGCAAAGACTCTGTTGTTGACGAAGATTCCAGAGCTGTTCCAGGCATGCCCCTCCCCGAGGAAGCTCTGGTTTTGGTTTTGGTGTTTCCTTTGGATGTGGCTCATTTTCCTTAAATAAAACTTTTGCTCTGTGCTCTGTTTTCTGACATTCCTCACTTCAGAGAGGGAGAGAGAGACAGGGAACCTGGACTCAGTAGAGATGGGAACTGGTTTTCCCCACCCAGAGAAAAGCCCTATCCCTGAGAATCATGGGCCTGTGGTGGATCTCTGGTGCGGTGCGATGGGCTCACTTAGCCTCGCAGGACTTGAGCATCTGCACAGCACCTGATGCTCCCAGTCCCCAGGTGTCCCCCCCAAGAATCACAGTAGGATACAAAAGTCCTGGCAAAAGCCCCCTCCCCTGGCACGTTTTTGAATATCTTTCACTCTTGTTTTATATGGTTATGGGATGTGCTCCAAAACAACTCCAAAGGGATAATTGACTTGGGCTGGAGCGATAGCACAGTGGATAGGGTGTTTGCCTTGCACGCGGCCGACATGGCTGACTTGAATTCGATTCCTCTGCCCCTCTCAGAGAGCCCGGCAAGCTACCTAGAGTATCTCACCAGCACGGCAAAACCTGGCAAGCTACCCGTGAAGTATTCGATATGCCAAACACAGTAACAAGTCTCACAATGTTACTGGGCCCGCTGGAGCAAATAGATGAACAACGGGAGGACAGTGACAGTGACCATGTTTCACAACTCTCATTATTTTCTTCTTTAATATTTCTTTTTTTGGGGGGGGCCACACCCAGGACTTACTCCTGACTTTGCATTCAGGGATCACCCCCTAGTGACCTTGGGGGACCATATGGGATGCTGGGAGTGAACCTGGATTGGCCATGTGCAAGGCAAGCACCCCTACCCGCTGTGCTATCACTTCCACCCCTATTACCCCTTATCCAATGATAGTGAGTTAAGAATCCTGTTATTTTTTTCTCACTGAAAGCTTTCTTTTATTTTTCCCTCTCCTTTTAAGATTTCCTCGTTGATGAGGGCTTCATGGCTGCTCTTTATGCAAAGTACAGTGAGAGTGGAGCCGTAGTATCGCTAGTCTTGACTTGCGTTCGTCACCAGTGCACATGGTAGTGTAGTTTTCATTAGTTAGCATTCAGTAGGATCTCCAGACAAAATTGTTAGGGGGATAAAGAGAGATTTTAATCTCTGTGCCAGGGGTCAGGAATTAAGCTCATGTAATGTTTTGTTTTGCATATAGAAAGCCACTTTATTTGGCTTACTGAATGTTTGTATGTTTAAATATTTACAGGTACAAAGAACCATGATTGTTATTACTGACTGGAATGAAACGCAAAGGAAACCCTTTAAACTTCTGTGGGACACTTAAACAGAAACTTGAGCTTTAGTATGAGGAAGGGCAGAGGAAGAACCAGCCGGGTCAGAAGACAGAAGCTTCTCAGAAGTTCTGAATCAAGAGGAGGTATACTCATGATTCTCTGAGTGCCAGTGATGAAAAGAGGGTTCCTTTGTTGAAGGGAATTAGCGGACACACATGGTTTTGTTCAAAGGGTCATGGGCAAGGATCAGAGCGAATATTTTCTTAAAGACTCCTCTTTCCAGCAGGCCCATTTCCTTCCCTCTAAACCCTGGAGGAGAATCTCTTTCTCATGCTTCATATGAATGAATCTATGAAGCTCTCTGTGAATGAAGATACAAATCTCTTTCTCATGCTTTGTATGAATGAATCTATGAATCTCTGTGAATGAAGATATGAATCTCTTTCTCATGCTTCAGCTGTGTTCTCTCTGGGGTATGAGCCCAGGTTTCCATTACTGGTCCTGAACTCCAGCAGCTTGCATGTTTGGATGTAAGTCCATCATTTCAGATACAGTAGAGCCCAACCTGGACAGGATGGCAATCGATAAATTGGGCTCAATCCTTAGGGCATTTTGAAGGATTCCCTTTCTTGGGGCTTTATTTGAAGAAACACAGGATAACGCAGAGCACATGTTGACTTGTTACTGGGTAAGGTCAGCAGCAAGCTGTTGGCAGTTATCTTTTGGGGGAGTTAGAATGACTGTGAGTGTTTTTTGGGGGCCCTAACGGGTGGGGCCCAGAGATTACGGTGGGGGAAGCAGTCACTTGGGTGGAGTGTGTGAGGTTGGGATGCTGCCTGCAAGAAATCTGAACATTAACAATACTGTGAATCAAACTAAAAGAAAATAAATTGAATATTTGACTTTGTTAGTGTCCCTAAAGCTTGCACTGTTCAAGGTCAGCTATAACTTGATTTTGATTTTTGTATATACTCGGGAAGGCCACTGCCACAGTTGAGACTATGAACCAAAAAACCCTGTTCTTTATCAGGCTGAGGAGCTTTCCTTTGCTCTTGATTTGCTGAGGAGAGATACCAAGAACAAAAGTTAGTTTATGGCTGGCTGGGTGTTTTTTTTCCCCCCTTTGGTTTGCATTATTCACGTATTTAAAAATAAATTGTTTTCTCTCATAACTGACGGCGACAGTTCACCAGAGATTAATCTTTTTTTCAAAAGCGATGTGATTATACAGTGCTTCGACTCACCATTTCTTTCCTCCTTTTCTCTCTTGCTTAGTGCCCGAGAGCCACAAGCCCGAATTTATTGAGCTTAAGAAGTGGCTGAAAGACCGGAAGTTTGAAGATACAAACTTAATACCGGCTCGTTTTCCAGGTGAGGCCCTGGCCCACCTCTCAGGGGAGAAAAGTGGGCTGAGGTGGGGGGTATTGGAGGAGCTCTTACACACAGGCTGTCCCTTCTCTGGGAGCGTCTCAATGTCATGTATCTGTCCAACTTTCTGCTTTTCCAGATTGGGGTCCTAAACCAGCCTATGGTGTCACTCTGTCCAAAGAAGGGGAAGTTGAATATGGCCAGGCATCAGATGATGGGCAGGCCTGGAAATAAGCAGGCCACCTAGAACTGGAAACAACTTATAGGGGATGTTTGTGGAAATGGGACCACGCTGTTGGTCTCAGGGGAGCTAAAGCAGATGGGTTAGCTGTGGCCAATGCCCCTCCCCAGGGTATAGGGCCTGCTGTCCCTGGGTCACCTAGAGCAGGCGTGGACCACAATGAGCCTGGAGCTCCTTTGCCTGAGGGAAGGAGCAGGTGTTGGCAGGTGCTCTGATAGGGAGTCGCCTTCCTGGCCTGTGAATCTTTGTATCGTGGGGCTGCAGCCATGATCCAGCGGGACGGGCGCTTGTTTTGCACGCAGCTTACCTGGATTCTATCCCTCGCATCCTGCTATCATCCCCTGAGCACCACCAGGAGTGATTCCTGAGCATAGATTCAGGAGTGACCCCTGAGCATCAATGGGTGTGGGAACCCCCACCCTACCCCCTGCCTCCGAATCAAACTACAACCAAAAAAGATCTTTGTTTTGTGTTTGCACGCAGAACAGAGCAAGCTCTGTGTGTCTTCTAAGGGCTTTTTCCTTGTGACCTACTCACTTCTGGGAGGCTCCATCAGGGGGTTGGGGTTCAGCCCTGAATTGGGGTGGGAGGCACAGACCTTTGATGCAGAGTAAACATTCCGCATGCTCTGTCACCTCTTAGTGTGTTATAGGCAGGAACGTGTGCTGGATTCTGCTACAATGTGCTAAGCTTTGGGAGGTTGATCTTTGCAAGAGGATAAGAGGATTCAGTCTTTATACCCTTAAATAGGTTGTCCTTTGGGAACTGTCAATATTTCCTTTTTTTTTTTTTTTTTTTGGAACTGTCAAAATATTTCTTTCTACAACCAAAATGGTGAGTCGATCTGGACTTCCCAGGTAGGTTTGGTAGCAGAAGTTTTTTTTTTTTTTTTCTTTTCCTTTTTGTTTCTGGGCCACAGCTGGTGATTCTTAAGGGGTTATCCCTGACTCTGCTCTCAGGAATCACTCCTGGTAGTGCTCAGAGGATCATATGGGAGGCCGGGGATCAGGATCGAACCCTGGTTGGCCGTGTGCAAGGCAACTTGTGCCCTGCATCGAGGAATCTACTAAGCTTTATTATGATTAGATCCCCAAAGGCTACGTCCTGGCCCACTGGAGCTGGTCTTCAGGGCTGTGGTCTGCTTCCTGATACTAGAATTCCATGCTGTAGAAATGGCAGGAAAGCATCATCCAAGTCTAGTTCATAATGTACGTTTGGGGAGAATTTCCACATACGTTAGGAAATGAGTCTTTGAGAGGATGACTCCGAAGTGGGGGAAAATACTCTCCAGTTAGTAATTGATTCTCACCCACAGAGGTGATGCTGTCACACTGAATAAATTATTTCTCTGTGTGTTTACTAGGCCTTATCTGGTGGCTGATTTGGGCTTTGTGCCCGGGGGCCTTGAACCCAGGCTTCCTGCCTGCGCCTGCTTCCTTGGCACCACTGTGCTCTCTTGGGGTGGCACCAAGTTCTGTAAGCCTAGACCATGTGTCTGAACAGTCAGTGTGTCCCTGGATGGGGAGACATCAAATCACATCAGATGCGCCCGTTCCCCATGTCAGGACTCGGGAGGGAGCCCTCCCTCCCATCAACCTGGAACAGCAGTGGACTGACTGCGGCCTTGCTCCTGGGAGCCGCTGGCCCTGAAGCCGCCAGTTGGGTGCAGCCATCGAAGAGCTGCTTGCCCGGCTGGGGGGATGGCCAGTGGGGGGTGGAGTCAGGGAGACGGAGACTCAGACCATTTCGGGGAAAGCAGGTCTCCACACCAGCTGGCCGGTTCCGAAGGAGCCTGCATACCACGGGCTTCCCGTAAAAGCCCAGGATGGTCTGTATTTGGAAAGTTAGGACCTGGCTTTAGGTCCCACTCTGTCCGTCAACGAGTGTCAGTCCCCGAGGAGATGGGGACGTTTTCCAGATTGGCATCCCCCCTCCCTGCCTGGAGGCAAAGGACACACTTGGCTCTGGTTTCAAGTGCTTCTGAAGTTCATTCACACCCTTTGTCCCGGTTCCTGGGGGCTATGCTCTTGACCACCCGTGGGATTTACCCCTTTCCCTCTCTCTGCTTTCCTAGGTACTGGAAGAGGGCTGATGAGCAGAACATCCCTGCGGGTAAGACTTTCTCTTTCCACCTTGAAGCCCAGGGTCAGCCTTCTGGACTGTTTGGGTTTTGTGGTTCCAGACAGGGGAATGGAAGATACTGAAGCATGGTGTGCATGTGGGCATGTCTCACGTGCTTCATACATGTAATCTAATATACTTCCATTAGGATTAGCTCTGCTGTTTATGGGAGAACAAGCCCAGAGGAAGGAGTGCTCAAGTGGAACAGAGGTTAATTTTGCTCCTGTCTGCAGCCTGGTTGGTGTGGTGTCTCGTTGCATCAGAGCCTAGACCTCTGCCAGCTCAGTGTTCACCTCCCAGCGGGGGCCTGGAGTCCAGGAATCCGGGCAGCAGGATGGATACCGGGGCTGAGGAAGGGCAGACCTCCTCCTCCACGGAGACTGGGTGTACATTGCACCCACCTGGGACCGTGGGCATGAGCGCTTCAAGCTGGGAGGGACGTGCTGGCCTGTCCTGGCCCCTGGCCCCTGGCCCGAGGCCCTCCAAGGGGGGTTGCTTTGTGAGGGGTGTGAGAAGGGGTGTTGAGCCAGGGCCAGGGCTGGCACAGAAAACTATGCACACGGGGACCTATTTTGTTCCTATAAATTAATTTTTACTGAAGTAATGTTGGTTCACAAGAGAATAGATGTTTGAATTTTAGGGGTGCAGAAGCCACCATCAAATACCAACTTCCTAAGCCCAGGGTGGCTGAGTACAAGGCTATGCCCTCCCCGCCATCCTGTGGCTCCAGCCCCCTTGCCCTCTCCCCCTTCCCTACCCCCACACACACTGTCAGCACTACGCTTGCTTGATTCATTTGGGCAGTGTTTTTATTTACTTCTTTTTGAGGGGAGATATTCTTTTTTTTTTTTAATTGAATCACCATGAGCTACAGTTACAAAGCTTTCATGTTTGAGTATCAGTCATACAATGATCCAACACCCATTCCTCCACCAGTGCACATTCTCCACAACCAATGTCCTCAGTATCCCCGCCCCCTCCATCCCAACCCTCCCCCTGCCTCTGTGGCAGATGATTTCAAGGGGAGATGTTCTTCACTGCTCTGCAGCAAAGTTTGGGGAGGAGAAAGACATCCCCGTCCCCGTTCCCCCCCCCGCCCCCTCGCCGGGGGGATAGCAGTAACTGGGATAATTTTTGTTTGGAGTGTCCTGTGAGATTTGGTAGTTGCTGGATGTGTTGTGTACTGTTCGCCAGGAGAGGTCAGTGGATTGCGGACATGACCAGACTCTGGCCTGTGGCGCTTCCCCAAGGCGTTCTAAACTGGGCTTTCTCTCGGGCAGGACGGACAGGTGGTCATCTCGCTGCCCGAGACCTGCCTGCTCACTACGGACACAGTGATGAGGAGCTACCTGGGAGCGTACATTGCCAGGTGAGTGTGTCCGGCGGCACCGGGTTATTAAGGCACAGTCCCTTAGAGGGACTCGTGTCTGAAAGGACGGAAGGGTCTGCTTGGCCTCGGAGATGTTCTTTACTCACTGTAAACTGCCTTTTGTGGGGTTTGGGTGGGAATCCTGACCTCTCTCTGGCGGACCTGGACAAAGCGGGGAGTGTCGTGTGAGCCTGTTGGTCCCCATCTTTCGTCAGTCAGCGACGCTCCTTTTGGTTTCTCCCTTTACTTGCTTGATTTTTCTTCACCTCCACAGAACTGTTAACAGCATGAGTTTGTTTTTTGTTTTGGGGCCACATCCAGGGTACTCAGGGCTTCCTCCCGGCTCTGCGCTCAGGGATCACTCCTGGTCTGCTTGGGGGACCATAAGGGATGCAGGGAGTCGAACCCCGGTCGGCTGTGTGCAAGGCAAATGCCCTACTTGCTATTCTATTGCTCCGTTAATTGTACTATTAGCTATTGAGTTAGTTTTACTTTGTGGAGAAGAGGGGAGGTCCATTACTCAGGAGGTCAGAATTTTTTTTCCGGCAGATTATATTACAGTGGAGGCTTTGTTCTCTGGGCACAGAGGGAGGAGAGGTTTCTTAAATGATGAGGATTGAATGATAGTGCTCTTTCTTAACCAGGGTAAATTCTAGAATTTCCCCCCTCGTGTGTGTGTGTGTGTGTGTGTGTGTGTGTGTGTGTGTGAGATTTTTGGGCCACACAGGCAGTGCTCAGGGCTTACTTCTATCTCTGTGCTCAGGATCCCTCCTTAAATGCTCGGGGAACCATATGTGGTACAGGGATCAGAGTTGGCTAAATGCAAAGCAAGATCCCCACCTGCTGTACTGTTTCTCTGGCTCCATGTTTGTTTCTTGAAGCAAGGAAGGATGCTTGCACGAGAAACATTTTCTGTATGCTACTGAAATTTTGCGAGACTATATGGGCTGGAGCAATAGCACAGCGATAGGGTGTTTCCCTTGCGCACTGCCTCCCGGCCGACCCAGGTTCGAGTCCTCCGCCCCTCTTGGAAAGCCTGGCAAGCTACCAAGAGTATTCCTCCCGCATGGCAAAGCCTGGCAAGCTACCCGTGACGTATTCGATATGCCAAACACGGTAACAACAAGTCTCACAATGGAGACGTTCCTGGGCCTGCTCGAGCAAATCGATGAGCAATGGGAGGACAGTTGTTCATACGGTGAAACAGTTATCTGAATTTTGAGGGATACGTTTTATTTTTACTAAATAAAATACATTTTATTTTTACTAAATAAAAACATTCCTCAACGTTTGAGGAATGAACTTTGAGGGATTTGGTTTTATTTGACAAAAACAAAAATTTTATTAATTTTTTTTAAATGTAAAGAACTGTGATTTACAGAGATGCTGGTAGTTGAGCTTTAGACATATAATGCCATATTCTAGCTCCAACCTTACCGCCAGTGCCCCTCCACCAAATGCTCCCAAGCGACCCCCGCCGCCTCCCCACACCTTGACAGGCACAGTTTCCGATTCTGTGGTTGTAGTTTGGATCTCCTGTTGGTGGAAACTTTTCTAAATATATTTATGGAACAAGAACTCCTGTTGATAGCAAATAAATTAATTTGCAATAGGATGGGTCAGTTTAGGGACAAAAGTTGTGGAGTAGTAATAAGCGCAGCATGAGCATTTTCAGTTCTCCGTCTAGCTTAGTACCAAACAGTGGAACTTACTTGCAGAGATAGTTTTGCACGCATGGGGTGGTTGCTGTGGCCACTTACAACTCTTGAAATGTGACTTATACAAGGAGTTGAACTTTAAAGAAAGAGGACCGGGCCAGGGAGAGAGTACAGATGTTGGCTATTAACCCCACGTGTTTTGAATTGCCCCTTTTCCTCCCCGCCCCCCAAGCCCAGAGAAGCTTACGGTGCTCGTGAGAGCACTCCTAATCCCCCAGGTTTATCTTCAACGTTCTCCTTGTGCTTCACCTCTCATTCTGTCAGCTACTGAATGCACCAGGTCAGGCTTGGTTCCTTATAAAGTCAAACCTTCTGGTAACTCTGACTTTGTATCTGTAGTGAATGAGTTGCTTTTCTGTTTCCTCTATAACCTTTTCATATTTGCCTATAGAGCAATGTTCTTTGCTTAAACACAGGAAGGCCGTTAATGCTGTGCTCCTAATTTTGGGGAGTTAATTGACTCCGAACTTTATCTACTCTTGGGCACCTGTCATAATTAATTGACTTAGACTTCTGTCGCTATAGTTCTTTTATTTTATTTTTTTGCTTTTTGGGTCACACCCGGTGATGCTCAGGGGTCCTCCTGGCTCATGCACTCAGGAATTACTCCTGGTGGTGCTTGGAGGACCATAAGGGATGCTGGGAATCAAACCTGGGTTGGCTGCATGCAAGGCAAATGCCCTACTCGCTGTGCTACCGCTCCAGCCCCTGTCGCTGTTGTTCTTAATCCTCCAAAAAGCTGGATCCCACTGAATGAATCTCTGGATGTACCCGGGGGCAAGCAGCGGAGCTGTCCTGGCTTCCATATCGGACAGTCTGGAAATATATAAAGCACAGTCTTGATATGAGCCATAATGACCTAAAAGACAGAACCCCATGGGGTAGGAAAAGCTAAAGCTAGAGCTACCCCAGGGGCCCTGGGAAACCACTAGTCTGGGATTTATGGTAAAAGCCCAGTCGACTTTTAACCTCAGCTCACAGAGCCCAGAGAACTAAGTTTTGGAATCTATGTTTCTTACTGCGTTTATCCAAATAACTGCAAATATTAATAAGAACTGCAAACATTAATAGGAAGTAAAGTTAATAGTTTAATATGTACTAGCAGCAAGGGAAAGAGAAGAGCAGTATAGATGCATGTCACTCCCCAAGCAAATCTCTCCATCTAGTCCCAGACAGAGCATCTCCTTGAGTTAATCCCCCCAGGGAATTTCCTCTGTCAGAATGCTTTCCCTTCGTGCAGTCCTGTACCTCGAACCCCCTCAGATGTGCTTATTTATTAAGTTCTTCAGTTCCGAATTAAACGTCCACTGTCTCTTGATCTGACTTGAATTGAGTCAGTTCATGGTCCCCATCTCTTTTTTTTTTCTACCATGGAGATGGCTCTCCACTACCAAACCCTGCCTCCCCCCCCCCCCCCCCCCCCCACACACACACACACTTTTCTTTACATACAGATTTTTTTTTTTGGTGACACCTGGCAGTTCTCAGCCTTGCTCCTAGCTCTGTGCTCAGGTCTTGTTTCTGAAGAGACGCAGGCGACCATATGGGATGCTGGGGATTGAACCTGGGTTGCCTCTTCCACTTCCCCCACAGCCCGAGAACAAGGATTTTATCTGCACACTATGTGGCTTCCCAGGGCCCCTGGGGTAGCCCTAGCAGCACTGTCCCCTCAGGCCCTCGACCAGAGCCACTGGGTGCCACCCCTGACCCCCTGTGCACCTCTTGGACCCCCACATCCTCTTAAAGTGGAAAGAGCTACCCATACCCCATGGTTACTGTATTGGATGGGGCAGGTCTAGGTTCTGTCCATCAAATCAACCGTATCCACCTCCCAGTTTTCTGCCCTTATCCAGGGGGAACAAGAGGCTGTCCATCTCAAGCTTTCTGAGCGGAGAGCCAATTGGAAGCTGGTCCCTTTGCCAATCAGGATCTCTTGCCAACAGATCTGGAACTTGGGCTGGTGAATCTGTTCTTGTCACTCATTGCGGGTGACTTGTATACAGGGCTCTGGCCCTGGAGGTCCTCCTGGAGGGAGGGGTACCTGCTCGATGCATTAAGAAATCTTGGGATGGGCCGGATCCATAGAGTAGCAGTAAAGTGATTGCCTTGCACACGGCCAACCTGGGTTCAATATATGGTCCCCTGTGCCCAGCAGGAGTGACTCCTGAGCACTGAACCAGGAGAGACCCTTGGACATCGCTAGGTGTGACCCAGAAACAAAAGCAAAAAGAAATGAATGGAACTCTTGGGACTGTGCGGGGGACCCGGTGCCACCCCTCGCGAGTGGAACCGCAATAGCCGGTGTATTCGCAACACTCCACATCTTGAGTACAGACAGTTCTGCGTAATCTGGCTCTTCTCACAGGTGGCAGCCTCCCCCGTCGCCTGTGCTGACTCTGTGCACCTTTCTGGTTTCTGAGAAGCACGCCGGGGAGCGGTCGCCCTGGAAGCCTTACCTGGACACTCTGCCGTTGGCCTACACCTGCCCGGTGTGCTTGGAGCCCGAGGTGGTGGACCTTCTTCCCAAGCCACTGCGGGCCCAGGCCGCAGAGCAGAGGGCCCGCGTCTGGGAGATGTTTACGGCCGCCAGGGGTTTCTTCTCGTCGCTGCAGCCGCTGTTTCCCCAGGAGGCCGTGGAGAACGTCTTCAGCCCCAGCGCCTTCCTGTGGGCCTGGTGCACGGTCAACACGAGGGCCGTGTACCTGCGGCAGCGGCCCGGCGACTGCTCGGCGCTCGCCCCCTTCCTGGATCTGCTGAACCACAGTCCACACGTGCAGGTGACAGGCCACCGCCCGCCCACTTGCCCTTCCGACCCTTCCTCCCCACTCCCACTGGTCCCCAGTGACCTGGAGCCCAGTTCAGGGCCCGGCTGTGGTGGGAGGTGTGTGGCCGCCAAACGGGGGTGGGGGAGGCAGAGTCCCACCGTCGGGGTCCCCCAGGTCCCCTCCTAGCTCTTCTACTGTGTGCCCTGGAGCTGATTTGCTTTGTGGGGTCGCGGGGAGTGGGGGAGGGGGACCCAGCGTTGGAGGTGCCTGCCCTTCCCCTGTGCTGTTCGGGGAGCCCTGGAGGCACATCCCGTGCCCGTCATGAAAGGGGAGCATGGGACCCCCCCAGTGGTTTCCCTCCCCTGCCCCCCCACCGCAGGGCCTCGATGCTGTGTGCGCTTGTCTTCTAGAAGGTGCTTTCTAAGTGCCGTGCTGCGCAGATGAAGGCTCAGCGAGGCAGCAGTGTAGGGGACAGGCTGGGGCAGCAATGGACGCAGGCCCTGCTCAGTCCCCATGGCCCGACTTTCTCCTGTGGGGGCGGCGAGGGCTCTCAGTGCCCCTAAACTCTGGCCAGGGTCAGGCCCTGCCTGTTTACTCTCTGGCTGCACTGGAGGACATTGACAGCCCAGACCTAAAGGACGTGGACTGCAGGGGCACTGTGGCCGGCTCTCACCTGTCACCATTGACCCCCACTAGTTTGCAGTGGGGTGCTGGACCTCCTCCCCTTGGGGGGGTGATGTGGGCAGGGTTGGGTGTGTCCCCCTTTACCTAGTAAGCAGCAGGAAGGGCCCCAAAATTCCACAGCAGGGTCCCTGCTGGTGTCCTGCTGCCCAGAGGCCGCGCCTACATGCAGTCAGTGCCTTGAGGGTGTTGGATTGCAGGGGGGTGGGCTGTTCTCCACATAGCCGCGTCAAGCCCACCCTCTCCCATTTCCAGGTAAAAGCAGCATTTAATGAGGAAACACGCCGGTACGAGATCAGCGCGGCCCCTGGCTGCCGGCGGGGCGAGGAGGTCTTCATCTGCTATGGCCCGCATGACAACCGGTGCCTGCTGCTGGAGTATGGCTTCGTGGCGGCCCACAACCCACACGACAGTGTCCCTGTCACCCTGGGTCTGTGTCACCTGGTGCTCGTGTCTCCTCTGGGCTGGGCTGGGTTGGTTTTCAGTCGTCATTGGAACGGCACAGCCTGAAACAGACCTCCTCTGGGTGGGCTACGCTTGAGGATCACTCTCTCTCTCTTTATTTTTATTTTTATTTTATTTTTTTAAATTTATTTTTAAATTTTTATTAGTGAGACACCAGGGCTGGAGCGATAGCACAGCGGGTAGGGCGTTTGCTTTGCACGCAGCCAACATGGCCGACCCGAGTTCGATTCCTCCGCCCCTCTCGGGGAGCCCGGCAAGCTACCGAGAGTATTCGATATGCCAGACACAGTAACAACAAAGTCTCCAATGGAGACGTTACTGGGCCCGCTCGAGCAAATTGATGAACAATGGGAGGGCCTTTACTTTACTTTACTTTACTTTAGTGAGACACCATGAGGTACAGTTGTAGACTTACAAATTTTGTGCTTGGGTTTCAATTATACAATGATCAAATACCCATCCCTCCACCAGTGCCCATTTTCCACCACCATGGATCCCAGTATCCCTCCCACCCCCCATCCCTCCCACCCCACCCTGCCTCTGTGGCAGGGCATTCCTCTTTGTTCTCTTTCTCTTGAGGATCACTCTCATTTTAATATTTTTTTGGGGGGGTCTTTTGTTTTTGGGTCACACCCGGCGATGCTCAGGGATCACTCCTGACTCTGTGCTCAGGAATCACTCCTGGTGGTGCTCAGGGGACCCTCTGGGGTGCTGAGGATCGAACCCAGCTCAGGCACGTGCAAAACACAGACCCTGCCTGCCGTGCTGTGGCTCTGGTCCCCTCTCACTTCGGTGCCGGAGTAGCAGCCAGGAAGCTTTCTATTGAGGGTACGAGCGGGGGTGGGGTGGGGGGGCTTCTGCTGGGGTCAATGCACAGGACGGAAGGGGAGGAGAGCTGCCCAGGACAGTTGTACTGCTGCTGGGTGCCAAGAAAAGGACATTTTTGTACTGAGACTTGGCTTCATACCGAGATTTTTTTTGGGTTAATAAGCTAGGATTAGAGAGCAGTAAGTTAAAAAAGTACCTGCTGCCTTTCCCTATCCTTCCTGCCCCCCCCCCCCCTTTACTGCTGGAAGCCCCAGCAGCTACACCCACACCACCCAGCTGCCTGCCTGTAAGCAGCGGCCCGGCCTCGTGGCTTCACGACTCGTCTTGTCGGAGATGCCAGCCAAATCCCAGGGCCTCACGGAACACTGGGTGCTGCTGTGGACTGAAAACTTCAGGGCTCCCGCAGGAGGGACCTGGGCCCCGTGCCCACCCTGCCGAAGCCTCGGTGGCCACCCCCAAGCCCCACAGCCACTGCTGTGCCAGCAGCCAGCTAGCTGGACTGCTTCTCCTCTCATTCCTGTAGAGGGCCGTGCTGAGGGGTGCTTAGGCAAGCCCTTTTCCCGGCAGGGGACTCGGGGGTCTTCTCAGATGGGCTGGGCAGCCTCCCCCCAGTACTGACGGAAGCCCCGGCAGCTGCCCCCCGCCTCCCACAGCCTCTGCCGTGTGAACAGCGACCCAGCCTTACGGCTGATCATGGGAGGAAGGCACGCGCAGCCCTGGGAACTCGCGGGTGCGTGGGTCCTTGGACTGAATGCTCTGGGGACCCCTCAGGAGTGGGGAAAGGCCAAGAGTCATCCCAGTGCTTCAGGTCCTGTAGCTCCCGGAGCACGACACCTCCAAATTCCACCAGGCCCGCTGCCCAGCAGGAGCGCAGCCAGTTAGGTGGGAATGCAGCGTAGATGCCAGCCAAGATCCTGGACTGGAACGGATACGGGAGTCGCAGCCAGCGGCAAGCCGCATGCTGAGTCCTGGTGGCTTTCATATCCCCACCGTCAGAATAGTTAGCACAACTTTTCTTTTCTTTTCTTTCTTTTTTTTTGGTTTGCTTTTTGGGTGACACCCGGCGATGCTCAGGGGTTACTCCTGGGTCTGCACTCAGGAATCCTGGCGGTGCTCAGGGGACCATATGGGATTCTGGGAATTGAACCCAGGTCGGTCGCATGCAAGGCAAACTCCCTCCCCTGTACCATCGCTCTGACTCCTCATGAAATTCTTACAGATTCTCAAGGGCTCAATAATGATTTTATTGACTTGAAGACTAGAATTTTTTTTTCTTGGTGTGGGTTCCAGTCCACTGTGTATCTGTCTATATCGATACTAAGAGGAGAGGAAGTGAGTTGGGAAGGAAAGATTCCCCCTTGCAGTGACATCCTAAATCTCTCTGATTTTCTTTCTATTTTTCCTTTCTTTTTCTTCTTAAATGCAGATACACTTGTTAAATATCTTCCATCAGCAGATAAACAGATGAACAAAAAGATTTCCATTTTGCGGGATCACAACCTCACAGAGTAAGTGTGTTTTTCTCGTTTGATGTTCCTGTTGGGGGGTTTCACCATTGAAGGGGCTTCTGGCGTGTGAGCGGGGGGCCTGGCCCGCAGCGGGCCAGGGTCCCTGGAGCCCTTACTATGTATCGTGAGTTGTGCTTCATGGGTGGGCTGTGTAAGACCATCTTGAGGGAACCTCGCTTGGGGGCCAGAGAGCTGGTCTGGGGCCACAGCCTTTGACCGGGTTCTATGCCCGGGCCCAGCACCAGGACTAGCCCCTGAACACGGCTGGGTGTGGCCCAAACCTGTCCTCGCCGCAGAGAGAAACCTCTTTGGGTCCCTGTGATACGGGTTTGAGATATTACTGGGTCCCGAGTGCGGAATAGGTTGGTTGTGCCATGGGGACTGGGTGGGTGCTGCTGGCTGGTCCTGGTCACCCCGTGACAAGGCACAGGGCCCCGGGTGAGGACGAAGCCAGGGGGTTCCCCACCGAATGGAAAGGATGGTGCAGGGCCTCCTGTGACGATTTTCTTTATGAGAGAGAGGGAGGTTTGATGATCCCCCCGCCGCTGGACAGCAGTGGGGGGCTGTGGGGTGGCCTCAGGATGACCCTAGTTCTTCATCTTCCCCCTCCCGGTGAGCTGGGCCACCCTCCCTCGGGCTTTGCCCACGTCCAGACTTCTTTTTCTTACTTTGTGACAAAGAGTGAAGGTGATTTGTGATCCCTTTCGAGAGCCTGAAGCCAGATGTTGCCCGTGTCGCTGTGGGCCCGGGGCCTGCAGGTACGGAGGTGATGCTGTTTCTCCTCCGCAGAGACCTGACGTTCGGCTGGGATGGGGCGTCGTGGAGGCTGCTCACGGCTCTGAAGCTGCTGTGTCTGCGTGCAGGAGAATTGTGAGTCCCGTGTGGTCTGGAGTCCAGGCCGGGGGAGGCGGTGGGCAGAGGCCCGGCCTGAGAGGAGGGAGGGAGGCCGCTGGGTCCTGGCTCGCTCCTTCTTTCAGTATTGTCATGACACGGCAGCGCCAGACTTCTCAGTCATCCCCGCGCCTGCCCTGAGGGCTTTTGAGCCATCTTCGGAGAACTTGGGCCCAGGAGCGTCAGGCCCAGTAGCGTTCGGCCTCCACCCAGCTGTTACCTGGGTGGTGACCCCCAGCCGGTGGTGTAGGCTCAGCTCTTAAGGAAGCAGAGCCTTGGCACGGCGAGGCGGGAGCCTCTGAGTCGGTCATTTTCCCTGCCAGGGTCCCAGTTGTGCCCGTGAGGGTGGAGAGGCCTGAATGTGTCCCGGGGCGGGCAGGGAGGCCGGCCTGGTCAGTGCCTTTCAGATTCCAGGGTGGCGGGAG
The DNA here is from genome assembly GCF_029834395.1 of Sorex fumeus. Classification (NCBI taxonomy): domain Eukaryota; kingdom Metazoa; phylum Chordata; class Mammalia; order Eulipotyphla; family Soricidae; genus Sorex; species Sorex fumeus. The sequence continues at coordinate 519,558 of NW_026606098.1, read as the reverse complement.
CCCGCGTGGAGGGAAGAGGTTTGCTCACACCCACCCGGCCCTTGTCAGGATGTCAGGGAGTGAGTCCCAGTGCCGGGCTAACGCTCAGGACCGCAGCTGGATGGACAGCACAGCCGGGAGGGCGTTTGCCTTGCACGTGCCGGCTCCCATCACCTCAAAGGGTCCCCCGAACCCTCCCAGGAGTGAGCTCTGAGCACAGAGCCTGGAGTGAACCCTGAACACACTGGGTTTGACTGAAACAGAAGAGAACGCGATTTCGGGGACGGCTCCTTGGCGGCACCTGACCAGCTGCGTGCACTCTCGTTTCTGCCTCTGTCCTGAGAGCTTGTCCGCGCCTGAGCTTCAGCCGGAACCTTCAGTCTGTGGCTGTGCATATGACTTGTCCACTGTTCTGAGTTTCGGAGTGACCCCAGTACATCCCATCGCAGGGGGCAGCCCCCCACCCTCAGTCTTTCCGCTTCTGGCCCTCCCCCGCTTCCTCTGGCCTCCTGGACTGACTCTACCCCTTCAGGCCCTGGACCCGGACCCGGCGGGTCTGTGCTGTCTGCAGTGAGATGTTGCCTGCTCCCTCCTTCCCCTCGCCCTCAAGGCACCTCCTGGGATGATGGGGCTGCAGGGCCGGACCCCAGGGCCCATGTGAAGGAGAAATTGCCGTGGGTCCCTCCTGTGATCTCCCAGGCATTTCCACGGGGGCCACGGGGGAGATGGTGAACAGGGTTTGGGGAGGCGTAGCGTGAGATAAGGGCATAGCGGGTGGGACTGGAGAAACCCGGGAGGAAAAGAGGGCAGAGTCTGGGGAATATGGTCCAGAGCTCGTGGTGGGCTTGAGCCTTTCAGCAGGACCTCGCCGGAAGGGAAGGAGCACTTTGGGGTACCCAAGTCCTTAGGCGGTGGGGCCCTGAGCCCTCTTCCCGGTCTGCCTCCTACTTGGCTTCTGTGGCTGCAGACGGGGCTCCCAGTCACAGGGTGCGAGGTCAGTCAGACCCAGGGCTCAGCTCCTGCCCTGCTCTCCACACTGTGCCCTGGGAGTGCTCCCGTCCCTCCTCTACTCTATGCCCAGGCAGTGCTCCCTCCCTCCTTCGCACTTTGCCCCAGGAGTGCTCCCTCCCTACTCTCCACACTGTGTTTGGGAGTGCTCCCCTCCCTACTCTCCACACTGCACCCCAGAGGGCTCCCCTCCCTCCTCCACACTATCCTCTGGGAGTACTCCCCTCCCTGCTCTCCACACTGCCCCCTGGGAATGCACCCCTCCTTCCACACTATGCCCTGGGAGTGCTCCCCTCAATCCTCACTATGCCCCAGGAGTGCTCCCCTTCATCCTCCTCACTATGCCCCCTGGGTGCTCCCCTCCCTACTCCACACTGTGCCCTGAGGTATTCCCCTCCCTCCTCCACACCATGCCTCGGGAGTGCTCCCTCCCTTTTCTTCACACTGCACCTCGGGAGTGCTCCCCACCCTACTCTCCACACCGCACCCTGGTAGTACTCCCCTCCCTCCTCCATACTGCACCCTGGGGGTGCTCCCCTCCCTACTCCACACTGCCCTCTCTCCACACTATCCCCCGGGAGTGCTCCCCTCCCTCCTCCACACAGCGCCCTGGGAGTGCTCCCCTCCCTACTCCACACTGTGTCCAGGGGTGCTCCCCTCCCTACTCTCCACCCCGCTCCTTCGGTCCCTGTGTGCTCCAGCACAGGCGCCCCTCGTGTGGGAAGAGTGTGGGGAGTCCGCCACGGTGTCAGCTGTGTGATGTTTCTGGGACAAAATAGTCTGTGGTGGAACTGGGGAAGCCACCTGTAATTTGGGGGGCCAGCTAAAGGGATCTCACTGAATATTTCGGTTTTAGTACATGCTGGAAGAAAGTACTTCTTGGGGAAAGGATTTCTGATACCAACGAGAAGATGAGTTTGGACGTAGCCCAGAAAGTCTGCCGCTGTCTCCTGGAGGAGAGCGCCGTGGGGCTTCAGGAGGTGTGTGCCTGCCCCGCCTGACAGTGCTGCACTCAGAGGTCACTGTGGGCACGTTTTGGGTAGGGCATCCAGATCTTAACTCAGGACAGAGGCTCTGGGATTTATTTGGCCTGTCACTCTGTTTCTAGGGGATAAAAATCAACAGTCACCCCGCATCCCACCCCAGAAATCTACCTTCTTTAAACAAATGCACGCTCAGTTGTACCTAAGACGACTAGCACTCCCCAAAACGCTGGACTCAGTGTTTATGAACAGTCATGTAAACGGCATCGACGTCATCTCTACTTGCCTGTTACTATTGCGCCTGTAGCTTTTAAGAGGTGAAACTATTGTTTGAATTCTTAATTTTTTTTTTTCTTTTTGAGTCACACCCGGTGATGCTCAGAGGTTCCTCCTGGCTCTGCACTCAGGAATTACTCCTGGCAGGACTTGGGGGACCATATGGGATGCTGGGGATCGAACCTGGGTCGGCCGCATGCCAGGAAAATGCCCTCCCTGCTGTATTATCACTCCAGCCTCTCTTAATAGATTTTTAAGTACTTACTACATAACTAGTGCTAGTATGTAATAATAGGGTTTTTTTTTTGGTTTTGTTTTGTGTATTTATTTATTTTGGGCCACACCCGGCGATGCTCAGGAGTCACTCCTGGCTCGGCACTGAGGAATTACTCTTAGCAGTGCTCGGGAGACCGTATGGGGTGCTGGGGATCAAACCTGGGTCAGCCTTGTGCAAAGCAAGCACCCTCCCCACTGTACTATCTCTCCAGCCTCTGTAATAGATTTTTAAATACTCTTAAGTATTCCTTCCCCTTTATTCTTATTTTGTAAATGATTCAAATAAAAAAAATTCTCTGCCTGAAAATGTTCCTGGGAATAGAGAAATAGGTGTAACAATGTATTTGTTACACTTGGGGACTTTCTGCCAGTTGAAATGCCAAAGTGCTGTGGGGTCCTCTGAGGAGATGTTCAGGAACAGGGCGACTCAGAGACCCAGGGTTGGTGCTGAATCTTGGGTCCCGGGCCCAGTGTCCCTATTTGGTTAGAGGAAGAAGCTGTAGAAATGGTCACCGCGCCCAGCTGAACTGGGGGTGACCAAGGGGACAGGCCTTGCTGGGCATCTCTTGCTCTCATAAAATGACCAGGAACTGACTTCCAGGTTTCTCGTAAGAAAGACCAAGACGTGGCCTTGACCGGCCAGCTGACGCTGGTGGAGATGCTTTGGGCAGAAGAGCTGAAGATGCTGCAGGCGTCCGCTGAGGCCCTGATTGGCCTGCAGGCAGCGCTGAGGTGACTTCCCTGGGGGCATGGGGAAGGAACCCCCATGGGGAGGGAGTTGGGGAGGAGTGTGGGGATTGGGGCTGGGGCCGGGGCTAGAGGGAGGGGTGGGCTCCACTTCCTTCAGGCTCTGGGTCACCGTGCTGACTGCGGCTGTCACTGTCACCGACCTTGCCTTTGCCTGTTGGTCCCTGCAGTCCGTCCTGACCTGACTGCGGCATGTCTGGGGGATGGAGCGGCGGCAGTTCTCAGGACTCTGGGGACAGGGCAGATGACCAGACGGCCTGCCTCCCTCAGCTGCCAGTGAAGCTACACAACGAATGCCCTCCTGGAGGTGCTCCTAACGCCCAGAACAAAGCCTGGAGGGATCCTCGGCAGAGAGGACAGCGGGGAAGGCGGGGGGGCATGGCCCTGAGCCCCAGCCTCACCGACCTCCCACCTGCAGATGAGGAGGGGGCGGGAATGGAGGTGCCCGTGTACTTCCGCCTCATGCGCCCCTCGCCCCCTACCCAGCAGCACGGCTGGTGGGCATGGCCCTCGCTCCTGAGTAGCACAGGGTGCTTGTGGGAGAGACTATCCAGCCCTGACCTGGTCACTTCCTGTCTGCTTCTCTTGGGGAAAGAGAAGTGGGGGCCTGACCTCATTCCTCTGCTCCTGTGCAGAGGTGTCTCTCGAGCTGCTGTTCGGGCAATGGGGGTGTGTGTGTGTGTGTGTGTGTGTGTGTGTGTTCATGGGTGTGTGTGTGTGTGCCCGTGTCCTCATTCCTCTGCTTGTTGCTCGAGCTGCTGTTGGGGCCATGGTGTGTGTGTGTGTGTGTGTGTGTGTGTGTGTGTGTGTGTGTGTGTGTGTGTGATTCTATCCTGCTAGTTTTCCTCCCTTTTTTACTTTTTTATGTAATCAAAGGATTTCACATACAGACTTTCCATGTGTGTTTTTTTTCCTTTCGACTATGCTCCAGCGACCAGTTTGTCCATGTTGGCCCTGGTGGGGGGACACCTCCCCCAGCCCTCTCATGCCCCTCAGTGTTTGGGAGGCCCTGGAGAGAGGGCAGGGGATGCGTCACTAGCCGTCACGTCTGAGCACGTGCCCCACTCAGGCCGCTGGCCAATGTCAGACAGGGCCATTGCTTTCATTCGGGGGCTGTGTTGGGTTGGGGGATGCTCATGGCTCGATGCTCTGGAGTCTCTGGCAGAGTGCTCAGGGGACCCTGTGGTGCTGGACCCAGGCCAGGGTGCTGTCCAGCGTGCGCTCAGCGTCCTCCCATCCCATCCTGGGTCAGGGCTGCCCTCCTGGCCACTCTGGGCCTCACCCTTCCCCTCATTCACTTGGTGAGAAAGTAGGGCAGCCCCTGCGCCCGGCCCCAGTGCCCATCGCTCTGAGACACTCAACTGTCCCTGCATGGCTCACGCTGCCCGGCTGGGCTTCCCTGTCCCTGGTGTCAGGCTCCTGTGTCCCCAACAGTGTTTGCCCTGTCCACTCTAGACCTCCCGGTGCCACCTCCTGTCCACTCCATCGCCCCTGGTGCCTGTCCTGTCCACACCATGTGCCCCGGGTGTACCCTCCCCCCTCCAGTCACCGTGTCTCCGCTGGTGCCTGCCTTTTCCTCTCTCCCTCACCAGCAGTGGCTCAGGGCAGCAGACCAGTGAGCCCCAGTGCGCCTTGGGGAGCAGGGTCTTATTTCATTGGTCTGCCGTGTCCAGGCCACTGTGGATCTTAAAGCTCCCAGGCGACCCGGATGTACCCTACATTTGTTACTCTGAGCCTCTGAGCCTGAGAAGGAGCTGCTTTACTATTTATTTATTTGGGCGTCATAGGTTGCAGTCGTGCTGAAGTTATGACTTTGTTTTATTTTTGGGTCACACGCTTCAGAGAGAAAGAATATAGTATAACAAATTAAGCTTAGTTTTTTTTTTAAAGCTTAATTATACAGGGCTGGAGCAATAGCCCAGCGGGTAGGACATTTGCCTTGCACGCGGCCAACCTGGCAGACCCGGGTTCAATTCCTCTGTCCCTCTTAGAGAGCCCGGCAAGCTACCGAGAGTATCTCGCCCACATGGCAGAGCCTGGCAAGCTACCCGTTACATATTCGATATGCCAAACACAGTAACAACAAGTCTCACGATGGAGACTTTACTGGGCCCACTCGAGCTAATCGATGAACAACGGGAGGACAGTGCAGTACTATATTATACATATACATATTTATGTGTATACATATGTGCCTGTCTGTTTTTGGACTTTGGTATTTCATGCTCCTTCCACCATGGTCCTGTACACAAACACACACACACACACACACACACACACACACACGTAATATTTTATCAAAGTTTGGTCACTGGCCAATTTTGTCTGATTTATTTGGGACACTCATTAGTTTTCTTTTGAGGCATCACCAGTTAGTGCTCAGGCGTCACTGCCAGCTCAGTGCTTGAGGGTCACTTCAGGTACTAGGGATCAATTCTGGGCGTCCTGAATGCAAAACATGTCCTCCTGCCCAACAAGCTATCCTGGCTTCTGAGATACTTATTTCGAACAAAAAATAGAGAATTTTTTTTTCTTTTTGGGTGACACCCGGCGATGCTCAGGGGTTAATCCAGGCGCTGCACTCAGGAATTACTCCTGGAAGTGCTCGGGGGACCATATGGGATGCCTGGGGTTCAATCCAGTTTGGCTGCATGCAAGGCAAATGCTCTATAGCTGTGATACAGCTCTGGGCCTCAATATTGTCATCTTAATGGTCAAGATGAGAATGATAAGAAGGCAACTTTAAGAAGGCATGTTCTGAGTGTAGGAAAACACTTGAAGTGGGAATTCTTCTGCTTGGAAAGAATATGAGCCTGGACCACATCTTCTGGAGTGATAACACAGCAGTAGGGCGTTTGCCTTGCGCGCAGCCAGCCCTGCCGAGCCGGGTTTGATTCCTCTGCCTCTCTCGGGGAGCCCAGCGAGCTTCCGAGAGTATCTTGCCCGCAGGCCCGTGATGTATTCAATATGCCGAACACAGAAACAACAATTTAATATGCCAAACACAGTAACAAGTCTCAAAATGGAGACATTACTGGGCCCGCTGGAGCAAATCTATGAACCGGAGGACAGTGTTTGTTTTTGGACAGTTTATTGAATCACCATGAGAACAGTCACAAAGCCTTTCAATTTACGTCTCGGTTGGTCATACAATGATCCCATCCCTTCACCGGTTCACATTTTCCACCACCAAGAAACCCAGTATACCCCTCTTCCACCCCTCCCCCTGCCTGTGTGGCAGATTTCCACTTTACTCTCTCCGGGGGATCACTCCTGGAGGGGCTGGGGATCATACGGGGTGCTGGGGATCCAAAGCCCTGTCTAGTGCGGGACAAGCGCCCCCTAACGGCTATAATAGTTCACTGGCCTTTAGTTGTTTTGCTTTTTCGGAGAGGGCGTTTGCCTTGTGCGCAGCTGGCCTGGCTGAGCCGGGTTCGATTCCTCTGCCCCTCTTGAGAGCCCGGAAAGCTACCGAGAGTATCTCGCCTGCACGGCAAAGCCTGGCAAGCTCCCCGTGACGTATTCGATATGCCAAATACAGCAACAACAAAGTCTCACAATGGAGACGTTACTGAGCCCGCTCGAGAAAAATCGATGAACAAGGGGAGGACAGTGACAGTGACTTTCTTTTTTCCCTGGCTTTTAAAACTTTATTCGCTTCCAAACCTTCCTCAGAGGCAGGTCTCTGCTGGCAAAAGGGTGCGTCAGCCTCTGGGGGGGCGACAGTGACTTCTTAAAAAAAAACTTTCAACCTTAAAAATAAATGAAATTCTAATACACAACACAAATTCATTTGCAACATAGAGCTCTTGTGAATATCAGGCTAAGTGAAAGAAGTCGACACAAAAGTCAAGTTTTGTTTCCTTTCATCATGAAATATCCACAGCAGGGAAATCTACAAAATAAACCAGCAGTTGCCAAGGGCTGGGGAGAACGGGTGGGGGATGTAATGGGGCAGGTGGTATGTATGTGTGTAGTATGACTGCTAATGTGTATGGAGTTTCTTGAATAATGAAATGCTGCATTTCAAAATTAATAAACAGTGATGACAGTTGCACAATTCTATAGATTAATACTAAAACCCTCCAAACTGCAGACTTAATAAGGAGTGCTTCAAGGAAATGTTTAAATATTACTTCTGTTACATATCTAACCTATGCAACTATTTTCCAACATCCACTTCGATTCTAAATAGACCAGCCCGGCAGTCCGAAGGGTTGAGTGCTTTTATGTTGCCTGGGTTTGATCCCGGGACCACATTCGCAGAGGACCAAGAGTTCCTTCCAAGCACAGAGCTGGGTGGGGCTCCCCTAGCACTAATCAGTGTAGCATAAAAATTAGATCTGCTCATCTCTGGCAGCTCGTTTTATACTTAGAATATCAGGCTTTGAGGTAATGTGTGAAACTTAACAGGCAAATATGGTTGAGTATCTTGGTACAAACTCATCCGCCCTACTAGAAAACATGCTTTACCAACGGTGGGAAAATGTCATCAAATGTATGACTTAAAAAGCTATAGGTCCCAGGAAATGGGGGATGAAGACATATGGTTATCCCTTTTCACTAAATTCTTCTGAGGGGAGAGTGGAAATTAGACCTACCAGGCCTGGTGGCTCAGTGCTAGGGGCTGGCTCTACAGCAGTGAATAGGCCCCGCAGCTAACCAGAGCCATTGGTGCCTTGGGAGCCATGTGGGTGCTAGGGATCAAACTCAGCTCTAAGCACACGTCAGTCATGTATCCCTAACCCCTGAACTATCTACCCAGCCCCTAAATCAATGTCTTTGAGTTTCAGTTTTCAGATCTTAGGAACACACCAAAAAAAATCCCAACCTCTAAACTCCCTGATAGCCAACGAGAGGTAGATATTCAACAACAGTGAATAAGAGTGGCCAGTGAGGGGAGTATGAGTCAGGACAATTAATGAAATGTATTTTACTATTCACGACTAGTAACTGTGATGTTAATTAAGATGAGGAACTGAAGTTCAGAGTAGATCAAAGTGGTGAATAATTTACTACGTGTGGAATGCAGTGTCACTAAGTGACCTTTTCCCTTCTCATCTAGATACAAACAAAAATCTAAGACATACAAACCTGAAATTTGAGTATTTAAATAACACTGAGAGTACTGACCTTAATTTTATCTAAAGATTTACAATTGTACAGAGAATTCAGGGGTATTTATAGAGGTTTACAAATGAAAGAAGAGACATTGTCATTAAGAACAACGATTTGAGCAAACTGTACTGGTTTATTTACAATTGTAATTTATAAACAGTAACACAAACGTTTTTACATTAGTATTATGAAAAAGTCCCATGGCTGATATGGGGGGGGGGAAGGGGATCTAAAGGGGATGATGAGGAAAGGAAAAAATACAATACAACAGTTGCAAGGAGAATTATAAATATCAAGCATTGCACAAAGTGCAATTTCATGCAAATGTCTTCAACCACTCAAACTTTTTATTAGATATTAGAATATTATCTTGAATTATGTTGCCTTTTATTCACTTGATTTTCATTAAGTAATCTAAAATAAATGACTGTAAACAAGGTAGACCTAAGTATCTCTTTTAACACCCCTTAGAAAAATCCATTAGATTTTAGAACGTGGTAGATTGTGAAGAATTGCGACTTCCCAGGGATTCTTCACAAAAAGTCACTTTGTAGATAGCAGAGAGATAGTACAGTGGATAGGGTGCTTGTCTTGCATGTGGCCAACCTGGGTGGATCTCTGGCACCCCATAGGGTCCTCCAAGCAATGCCAGGAGTGATTACTGAGTGCAGAGCCAGGAATAACCCCTGAGCATGGCAAGGTGGACCCCAAAACAAAAACAATAAAAAGTTACTTTGTAGATTTTATTGTGTTTCCAGATTTCTTTTACCAAATGAGTCTAATATGGACCTTAATAAATTAAATTGAGACGTTCTGGTTTTGTCATTTTAAGAGAATAAAAAGTTTCAAACCTCTAGAACTTTAGTAAGACAAAAACCAAAAGAAGAAAATGAAATTTCAGAAAGTTATAAGACAAATACAACCATAGTTTATGTAATTCTTTAATTATTTGGCTTTTATTTAAAGTGGATATTAGTATGGTCACAGACCATAATCTCAAAGAGAATAAGTCAGTGTATGATCAACACTTGTTTTGAAATATTCCATATCAAATATTCCACTTGTAATAAAAACCAATGATATTTTTACAAATACAATTCTGTTACCAAAATGTTTAATCTTGTGCCTATCTACTTAATATAATGCGTTTCACTGCTCCTTAGAAACCACAGGATGAAGTTTAGTATTTGAAGCACTCAGTGTTCAAATTATTAGTACATGGTACGAAGAAGATTTATAAGTTGATGTATCAACATTTTACTAGCTTGGACTGCTTTTCTGAGTTGGCTGGAGTCTTCATCCATTTCATTAAAAATATTTTATTTTTTAAGAAATAGCAAGCTAATTAACCTATGTAATACTTTTTCATTACTGATACTATTCAGTGAGTAAATAATGTAGTATTTAAGGGGGTCTCTTTAATTCTATCTCTATTTCAGTGAAGACATTGCAAATATGTATATATAAGTTCACTGTGAAATCTGAAAGTGATGCATATTCCCTTAAAACAGCTCTTCAAAACAGAACTGCATTCTATACCCTCAGGTTCATAAGGGCACAGGGTCAGTTACTTCGAAGTCATTTAGTAACTGACCTTTATAATAAACCGTTTTACAAAACCAAATATGCAAAATAAAATTTAAAAATGTTTTTCAACTGTCCAGAGATTGATTATAGTAATTTATACTTTCTTAAATCTGTTTTTCAATTAAAGTATAATCATTTACACTTTCTTAGACCTGCTACCCATGAGCAAATGAAAAGTCTCCAGTTAATATTCAGTCAGGAAAATATGTCCATGTTTCTTTTGGTTGCCTTAATTCCTTTTAAATACTTCTCTGGTATATTAACTTTCCAAAGCATCCAAAACTTTCATGATCTGTTGTTTTATGGCTTTGGTTGCATCTCCTGCGTTTGGAATCAAATACCTATGGGGGAAAATACATACATATTAACACAATCCTTTCCCGTCAGGACGCATCCAGATGTCAGAGCTTCTCACTGGTAGCTTTCCTTAATTTACTATGTATTCCTCTTAATTTGGTTTAACAATTCTTAAAAATATTTTGAAAAAAAAAAAACTAGATGTTTACATCTTTCAAAAACATTAAAAATATTTCTAGATTTTCTTTCTAAAGCTAAACATTTGAACTTGAGATCTTTATATTTTTCTTTCAAAAAACCTTTTTTTTTTTTTTTTGTGGGGCGAAGTGGGGAGGTGAGCATACCTGGTTGAGCTCGGGGATTACTCCTAGCTCTATACTCAGGGTATTATATGTGGGGCTAGCGACTGAACCCAAATCAGCCATATGAAAAAAGTACTTTCCCCTCTAGACTGTCTCTCTTGCCTCCCAAATATGCTTTAAAGTCATTTTTCTTATAATCAGAAGTAGTTCCTTGAACCATTATTAAATATAAATGAATAAAAAAATACAAGATATATATAACATTCTTCTGCACAATACATATATAATTCGAACAAATAGTTAAGAAAATGACAACTTCAATGATTTTTGGCCTTGAACAAGTAATTTAAATTTAGTAACACAGATTCATATGTAAAATAGGTATAATTTTTCCAAATTTATATATGAAATGGAGTATTGTAGCATCTTAAATTTTAAAAGGATAAAGAACATGGTAATTATGTACTTTATTAATACTAAAAGTATTAATACTTTTCCAGGAATATTAAAATATTGCTCATTTTCTGTAAAATCTAATGTAAATTGATACTATATAAATTGCCTATGTCTCAGGTCAGAGCAGTAATACAGTTGGTAGGGTTCCCAATGGTTCCCTGAGCACTGCCAGGAGTAATTCTTGAGTGCAAAGCCAGGAGTAACCCCTGAGCACTGCCGGTTGTGGGCACCCTCCACCCACAAAATAAATTTTCTCATATTAAGAATACAAAGACGGGGCTGGAGTAATAGCACAGCGGGTAGGGCGTTTGCCTTGCACATGGCTCAACCTGGGTTCGATTCCTGGCATCCCATATGGTCCCCTGAGCACAGCCAGGAGTAATTCCTGAGTGCATGAACCAGGAGTAACCCCTGTGCATCGCTGGGTGTGACCCAAAAAGCAAAAACAAAAAACAAAAAACAAAAAACAAAAAAAACAAAGACCTGTGAACTCTGGCTAACTTATCTGTCCAAATTCTGAATTTAAAAGGCATTCTAAGCAACATATAAAAACTTCACACTTCTTTAGAAAAATGCTTGGGAAAACCTCTAAAAATAATCTGAAGCACAAATGAAAGAATCACAATTCAAATGTTCTCTGATTAAGATCAATTTTTAATGAAATGAGAAATAGATAGCACCCTATGATCCACTGAACTTATTTGGGAGAATTTATTCTGGGAATATTCACTGAACATGTATGTAAACAGGTTTAAAGGAAAGTTCATTAAAAATGCCAATAGTGAAAAACTAGAAACAACATTAACATCTACCACAGAGAATTGATTTAAGCACAGAACAGCCACACAGCTTATTATCTTTCAGGATATGTGTTGGGTATGAGTGCTCAAAGTGCTGAAGCACATGCTTTGCCAACTAGAACTACAATCTTCAACCTCCCCTACCACCCGGTCCCCAGCACTGCCAGAAGCAGCCCATAAGCACCATGTTGGAAGTACGACCTAAGTGCAGAGATGAGGGCGGCCTTAAACCCAAAAAGACCCAAAACAAACATAACAAGCAAGAATGGCTAAACTGTTACAGACCAAAGGTATCCAATCTAAAGAAGGTCATTACAAACATTACATTTGCATTAAGAAATCAATACATCAAGAAAACTGACTCTTATCAACAAAATATGCACCAAATAAAGGGGAAGGAAAGTTCTTAAGGAAACTACTACTAGTCTTGAGGAATAACAGAGGGAAACACAACAGCAGGAGGACACTTTAACATATCACTCCATCACTGAGCAGATCAATCAGACAGAAAATTAGTAAGGACACAAAAGACCTAAACGAGGAATTGAAGAGCAGGAATCCCTGTCCCTCAAAGATGAATATTCCTTTACAGTGCACATGGGCCATAAAGTTGTGAAAACAGAAGTCATAACTAACTCCCTCTTCAGATCACAAGGCTATTGCAGTTGGAAACTGACTATAAAAAGAAAGCTGGGAAAACAAACTAACTTAAGGAGACAAAACAACATACTGTTGAACAATCACTGGGTCAAAAAGAAAATTAAGAAGAAATAAAAAGACTCCTGGAAATTACTGAGAATGAAGAGCTATCAGAATCTATAGGTCACAGCAACATCAGTACTAAGAAGGAAATTCATAGTAATACAGGCTTCTTTACATCAGAGATAAGAAATATCTTAAGGGCATACAATAGATCAACGAAACCAGGAGCTTGAGACTGAAAAACCCTTTCATATATTCATTTAGAAAAAGAAAAAAAGAAAACTCAGACCAGAAATTAAGTTACAATAGATATCTTCAGAAATACAAAAGATGCTAAGAAATTGTTATAAATAAGCTCATGCAACCTAAGAAGGAGAACCTAAAAGTAATGGGTGAATTTCTAGAGTCAAAAAACTTCCAAGACTGAGTGAGGAAGACGCAGAAAACCTGAGTAGACTAGAGTCTACTAAGGAAATTAAAATAGTAATTTAACAAAATCTTCCCCTAAATAAAATTCTAGATGGGTTTGCTGAAGAGTTCTAACAAACCTCCAAAGTTCCAATAACCTATCCTTTTCAAGTTCTTCCAGAAAGTCAAATAAACAGAAATTCTACCTAACAGTTTCAATAATACCAACATTACCCTAATACCAAAAGTAGCCAGAGACAATAAAAAAGCTGCCAACCAATTTCCCTGATGAACATAATGCAAAGAATCCTTGACAAAATGTTAGTGAACCAAAAATCAACAATACATGAAAAAGATCATACAGCACAATCAGGTTGAAATTATTTCAGAGATGCATAGATGGTTCCGTATATAAAAATCAATGAACTTGAATGCAACATCAGTAGAAGGATAGAAGTAAATAAGCTGAGAGACTTTTTTCCCTTTGGAGAACTCCTTCTCCTGAACATATATTTCTCTTTTCCTTTCCCCTCATCATTTCTTTAAGTAAACTTTTTTTTTCATTTTTATAGAGTTGTTTGTGATAATTTATTAGTCAATATTCCAAACCCCACCCCATCACCATTACACCTTCCCACCACCATTATTTAGAATTTTACCGCCACTACCCAAGCCTGCCCAAAAGGTAAATCCTAAATAATTTATTTTGTATTGCTTGTTTGCTTGTTATGAAGAAACCACTAAAAATGATCCAAAAAAGCTTCCTTAGAGGAAGTGTGTGAGGATTGTTATATCTCACTCTGGAGACATTAACCTCTTGTGTAAGAGATTACTAGCATGCTGCTACAGGTGCTAATATATTTTTGAATCAAGTAAAATTTCTACTTTACACCCCATCAAATGGGCTGGAGTGATAGCACAGCGGGTAGGGCGTTTGCCTTGCATGCAGCCAACATGGCCGACCCGAGTTCGATTCCTCTGCTCCTCTTGGAGAGCCCGGCAAGCTACCGAGAGTATCTCGCCTGCACGGCAGAGCCTGGCAAGTCACCCGTAACGTATTCGATATGCCAAACACAGGAACAATTGTCACAATGGAGACGTTACTGGGCCCGCTCGAGCAAATCGATGAACGGGAGGACAGTGACAGTGACAGCGACCCCATCAAATATAGTGTGCTACTCCTGGTACACGTGGCTTAGAGAATGAGCGACTTCAGGAAGTCTAAAATAAAGGAAACTATTTTAAGTATTTTGATTCACTATTTCATTTCTCTGAGATTGTTGGTATGAAGAAAGGCATACCTGGAATATCTGTGCTGGTTAGTACTGACTTTCCTTCTCCTACAAAGAACAATTCCTTGCTCCAGCCTGTCAGTAACCGGTTTCTATGTCACTCAGAACAAATGGTGTTTAGACACAGCCTGACCGCTCCTTGTGGGGCTGGTGGCACATTAGCATCCTTGCAATGTGGGTGTTTGTGGTTGACTTTACCAGTCCTGACCTATGCCAGGCATTTCCCCCACTCGCGTAGGTAGGCTGAGGGGGAGAAGTACGGCCTACCTACCTCCCTCATTCCCCACTTCACCCAAGTCACTGAAAAGTGAAGGAGAAATTTTACAGGAGAAGGAACCCTGTGGAAATTTACAAGTATATTCGCTTGGGGAGTGTCTCTGTAGCTTGGTCAGAATATAAAGTTTATATTCTCGTGAGATTTTACTCCCAGGCCAGTTTACCACCGTCTTTCCCTTAACCCTCCCTCTGCATCCTTAGAAAATCCCCAGGGCCTCTCAGCAAGCAATGGGTTCCTCCAAATAGAGCACTCTCTGAACTTGCTGGGTTTATGCAACACAACTAGCCAAGCTTATTAGAAGAAAGCTGTTTTGCAAATTAAAGGAAAAGGTGAAAATAAAACCAATTCATAACTATTGCCTTTATGGAGAAATCAGACTGTAGTTCTACAGAGGCAATTAAACAAGTATATTCTAGAAGGCCTGATTTAAACTGTCCCCTGAATAATCTAGACAAAACTTTGCTGACAGTAGTAGCCGACTTCATGAAGGGGCTTGAAAAGATGAATAAATACACTGTTGTGACAGTGGAATAGTGGATAGAGGAAGCCAGAACCTGTTCGGGGAACTTCAACTCAAAAGGCAGAACTACTTGCTCTCGCCCAAGCCTGCTAACTGGTTGCAGGACTTAGAGATACTGATTCTTACTAAGCAGTCTTAGTCCTATAAGCTCATGCCACATGTAGAAAGAAAGGAGAGACCTAACAGCTAAAGATAGTCCAATAAAACATGAGGATGCAGTACTATTCACAATAGCCCAAATCTGGAAACAACCCAAGTGCTGAAGAACAGATGACCAGATAAAGAAACTATGGTATATCTATATATACAATGAAACACTGTGCATTGAAACACTGTTAAGAAAAAATGAAGTCATGGAATTTGTTTACACATGGGTCGACATGGAAACTATCATGCTGAATGAAATGAGTTGGAGGGAGAGGAGACAAATGTGGGATGATTGCTCTCATTTGCAGGATATAAAAAAAAAGTGAAGTATGAGAATAATACTCAAAGACAGCAGAAATAGGGACTAGGAGGACTGGTCCATGCTAGGAAGCTTCCTGTAGGATAACACTGCTTTGTCCTTCTTCCACAAGAAGCTTAGGTTTAACTGGTTACATCCATCACAGTGCTCCTGAGGCACTTCCATTCCATTGTGTTTATCTGTAAACAGTCTTCCTATGCTCTCCTCCCCACCCAGTTAATCAGCTTTCCCCCTAATCAGACTCTGTTAATTTGTAAGGTCAGATTCCCAGAAATCTATGATTTTATATGTATGAGTGAAATATTGCCTTTCTCCTCTCCTTATGCCTTATGAACAGTTTACTTTAAAGCAATGCTCTTTTTGTATAGATACAGGAAGACCGTTAACATTATGCTTTGTAACTTAGGATTTGATTGGCTTTGAATATTATTCACTCCCAGGCATCTGCTTTCTCAACTTAAGCCTCAGGTGCCCTTAGTTCCTAACACCCCAAAAGCAGGGTCCCGATGAGGGACTGAATGGACCCAGGGCAAGCGGTGAGCTACCCTGGCATCGAAATGGGCCAGGCCAAAGTGCCACGATTCTTAACTATAAGTTAAGAGTTTGATCATAGACAAATGCTGTCATGATCCAAAGGTAACGACGAGACTAGGATCCTGCTAGGGGTGGGAAAGACTATCTGGCCTGAGCATTGTAGTCTGAGATCGAGATGGCCCTAGGAGAGCAATCCTATAAGTTTAAGATATTTCTTACAGTATCCATACAAAATGATTTATATTATATATTCTTATATGCTTGTCGGACAAGGAGAGGAGAAACACACCCTTGGGATTCCGCTCTAGGGTGGGTCGCCCTGCTGAGAAAAGATCTGTCCTAGGAGCGGCTTTCCCTGTGGCTAAGATTTCTATCCCCATTGGTTGTGACTGCACCTATGTGTAATTGTTCCCCCCATTCCTCATGGAGGGAGATATAAGGAGACTGTAGAATGGGCAAAGGGGGCAGAGGCAGAGAAGGGAGACTGGCGTAGATGGAGAGAGGATCAGAATAAACTGCGACTAATACCAACCAGCCTGCCCTCGTTTCCTTCCTCCGCGTGACCATCGCCATCGACCTCCCCGGGGTGGAAGAAGGGTGAGACTACCGAACGTGGGTGGCGGGAGAGATAGAGCCACCGCTGCTGTGTGCCGTGCCTCTTTTTGTGTGAGTTTACACAGCTTCCCACAAAGTGGGAGGGCAATTAGGTCAGAGAAGGATCCCTATGACAATGACAGTTGAAAATGGTCACTCCGGATAAGAACTGAGTACTGAAAGGAGATAAAGTGATAGGCATGATACCCTTTCAGTAACAGTACTGCAAACCAGTTTCCAAAAGGGAGAGAAAGAGGGAGGAAGGGGGGGGGGAGAGAGAGAGAGAGAGAGAGAGAGAGAGAGAGAGAGAGAGAGAGAGAGAGAGGTGTTTGACATAGAGGCAGGGGTAGAGTAAAGGTGGGGTGTCATGGGAAACTGTGGACACTGATGGCAGTGGGAAATGTGCACCAGTGAAGGGATTGGTATTGAAACATTCTAAGACTGAAACTCAATCATGAACAACTTTGTAACTGTGTATCTTATGGTAATTCAACGAATAATAATAAAAAAAAAGCATAAAGAAAAAAATTTAAAGCTATTGGAGGCAGCTGCAGACCCCCAAAGAAATAGCAGTCATGCACTGCAGGTCATCAAAAATGGAGATAATGAGATAAGGGAAATAGATAAGCAGATGCCATATGTAGGAAAACAGAAATTACGTGATTTGTATCCCATCCAGAGAATCTTTCTATTAAGTCAGAAAGAAGATTCTGGAGACAGGGAAAACGGGCACTGTGACACGGCTTCCAAAGAGAAACAATTTGGTCCAATGCAAAGAATTACATGAAGTTTCCCACACAGAAGAGATGCTTAACAATGTTACTGAAAACTATCTTCCCTGGGAAGGGGCCAAACAGGACAAGCCATGCTATGTGCTAACAGACCTAGTGAGATCCTGGGCCTCCTCTCCTGGCACCACCTATTCAGCACCCAGGAACTAACCCAGGAGGACTGGCAGCTGGATGTCACACAAATGCCTCCACGCTGCAGGTACAGATGTTTACTGGTTCTGAGGCTGGAGCACTAGTACTGTGGGTAGGGCAGTTGCCTTGCACGCGGCCAACCTGGGTTCAATACCTGGCATCCCATATGGTTCCCCCCCCACCCCCACCTCGGTCAGGAGTAATTCCTGAGTGCAGAGCAGGAGAAACCCCTGAGCCTGGTTCAAAAGCAAACAATAAAAAAAAAAAACCCAAATATTTTTATTGGTTCTTCCTGACACCTGACACTTGGTGGGTAGAAGCATTCCTGTACTGAAGAAGCCAGAGAAGTATGAAGTGTGACTGAGGAAATAATTCCTCCATTTGGATCATCCAGGTCACCACAGAGGGACAAAAGAATGCTCTCACTAATAAAGTCACTCAGGACTTAAAGGCTACCAACGCCCCACAGGCTGGCACTCCCTAGCAACAGGAAAGGTGGGGGTCATTTAATAACACCCTAAAAAGAGTATTACGGAAATTATGTCAAGAAATGTCTCTGTGGGGGGGTATGGTGCCGCCAGTAGGTCAATCTGTACCTGTGAGGTAAGTGCATCAGCAGCCTCATGGCACCTTCAGACTTCCAGATACCCCAAAATTGCTGCTGTACTTTGGCCAGATCCCAAAAACTTGGGGAATAGTTTACCAAGAAAGTAAATGGCCAAAAGTTAGGTATGTGGGGAACACCCCCACAAACCACATCCAGCTCAGCTATATAATTGGAGGCATGGCCTCTCTGGTTCCTGATTGAACTGCTTAATGGCCACGATTCCAGAGACTCAGAAAGGAATCTCGAAACCCAGCAGCTTTTGGCAGAAATGCGTCCAGTCCCTGCAGTAGGTTACCGGTACTGGGCCAACCCAGGTGGGAATAGGTCTCATGCCTTGGCCTGTTCCCCCGGGGGCCTGGTGGCCGCCATCCTCCAGAGGCCACTGGACAGTCAGGTTTGGGCCTGCAGTGACGAGACACGCAGGGCCTCATGGGATGGAGGTGGAGCTGGTCCTGTCCTCCCCACCCCAATGAGACCCCAAGTCATCGCCCACAAACGGCCTCTCTGGCTCCTGATCAAGCTGCTTAACGGCCATGATTCCAGAAACTCAGAAACAAATCTTGAAACCCAGTGGCTTTTGGCAGAAATGTATCCAGACCCCACAGTAGGTTACTGTCACCAGGCCACCCCAGGGGGGAAAGGGTGTTGTCACTCTGCATGCTCCCCCTTGGTGGCCCTGGTGGCCGCCATCCTCCAGAGGCCATTGGACAGTCAGGCTTGGGCCTGCAGTGATGAAACTTGTTGGGCCTCACGGGATGGGGGTGGAGCCAGTCCTGTCCTCCCCACCCCAACGAGATCCCAAGTCATTCCCATGAACGGCCTTTCTGTCTCCTGATTAAGCTGCTTAATGGCCATGATCCCAGAGACTCAGGAGCAAATCTTGGAACCCAGCAGGTTTTGGCAGAAATCCCTCCAGATTTAAGTGTAAAATTTCAGAATTTCAAAATCGTGCAGCCACTACTGCAGCCACGCGACATCATATGTTATTCATAACCAGGAATAGAAAACAAATTGTCTACTGTTGCCTTTTCAGCAGATCTGAGTGTTGGGGTAAAATCTCAAATAATAATGGTGGGTCTGGTGTCAAAATATTGAAGGTGATCAAAGTAGAGATAGAGTAATGTGGAAATCATCTGCCCCACAGGTAAGGGGAGGGTGTGGGATGAGGGTATACTGGGGTTGTTTGGGGGTGGAGAATGGGCACTGGTGAAGGTACGGGTGTTTCATTGTATGACCGAGACTTAGACCCAAAAGCTTTGTAACTGCTCTCACGGTGATTCAATAAATAAAATTATAAAAAATGAAAAAAAAATAAATGTGTGGGGGGAGTGGGGTGTGGGAGAGAAGGGGCTGCAGGAGGGAAACTAAGGAAATGTACAGGGGACAGATGTTGGACATTATATGACCAAACCCCAATTGTGAACAACTTTGCAACTGTGTATCTCACTGTAATTAAAAAAAATTTTTTTTTTTAAATTATGGCTTTCACTCTTGCCTATAGGCTTTCTTAAGTGTGGAACAGCTCCTGTGACAAAGTTTCAACTTTGTCCTTTTGAACTATTGTATGGCACCCCATTTTGACCACAGATTTCTTATTGAACCCAGAAAGTCTAGAATTAATTCATATGCTATTCATTTAGGACAGAAGCAGCAGCCGGGAGGAATTAGAGCTGACACTGGGCTCTCAAGAAGTAATTAATGGTCCCCAGAGCCCTCCAGGAGTAATTTCTGAGTGCAGAGCAAGGAGGAGGGTGAGGGTGAGGGAGAAGGAGGGGGGGAGGAAGAGGAAGAGGGAGGGGGAGAAAAAGCCAAGAGTTAAAGAAGCTCCTCTCTTCCTAACCCGGAAGTAGCAAAAAGCATTATGGCCAGACGTATTTCATAGACCCAGGAAGAGGGCAGATGAACTGGCCCAGGCCAGATAAGGCTGGACTGCCCCTTCCGGAGAGAAGTTCCAGCAGGAACAGAGTGATAAGAATATGACTGTAGACTAGCAAAAATGTCAGGGTTTTCCCCATGGCAATCCATAGCAACACTCTCTTCTTTACACAGAAAGCCCTGCATGGGGGCAGTTTGGGAGAAATCCTCTAAACCCACTCTTCAAAGGCGAGCAGGGATTCCCCTGGAGATGGGGGGCACGGAGGGGGTGAGGCTCCATCTGAGATGTGGACTCAGCCGTCTCCCCTCTGGAGAAGCCTGCATTCTCTTGAACATGTTACTCTTTATCCCTTTCCTTCCTCATAATCTCTAAAGAAAACTCTTTCACTATTTGTCTCCTCCTGAAATTCTTTTTGTGCGTGTTTGCTTTTTGGCCACACCTGGCTTTGGGGCCACACCCAGGTGCTCAGGTCTAATTACTGACTCTACACTCAGGTATTGCTCCCAGCTGTACTATCTCCCTAGCCCCCTAAAAGCATTTGTTCTAAGATCATACAAAAGGCAAGGCTGTCAATGTTGATCACTATTATTTAACACAGTACAGAAAGTCCTAGCTACAGCAATCAGGTAGGAAAAAGAAACCCAAAGGCATTCAAATGGAAAAAATATTAAATCATCATTATTTGAAGATAACATTATAATATACACAGATTCTAAAGACTCCTCCAAACAAACTTCAGAAACAACCAAAACAATAAAGTAACAGGCTATAAAAACACACAAAATTCAGTTGTATATCTATATGCAAACAATAAACTAATGAAAGAAAAAATTAAAAATCCTATATAATAATTTATCCAAGAACATCAAGTACAAATCTAGGAATCAATTTAACAAAGAAGGTGAAAGACTTGTACACTGAAAACAACAAGTAACTATTAAAAGAAACATGAAAGGACACAGTAATGAAAAATTTGTGGCTTGGAAGAATATTGATAATATGCCCACCCTAGCCACAGCTTTATCCAAATGCAATGCAATCCAGAAGTGACACTGTTGTGTGTGTCCTAGGATACTGTTGGAGGGTCTTGGCACTTTGATGGTATTGACGGTACAGTGAGTTTGTACATCGAAAACATCAACCATGTTACCTCAATAATAGTATTTTTAAAACTAAATTTAAAAAAATTAAGAGCCTGGAGAGATTGTACAGTAGGTAGGGTGCTTGCCTCACACACAGCCAAATCTCCAGCATCCCAGATGGTTTCCTAAGCACCATCTGGCACAATTCCTAAGCAGAGTCAGGAGTAACCCCTGAGCATCGCTGGGTGTGGCTCAAAAATCAAAAGACAAAGATTAAATACAAAAATTAAAATGTTGTATTTCATTCTGAGACAAACTTCTTATTTAACTGCAAACCATACTTAGTCCATACTAGCATAGATTATTCTTACTGACTCTTCTAACAAATACAGTGGGCAGGGTGCTTGCCTTATATGATTCTTTCCCCAACACCCCATGTGGTCCCCTGATCCCCAGTAGTAGTGATTCCTGAGCGCTAAGCCAGAGCACTGCAGAGTCAGAAGTAAGCTCTGGCGAGGTGGGTGTGTCCCAGAAAACGAAAGAGAAAAAAAAAAAGATGAAATCAGCTATATTACCTCCTGAACTCATATACAATTATAACTAAAGTCACATAACAAATGCTTTGGGAAAAGATAGCAAACATTTGAGTATCCTATTTAACTACCCATTCCTCAACATATATATTTAACTACCCATTCCTCAACATATACAAAATTTAATAATGAAACCAATAAATCAGGTATCATTCCAAGAAAATCTTACCTTTCAATTGCCAAGATTTCTATTCCCGAAGCACTGCTGTTTCCATACTTGAAGGTAATTAGCTCAGGATGTTTTTTTTTGGATGTAATTTTAACTACAGAATTTAGTGCTTGTCGAGATTGTATATAAGCCAGTCCTTTCCGTGAAAGAATTTCCCTTAAACAGTACATATGTGTTGCAGTAATCAACAGATGACTAGAGTGTGAAAAAAGAATTTAAAAGAATATTTAAGACAGTTAATTCAAAACAGTTGTTACTTCAACATCTCAACTATAAAAAGTGTTTGACTACAGACAAATTACTTTTGATTTAGAACATAGCCATAGGGTCACTATAAATAAATAAGCTATCAAAATTGTTTTTAATTTTCTATTAGCCATGGAAGCTCATACATTTTTATTCTATTCTACATAGCATATAAAATATACTATCAGACTCTTAACAGTGTTTTTTGTATTCATAAGCTGTTCTCATTCAACACACCACAAATATGTACCTGATATACAATTATCAAGTACAAAAACTAATATCAAGTATCAAAAACTAATCATTTTTGGGTTATCTTACATATTAATATTCCTGAAGGCAAAAATGGCATAGATCAACTAACATCCCTCCTATGTAACAGCTTATCTTTAATATAATGAAGACCCTCATGTAATACAACAACAAAAAAATATCAGACAAATTTAGAATATGGGTCATTCTGCAGAATGTTTAGTGTCAAGGAATTAATGCATCGTAAGAAAATGAGGAAGCAATGGTAATGGTTGTCCAGTTGCACACTGGTGAAAATGAGATGCAGTCACTAACTGCAAATGTATGGACCATCACTGATTCCTGCACCCATAGTCTAGTATCTTTTAATACACTTCAAGGTACTGTGAAAAAACTGAGTACGTGGTGGTGGAAAATGGGCACTGGTGGAGGGATGGGTATTTGATCATTGTATAATCTAAACCCAAGCACAAAAAATTGTAAATCTACAACTGTACCTCATGGTGTTTCACTAATAATAATTAAAAAAATAAATTAAAAAAAACGGTATGCTGAATGACATATGATTATTAAGGTTTTAAAAATATGATGATACAATTGGGGTTGTGTACAAGAATAATCAAAGTCTTGGGAGATTTATACAGCCCAGTTAGGGTGAAGGATCATACCTGTATCTTCTGAATGGTGTGACAAAAAGAAAGTGTATGTATACATGTATATATAAATATATACATAACTAGAGAGAGAGGTAAGTGTAGAAGTTAAAAGCTAGTAAGACTTAAAAAGATGCTCAGTGTACTGTGACTTTTAACATTTTTATCACATTTTTCAAAATAAAATATCACATATTTTTACCTATAGAGATATAATACAAATTAATGAAAAGAAATGATCTCATTATACTTGGAGTTTCTTCGGTAGTTTAGTTTTATGCTACTTAAATTATTTTTAAGATTTAAAATAATTTTTATTATGAAATTTCAATTTAATTTCTGAAGAAGACATTGAAAAAGTACCTAGGAAACATGTGTCCACTTTCTTTCACTTCTTTACAAGGAAAATGATGCTTGATGTCTGGTTTGTTTATCCAAGTCTGAATGTTTACAACCTCTTTTCTATCATCATCTGACATTGAAGAACTGTCGATTTCATCTATAAAGAATTTAAAGTGTTAGGAGGCCTGGAAAATAATACAGGGAAGGCACTTTCCGTGCATACCGCTGGCCCCAGTTAGATCTCTGTCCCCACTTGGGTCCCCAAGCACCACTGAAAGTGACCCCTCAGCAGAGTCAGGAGTAGCCCCCAATATTGCCGGGTTGGCCCACAATCAGTCCTTCCCCCAGTACCCCACACCTGTCAAAAAAAAAAAAAGAATTTATCCCTTTAATTACATATTTCTTAAAAGCCTGGGGGAAAAACTTGAGTAGTATCTTAAACATGGGGATAGAGAGGAATTAAGTCTAATCCTGCTACCATT
Source organism: Sorex fumeus (assembly GCF_029834395.1). Taxonomy (NCBI): domain Eukaryota; kingdom Metazoa; phylum Chordata; class Mammalia; order Eulipotyphla; family Soricidae; genus Sorex; species Sorex fumeus. Next base: position 495,711 of record NW_026606098.1, on the reverse strand, counting down.
ATTTCCTTATTGTCATTATTTCTTTAGTGCCAATATAGAAATGTTGTGATGCATCACGCAGATGTTAAGAAAGTCAGTTAGGGGCCCTATAGACAGAACAGTGGATAAGGTGCCTGCCCTGCATGCAGCCAATTGGGTTCAATCCTTGGGGACCATCCTGAGCACAGAGTTAAAAGTCCTGAGCATAGCCAGCTGTGGCCCCAAAACAAAATGACACAAAAAAAGGTAAAAATGTTGAGAAAGCACTTTATTTTGGGGCCACGTCTAGCGGTGCTCAGGGGTTATTCCTAGCTCTCACTCAGGGATCACTTTGGGTAGGGCTCAGGAGACCTCATGGGGTGCAAAACAAACACCCTACGTACTGTACCTACTCATACTCTCTCTCTTTCTCTCTCTCATTATAGACTTTTAAAAGATTCATGGATCACGGATCACAGTCCTCCTGTTGTTCATGGATTTGCTCGAGCGGGCCCAGTAACGTCTCCATCATGAGACTTGTTGTTACTGTGTTTGGCATATCGAATACGCCACGGGGAGCTTGCCAGGCTCTGCCGTGCGGGCGTGATACTCTCGGTAGCTTGCCGGGCTCTCCGAGAGGGGCGGAGGAATCGAACTCGGGTCGGCCATGTTGGCCGCTTATAAGGCAAACGCCCTACCGCTGTGCTATCGCTCCAGCCCCTTTAAAAGATTAAACTAAGAAATTTAAACTTTTTAAAAATTTTGATAACAAAACTATGACCTATAACTAGACTTATGATGACTACTCTGAAGAGAGATGCCTGAATGATTTAAGAATAAGCACCCTGTCTTGTTAGAATTGTGTGCACGGAAAGGTGCCAATAACAGAATTTCTACAAACATTTTTTTAAAAAGAGTGCCTATTTCAAAGCTAAGATGGCAGATGGCAGAATTCTTTTCCTCTTGCTGGTTTTTAGTTTTTTTGTTTTTCCTTAAGTTGTGGGACACTCCCAGCAGTGCTCAGGTCTCACTCCTGGCTCTAGGCTCAGGGATCACAACCTAGAGTTCCAGGGAACATCCAGGGTGCCGGGGATGCTGCTTGCAAGGCAAGCATCCTAATTCCTTTCACTATCTCTCCAGTGCAAGGTTTCTAGTTCTAAGGGAAAACAAGCAAATTAAGAAAAAAAAAATATATATATATATACATATATTCAAGGAGGTGACACAAATAGCTTAAGAACTTGCTTTGGCATAAGGAGTCCTGGGTTTGATCTTCAGCACTGCCAGATGTGGCCCCAAACAAAACCAAACATCCATCTTGAGATAAATAAAAATCTAGTCTTTTTTTTTTTGTGTGTGAGGAATAGAAAACAACTTCCCCCCAATTTTAGTTGAATTAGTCTCAACAGTTGATTACCCACTTTTTAAAAATAAAAAATATGAACTGTTAAACAATAAAAAATAATAAAACGAATCTCATTTATCTGAATATCACTTGATCACTTGACATCCTATTATTCATCGGTTTTCTCAAGCAGGCGCCAGTAATATCTCCATTCCTCCCTGTCGCGTGCTAGTTTAGCCCAATGGTGTCTGCTTGCTCCAGGAACACCAAGAGCCTCAAACCGATCGTTCAGGGTCTTGACAAAGAAGTCTGACCATCTCGTAGGTGGGTGGCCCCGAGATCTTTTGACATCCCGTGGAATCCAGTCGGTAACAGCTCTAGTCCAGCAGTCGTCTCCAAATCGCATTACGTGTCCAGCCCATCTGATTTTCGACACCTTGGCAAATGAGACAGCGTCCCTGATTCTCGATCGTTGACAGAGGTCGGAACTCCGGATTCTTTCTCTCACTTGAGTGAAGCATGATACTCCAAGCATAGCTCTTTCAATTCCTCTCTGGGAGACCCGAATAGTGTTCTCATCCTGTTTGCGTAGGGCCCAGGTCTCTGAGGCATATGTTAATACAGGAAGAACAGTGGAGGAAGAGATGTGCCTGGAGCTGGAGGTTCTTCATCCTCTTGGCTATTTCTTCAATGCTCTTGAAGGAATTCCAAGCCGCTCTCTTCCTCCTGCACAATGCAGGTGCCAGGTCATTTGTCATGTTGACTTCTCGACCTAGGTACACATAGCTGTTGCATTCGGAGATGTTTGTTTCATTGAGAGTGAATGGAAACATTGTCTTCGTGAGATTGAGCTGTAGTCCGACCTTTCCACACTCACGGTAGAAGTCGGCCACATTTGTGCCTCTTGGCTAATGTTTGGTGTTATTAGAACGATGACATCAGCGAGGTGGAGGTGGTGTAGCTTCCAATCATCTATCTTATCTTTATCTGAATACATACTTTATATACTATATGCTCACTTTAATTAGTGAAGTCCTCACGTAACTCTTCCCAATCACACTCCCCTTCCTTTTTCACCAAGAAACAGTGACTATAACACTCTGGTGTAATCAGTTATACAAAGATATTTTTTTAAACATATATGCATATCAAAAAATAATAGTAGTGATTTTTGCATTTTAAGTCAGTTACATTCAATCTATCAAATAATATACTGATAGGAAGACTATCAAATTGTATTAGCAATGTAATTGCTATCCTACTCCAAATCAAAATATATTTATTCCATGATACGTATCACACTAGCTTTATTTTTATTACTAAGCAATTTTCCAAAAAAATTTGTATATATATAAATGCTATATATCATGTTACTTGTATCTGATCCTTTTGTTAAAGAGAGAACTGAAATATTCAGAGAGAAAGACTGTTGGATAACAGAAAAACAGCGAAAGTGGGGAAGAAACTGAAATTGCACATAGAAAACTGTATTTGAAAATGTCAAATGCTGTCTAGCAACTGATGGCAAAGAATTTACCCATTGGGGGGCCAAACAGATAGTTAAGGGGGTCAGGCTGCTTGCCTAGCATGCAGGTAATCCCAATTAGACCTCTAGTACCACGTGGTCCTGTGAGCGTGGAGCAGCCACTCACAGCACCACATCCAGTTCTAGAACTGAACTGCCAGATGATGAGCAGAGAATCCCAGGAGGGGCACTAAGCTTCCTGAGCACTCTTTGGGAGCACCCACGAACTAATTACCCTTTGGATATACTTGCAAAAACCATACAGTGCTTTTTAAAAGAGAAAAAAAATCCCCCAAACTAGAAAACTACCAGTGTTAAGGGGAAAGACCAGTTAAATAAATTATGGTTTAATTTTATATAACAGAGAATTAAGGTGGTATATGGGGCTGAGTTGGAAGTCACTGAAGAGTTGCTAAGTAGAAAAGATGGGATTTAGGTGTATTTTCTCTCCCATGTTCAAGAGTACTGTTTTATGATTTTTTTATTTAATGCACATATTAATATTTAGGTTAATTGACAAGGATATATATATAGTGGGTTTATAATTAAACTAATAAATTGTTATTTATTTTATCACAAGAAAAAAAAAACCCACACTGATGAATTTCCCTGGTACAATACCCCCATCTTGTGGCTCTCTGAAATATTGCCTCCAGTTTCAAAAGGTTGTTCTCAGATGTCACAATTTGAGAATTCCTGGAACTTCAGTTCAAGTAGGCTAGGTGGGTAGATCAAAAGGGTTGGCATACAATTCCATGGATTTAAATGTTACTTTAAATTATCATAGTTTAAAAATTCTGAGATCAGAGAGAGAGAAGAAAAGCACCTACCACAGAGGCAGGCTGCGGGGGGCGGTGATGGGATGGAAATTGGGACAGTGGTGGTGGGAAACGTACACGAGTGGAAGGATGGGTGTTGGAACACTGTATGACTAGAACCTAATCATAAACAGCTTTGTAAGGGTCTATCTCACAGTGATTCAATTACAAAAAAATTTTTTTTTTAAAATTCTCCGATCACCCAAATCAAACCTCTGGATTTCTCAACTAAAGACTGCCTGCTCAACAATCAACTGCCTACTCAATACTTCAGCTTGGATTTCTAGTTGGCCTCAATTATGATGTCTAAAACCACTTTTTTTAAAATGTAGGAGTACTACTGTTTAGTCAGCCCATTGATTACACTAACTGAATTCGGCATGAACTCCACATTACCTTTCTTAAAAAACTTTTTTTTAAATTGGATATTAGTGAGATAGACCATTATAAAGCTTCTCTTAATTGGGCTTCAGTCATACAATGCGCCAGCACCCATCCCTCCACCAGGGTGCATTTCCCACCACCAATGCCCCGCTCCCCCCGTTTCCCTACCACCATCCCCTTAGCTTCCATCCTTAGCCTCCCTCTATGGGAGGCACTTTTTTTTTTTAATTTTTATTAGTGGAACACCACGCGGTACAGTTGTAGACTTAAAAAATTTTTGTGTTTGGGTTTCAGTGATACAATGATCGAGTACCCATCCCTCCACCAGTGCCCATTTTCCACCACCACTGATTCCAGTATCGCTCCCACCCCCCATCTCCCCCATCCCACCCTGCCTCTGTGACAGGGCATTCCCTTTTGTTCTCTCTCTCTCTCCTTTTGGGTTCTGTAGTTTGCAAGAGAGGCATTGAGTGGCAATCAAGTTTGGTCTATAGTCTACTTTCGGCATACTTCTCCCATCCTGCGAGGATCCTCCCAGCACCCTTCCAGTGCTCTCTTCTCTATCTGAGTTGCCTTTTCCCCTAGCATGTGTGGCTGGCCTCCAAGCCATGGAGTGAACCTCCTGGTACTAATCTCGGCTATTCTTGAGTGTTAGTCTCCTATTCTGTTACTTTATGTTCCCCAGATGAACGCAATTTTTCTATGTCTGTCCCTTTCTTTCTGACTCATTTCGCTTAGACTATGGGAGGCACTTTCCTTCTTGCTCTCTCGCTCCTCTTTCTTTTGTGCATTATGTAAAACCACTTTTAAATAGAACAACAAATGTCTCAGAGAGCCAGTACAGGATGGTTAAGTGCTTGCTTTGCATGTAGCCAAACTGTTAGATCACCAGCACTATATATGGTACTCCGGGCACTGCCAGGGGATACTCCTGAGCACTACTGGCCCCCAAAACAAAGCAAATAAGCAAATAAAAAACCCACAAAATCTCCAAGCTCCTCTACAGAATCTCCTCTACAGAACTGCATCTGTGTGTGTATTTGTGTGTGTGCGTGTGTTTAAGCAATTGTCCAGGTAGTCTTTGAATGATCTCTGCAACCAAATACAGTGAGCAAGGAAAGCAGTCTGCAGGTAAATGTATTATTACTATACCTGTGTCATATTCTTCTTCATCTCCAATGCTGAAAACAGGCTTTACACCACGGTAAGGCTTGCCTACTCTGTCGCTGCTGCTCACATGCCTATATTCAAAGAATTTTAAGGAGGAAATGATCACTTCAGAAGTTACTGAAGTTTATCAAGTATCATGAATATCCAAACAAAATATAATTTCCCAGGCACAACCCAGTTTTAAGACAGCTATGTTAAGGAAATTGAAACAAGATAAAGAAATTGTTAGCAACAGTGGCATTAGAACTAGACAGAGACTGAATGCTTTCAAGTAAGTAAAACTGAATATTAAAGTTTTAATATTCATATTAAAACCAATGTTTAGTTTTGTATGGATTTAGGGAAGCTACTTAATCACTTTGTGCTTCTCAACTGTAAAAAGGGTGACAATAACATTATCCTCCAAGATTATTATGAGAATTTAGTCAGTATTTTAGAAAATTCTGAAAACAATGAACTACATCAACTCCTACATACACGTCTGTTAGACAAAACAGATTAAAGAACCAAATATTCAAGGTGCTGTGTGAGTAGATATCTAGATTTTTCCTCACTTTGCGTACTCTACCACTGAAACACATTCCCAGTCTCATCTCACTTTTTTAATGATAAACTAATATTTTACTAGAAACTAATGTTTTTCTTTTAAATTAGTATAGACCATAAAGTAAATATGTCTTTATAAAGTAAACCTGTCTTTGTTTTTCAAGTAACCAAAGTATATAAAAAAAAAGGTAAACTCAAACTTGACAAGTTCTACAGAATAACACCTTTTTAATAGAAAAATTTTGTACCTCATTACTTTTTTTCTAAGGTAATTACAAAACCAAGAAGTAAAATTTAAATAGAAACAAAATACTTCATATATCTGGGGAGAAGACATTACTGCTTATAATAAGTTATCTATGGTAACTATTATCTATTTTTTATCTATTTTTCCTTGGGCTGGAGCGATAGCACAGCGGGTAGGGCGTTCGCCTTACAAGTGGCCAACATGGCCGACCCGAGTTCGATTCCTCCGCCCCTCTCGGAGAGCCCGGCAAGCTACCGAGAGTATTCGATATGCCAGACACAGTAACAACAAAGTCTCCAATGGAGACGTTACTGGGCCCGCTCGAGCAAATCGACGATCAACGGGAGGGCCTTTACCTTTACCTTTCCTTTGTCACAGAAATAGCCGAATGTGAAAAAAAATTAAATCAATATGCCTTTATTTATTCGCAGAATTAAATTTTCTCACCAGAAAAAGAGATCAGTATTTTAGAGAAGTATTTTAGAGAATACTTATCAATAACAAAAATCTTACTATGTCATAACTGTTGAAATAGACTTAAATCTTTACTTCTCCCAAATCAACACTTCTCAACAGAAAAACCAAAAGAGAGCTGAGAGTATAACACTCTTTGGGAATTATAAGTTAGGCCAGTCATAAATTAAAATCACAAAATTGATGATTTTATTAAACATATGTAACATAAAATTATCCTGTAAACCACCGAACTAATTTCATTAGTCAACAGAAAAAGAAAGTAATAATCTAAACACCTACTGAACTCGGATTCAGCTTTTTCACAAATGGCAATAAGAAAGATAATATCATTTTGCCTGAAAATATTTTAGTGCTATCTAGCTTATAAATTATTGGTTTTCTGATACTAAAGCATGGTTAGAGTAATGTAACAGAGAAAGCAACAAAAATGTTTACAGTTTGAACTTGAATGCAAGTGTGAATAAAGTAGCAACCCCTCCTCCAAAATAACCAAGTCATCTATTATTATCTAGATTTACAATGGAATGCACTGTAGCACTGTCCTCCCTGATTTGCTCAAGCCGGTCCAGTAACATTGTGAGACTTGTTGTTACTGTTTTTGGCATATCGAATATGACACGGGGAGCTTGCCAGGCTCTGCCGCGCAGGCGAGATACTCTCAAGTAGCTTGCTGGGCTCTCCGAGAGGGGCGGACAAATCGAACTCAGGTCGGCCAGGTTGGCCATGTGCAAGGCAACGCCCTAGCCACTGTGCTATCACTCCAGCCCATAATGGAATGCAGTTTATATAAACAAAATTTCTAAGGATTACGAAGATAATTCTTAAATGACAGGCTAAAATTAATAAAATCAAATGGCTAAACTCCTTTTTTAAAGTTTATTAATACTTCTAAAATCAAAGTTAGTAACAAAAACATGTATAAAATAGTTTATCCTGTTTGGGATTTATTTTATTGAGCTCTGAAAGAAATCCAACTCAGGCTTTTATCCAAGTTTATATTCTCTCTTGAAGACATATTCATCTCTTTTTATCCTCTTTTTTCCACTTGAAAGAAGCCCATCTCTCTCTCTCTCTCTCTCTCTCTCTCTCTCTCTCCTGGGCTGTACCTGGATGTGCTCAGGAGTTACTCCTGACTCTGTGCTCAGGGATCACTGCAGGGTCAGGGACCATATGGTGCTGGGTATCAAATCTGGGGTCAGATAGGTATAAAGCAAATGCCTGCTCTTCTCTCTCTCTCTGTCTCTCTCTCTTCCCCCCCTCCCTCTCCCTCCTTTCCCCACCCATGCTTGCTCTCTCTATTCCCTCACATTTCTCTAAGTAAATGTCCTTCAATAAAATTATGTTTCACAAAAAAAAAAGTGGGGAGGAAAGAAGGGAGGGAGGGAGGGAGGGAGGAAGGGAGGGAGGGAGAGAGAAAGGAATAAAGGAGTGAAGGAAGAAAGGAGAGAAGGAAGGAAGGAGGGAGGAAGGGTGGGTGGGAACGGAAGGGAAGGGAAGGAAGGGAGGGAAGGAAGGGAAGGGAGGAAGGGGGGAGGGGGGAGGAAAGGAGGACGGGAGGAGGATGGGAGGGAAGGGAGGAAGGAAGGAAGGAAGGACCCAATTCAGTCCAACCAAATTGTTTTCAAAACAAATGTTTCTGGGACCTGCAAGAATGGAAAAGGGCTTAGAGCAGCTGCTTTGCAAGGGAATGGTCACCTAGCCAGAAGCACCATGAGTGATCCTGGCAAGTCTGTGGTATGGGACTGGCCTTGTACCCAACCCAGGTCTGTGAGCGTGCCACAGAAATTTACCCCCTGGGAGGGCTGAGGGGCCAGAACAACAGTACAGTAGGGAGAACAATTGTCATTTGCCTTACACCTGGGTTTGATTCTCGCACCGTATAATCCCCTGAACCTACCAGGAATTAATTCCTAAGTGCCCAGTCAGCAGAGCCAGGAGTAACTCCTGAGCACTGCTGGGTGTGGCCCCTAAACGAGCAGAAAAACAAAACAGAAGGAGGATGTGGGAGTGTCAGGGCAGAAAGTGCCACCTCTGGCAAACACATGTGTTCCTGCCACAGTGATCCCTGGCAAATGCTGCCACTGTAATTCATGTGCCTCCACCAGGGGTGTGTGCCCTGGAGAGAGGTGGGCAAACAGCACACTTAAAGGAAGGCTGTCAAGTGTGCAAGCACCAGAACCGGCACCGAAGTACCCGGGAGCTCAGCTGAAAATCTGGAAGCACCATGGCCAGGAGTGGGAGCAAATCCCGGCCACTGCGACAACCAAGGTCAACAACACTGAAGAGAAGGGGGAGGAAGAGGCAGAGTAAAAATAACAAATAAAATTTTAAATAGATGTACTCTGCAATGCTCCTTTCCATAGCTCAGCAGGCAGAGAGGAAGACAGTAGTGTACAAGATGTACTCTGCAGAGAAGATAATTTTAAGACTTTTTTTTAAATTAAAAATTTGCTTTGTTTTTTGCTTTTTGGGCCACATCCGGCAATGCACAGGGGTTACTCCTGGCTCTGCACTCAGGAATTAATCCTGGCGGTGCTCAGGGGACCATATAGGATGCTGGGAATTGAACCCGGGTAACCCACATGCAAGGCAAACACACTACCCTCTGTGCTATTGCTCCAGCCCCTAATTAAGAATTTGGGAGAAAACTTCAGAGTTAAACAAAATTAAATTAATTAAATGGTCCTATAATAAGAAAAATCAAAGATGATTCACAAACAGCTGATAATTTTAACAGAATCGGTTTCTTTGAAAATAGGTTTAGAATAAGTACTAATAAAAGAACAACAAAGAATCGGTTTCTTTGAAAATAGGTTTAGAATAAGTACTAATAAAAGAACAACAATCCACACTTACAGAAACAATCATTTGTAAATAAAAACTTCTCAGTAAATTATTGTTGTAGTTTCTTTAAAAGCTACTTCTTTTAGGACTGGAATATGTACTTCACACCACTGATGGTGGTCCAAAAAAATTTTTTTAAGGAAAAAAAAAAAAGCTAATTCTAGTCACAGAAAATAAGAAATCTCATCTGAGGAAAAATCAGCTACATAATTCTAAAATTTAACTTACATTCAAGGTCTGACTAGATTTAAAATACTCATATATATTACTATAATTGATATCCTAAACGGAAATTTTTTTTTTGGGGTCACACCCGGCGATGCTCAGGGGTTACTCCTGGCTCATGCACTCAGGAATTACTCCTGGCAGTGCTCGGGGGACCATATGGGATGCTGGGAATCGAACCTGGGTCGGCCATGTTGGCTGCGTGCAAGGCAAACGCCTACCCGCTGTGCCATCGCTCCAGCCCCCCTAAACTAAAAAATTTTAAGAGTAAAAACTGCAATGTCATATCGATGCACTAAATAAGTCTAATCAAAGAGACAACCCTAGAAAAATGGCTCATAGGAAACTCATCTCAATATGCTCACTCACCTAACGGCACATATATCATTAAGAAAAAAAATCTAAAAATGTTACCAAAATTCCCAACCATGAGCTACCTTTTGATAGGTATTAATAGTCTCTACTGTTAGGAAAGGAGACAGAAGAAAATGAGATTCTTAAATATATTACCAAATCTGGGACTGTATTTTTTTGTGTCACTATTCCTCTATCTCAGAATAAAAACTGTGGGTTTTATGATGATAAGGATTTTAAAGTATTTGGCTTTCATATAAGGAATGGGAGATTATAAAGCATTCAAGGAAAAAAAAATTAAATGATGAAGCAAAAAACCAAAACAAAAAGCAGATCAATCAGCATAACACACTCTTAAGAAGCAGGATGAGAAATGGTAAGCATTTGAAAGAGTTGCTTGAAATTTTAGCCAAGGCAGTAATGAGGCTTTACAGACAGCATGAGGCATGCTAAAGGAAAAGGATGGTCCAAGAAAGCTGCTCTACTCATTGGCTTACCGCTCTGTACATGTTCTGTCTGGCCAAGGAAGATTGAAAGACATTCTATAGCAAATTGAGGTAGAGGACAGAATAAAATGATTATAAGAATACCAACATCTTTAAGACAAAATTAAAGCATAATCAATTTTTCAAGCCCAGGGTATAAATCATAAAATGATAAAATCATCCAAGTATAAAGAAAAATAAAGAAAAGCCCATGTCAAGTAATCAACAAAGCCAATAGTCTTTTCAACTTAGTATTACCACTTATTTTAATATTTTAAAATGAATGAATTTTCAAGCAGTCAATAAATAATGACACCACTAAGCATCTACTTCAAGAACACAAAAACCTTAATGCATGAAGACATATTCACGCTCACGTTCACTGCAGTGTTATTTAAAATAGTCAAGATCTGAAAACAACCCAAATGCCAGTTACAGATGAGTGGATAAAGAGATTGTGGCATATATAGATAATGGAATACTACTCAGCTACAAAAAAAGACAAAACCCTGTTTTTCATTTCACCTTAGATGAACTGGAAAATGTCATGCTAGGTGAGTTTTAAGGACAAATAACATGATCTTGCTCATGTGCAGAGTATAAAAAATAAAGAAACAATGGTCACTGGAAATCCTGAAATCCTGTCAACAGGTCTCAGAAATGAGGACGCAAAGGGAGGTGGAAATGGGGCAGAGACACGGAGGACAGAGGTGGGGGCTATTGCCACTTTGGTGGTGGGCATGGTACAGAAGCATCATAAGCATAAAATAATGTTAATACTGCTGTAAAACAGGAAAGTGTGATTAAATTTAAAAAATTTTACTGACTGCTTTTAAAAATAAAAATGTCAATGTCCATGCTACGAAACGTAGCAATGATATAGTACTCTGAGGCTGTGGATGGACATAGCAAGAAGGCGGCCACGACTAGTCCAAGAGAGAGGCCTGGAAAGAATGCACGAATTCCCACTCAATTCAATTAATATTTACGGTAAAATGCTTTGTTTTAGTTTTGATTACTCATTTGTTGTAAGAAACTCACCGGTCCACAGGAGTTGATGTATTTTCAATAAAACTGATAACTTTTTCCCTGACATTAACAGACTTTGTCTTCAAAGCAACAGTCATTTTATTTACTAGTGATTTCATTCCTCTATCATTTGAGCCATTAGAAGATTCACCCTTAAAAAAAAAGTAAGAATTTACACATGAATTAACTGCTATTCAAACAATTAATTAGCAGACACACTATTATTAAATGTGAACTAGATGCTATGGATAGAATTGTGTCCTCCCTCGTCCCAAAATACTTGTTAAAACTCCTAATTTTTAAACAAGTTAAAAGTACCAGTATACCTTATTAAAGTGACTATACAGACTTTAGAGAAGTAACAAATTTACTCAGATGGGCGGGTAGGTACTAGCCCAATGAGTGGTATCTTATCAGAAGAGAGAAGCCATCAAGGATACACAGTAAAGAAAAATGGCTATTTATGGACATAGCAAGAAGGTAACCATATACAAGCCCACATACAGGGAAGAAATCAAATATCCCTGCCCTTTCTTTTGGATTTCTTTGAGTTTTCTCCTGGCCCAGATTCCAAGAACCTGTTCACTTGCGAGCTCCAGCTGATCACAGAATTCAGAACCATCATCATTCATATTTAAACTGGAACAGAAAACTGTCTTCAAGTGATAAAAACCTAATAATATTCTTCAGTTTATGAATCTGTAAATACTTTAACTCCATTTCTTTTATTGTGGGAGTTTAGCAATCATCTTCTCTTGAGCATTTATTCAAATTGAGCATTTATTTAAATCTGGCAATGTATTTGCTGTTCTTTTAGTTTGGGGTCTTTTTTGGGGGGTGGGGGGCACACCCAGCTATGCACAGGGGTTACTGCTGGCTCTGTGCTCAGAACTTACTCCTGGTGGCGCTCCAGAGACCACAGAGGATGTTGGAGATCGAACCAGGGTTGGTCGCCTGTAAGGCAAACACCTTATCCGCTGTGCTATCACCCCGGCCCAAATCTGGCAATATGTTCTACACACACACTTACATCAACAGAATTGATACTGCTCCTAGAGCCTGAGGTACTAGCAATCCAATGGCCATAACCATTTTCGGGTCCATCCACATTAATGTCTGCCAGATGCTGCTGCAATGCTGGAGATAAACAAAAAGGAGGCAAAGACTGACATACTGGGCAAGTACCTTTTGGGGACTTATACCAAAGAGAAATAAACACGTTATTGAGAAGTGGAAAAGGATCCAAGGATATAAACATGAATTTTCTTTCTACACCTTCTCAAAAGAGTAAAAGACTCTAAGCTATAGAAAATCTTCCTCTTCTAAAGCGCTCTCTGAATAAAACTTCTTAAATAAACCTAAGAAAACAATGTGTGTGTGTGTGTGTGTGTGTGTGTGTGTGATTCACGTTTTCCTCTTTGAAGAGTAATCTTTCAAGAATTAACAGATCTCAACATTTTTATGACATAAAGGACTACTAAAAACCTATAGTGGCCTTTTTTTTTTCTACCACAGGGAGATACCAATTAATCTTTCTATAATACAGAAGGAATATTGGGCATTAGCTGCTATGGGGCATTACTTTTGGAAAATGAACTGTTTTAAAAAAAGTTTCTAAAACCAAGACTATCCAAAGAATGGTCTTCAGAAACTTGAGGACAAATTTAATAATGAGGTTTTGTATTATATTGTCAGAATTCCTCATAAACAACACTGACAAGACATATACCACTATCTTATATAAAACTGAACAACACAGGCTTGAACTGTAGAGGTCTATTTATACGTAGTTTTTTTCAATAAATACATCTAGTCTTTCATATCAAGTTTCCTATTCATAATTTCAATTCATCTTGGAAATCCACAGGGATTTAGAAATCTAGTTCTTGGATGAAGTTAAGTTTTGGGGTCATTACCTATATATATATATAATTATTAAGGTAAAGGTAAAGGTAAAGGCCCTCCCGTTGATCGTCGATTTGCTCGAGCGGGCCCAGTAACGTCTCCATTGGAGACTTTGTTGTTACTGTGTCTGGCATATCGAATACTCTCGGTAGCTTGCCGGGCTCTCCGAGAGGGGCGGAGGAATCGAACTCGGGTCGGCCATGTTGGCCGCCTGTAAGGCGAACGCCCTACCCGCTGTGCTATCGTACATATATATAATTATTACAGCTTAGGTAACACAGGTAAAATAGCATTAAGCATTCATACTCATGGTGAACAAAATTACTGCCCCTCCACCACCACCAGAGGATCAAAAAGCTGCCACCACTTTCCTGATGTCACCTTCTACTTTGCCTCTCTCTCTTCCACCCTTGCTTGGTAAACTCAGTTCTGTATTCAAAGTCCAAGGAGTTGCATTATATATCATTCACTCCTTTGTTTTGTTTCTTTATGTAACACATGTACATCAGGTGACCTGGTATATGTTCTTCTAACTCATGTCACATTATATGAACCAAGACTGGGGGAAAATTTTGCTAAAATCGGGGACCAGGTTCCTGCCTTGCACACAGATGGCCTGGATTTTTCATCCCCGAAACTCTGCCAGGAGTGATCCCTGAGCACAGAGCCAGGAGTAAGGTCTGAACACAGCTGGATGTGCCTTCACTCCCTCCAAAAAAGAAGCTATTTATCTACTAGTTGTACATGTATACATTTAAGTTGGTAAAATGACAGGCTCTTCTGGGGCTGGAGCGATAGTATACTGGGGAGGGCGTTTGCCTTGCACATAGCTGACCTAGGTTCAATCCGTGGCATCCCATATGGTCCCCCAAGCACTGCCAGGAGTGCAAAGTAACCCCTGAGCATCGCTGGGTATGACCCCCCTCCGAAAAATACAGGCTCTTCTAAACTCTTATAACCCTGACCTATCACTATCACCCCGTTGTTCATCGATTTGCTCGAGTGGCTGCCAATAACGTCTCCATTCATCCCTGTCACTTGCTAGTGAAGCCTGATGGCATATTGGGGGCTCTTTCAGGGTCACCTTGACTTTATAAAAATTTACAAAATTTTTCTTAAATTTTTTTTAATTTTTAAAAATTAAAAAAAATTATTTAAAAATTTAAAAAATTTACGAAAACTTTACAAAAATCCTCAAATATTTGTGGAATTTTTGCCAATTATTTTAATACCTCAATTATTTATATCCATTCATACCTCAATTATTTTACTACTTAGATTACCAGATACTTAATCTGCACATTTATAAGCACCAGCTTTTTTTATTCCAAGGCAAAAACCATGTTAAGAAACTAGTCAAAACCATATTTTTTAGAAGCTGATATTTTCAAGCAGTTTAAGTAAGCTGAAAATAAACCAAAAAAAGCAAATAGTATGAAGGGTATTTGCTATTTTGGTTTGTTTTGGGGGCTACAACTGGCAGTGCCTAGGACTTACTCCTGGCTCTGTGCTCAGGGGACCATGTTAGGTACAGAGGAATAAACTGGGGTCAGATGCATGCAAGACAAACACCTTAACCTCTGTAGTATCTCTCTGATCTGAGTATTTGCTTTCTGTTAAAAGCATTCCTCCTATTCATATCCTTCCCACTCTGTAGAGACAGATCATATGGATGTTTTTAATGGATCTTTACCAAACAAACAAAACAAAAAAAAGCCCATTTTGCCAAGATATGCTAATTAAACATATCTATTTAGTCTCTCACTAAGTATCTGCTCATTCTTACTGACTGCTATGTTTGCATGTTTTCTATTTGTCCTGCTTGATGAAGCTTTTCTGAAAATACTGTATTACTGAAGAGACAGCATACTCCAAAGCAACTCTGGTGATATTTCCTTTGAAAAGTAGAGGGAAATGTATGTAGATTAACATACAAAAACCTTACCCATAAATCCTCCACTGGCAATGCTCACATATTCTTTGTTTTTCTGTAATAAGCATAAAAATTATATTATTACAAAGTACAATATAATTAAATTCTATGATCTATAAACAGTTATTATTGAGCTATAAGGTTATTTTCTTTCTTAATATTTTTTTTTCTTTTGTTTTTTTGGGTCACACCTGGTGATGCTCAGGGGTTACTCCTGGCTCTGCACTCCTGGCGGTGCTTGGGAGGACCACATGGCATGCTGGGGATGGAACCCAGGTCAGCTGTGTGCAAGGCAAATGCACTCCTATACTATCGCTCCGCCCCTTCCTTGACATTTTGTACTTTATTACTAATGTGGTACTTGGGGTGGGAAAAAAGTAAGTTTATGGCAATTACAAGACTGGTTTTATCTGTATTATAGTTCTAACCCTGAAATAAGGAGTCAAACTAAAATTAGTGAAACTGAATTTTAGGAATGAGTATAATTTTATTAGGATGGTTTTAGAAGCTTTCAAAATGCCTTGCATTGGGGCTGGAGTGACAAAGTACAGTGGGGAAGGCGCCTGGCTTTGCATGTTTGATTTCTGGTTCCCTGAGCCCTGCCAGGAATGGAGTCAGGAGTAAACCCTGAACACATTTGGTGTGACTCAAAACCAAAACCAAAATGCCTTGTGTCCTTTATACAAAAGAATCATAAAAGTAAATAATACACACTTAATTATTAAAAAGAATTGATATAATTTTATTTTTAAAATGACTTAAAAAGAATGAATGTAATCAATGATAAACAGAAAGACATTACAGGGGCCAAGAGGACTGGTCAATGGTTGGAAACTTGCCACAGAGTGGGTGGGGGTGGGGGGGGTCAAAGGGCAGTTAGAATAGAAAAGGGACTATCCCCTCAGTAATAGCTGGGAAAGATCATTTTGTACAGGAAATGAGTGTTGAAAGCAGGTAAAGGGATATACCTGGTAACCTTTCACCTTCTGTATTGGAAACCATAAGGCGGAGAGAGAGAGGAGAGAGGAGAGGGGGAAAGAGGGAGAGAGGAAAGGAGGGAGGGAGAGGGGGAGGGAGAGGGGGACAGAGAGAGAGAGAGAGAGAGAGAGAGAGAGAGAGAGAGAGAGAGAGAGGGGAGAGAGCTCGCCTTGGGAAATCTCTACCTCCTAATGAAAGTACACAGTATCCAGGATTTCCTGTTTCTTCTTAAAGTAATCTGATCAAGTCAGTCTCTGGATGAAATTACCGATTAACAGGAAATAGGGACTAATTCTGATATGCAACACAATTTTGACAATGCTATGGGTAAAAATTCTATAGCAAAGCGATACTCTGACATAAAGAAACAGTTTTCTTTTCAACAAATATATGCAAAGGAAAAATATCAGGAAAGGAAGTCTATGAATTTAAAAAACTTAAAAGATTATAAATCAAGTGTAATGTATTGTTTATGATCCTGAGAAAATCAGGAAATTTGAAAACCATTTTTTTTGTAATAAGGTCTAATAACAATAATGTGGTTAGAATAATAACATGGTTATGCCTCTAAGAATTTATAATGTCCAGTTCTTCCTATTTTTGAATTTGTGACATCACTTTATGATATCTATGATAAATATCAGGGGGAAGTTCAATAATACACCAAGGACTTAACTTGTATTTTAAAAATCTAATGTTCCAAATTATTGTCATCTGAAGTTTTTCTAGAATAGGCCAATTAAATGTGTATGTTAAGTATGTCCCTACATTTGTTCTGTATAATTGCCTCTATGTTTCCTAGTTCCCTATATTTGTTCTGTACAGTTTAAAATCTGTCCTTTAATAAGATAAAAAAAATTATAATATCTTCCCTAAAGACAATGTTACTTTTCTGATTTTTTATTTCAAGGATTCTGTTCTTGGATTCTGTTCTTTTTATTATTTTTTGGATGAAGCGAGATAGTTTTTGTTTTCTCGTTTGTTTTTAATTTTTTTTTTGTTGTTGTTGTTCTGTGGCCACATCCAGCAAGGCTCAGAGATACTTCTGGCTCTGTACGCAGGAATTACTCCTGGTGGGGCTGAGGGGACCACTGGGGTGCTGAGGACCGAACCCAGGTTAGCCTTGTGCAAGGCCAATGCCCTATCCACTGTACTGTAGCTCCGGCCCCAGCAAGATAGTTTTTATTGAATAGCAATTACTTAGAAAGACATGACGGGAGACAAGGGGATGAAAACATGTCCAAGAGAGAACTTGGGCTTTTCTGGAGTGGAGTACACATAGATAAGTGTTGAAGGGCGAACATGGGCTTGAAGAGCAAGCCTCAACCTTTTTCTGACTGTGCCCCTCAATTTTACCTCCTCTGTGTGGTCCTTCTGGCCTCATCTTCTGACATGGCCACCCAATCATTCAATTTTCCCCTGTGGCCCCTTTGGGATATCCTGTGCGAACCGTATGTCCACGTGGTCCCCAGGTGAGAAATGCCGCTTTACACTTTCTCAAACCACATTCCCAGTGAAATACATGACTGGTGAGCCGGGAATGAGGCTCAATGGCCAGCACGTTTTGCATGTACTTGGCCCTTTGCATGTATATATGACACACAGCACCACCTTCCCAAATAGAAAACAAAAGAAACAAACCCAAATTAATTCCAACAACTTGCCTGCTGTCTGCTGATTCTACAGTGTTGGATCCTAGAAAAATCAGGACTCTGACAGATAAACTACCAAAGAATACCTAAAAGGGGGCCAGAGACAGCTCAATGGGCTGGAGCATGCTTGGCCCATAGAAGGCCCAGGTTCCATGTGTGGTACTGCATCATCCCCTGAACACTGCCAGGAGTGACCCCCTCAGCTGAACTGCACAGAACCTCTGACCTCTGCTGAGTGTGGCAGACAAAACAAAACAAAACTCTAAAGGCAATACAAATAAAGCAACATTTTTTACCACTTCATTTTTGGACTGCATGGGCTGTGCCCAGGATTACTCCTAGCTCTGCACTTAGGGATCACTCCTGGCTGGCTCGGGGGACATATCTGATACTGGGGGTGGAACCCAGGTGAGCCGCATGCACAGCAAGCATCTTACCTGCTGTACTATCTCGCCAGCTCTAAAGAATTATTGTTCTAAACAAAGAACTGCCACTGAGTGAAGCTAGAGAAGAAAAAACTTGAGTAAAATCACAATCAATCAGTAGTGCAATTGGTTAACTACCTGGAAAAAAAAAACAAACCATTTTGATTCCTATTTCTTTTGCAAAAACAAATGCCATAGAATAATGTACAAGTGAAGTCTAATTCTAATGCAATGTTAATTCAAGAACAATTTTTAATAAATTCCATATATATGGTTTGAATGCTTAAGCATAAAAAAACATACACCATAAAAGTGTGGAAGAAAAATGAAGAGGATGACATTTCTGGAAAGACATAAAGACAAATGTATAAAAAAAAAAACTGCTAAACTTGACTGTGTCTGTGTATGTGTGCATGTGTGTGTGTGTGTGTGCGCGTGTGTGTGTATATTTTTTGAACCACACTCAGGGGTGCTCAGGGATTATTCCTGGCTCATTGCTCAGGAAGCATTCCTGGCGATGGTGGGGGTGGGGGCTGGGGGCAAGGGAAGACCAGATGCAGATGACCTGGGGTCAGCTGCATGCAAGACCAGTGCCTTAACCACTTTATTCTCTCTCCAGCCCCAAGCTTAACAATTTCTTAAAGGTGATCATGATAACGCAGCAGATTGAAATGATCAGTCAGCATACCTGTAAAAAGTGCGCCAGAACCATGTTCATATACATGTCTTCCTCCTCTCGGCCACTGCCCATGAAACACAGGTGCTCCCCTCCAGCGATGGAGCCAGATTCAATGGACTGTTTCTGTGCTTCAAGCAAGGACTTCACTGACTGTGCAAACTCAGATGGATTCTGGAGCATCTAAACAATCAAAAAACAAAAAAAAAAAAATTTTTTTTTTTTTTGGTTTTAAATACAGTAAGCCTGGATTTCTCTCTCAGGCCTGGGTTCCCCTGTGAACATGTATCTCACTTGCTTGGCACTAGGCCTTCACCTGGCTGGGCTTGCTCTTCAAGGCCCTGTTCTCCCTTGAGGACTACCTTGCTTACTGCTTGTCTTTATGTCCCTTTGCTGGCTTTTTCCTCTCTAGAGAAGCGCGTGTTCTCTCTTGAACATGTAGTTCCTCTCTTTCTCTTCCTTCACATCTTTCTAAGTTTCATTCACAAAAAACAAACAAACAAACAAAAAAACCCCAACAATAGAAAAAAGCAACACAAAATATAAATAAAAAGAAACATGGCAAGCCTCTATTTCAAAGACAATTTCAAAATTTGAAATCCTTTTCAAGGAAAAAAAATTTTAAATAGTTAACATAAGGGGTCAGCAATGTGGCTCAGAGGTAGAGCACTACCTTGCAGGTGTGATGCCCTGGGTTCAATACCTAGCACCACCAAAATTTAAAAAAAAATGTCAATAACAAAAAAAAAAAAGAAAAAGAAAAAAATCTCATAGCAATAAAAATGTTTTCCTTTCTCTAAACACAGACTCTGGCTGTTCTCCATTTCCTATGAGTTTTGCTCTCAACATTACCTAGGTCCTTTTACTTTCTACATTAGCCTTAGTTTCAACTTTTTTCAGTTAAACTGAAAAGAAGGGTAGGTTAGAAAATTGTAAAGGAATTTCTCCTCTTCCTGCCTTCCCTACCCCTGAGGCCCTGGTAAATTCGAGAACAGCTTAGATAGTATTATACCCAGCTCTAAAACACTGCTCTAAGCATCTCTGACAATTCATCTCATTCATTCCTTCAACTAAACTGACCCCCAAACAGTTAGTTTGATAATGGGGCATCTCTATATCAGCTACCACCTCAATTAAGAGAAGTCATTATAAACATAACTATTCATGATGGAAAAAAAAGCTTCTACTAAAAACTTTTAAGAATCCTTACCCAATTCTAACGTGAACTCATATTTAAAGAGTACTTACTCCATGCGAGACACTAATCTAAATGCTGCGGCAGCTCACAGGTAAGTGTAGAATTCACTGACATCACAATGCTAAGCAATGACTAGTCATCGGTAACAGTGCTTTCATCTCTCCTTTATGATATCAAAAGGGTATCTTGTGTTCAGAAGGCCCCTAGAGCCACTCCGGCAGACTGTGCCCACCTGTGCAGGCTCCCCATTCTGGGCTTGGGCTTGGCAATGCGGCACTCCTCAGGCCCAGCAGGGACACACCCAGAGAGGCGCAGGGGCCATCAGGGCTACACGTGAGACCTGCTGTTTCGGGGGTCAAACTCAGGTCCTTCTGCCTGCCAGCACGTGCTCCAGTCCTCTACGCTATTTCCCCCAGACCCAATACTTGTCTCCAAAGGGCAGGCATTCCCTCCTCTTTTTTCCCATTTTTGTGCCACACCAGGCAGTACTCAGGGGCAACTCCCTGGTGGTGAGGCAGAACCACGCCATGATGTGCATGAATCCAGGACTCCCACATGCAGAGCACACACTCCAACACACGGAGCTTCCTCCCTGGTCCCAAACTCCCTGCCAATATAGAAAGAAAAACAGCCCCCATCTGGTATTGGTCTCTTTGGGGGCCAAACTATTTTCAGGAGTGCCATAAACAACTGTAGAACCCCAATCATCACAACAATAATAAGGGAAAGGGAGACAAAAATAAAAAGGAAAAACTATTTTTCTTATTTTCTTGGTGAGCACTGATACTAACCAGATCTGAATCTAAGTGGAAAGCAGTTGACAAATGCCCGGCATTGTACTGCTCTGCAGGACGGCAATCCACCACAAAGAACCGGACTCCTTCCTAAAAGGCAGACAAGAGTATAGAATTTGCCATTAGGGTCATTACTTGATATCATCTGAACAGTTAACCAAAGTAGCAGGAGCAAATTCATTAAAAAAAAGAAAATCACAAAGAATTATAAGATCTAATCAGAAAACTACAACATCCTCAAGTTTAAACCATTTCATTCATTTTTTTACAGTTAAACTATATATTTGGGGAGTGGGGGTGAGGGTTAAGGGGCCTTAGGCCACGTCTAGTGATGCTCAGGGCTGATTCTTTACTTTGTGCTCAGGGTTCACTTCTGAATGGTGGCTCAGGGGACCTTAAATGATTCACCAGATCAAAATGGGGTTGGCCACAAGCAAAGTGAGTGCTTAACCTCTGTATTCTCTCTTCAGTCTTTATATATTACTTTTGACTGGCAAGTCTTAAAAGTATGTATATTGGAATTTAATTTTTAAAGTATGTACCATATTAGATATTTTATAAAAATTACATCATCATAAGGAAATATCGATATAATCCTTCTCCTGTAAATAGTCAATTAATCAACAAGTACATTTATTTTAGTCCTAAATGCCTTTTGGTGGTGAGAGAAGGTTCTGCAGTGCTGTTTAAACTTAAGTTTGCATGAGTCTCTCTAAATTGTATTATATTTTCTTTTCGTTTGTTTGGGGGTCACACCCAGCTGTAGTTAGGTGCTCCTCCTGTCTCAGGTCTCAGGGGTAGCTCCCAGAAGTACTCAGTTATGTGAGGCAGGGACTGGACCCAGACCTCTGCCATGCAAAGCATGCGTCAGTCCACCGAATTCTCCCCAGCCTTTAAATTTGTGTTTTTATTTTGTTTTTTACTTGAGAGCCACACTCAGCATGGTGAGGGGCTACTGTGTCCTAGTACTGGGTACTGTGTGTGTGTGTGGGGAGTCACTCCCCACATTGCTTGGGGGACACCGTGAGATGCAGAGGCTAGAAAACAAGTTTCCTGCAGACAAAGCCTGCACCCAGATCACTGAGCTAACCCTCCAACCCTTCACTTGTTTTTCAAAAATAATAATTCTAATAAATAACAAATAAAACTAATTAATAAAAAAAGAGATAGTTTTCTTTTTTCTTTCTTTTTTTCTCTTTTTGGGTCACAGCCGGTGATGCTCAGGGGTTACTTCTGGCTCTGCGCTCTGGAATCCTTTCTGGTGGCTGGTGCTCAGGGGACAACATGGGATGCCAGAGGCCGAACGTGGGTTGGACGTGTACAAGGGCAACTGCCCTCCCTGCAGTTGGTTTTCTTTTTTTAAGATATGGAATAGGTTTGCATATGTAAATAAGTCCAACTGAGAAAGACTACTGTGAAAGGGGTGTGGTTACATGTCCATTCGTCTTCCACCTTGAAGATACTCACCTTTCAAATCCACAGACCTAGAGCTAATGGGGTACCTGTAGTAATAGTAATAACGAATGAACAGATATTGATAAATATCAAGAACTGGGATGTGGCTTCGTGGTAAAACATTTGACTTGCTTGTGTTTGAGATCCCGAATTTGGTCCCTAGCACCATAACACAAAACAAAAACAAACAAAAAGAGTAGCACTGGTAAAGTGATGAAGACAGAAAACTCTCTAGAGTCTGTCAATTCCTTAAGAATATGCTTTACATCACAAATTAGAACTCATTTAACTTTAGTTGTATAAGTACCCAGAATTGTGAAATGATAAAATTTTCCATTTAAGTTGTTTATACAATTCTCAAAATATTAAAAAAAAGATTTTGACATAAAAAATTTGGCATAAAAAATTAAATTTCTGAAAGCTGAAGAACACACAAACTGATCATTTTAAAATGACCATGGAGTGGCCCAAGCGATAGTATAGGGGGGTCACTGCCAGTCATTCCTGACTGCATAGCCAAAAGTAACCTCTGAGCATTGCTGTGTGTGGCACAAAAACAAAAGAAAATAAAGCACTGAAATAAAAAACTGAGAATTAAGCTGGAGAAAAAGCACAAGATATTTTAAAGTACAAGCACTTGTCTGGTATGTGGCCAACTTAGGTTCAATTTCTGGCATGGCATATGGTCCTCTAAATACTGCTAGGAGTGTCCCCTCACCCCCCACCCATATTAAAATAAAGTTCCCTTATTAAAGGGCTGGCAAGATAGTATAGTGGTTTGCGCACTTGCTTTGCATGCAGTGGAACTTGGTTCTATCCCTGGCACCCCATACAGGCCCCTGAGCTTGCCAGGAGTAATCACTGGGTGCAGAACCAGGAATAAGCCCTGAGCACAGTCAGGTATGGCCCAGAAACCTTATTTAAAAAAAAAAGTGCCATATGGACAGAAGATTTAACAAATTATGCAAAAAAAAAAAAAAAAGCAAAACAGACACATTATTATAGTGTAGGGTAACACTGTTTTATCCTTCCTCAGGTAGGTAGGTTTATCAGGTCATACCCATCCCAGTGCTCCTGAGTCACTCCCTTTGTTTATTTGTAACTACTTCTCTGTGCTCTCCTCCCCAGTCAATTAATCACCTTTTCTCCCTAATCAGATTCTGTTAGCTTGTAAAATCAGATCCTTCTAAGGACACTGAACTTGTATTGTAAGTTATGTCTTTTGAATAGTTTACCTTAAAGCAATGTCCTTTCTGTATGAACACAGGAAGACAGTTAATATTATGCTTTGTAACTTGGGAGTTTGAACTCTGAATAATATTTACTCCTGGGCATCTGCTTTCTTGACTCCGTTGTCCTTAGTTCCTTGCACCCCAAAAGCAGGGTCCCGACAAGGACCCAGGGAAGTTGTGAGCTACCCTGGCATCGAAATGGGGCAGGCTGAAGTGCCACAATACTCAGCTGTAAGTTGAGGGCATGATCATGGACAAATGCTGTCATGATCCAAAATGCTGTCATTAATCACATTACTTAGTAATGACTAAACTAGGACCCTGATGGGGCTAGGAAGATTAACCTGGCCTGAGGACTATGGAATGTAGTGAGATGTTCTCGGGAAGAACCAAACTGTAAGTTTATATCTCTTACTGTGCTCATACAGAATGACACTGCTAGAAATATTAGAAGTAGATTTACTACAACTATTTAAGTAGATCACTAGCTGAGGAAAGAACACACCCTCGTTGGGTCCCACCCTTGAGCAGATCCCCTAGTAATGTGGAGTAATCTCTTTAGATGATATTTTATCCTTGAGTTAATCTCCTGGAGGAGTGGTCTTACCTCTCTTTGTTGATTTGTTGATGTTCAACCCACCTTTGTGTCACCGCCCTACGTGACTGCTATATAAACTAAGACTGTAAGATCGAAGGGAGCTCGGGCTCCAGAGATCCACAGCCAGAGCCAGAAGGAGAAAGAGTTCCAGACTGGGGCCCAGGAGAGAAGTGGAGACAGAGGAGAGACAGGAGTGAAGAGGATTGGAATAAACAGCAACTAAGACCAACCAGCCAGGCTCTCATTTCCTCCTTCGTCTGCCCTTGGCCAACAGCCATCCGGATCCAGGCCACACACAGCGGCTCAAGAGCACCGAACGCGGGTGGTGAGATAGAGCCCGTGAACACACAACCTTCAGCGTGCTAAGATTTTACATTATAGTATATCATTTTTGAGGAAATCAAAACATGTGGGAATTTAAAAGGGAGAGTCCCTGAAAAATTGTGAATTTTTAAAAAATTTACCCCTTGCAGCTGATTTGCTTGAAGGATTTCTGATACCGAGACAGCCAGACAAAGAGCTTGACTCAGGTCTGCATCATCATCCTTTATCCCCAACAAAGTACTGCCAAATAGATGGTGATTATCCTGTTTGAAGAGGATGATTTTTAAAACATTAAGAAGAAAAATGATGTATTTTCTTCCTATAAATATCTTTAATAAATCATGATAAAAAGTAAAAATTACATGATATCCTTGAGACATATGATTACTAAAATCTATCATTTCAAATCTAATACATTAAAAGCTACATGCAAAGGTCACATAAAAAGTCCCTGTCCAAGTTCACACAAATGCAAAATCACCAAAAATGGTTACCCTCAACTTTTCATATTTTAAGAAAAACGAAAGTTGTATAGCAACTGCTTTTGTCTATTTATTATATCTGAAGAAAAGAAAAAATTCTTTTCCATCAAGTATTCTAAATACAAGCCCATCAATTGAGTTATTCAACGCAGCTGGCCAGAGTATTTTAACTCAAGTAAATACAACATAAGCATTAAAACAATGTGCAAATGTATAATACTCAATAGTAACTTCTTTCTCATACCTTCCTAAATGAAGCTGGTGTTTTACTGCAGTAATACTGAGCCAGAGAGAAAAGGTCTTCTATATCTTCTAGATTCAAACTGGATGGAGTATTTTCCAAGAATTCTGAAACATAATCACAGATTTTTAAAAGCTGTTTGTGAAGAATAATGGGTATTATGTGTAAAAATTGAAATAATGTCAACATAATAAAAACTACATTAATGAATTTTTTTTTTCTTTTTGGGTCACACCCAGGGATGCACAGGGGTTACTCCTGGTTCATGCACTCAGGAATTACTCCTGGTGGTGCTCAGGGGACCATATGGGATGCTGGGAATCGAACCCTGGTTGGCCGCGTGCAAGGCAAACGCCCTATCTGCTATGCTATCACTCCAGCCCTGAATGAAATATTTTTGAAGCAAAATAGTTTTATTGAAAGAAATTTAGAGGGATGAGGAGAGTAAGACAGAGAGAGAGGGGGGAGGGGGGAGAAAAAGAGAGAAAGAAAGAGAGAGAGAGATGTTTAAGAGAGAACATGGGTTTCCCCAGAATGGGGAAAAGGACTTATAAATGGACCATTACTGGTGATGCCTCTTAAATTATTTTTTGTTTCAGGATCATAACTCATCAGTGCTCAGGGGCAACTCTCAGTCCTGTTCTGAGGGTTGCTTCTGGCAGAGCTCAGGGGACGATGTGGTGCCAGGAATCAAGGCCAGGGAGCCCACACACAAAGTGTGTACTCTGTACAGGGCAAAGCCAGTACACAGAATTATCCCGCTGGTCCCAGTGATTCCTTTAAAATTGCCACAAGTACATGGAGGGCGGAGGGCAGAGAAGGGACCAAAATACTAAAACCAGGTTGGAAATGATCACTCTGGACAAGAACTGAGTTAATGACGTAAGAAACTCTGTCCTAATCTCATGCATTTATAGATGAGGAAGTTGTGTTTTAGAAAACGGAGGATCTTGAAATGTTTTCTCTACATTAAACAATACTTACGAATAACTTCTTCTTTGCTGTCAGACTCCTGTGCTAAAATAACTTCTCTGTGAAAAAAAAAAAAGAATATGTATAGTAAGTATTAAGAGAGTTTCCTGAGAATAGACAGATTTAAGTAACTTTTTACTTACTTTGCATTAACAAGAATTATTAACATTAAGAAATAAATAAAAAATGGGTCTGCTTGTTGTAGATATCCATCCCATATTGCCTGGGTGACTTCAATGGAACAGTAACAGGCGAAAAGGCTTCCAAGCTGTAAAACACAAATGAGTGCGAAAAAGAAATCATTGGAAATAACATGTAAGTGTACTAGAATAATGCACAATCAAATCACCTATACCTAATATTTAATGTGCACCTTAAGATTAAGACTGTGCAATATAGATCCAAGCACATGGGACAACTTAGCTGTATGACTTAAGGCAAATCACTTAAGTTCTAAGACTTCCATTAACTATGTTTTCTTTTGTGTGTGCAAATATGCAGGGGATCGCACCCAGGGCTTCACATGTAAAAGGCATGTGCTCCACCACTGTGTCCCAGTCAGCATTTCTACTTCTGGAAGTAAAAAAAGAGGACAACTACTGCTCATCCTCTACAGTTTGTGAAGAGCAAAACCATTAACCTAGGTATCTAAAGTTGCCGTAATCTAATTACTCACAGAATCCTGGCATGATTATTACAGTCTTATTTTACAGACTGATTATGACAGTCTGAAGGTGTGAGTGTCAAACATGATCATTTAAGAGCACTTAGTGAAACATTACAACAAAATAAACGTAAAAATGCTCTCAAAGCTTGTGTCTTATATATCTTTTGAAATAAGTAAGTGAATTTTCAAGATCCCTCAATACTTTTCAAGACTCTCCATATTTTTCTATTTCTACTGTTAATATCCAAATTTTTCTAGAACGCAGTTTTCTATTAAAACTGCCCAGTTAGGGGACCAGAGTGATAGTAGACAGTAGTAGTGATAGCAGGTAGGGCACTTGCCTTGCATGCAGCTGACTTGGATTCAATCCTCGGCACCTAGGATGTTCCTCCAAACCTGCCAGGAGTGATACCTGAGCAGAGTCAGGAATAAGCCCTGAACACCACCAGGTGTGGCCCAAAAACCAAAGACCAAACAAACAAAAACACCCAAAACCTGCTCAGTTATAGATTCTCAAAGTTTGGGAATTAGTTTTATCTCAGGATTTAAAAACATCCATTTCTATAGACAATCTGGTAGCAAGAATAAACTGAGGTGAGTCTTTAATGAGGAGGTTTATAGCTATATATCTGAATTTTTAGAATTTTCACAAAATTGCTAATCAATGGCTAAATCAATAAAATAATGAACTTCTGGGTTATTGATTGATGAGAACTCAGCCACTTCAGTAATCAATTAAAATTTTTTTTGCTACCAACATTAAGAGTTCCGGCAATAGAACTTAACCTTTCACCCTCTAAGATGAGAAGTACTTCCCATTTTACAGATGTAGAAATTGAAGTGCAGAGGTCACATCTTAAATCATACAGTTAATAGTGACAGAGAAAGAGTTTTCAAGAAACGTCAGGTAACACATAATTAAGATAGTTACTTTTTTTTTCTTTTTTTCTTTTTGGGTCACACCCGGCGATGCACAGGAGTTACTCCTGGCTTATGCACTCAGGAATTACTCCTGGCCGTGCTTAGGGGACCACATGGGATGCTGGGAATCGAACCTGGGTGGGCCGCCTGCAAGGCAAATGCCCTACCCGCTGTGCTATCGCTCCAGCCCCAAGATAGTTACTTTTTAAATATACATTATCCTAGCACCTTCTTCTAACATTCTTTTGGCATTTAATTGTTGTTTTAAAAAGATTTTATTTCTTTTTAGTTTGGGTGCCACACCCAGAGGTGTTCAGAGCTTACTCCTGGCTCTGTGCTCAGGGATCATTCCTGGTGGGACCTGGGGGGGCGGGTTCGAATCTGGGTCAGTCTCATGCAAGGGCCAGAATCCTACCTGCTGCACTATCTCTCCAGTTCCTGTTTTAGAGAGATGTTAAAGTTAACCTAAACAGTTCTCAGTATCTGAGCAACCCTCAAAGTCCCAAGGTGATACACAGGGGAATCAGTAAGATCAAAGTTGTTTTTCATAATAATACTTAGATTGAATTACGGTTTCCCATACTCATTTCCTACAATAGGGAAATTAAAAAAATTTTTTAATTTTTTTTTTTTGTCTTTTGGGGTCACACCTGGCAACGCTCAGGGATTACTCCTGGCTCTACACTCAGGAATAACTTCTTGCTCAGGGGGTCATATGAGATGCCAAAGATTGAACCTGGGTCACCTGCATGCAAGGCCAGTGCCCTCCCCGCTGGACTATGGCTCCAGTTCCAGAAAATTAAAAAATTTAAGTATCATTACAAAGTGACTACAGAAACAGATATGAGAATCTTCCTGGGTGATCTGGGTAATTAAGATTTGCAAAAATATGAGATTTATGAAAATAAAATGCTATTATCCTAATTTTCTTTTGAAAAATATTGTTTGTTAAAAAGTTCAGGATATGTTGACAAGTAATGGATTGAACATTACTTCTAAATAAATATATAAATATTTAAAATTTACTTTCAATCTCTAATCAACATAATCCACATAAACTATTGTTTCTCAGCAAATGAAGAAGAGAGGTCCTGAGACCAAAGGGTTTGAGACCTGCTGACCCATGGAAAATATAAATATAAAAGACAAGAGCACTGAAATGTACTTCATATTATTTTATACTAGTTTTTTATACTAGGTTCATATTAGTTTTATACTAGTAATTTTATAATCCTAAGTGGCTTTCTTCATGATTGGCTATCACCTTTTATAGAAATTATTTTAGGGGGTATCCCCAACTTGGTGGACAATAGGGCTATTATACACAGCAAAGCCGGTGGAGGAGAGAAAACATGTGGTGCCTGAGGTCAAACGTGGGGCCTTCTACATGCAAGACATGTGCCCCACCCCTTTTGGCTATATTCCTGGCAATCTCACAAAATTTTCAAGTGAGTTAATATAGATCATATATTTACATATATTATATGCATGTGTTCATAATTATTATACAAATATTACATAATCTATGCATATGTAAATGTCACACATGTTTAAACATCAAACAAAACATATTAAAAAACAAAAGATCAAACTTCACAGTAAGCGATCTAAAGTAGTCCAGAAAGATAGCTCAATGGGCAGAGCACATGCTTTGTAACAGGCAGCCTGGCCACCCCTGCACTAACCCCCAAGTACCACTCTTTGTGGCCCAAGAATAAGAAACAATAGTAATAACCTACAGTAAAACAACTAAAGAGTAAAAAATGCTAATTTGATGCATGGATAATTCTACTCTTTTGGTTTAAATTGCAACAGTCTATACTTGAGTACTTCTTTTCTCTTCCTTGGGTATTTAAAAAAAAAACCTAACTATAATTTACGTAAGTCTATTTTTCATTAAGTGTTCCTACTTTCACTTTATTACCCAGTTGAGTGCATAGGAGTCTGGAGTAATTTTCTTTGTATCAAGCAAAGAACAGAGCTCAGGCTCATGGTACTGGATGAGTAATCGGAAAAGATGAAATGGCCTCCCCTTCATGGAACAATCCCTAGAAGAGAAAAAAGGTTTCTTGATTAATATGTTAGAAGCAATGATGTCAATAACCAATCCTCCTGAAATGTCCACATACTCTCCTCAGCCCCAGAACACCCAAACGCCACAGGATAAACTATAAGGCCACCTGGTCGACCCAGGCAGAACTCTCTTGCTAACACCTTCAACAGGTTTGTCTTATCAGGAACTTGTCTGAACAGCAGGCACACAGCCTCTTTGGAGGGCTTGTCTCCAGATGAAACCAGGCAGCATGCAAGTGGAAGGGCCCAAGGCCCCGCTGAAAGAGCACGGACGCTAGCTCTGCTGACTACTAGTGCTGACGCTCCCAAATCTAACTGCTCACTAAAATCTCCTGAACAAATTAAAAAAATATGGAAGCGAGTCTCATTCTCACATGACATATTGTCGTGGTTATGGTCTGGTCTAAAACATCAACAGTTAGAAAGATGATAGGAATTTTATTATATTTTTTTTGTAGGAGTACTGCTGTTTATTCAGCCACTGATTAGCTGATTGAATTGTCCATGAACTCCACCTTTTTTTTTTCATTTTTTATAATTTTATTTATTGAATCACCGTGAGAGCAGTTACAAAGCTTTTGGGTCTAAGTCTCGGTCATACAATGAAACACCCGTACCTTCACCAGTCCCCATTCTCCACCACCAAAAATCCCAGTATACCCCCATCTCACACCCTCCCCGTACCTATGGGGCAGATGATTTCCACATTACTCTCTCTCTACTTTGATCACATTCAATATTTTGACACCTGACCCACCATTATTATTTGAGATTTTACCCCAACACTCAGATCTGCTGAAAAGGCAACAATAGACAATTTGTTTTCTATTGCTGGTTATGAATAACATATGATCTTGTGTGGCTGCAGTAGGGCCATGTGGTTTTGAAATTATGAAATTTTAATACTTAAATCTGGAGGGAGTTCTGCCAAAAGCCACTGGGTTTCAAGATCTGCTCCTGAGTCTCTGGGATCATGGCCGTTGAGCAGCTTGATGGGGAGCCAGAGAGGCTGTTCGTGGGTGATATGACTTGGGGTCTCGTTGGGGTGGGGAGGACAGGCCTGGCTCCACCCCATCCCGTGAGGCCCAACAAGTTTCATCACTGCAGGCCCAAGCCTGACTGTCCAATGGCCTCTGGAGGATGACAGCCACCAAGCCGCCAAGAGGGAGCAGGCGGAGGGAAAACACCCTTTCCTCCCTGGGGTGGCCCGGCGACAGTAACGTACTGTGGGGTCCGGACGCATTTCTGTCAAAAGCCATTGGGTTTTGAGATTCCTTTCTGAGTCTCTGGGATCATGGCCATTAAGCAGCTTGATCAGGAGCCAGAGGCCATTCGTGGGCGATGACTTGGGGTCTCGTTGGGGTGGGGAGGACAAGCCCGGCTCCACCCCCATCCCGTGAGGCCCTGTGTGTCTCGTTACTGGGGGCCCAAATCTGACTATCCAGTGGCCTCTGAAGGATGGCGGCCACTGGGCCGCCAGGGAGAACAGGCCAAGGCACAAAACCTATTCCCACCTGGGTTGGCCCAGCACCGGTAGCCTACTGCAGGGACCGGACGCATTTCTACCTAAAGCCACTGGGTTCCGAGATTCGTTTCTGAGTCTCTGGGATCATGGCCATTAAGAAGTTCAATCAGGAACCAAAAAGGCCTTGCCTCCAAGTATATAGCTGAGCCAGAAGTTGTTTGTGGATGTGTTTCCCACATACCTAACTTTTGGCCGTTTACTTTCTTGGTAAACTTTTCCCCAAGTTTTTGGGGTCTGGCCAAAGGCACAACAGCAATTTTGGGGTATCTGGAAGTCTGAAGGCGCCATCAGGCTGCTGATGCACTCGCCTCACAGGTACAAACTGACCTGATGGCGGCACCATACCCCCATTAATTAATTTTTTATGTAGGAGTACTGCTATTTATTCAGCCACTGATTAGGCTGATTGAATTGCGCATGAATTCCACCTTACTTTTTTTTTCATTTTTTATAATTTTATTTATTGAATCATCATGAGAGCAGTTACAAAACTTTTGGGTTTTAAGTCTCGTGCCCATTCTCCACCACCAAAAGCCCCAGTATACCCCCATCCCGCACCCTCCCCCTACCTGTGGGGCAGATGATTTCCACGTTACTCTCTCTCTACTTTGATCA
Source organism: Sorex fumeus (assembly GCF_029834395.1). Classification (NCBI taxonomy): domain Eukaryota; kingdom Metazoa; phylum Chordata; class Mammalia; order Eulipotyphla; family Soricidae; genus Sorex; species Sorex fumeus. Next base: position 463,638 of record NW_026606098.1, on the reverse strand, counting down.
CCTTCAATATTTTGACACCAGACCCACCATTATTATTTGGGATTTTACCCCAACACTCTGGTCTGCCGAAAAGGCAACAGTAGAAATTTGTTTTCTATTGCTGGTTATGAGTAACATATGATGTTGTGTGGCTGCATTAGTGGCCATGTGATTTTGAAATTCTGAAATTTTAACAATTAAATCTGGAGGGATTTCTGCCAAAACCTGCTGGGTTCCAAGATTTGTTCCTGGGTCTCTGGGATCATGGCTGTTAAGCAGCTTGATCAAGAGCCAGAGAGGCCATTTGTGGGTGGCAACTTGGGGTCTTGTTGGGGTGAGGAGGAAAGGGCTGGCTCCACCCCCATCCCATGAGCCCTGTGTGTCTCGTCACTGTGGACTCAACCTGCCTGTCCAATGGCCTGTGGAGGATGGTGGCCACCGAGCCGTCAAGGGGGAGAAGGCGGACGGACAGCACCCTTTCCCCCCTGGGGTGGCCCAGTGACAGTAACCTACTGCGGAGTCTGGACGCATTTTTGCCAAAAGCCACTGGGTTTCGAGATTTGTTTCTGAGTCTCTGAGATCATGGCTGTTAAGCAATTATCAAACTGCTTTCCAGATCAGGAGCCAGAGAGGTCATTTGTGGGTGTGACAGGAATTTTAAACACTCTCCAGGTAATTCAAGTAAGAAGGAATGTCTGAGACCCTCTGACTATTTTGGTAAGTTTGGGATCCCAAAAGGATTCCCTGAAGAAGTCCAGGACTGTTTTCCCTGCCAATTAAAAGAACATTCCAGGAACGCTTCAGGTTAGCTCCACAGCTAATTGGGAATACCTTTCAGCAGAGCTACAAGCTTGAGAAGGCCACAGATGAACATTTTAGAATACAAGTTTCCTCCACTCTCCAAAAGCAGAATATTCCTATTTGCCATAGTTTAGTAGGTTATTGTTTTCTGGATTTATGAATATAATCACCATTATTTCATATGGAAAAGTTTTTTTTAAAACTGTTTTCCTTTTTGGGTCACAGTCGGCGATGCTCAGGCTCTGCACTCAGAAAATACTCCTGGAGGTGCTCTGGGATTATATGGGATGCTGGGGATCAAACCTGGGTTGGGAGACCTTGCCAGGGATGCTGCTGTCCTATAGTTCCATCCCCAAATATGGAAAAGTTTTAAGAGTTCCCCCGTGCAAAAAAAAAAAAAAAGTAACTTCCCAAATAATATCAAATACAAACTTCTACTTACAGACAGCGGGAGTCTGAGAGTAAAAGTCTTCCAGACTTAGAAGTTATTAATGGGGCTTCAGTACCCGGTACTCAGAGTGAATTCCTGGAGCTACCAAACACTAATATTAGTGAACAACTGTCTTCTTGCCTAGTTCCCTTGTGTTTAAAAAAGTCTGTAAAACTGTTACCATCTCCAGGGAAAGTGGTGGAAGGTATTGGACATTTTGGCAGTGGTTGCTGCAGTAATTTCATACATTAACACTGTAAGTATAACCATGTTACCTAAACTAGACAAAAAGTATTGAAAGTGGAGTACGTTGCAATTACCTGGACAGATTTTAAATGTATACCTAGGCTCTACCTAGACATTTAAACTTCCTATTCAAAATTTTAAGGACCCATACATCTAAAAAGTTATTTGGTTAAATAATCCACTTGCCCAAAGATATACAAATTGATATTAAGCACATTCATACTCATTAGCATGACTATAATAACAGCAATTACAACAATAAGAGTTGACAAGTATAAAGCACAGAGAAATAGGAATATTCACTGAGTACTGGTAGGAATGTAAAGTAATGCAGTTATTGTGGAAATTCTGGCAATTTCTCAAGAAGTTAAATGTAGACTTGCCATGTGATCTAGCAATTTATATTCCTAGATCCATACTCAAAAGAAATGAAATTATATGCCTACATAAAAATATACACAGAAAAGGGCTGGAGAGATAGTATAGCGGGGAAGGCATCTGCCCTGCACTCAGCCAACCCACATTCAAACTCCAGTATCCCACATGGTCCTCCAAGCACTGCCAGGAGTAATTCCTGTCACTGTAAGTGACCCCCCCCCAAAAAAAGTGCAAGCAAATATTTAGTACAGCCAAAATTGAACAATCCTTCAGCTACTAAACAAATAACTAAAAACAATGAAATATTACAACAATCTTTACACACTTTCCTCTAAGAAAACTTTTTTGGATCTTTTTAAATGGATTATTTAAAACAAGCAATACAAAATAAATTACTTCAGTTTTGCTTTGGGTTTCGCCCCTCTCAAAGAGCCCAGCAAGCTACCGAGAGTATCTTGCCTGCACAGCAAAACCTGGCAATCTACCTGTGGCATATTCGATATGCCAAACACAGTAACAACATGATGGAGCTGTTACTGGGCCCGCTTGAGCAAATCGGTGAACAACGGGAGGACAGTGCCACAGTGCTGCTTTGGGGGCAAGGTTTGGAGTTCAGGATGGAAACATTTGAAATATGGTGGTGGGAAGGTGTAAAATGGTGGTGGGATTGGTGTTCGAATATTAAATGTAATCAATTACTGTGAGCAACTTTATAAAAATTAAATTAAAAACAAAAATAAAGCAATGAAATATGACTCTGGAAAAAAGCAAATATGAAATAAAACGATGCCTCTTTAAAACTAAATAAAAGAAAAACACAAAAGATCACATATTATGATTCAACTTATATAAAAATATAAGTGAATCTACAGAGACAAAAAAAAAATTAATGGTCTCCCAGGTCTGAGAGTCTCTCAAAAAACGAAGCCAAATAATAACTATGGCTCAAATAACCTTGAAAATTATCTGAAACTTATACTTTATCATCAAATAAATTTTAATATAAAACAAAATAGACTTCATTTAAAAAACCGTAACAATTAATCACACCTTACCTGGGAATGTATTTATTCATGATTGCATAAAAGCAGTTGTATAAATCGCTGCGTGGCAGCTGAAGATGCACCAATGGTTTGAGAAGATGTATCCAGCTAAGGGATGTGCTATATTTAATATTACGTGATTTACAATAAAAGGTAATTACAGATTCAATATCCAAAAGTAATTCTGCTGCCTTCTCTTCTGGCACTGAAAGCTGGTCTAGAAAATAAGTATCAAAATAAAGTTACCAAGGACCTGTTAGAGCTCAGTCAAATAACTATTGGACATAATACTTGTTTACAAAGACACAATACTATATTAATACATTTACAGGATAAAAAGAACAAAATAAAACATCATAAAAGTAAATTTTTTCATATACTTTTCAGTAATAACTATTCAGTATTAGATGATTTGAAGTTGAACTTGTGTGTGTGTGTGTGAATTAAAAAAATGAATGATCTGAAGCACAGGGGTCGGAAAGGTAGTTTAATCCATATTTCTGGTAAACAAAAAAGTGCTTTCTAAACAACAGATTATCATCTGACCCATGATGGAGAGCTGCCACTGTAACTTTATCAAGGAAAGAGGAAGAATTCATTCTACACCAAATTCCCTTTTCTTGGCCCACACCAGCAAAAATATTTATGCCTTGCTTAGTAAACAAAATAATTTAACTTCAATATGAGAAAGAGAAACAAAAATAGACCAATTAACAATAGATGAACTAAAAAAGAAAAATGAAATTAATACTGAAAATGCCCTCGTGGGGTGACTGGAAACCTATGCACACATTCTTTACCACCTTCTTTTGGGGAGGCTGGGCAGGAGGGGACAGTGGTGGGAACCATGCCCAGGGTCTCATACATGCAAGACTAAGCCATGTCCCTAATCCTCCCTATAGTTTTCCTTTAGCAGATCATTATAATTTATAGATGAACTCTTTAAAGAAGACACCCTTTAATTTGAGGACTGTATACTATCATACAGATCTTTAAAAACTGCAACAAAATGCAGGGGTACACAGATACTACAGGAGCGTAGGTGCTTGCCTTGCATGCAGACTTTCTCCGTTCAAATCCCCAGCACCAAAAATGCTCACCACACACTGTCCCCCTCCATGACCCCTCCCTCCAAGCCACCAGGGCACTCCTGACCTCAGAAACATAAACAGCCCCTGAGCAGCAACAATTCTTTGTGGGACCCTTCCACCCCCAAATACAAGTGCACTGTAATGCAAAAGATCCACTGAAAACCAGGTTCTCTTTCTTGAAATATCAAAAATAATTTTTTTCATAGAATCTTTGAAGAAAAATTCTTACAACAAAGAAATTACTGTAATTAATGAGTGGCATTTTGGATTCCTCCACCCAAAAATTATTTCCAAAATTGGTCACTGTTTGAAAATAATTATTAAACTTACCAATCAACTCCAGGCAATCTTTGTGAATAGCGCTCTGTTCTGGCAAGTCTAAAATACCGTCCCATGAAGCCAAACTATCACCTTTTCCTGCAACATTTAAAGCAATCTAGAAGAAAGATTTTAAAAAAGCAACTAGTTTTACATGCTACATTTCATTCTTGAAAAATATGATGTATGCTGAAAGTAGACTTTAGACCATGACTGCCACTCAATGCCTCTTTTGCAAACCACAACACCCAAAAGGAGAGGAGAGAGAACAAAAGGGAATGCCCTGTCACAGAGGCAGGGTGGCGTGGGGGGATGGGGGGTAGGAGGGATACTGGGACCCGTGGTGGTGGAAAATGGGCACTGGTGGAGGGATGGGTACTTGATCATTGTATAATTGAAACCCAAGCACAAAAATTTGAAAGTCTACAACTGTACCTCAAGGTGTTTCACTAATAAAAATGAAAAAAAAAAAAAAGAGAGAACTATATAGGAAAAAAAAAAAGAAAAATATGCTGTAGCCTGAAAACAGTAATATTATCTACATTCCACAAACGCTGTGCCCTTGGCCATAACACAGTGAAACAGCATAGTTACTTTTAATCCCATCACATTACATTTTACAGCTTCATGTCATTCCAACAAACAGAATTACCAAAAAATGACATACTTACATATGAAAATGAATTTCAAATCAGCACCATTAATACTATAGACTAAACATCTGTGTGCCACCACCTCCTACTCCCCATTCTAAATCACGTGCTGAAGTCTGACTTCCCATGTGATGGCAACTGAACACCTTCAAGTGAGAGCTTGACATTTATCTGAAAATCATGTGAAATTATCTGAAACTTTTACCTTATCATCAAGGTATAAAAGGTAAAGGCCCTCCCGTTGATCGTCGATTTGCTCGAGCGGGCCCAGTAACGTCTCCATTGGAGACTTTGTTGTTACTGTGTCTGGCATATCGAATACTCTCGGTAGCTTGCCGGGCTCTCCGAGAGGGGCGGAGGAATCGAACTCGGGTCGGCCATGTTGGCTGCTTGTAAGGCGAATGCCCTACCGCTGTGCTATCGCTCCAAGGTATAACTTAATATAAAACAAACTAGACTTCTATTCATTTTAAAAACCATAACAAAGAAATCATATCTTATCTGGGAATGTCTTTATTCATGACTGCATAAAAGCAGTGGTATAAATTGCTGCATGACAGCTGAATCACCTCAGCACCTTTGGGAGGTGATTAGGTCATGAAGAGTGAAGGGTCCCGCAAGGGACTGTTGCCCTTATAAATGAGATGTGGGTCTCCCTGCCCCACAGAGATGTCAGGACACACTAAGGAGTAACTGTTCCTTAAATTATGGTTATTCTAAAAGTCTTGGGGCTGGAGCGATAGCACAGCAGGTAGGGCGTTTGCCTTGCATGCGGCCAACCTGGGTTTGATTCCCAGCATTCCCATGTGGTCCCCTGAGCACCACCAGGAGTAATTCCTGAGTGCAGAGCCAATAGGAACCTCTGTTCATTGCCAGGTGTAACCCAAAAGCAAAATAATAATAATAATAATAATAATAATAATACAATTTGTGGTTGCCAGAAAGGAAGGGGTGACAGAGCAGGCAAATCAGAGAAAAGGGATTCATCATGTAGTAGCACTGTAGCACTGTCCACTGTCCTCCTGTTGTTCATCGATATGCTCGAATGGGCCCAGTAACGTCTCCATTGTGACAATTGTTACCGTGTTTGGCATGTAGAATATGTCACAGCTTGCCAGGCTTTGCTGTGCGGGCGAGATACTCTGGCTCTTGGAGATAGCACAGCGGTAGGGCGTTTGCCTTGCATGCAACCAGCCCGGCCGACCCAGCTTTCAATTCCTCCGCCCCTCTCAGAGAGCCTGGCAAGCTACCTAGAGTATCTCCCCGGCAAGGCAAAGCCTGGCAAGCTCCCCGTGAAGTATTCGATATGCCAAACACAGTAACAACATGTCTCACAATGGAGACGTTACTGGGCTGGCTCAAGCAAATCGATGAACAACGGGAGGACAGTGCTACAGTGCTAATAATAATAAAAATAAAATACATTAAAAAAAATAAAAGTCTTTACCTTTCATCTTAAAAAAATAATTTGTGTTTGTTTGCTTATAGGGGCAATACCAATACCCAGCATCGCTCTGGGACCCAGAATCACTCCCTTCTGCGCTATGATGCTCTGGCCAGTGATGCTTGGGCTTAGCAGTGCTCAGGGACCATCACGGCCAAACCAGGTGATGGCTGGGTGGGAGGTGGAGTGGGGTGTGTGCTGTGACGGGAATCCCATTCATGGTCTGGCATGCTATGCACATGCCCAACACTTGAACTGTATCCCTAGCCTTCAATTCCTCATCTCTGAAACAAGCATATTAAAGTATTTTAGTAAGCCATCAAGGATCTGCTTTAACATAATCTAGTGGGGACCCAGATGTACAGGGGTGTAAGTAAGACACTTGCCTTGCATGCAACCATCCTTAAATCGATCTCTGATACCACATAAAAATGGTCCCCAGGGCACCACCCTGAGCATAGAACCAGAAAGAGGCCCTAAGTACCACCAGAAAGGGGCCTAAACTACCCTCCCCCAGAATAAAATTTTAAAACCCAGAGGAAACTAACAAAAAGTGTATCCCTTGCCTTATATGCTGAGATCTGGGTTTAATGCCCAGCACTACAAATAAAACTCCAGCAAAGTAGAATAAAATAATCCAGAGGGTGGGAGGTAGGAATGGTGATACTAAGAAAACAACTGGCCAACTGCTCCTATCAAATTTAAGTGACAGCTGCATGGGAGTTCATCACACAAATCTTTTTACTTTTGTGTCTTTTTTTTTCTTTTTTCTGGGCCATACCCACTGTACTAGTTAAGAATTTACTCCTGATAGGGCTTGGGGGACGAGACAGGGTACTAAGGATTGAACCAGGACATGCAAGGCAAGCACTTTACCCACTGTATTATCTCTCCAGTGCTTACTTCCGTATGCATCTTAAAGTTCAATAATAAAACATTCAAAATGCTACGCACTACTATAATTCCATTTCAGCTATACTAACTGAAGTAGTGTACAGGATAAGAAGCAAAAATAAGCACTATATGTGACAGATGACAGGTGATCTTTATTACCCTCTGCTTTGTTATATGTTTTCAAAAATAATAATAATACATGTGCACTAGAGAACAGTTGAAGAGGGAAATGAAATGAAGAAAAATACTTTAATTATAAGACCCAAAGATCTATTTCTTGTCTCCTTTCTTAAAAATCACTAAAGTAAGTCTATAGCTACAACTATACACTCTATTTGGTCAATGGTTTAGTCTCCATTTTCACTAAACAATGTTAATAAACATTACTTCCAATGGCTACCAAGAAAATCCTGCCTTTCAAAACTTAAATTAATATCCTAAATGCTACTGAAACACAATCTAGTTAAGTTGCTCTGTTTGATAAACTTTCTAAATGTGCATGCTATCATATGGTAACAAAACATCCTACAACGAGAAAAAACTAAAAATAGACATTTTACAATATTATTATTATTAAATAATTTCATTTTGAGTTGCTGGTTACCTTCCAGACTTTGGCCCTCAGGTCAGCAGGCAGGGTTCTCCCCTGAATTATATTTCTTAAAGTTTCAAGATCACAGCCACCAGCCTCCAGAGCTTCTTCAAGATCTTTTTCCCTAATCAAAACAAACAAAAAGAAAATTCCTATTAACTAAGAGAAACTCTACTTGTCACATTTTATATTCCGGATTCATTTTTAAGTATAGTCTACATGATGCTGTGTCTAAGAAAAACATAATGCCAAGGTATTTTGCTTTCTTAAAAGGGAATCTCAGGTTTCATTCAGTTTACTCTCATTCTGTATTTAGTTCTAAAAAAACACAGTTACCTGTTTTCAAAGATTAAGGAAAACGAAAAAGAGAAAACAGGGCAAGAAGGCTGACAGTAATGACAAGCAGTGACAACAGAAGTAATTCACGGAAGTAATAATGATTCACACTTTATAAAGTATTAACTTTGTCCTATATATGAACACGGTTCCAAACTTCTTTTGTTTTGGGGCCACACCCAGCAATGCTCAGGCTTACTACTGTCTTAGAGCTCACTCTGGGGTGGCTCAGGGGACCACATGAGGTGTCATGGATCAAACTCAGATCAATCCCATCTAAAGCAAGTGTCTTACCCACTGTATTATCTCTCCAATCCCTTCTTAGAAACATGTCATAGGGTTTTCCTTTAATTCTTTTTTTTTCTTTAAGTAAGTAAGTAAAGTAATTCCTGTGACAGTTTATAGATGAAAAACTTGAAATAAGACATTAGAGGAACCTGAAAAGCTCTGATGACATCACTATTATATATGAAAGGAAAATAACACCACATCAAGCAGTTATTGCCTTACATTTAAGGTGAAAAACAAGCGTGACATCAATTTTATTTGTATTTGTATAGCACACAGTTAAAATAGTAATTAAAGGAACTTTCATATGCATGAGATCCTGGGTTTGATTCCTGGTACCACAATAAATAAGCAAAAAATGACTTACACAAAGATATGAACTGGTTTTTAGCCAGAAATAGTAATTTAAAATGCCAAATTCCCCCAAGAACTCTCAAAAGCTCTATACAATTGTCAATCAATAATTTTAGTATACAATAAAAAAATAAATAAAATTCATAACTCAGCCAATTTCTAAAATTCTAAACTTAGCAGCCTGAAAACCAGAGTATTCCGTTCTGATCAGAAAGCCAAGTTTTTGTCACATTTCTGTGGTTTTAAAGAAAATAAGTTAGACCCATACTAATTCTCTCCAAAAAACTATGTAAATCTCTTCCCTACTGACAGGATTCCAAAAATATTGGTTTAAATGTATAAATTGCCTAAGTTACTGCCCTCCTGAGAAAGCAATTCAATAAAAATGTAACCATTTGGGACTGTATGGTCAACAGAACAGTAGTAATTATATTTGAAAGATTTTATAACAAAATTATTATAAATTCCTATGACTAAAGAGAGATCCCAGTACCTATGAGTCTTCATTTGATATATGGACAAAGACTTTAATAGAGGTATAAAAACTAAATCGTCTTCTGCAACCCACTGCTCTGTTTGAGTTGAGACAGATAAGAGCATGATATATATATTTTAAAAAGAAAACTAGTAACCATATAAAAATATTTTTAGTAAGATTTTTGTTTGGGGGCCAAAACAATCATACAGCAGACAGAGTGCTTGCCTTGCATGCAGCCAACCCATGTTCAATCCCTGGTATCAGATATGGTCCTTGAGCCCTTTAGAAGTGATCCCTGAGCAGATCTTGGAGTAAGGCCCAAGTTCAGCTGGTTTGGCCCCAAAATAAAACAAAATTTTGTTCTGCTTAGACCCATTTCTACACTCTATTCTGGCTAACATGTACCAGATAGCCAGTTTGAACTTGAAAGATAGTTTGTAACCATGAAACAAATTAAGAAAACTATGAAATCATTTAAACTGGAATTAATGATTGAAAAATCAGAACTCACCCAATCATACTCCATTGGACACATGATTTGCTTCTCAATATTAGATAACTGCACGTTCAAAGTAGGGGAGAAATCTTTTCTTAAAACAGAGGTTTTAAAAATATTTGAAGGGGCTGGAGCAATAGCACAGTGGGTAGGTCGTTTGCCTTGCACACAGCCAACCCTGGTTGGATTCCCAACATCCCATATGATCCCCTGAGCACCGCCAGAGGTGATTCCTGAGTGCAGAGGCAGGAGTAACCCCTGTGCATCACCGGGTGTGACCCAAAAAGCAAAAAATAAATAAATAAATGTAAAAAAATATTTAAACTGGAATCAGTAATTCCAGTTTAAATGATTACGCATGTAAATTACAAACACCGACTGAGTTGGAATTATTTTATCACGTAATTAAAACAGCACAATTTCTTCTTTCCCCCTCCTCCTCCTCCTCCTCCTCCTCCTCCCTCTTCTTTTTCTTCTTTTTTTTCCCCAGTGGAAAATCCTTGGTTTCTTTTTGAAGTACTTTGTCAAAGTCTTGACTATTCCAGACAACAAAGTTCGTTTGGGGCAAAGTACCCAATCCTAAAAATACTTTAAAAATCCTAACAACGTATAAACATATCTCTGTTGACACAGCTGCTTTGGATTCTTTGATGCTGTCACCGGGACATCACAACTGTGCTGGGCTCAAAGGAGCCAGAATGCCTTTGGAGAAACATAAATGCTCGAACTCACCTAGTAAAAGGCCCCTCTCAGAAATTCAATAATTTTTAAAGGTAAAGCTATGTTTTCAACAAAATGTTCCAAAGGTTGATCATCAGGTCTTCTGCAGACAGGACAAATGTGGTAGTCAAAAGTGGTAAAAGAGCTGAATACAGTGAAGTCAAGTCATCATAAAAGGATGACATTCCTAACAAAAGACATAAACTCGATGGCTTGCAGATTTTCCTTCTTCTAAACCAGTGTTTCTCAACCTTTTTTCAACCATGATCCTCTTCAAACCTTGTTTCCTGTGTATCCCATTTGTGTACCTTTTCACCTTGTCTACCTTGGAATATATCCTGGGTAGGGCATGGGTGGGGTGTGGTAAATCTGGGATGACGGGGTATGGGGTGGGGGGTGCAGGTGAAGTGAGCAGCCCATGTGAAATTGGAGGGTGCTTTTGCTTATTTGCTCCAGAAGGTAGACTTTGAGAGGGCACTGATTTTTGTTTTACTGTAAAGAGAACAGTAGGTCAAATAAATTTGGAAACTCTGTTTTAAAAAAAGATTCTCTATATTTAGTCTACTTTGCACAGAGGATTTAGAAAGGAGCAGATCCAAAGCTTTGGTATTTGAATGATGCAGAAATCTTTTCAGTGTAGTTACACTGAAACTGTAAGCTGTGTTAGAGTAGTACTACTACAGATTTCTGATTTTCTATGTATGACATCTTTTCAAAACCTATCTAAAGCCTAAAGAATTTCCCCTTACCTGATGTTCTGTGGCCACAACACCTAATACAAGCATGGTAACGTACATTACTTTTGAACTGCAGCAAGACACTGTGAGTAAACCTGTTAGAAATTTAGTGTTCATATTCAAGTTAGCAAATGAATCAAATTTTTCTTCCTCAACCAAATGAGTCCTCTATCTAGAACATGAATGCACTTGTATAATGCAACCTAAGGGGAAGCATACATTTTTAAGTACTATCAAACTAGGCATTTCTAAATGCTTCTAGAACTAATAAATTTAATTTGGAAACTTCTGAATTTCATAGACTAGTAAGTCTTTGAGGTGACCCTGGCTTAAATCTCTAGCACGATACTGGTCCCTGCTGAGCAATGTGTGGGGTCCTCCTGAGCACAGTTAGGAATAACCTCTGAGCCCAGCTGCTGTGATCTCTAAACCCAGTCCTTCTCTCCTGAAAGTTGCAGAAAATGTACCACTAGGAAAAAATAAATACCACATCGTTCATTCCTCAGTTATTTGTTATTTAGATACTTAATATATTTTTCATATTAATCTTCCCCACTTATCTGAATACAAAAATGCCTGGGGTTATAAAATAATCAATAAACATTATTTAGTACAATCCCCAGGATATGGAAACAACCTGAATGTTCAACAGCAGATGAATTGATAAAGAAGTTATGGTATGACATACACAATGGAATACTACATAGCTATAATAAGGACGAAATCTTGCAGTCCGCTGCATCTTGGACAGAACTGGAGGGTATTATGTTAAGCAAAGTAAGTCAGAGGGAAAAAGGACAAATACCAGACATTCACACTCATCTGTGGTATACAAGCAAAATAAAGGAATGACCAACCCTTGGCATCAGATTACAAAACTCAGATTACCATCAGCTTGAGGAGGGATGCCTATTATGCCATTAACTAGAAGTAACACAAGGACAGTAGTGGAGGGTCTTGTGCAGTTTGGTGTCCCTGAGGAGCAGTGACTGTGCATATCAAAGCCGTAAGTGTTATAGCCATGTTACCTGAACTACTAAAAAAAATAAAAATTACTACGTGCAAAAGTCAATACTTGGGGCTGGAGAGAGCATAGTGGGAAAGGCACATGTCATGCACACAGCTGACCTGCGACCACACACATATGGTCACCCAGACCCCACCAGGAGTGAGCCGTGGGTGCAGAACCAGGAGTTAGTCCTAAGCACTGCTGCTGTTGCCCTAAAACAAAATTAATTGATTAAAAAGTTAATATGTGCCTTGAACAAGAGAAAGAAGAGGGGACAGAGACTTTCTTACATTGTGTCAGTACAGCTTGAGTGTATTTGTAGCACATGATATTCATATATAGTGCTTGAATTATTTACGGTTGTGTTTATGGATCTGATCTTGACAATTATTCCCTTCAAGTAATAATGAAGAATGATTCATTCTTCATTGATTCATTCACAGCATGTTCAAAGCAATGCCTATTATTAACTATGAAAAACTATAATGTACCAGTCTTAAAATGAGGGAGTGATTTAAATCAGCAGATGGATAATTTTGAACTATGAAAACCAGTGACATGGAAAGATGATTAAAATATTAAGGACATGTAGTATTTTTAAAAGTAGTTTTAAAATTAGCATACAAACTTTTATTTAAAAAATTTGCACACAATTATAAATATTTAAAAGAAAAAGCATTCTGGGTTCTCTTTCCCACACACTGGAAGGGTATAAAAAAAACTATTTAGGAGACTGGAAAGATCGAATAGCAGGTAAGGTGCCTGCCTGCATGTGGCTGATCCAGGTTCAATCCCTGGCACCCCACATGGCCCCCCAAACCCACCAGGAGTGATTCCTCAGCACAGAGCCAGGAGTAAGCCCTGAGCACCACTGGGTGTGACTCCAAAACAAACAACAACAAAAATACATTTTTAGTGGTGTGCTTATAGAGTTTTCATTTGTCTTTGTTTTGTTTGTTCTGTTTTGAGGTGGAGGTATTAATATTGTTTTCTCTGAAATGAGCACACATTTCTAAGGGGAAGAAATAAAAAGTGATAATTCTTTTTCACTTTGTTTTGTTTTGGGGCCACACCCAGTGGTGCTCAGGGGCTATACCTGGTTCTGCTCTCAGGAATTACTCCTGGCAGTGCTCAGGGGACCGTATGGGATATTGGGGATTGAATTTGGGTTGGCCACATGCAAAGCAAGTGCTCTACCTGTTGTACAAGCGATAACTGCTGTACTGCTCCTGCCCCACACACTGATAAGAGTGATTATTCTTACCTCAAACATTTATCTTTGCTTAACATGCTAAGTAGCTGCATGGTAATAGGATGGAAAAAAAAAAACCAATGAGGCATGAGTTATCATCTAGTATATTCATTTTTATTTTCTCATAATGAATAACTGTCACTGTCCTCCCATTGTTCATCGATTTGCTCGAGCAGGCACAGTAACGTCTCCATTGTGAGACTGGTTATTGTGTTTGGCATATCAAATACATCAGAGGTAGCTTGCCAGGCTTTGCCATGCGGGTGAGATACTCTCGGTAGCTTGCCGGGCTCTCCGAGAGGGGTGGAGGAATCGAACATGGGTCAGCCATGTTGGTCGCTTGCAAGGTAAATGCCTTACCCACTGTGCTATTGCTCCAGCCCAATGAATAACAAAAGATTAATAAATTCTACCCATAGTAATAAAATGTATTCTAACTTTTTACATTTATGATACAATGAGAAGTTAAAAAGGTGTAAAAATACTTGGCTCTATTTTTTTTTTTTTAGCAGGGAAGAAAATTAACTTGGGAAGGCCCCTGTGTCCTCCCCTGGCTCCAGATGGAAGAAGCTAAAAATACAGAGTGGTAGAGTAGCACAGGATGGTTAGGAGAACTTTCAGGTGGGTTAACTTTCCATCCTCAATTTTATGACTCAACTTTAAATATCTTCCTAACATACTCAAACCAATTCTGCTTTCTTTGTTCTTTCCAGCCCTGCTCAATCAGGACTTCAAAGGGGAAACAAGTGCAGCTTTCATATGCTACCAAAAAAGCACCATCTTTTGTCAGTGCTGCCGGAAAATATTCTATTCCCGGCTTTCTTCAGACTCTCTGCCCCTCCACTTCACCATGAGGGATTACCTCACTCTACAGAGGAAATATAGGGCTGCAGGTTTCTCGACCATCTTTTTTTCCCCTCTTTTCCTCAAATAAACACTTGAACCCCAACAGGGTGCTTTCCCTCCACTTTTTAGATAAAAGTTGGCTCCCTTTGCTTTCAACTTGACAAACAAGTGTTTGCCTTGCCTCTACTTCTACGGGTGAGAGCAGTCCCAGAGTGGAAACGGAACAGACTCCTCACTGTTACCAAGGCAGCTTGACTGTAAAAGCAGCAAAGAATTAAAAGTGCATGTTCATCTCCTTATATTCAAAGTGATCAATGGAAAGTAAATCATCCAATGTTTCTCCCTGAAAATCAGGCTTAACTCTTTTGCAAACCACAACACCCAATATGAGAGAGAGAACAAAAGGAAATGCCCAGCCACAGAGGCAGGATGGGATAGGGGGATTGGGGGGTGGGAGGGATACTGGTATCCGTGGTGGTGGGAAATGGTCACTGGTGGAGGGATGGGTATTCAAAAGAAATAAATTTTTTAAAAAAGTGCACAGACTTAGGGACAACCTATCATAGAGAAAATTTTAATCTGTACAAGGTGACTTCAGATTCTATATACTTAACAGCTTGGGTACCCAAAAATACAAACTCAATATTTTCACCAGTTACCTGGTCTGAGTCCCAGGCACCACATAATCAAAACAGCCTACAGATTCTCCTCTGTTCTCCCAGAATATCCCTCTCATGACCCTTTCCACGCCCTCTTAAAGCCAACAGCTTGCCTGCATATGTCCTTTCCAACTTTCTCTCTCGGAACAGTTTCCATAAAGATTCCTCAGCCACTGAACTACTCTGGGGTGCACGTGACAAAGATCCCGAGGCAAATAAGACAATAGCAAAATGTATGGAGGGACTGGGAGGGAACAAGAGGACAAGAGAAAATCTAAATGCAGGATCACTAACTGAAAGCATTTTTGAGGGGAGTCTCGCAAGCAGCGCTCGAGGACCCAGGGGCCACTCCCAATGATTCCTGGCAAACTTGCTTCAATTCTAGAACTCAAGGATCCCCAGGACCAGACTCAGTAGTGAAAGCCTCCAGCAAGATGTTGGGGCGGGGGAAGGTAGGTATGTGGTGCCAGGATGGATCTTGCACTTGCCTGACCCCTGAGCTATCTACTTAGCCCCATAATTTTTTAAAAAAATTTATTTAAATATCGTGGTTTACAAAGTTCTTCATAACATGGTTCATGATATGGTTGTTTCCAACTTTCTCTTTTGAGACAGTTTCCATAAAGATTCCTTAGCCACTGAACTATTCTAAGGTGCACGTGACAAAGATCCCTAGGCAAATAAGACAACAGCAAAATGTATGGCGGTGTTCCAATGCCTATTCCATGTTCCGATGCCAATCACACCACCAGTGTGAACTTCCTCCACCAATGTTCCTAATTTCTCACCCGCCCCCATCCCAAGCTTGACCCCATAGCATGAACAAAATAATTCATTTATGTTACTTGTGACAAGAGGCAAATGAAATTATACCCCCTCCAAAAAAATGTTCAGGAAAAGAAAAATTGTGAAAATTGTATTTTACAATGATGTCATAAAAGTTACTGTCTGAGGATTTACTGAGCAGTTTGTTACTATTTGAGCCTTTCAGCATCAAAAAATATAAAGAACTGATCGTTTTTTCCTCAAACATTTCCACATTTCTTAAAAGAGCCCATACGTGACTGATTGAGTCCCTTTTTAAAAAAAAAACCCACCTCTCCGTCCTTTCACAATTCAGCTCCCTTAAGCAGTGGCCTTGAGCTTTCTCCATATACTCTCTTCTCTCTCACCCAAATCCAGGAGCACTCAAAACGGGCTCCAGGTCCTCAGCCATCTTTTCCAGTCCTTAAGCTCTTTGCATAATCTGCCTACTTACTGTCACTGTCCTCCTGTTTTTCATCGATTTGCTGGAGCGAGCTCAGTAATGTCACCATTGTGAGACTTATTGTTACTGTGTTTGGCATATCGAATACATCACAGGTAGCTTGCCGGGCTCTCCGAGAGGGGTGGAAGAATCGAACCAGGGTCAACTGGTTGGCCTGTCCAAGGCAAACGCCCTATCGCTGTGCTACTGCTCCAGCCCTATTTACTCTTCCCTCAAAATACTCCTTCAGTTTCCAGTAATTCTCCTCTCTCACCAACACTAAAGTATTCTTTCACTTACGCCTCCAATAAACATACATTGAGTACCCATGTCACACCAGTCACACCTAGCCGTGAACAAAAACTCCACTTTGTGAGCCAGGACATTGCACAGTGCTAAAAGCACATGCCTCATATGGGTGAGGTCCTCAGTTCATTTCCCAGCATCCATCCCACCACTTCCAACACACACACACACACACACACACACACACACACACACACGTACGTTTTGGTTTTGAGTCCACACTTTTATGTAGCTTACATTCTAGGTGGAGCAATAGCACAGCGGGTAACGCATTTGCCTTGCTTGTGGCCGACCTGGTCGACCCAGGTTCGATTCCTCTGCCCTACTCAGAGAGCCTGGCAAGCTATCGAGAGTATTTTGCCCGCACGGCAGAACCTGGCAAGCTACCTATAGCGCATTTGATATGCCAGACACAGTAACAAGTGTCACAATGGAGATGTTATTGGGCCCACTGGAGCAAATCGATGAACAACGGGGGACAGTGGCAGTGACAATGACATTCTAGCTGATTCCAAGGCTCTAGCCCAAGTTCTATATAAATCCCACTGAACAATGAAAGCGGGAGATCCAAACCACAACAACCAACCCTAAAAATGTGTCAAAAAAGCAGGCTGGAGAACAATAGGGCAGGGAACCGGGGGACACTGGTGGAGGGAAGTTGACACTGCTGATGGGTCTGGAGGTGGAACGTTCCATGTCTAAAACTCAACTATGAATAACTGCAAATCACGGTTTCTTTTTTTTTTTTTTGCAGGGGCCATACCTGGCAATGCTCAGGGGTTAATCCTGGCTCTGTGCTCAGGAATCACTCCCAGCAGGGCTCAGGGAACCATTTGGGGTGCAAGGAATCCAACCCAGGTCAGCCATGTGCAAGGCAAACACCCTACCCGGGGTATTATCTCTGCAGCCTCAAATCACAGTGCTTAATAAAAACAATAAAACCACTGAATAAGAGTGGCTTTTTCTGGAATCTATTCCTTTTTTCCCCCCCATTTATTCCAGAAATATTTTAATACAACTGTAGTAGCAAAGTTACTAAGTCACATTCAAACCACTGAACATATTTAAGGTATTAGTAAAAATAATTATATATCTTTTCTCACTACCTTAATATAAATTATTGGGTTCTTAGAGATGAGACTAACATGCATATTTGTACTGATACTTAAAAATATCTGATGGGGCTGGAGCAATTAGCACAGAGGGTAGGGCGTTTGCCTTGCACGCGGCCGACCCAGGTTCAATTCCCAGCATCCCCATATGGTCCCCTGAGCACCGCCAGGAGTAATTCCTGAGTGCAGAGCCAGGAGTAACCCCTGTACATTGCTGGGTGTGACCCAAAAAGCCAAAAAAATATATATATCTAATAAGTACCAGGAGGATTACTCCACAGCTTAGAAGCCAGCCTCGCATGCTAGAGGAAAAGGCAGCTCAGATAGAGAAGGGACCACCAAGTAAAGGGTGCTAGGAGGGCCCACTTGGGATGGGTGATGCGGGCTGAAAGTAGACTATAGACTGAACATAATGGCCACTTAATAACTCTATTGCAAACCACAACACCCAAAAGGAGAGAGAGAGAGCCAAAGGGAATGCCCTGCACAGAGGCAAGATGGACTGGAGGGGACGGAGTGGGGGTGGTGGGAGGGCTACTGGGATCATTGGTGGTGGGAAATGGGCACTGGTGGAGGGATGGGTACTCGACCATTGTATGACTAAAACACAAGCACGAAAGTTTGTAAGTCTGTAACTGTACTCACGTGATTCACTAATAATAAATAAATAAATAAATAAAATATCTAAGTGAGTATGGATTAAGGTTGTAGAGCTTTAGTCCCTTTTGATCTAAAATTTAACTATCAAAATTTAGTGTTTTCTCTTTAAATGCAACATGAAGTCTGTTCATATTGCTATAGAATGTCAATATCTATGAACATGATTAAACCATGAATAGATTAGTTTACCCACATATATAATACACAAGCACATGCCTTTGATTATTTAAAATTCTAGAATGTCTAGCTAACTAGCTGTAAGCAGGAGCAAACTGTGTCACTGTGAGCAATGGAAAGGTGCACGTGCTGCACTGTGGTTTCATGACCTATTTGGTATCACTATAGTTCTGATTATTTCATAATGTCCAGGTTATGAGACATCAGCATCAAAGCTTATTCTCAACTTGGTCTGTCAATATTGTTAGCTTGCTGTTTACAAATTGAAGTCCACACCCAAATGCCTCAGGTTTCGAATATACCGTGAGACAACTAACAGAAACTGAAACTAACAGAAACTTTGTTACAAAACACCTGTAGATTAGATATAGAGTTCAATGACATTATCCCATATTCTGCAAACTATCTTTATTTATCTATGTATTTATTTTGGTTTGGGGGCCACTTTCGGCAGTGCTCAGCGGTTACCCTGGCTCTGTGTTCTGTAGCTCACTGGTGATGGGACTCAGGGGGTCAGCAGTGCTGGGGACTGAGTCTCCCCTACTGGTATGTGTGGCATCTACTCAATCTGTTGAGCTCTTTCTCCAGCCTACTACTTACCTTCTGTGGTCTTTTCGTTTTTGTTTTTGGATTACACCTTACTCCTGGCTCTGTACTTAGATCACTCCCAGCAGGCTCTGGTACCATATGGGGTGCCGGGGATCAAATTTTCCAAAAGCAAGGCAAGCATCATACCCTCTGTACTATCTCTCTGCCCATTCCCCACTACTTACTTTTAAATACCAGCCTCAAACTATCGTAACTTCTAAAATCAAAAGACATGATGGCACAGTGAGAAATGACTATGACAGCTTACAAGTCTGTGAAAGCACAAGTGATAACGTGGAAATCATGGACTTATCTGTCTTTTTTGTTAGAATGAGACACATACCACAGCAATTTAATAAGTCATAAATTTGAATGTCAAGGGAACAAACACCCCATTCACCAGCTTCAAAAAATATTATTTTTATTAGGATAAGACCCAAGAAAGTAGTCTGGAGTGATTTCCCTTTTATCAAATAATGTAATCCTTTCTGTAACTTGTGATTAACCATGATCTCGTGCCAAGTACAGGTGGAAATCTAGCCCTCTTGACTTCACAAGCCAAACAAAAATGATAGTTGTAACATTTCAGTATTCTGCATAGGCAAAGAAGACAGTGATTACAAAAATGATACTGTGAATTATGGGAATTAACTACAAATGGAAATGTTTTAAATCTTCATAGAGTTACTTTGATCGTAGCACGTGTAGATCAAATCCTTTATTAAGGAAAATCTCAGAAATTTTTACTTAAGCAATAATAATAATAAAAATAAAAAATTAATTCACATCCTTTTCTAAAAGAGAATCTAATTTTCATGTCAGTGTTTAAATCAAGATAAAACCTACAAAATAAATCTCAAGAATTTTTGGCATTCCTGTTGGGAGGATCCTTCCAGGATGGGAGAAGCAAGTTGAAAGTAGACTCTAGACCAAATATAATTGCCACTCAATGCCTCTTTTGCAAACCACAGCACCCAAAAGGAGAGAGAGAACAAAAGGGAATGCCCTGCCACAGAGGGGGATGGGGATGGGAGGGATACTGGGACCCGTGGTGGTGGAAAATGAGCACTGGTGGAGGATACTTAATCATTGTATAATTGAAACCCAAGCACAAAAATTTGTAAGTCTACAACTGTACCTCATGGTTTGTCACTAATAAAAATTAAATAATAAAAAAAAGAATTTTTGGCATTCCAATTACATACTTAGATGAACACATCCTTTGATGTGTCACTTTCATACTTCAAAACAAATAAATTCTTTAAAGGGAAAAAATAAACACACCAGAGTCACTTTAAAAGCATGTTTCTTATTTCTTTTGGTTCTTGAGCCACACCCCAAGATGCTCAGGTCTTACTCTTGGCTCTAAACTCAGGAATTACTCCTGGCAGTACTCGGGGGACCATAAGGGTGCTGAGGAATCAAATCTGGGTCAGTCACATGCAGGGCAAACGCTCTACCTGCTGTACTTTCGCTCCAGCCTCAATTTCTTTAGCATCCATAAATAAAAGCAACAGAAAATTTAGAAATTACTGAGATGATAAAAGTTATTAAATCTGCAACTAATATGTTCTAATTAAATAATATTGTACTCAGACTAAGTGAATAAATCAAAATAAATTATTTTTATACAGGTATAGGAATAGTTTAGTAGTTATATTGATAAACACTTAATGTGAAATTTATTATGTTAAGTTTATTTAAATACATAACATTATGTCTAAATCCCAGCTTAAGTTGTGAGTTTATGACAGCAATGGGGGCACATACTGAAACTGGCAGGGGGAGGGGCAGTGTCACAAAAATCTTTAACTCATTTGAAAATTAATCTTTGCCACGTTTTCAGCAAATGCTTGAGTTGTGTGCCTATTTCATAAAGCTCTTTATCCTGGGCCATTTCTTAGGCGGAAAAGTTTAAGAGGGTCTGGCATATATTAGGATATCTCAAAGGGGGTATAACAGCCCCCCCCCCCCCCCGGGGGAAGTTGCGGGAACAATGGGTGGGGCAGGAGGGCGGGGGAGGGCAGCTGGGCATTGTCTACTTGTTAACTTGAAGATACCTATTCCTGGATCGTGGGCCACATCATAAGACACTTCCTAACCCATTTTACATAATTACCACATGATATCTGATGGGGTTCAAACAGTAGGCAACAAATCATAGAGAAATAGAGTATACTGCCTCCACGGCAGAGCTTGGCAAGCTACCCTGACCCTGAAAGAGCCTCCAATACACTGGGAAAGATCAGTAAAGAGAGGCTACTAAAATCTCAGGGCTGGGACTAATGGAGACATTACTGGCACCCGCTCTAATAAATCAATGAACAAGGGGATGACAGTGATAACAGTGACACAGTGAACTTGAAGATACATCTCCAGCAGGGTACTGAGTTTTTTTTTTTTTAAGGGACCAAACGGACCAAGGTAAATGTGGGAAGCTCAGGTCTAGATGATATACGTAAACATAGTATCTTAAGATCAAACACTAATTCATGTAAGGATTTCTGGTAAGGAATGTGAGAACAAACTAGGAAAATCAACAGTATACAAAGTTACTGTGTAATGTTCTATATCCCATCCCATCATATTAAGAATGAATTGCCCCTTCCTGTAGATCAAAAGACAAGGCCTTACCCAGCTTACCCTTTCTTATAGGACAGGACACACAGAACAAGGGTTAGGGCCCTTGTTTGCTTGCCCAAGCCCCCCTCCTGGTTCCATCCCAGGTATAAGCACTGCTGAGAAGTGACCCCTGAGTGCAAACCCGGGGTAAGCCCTGAACACTGCCCATCATGGCTCAAAAATCAAACAGGGGGCTAGCATAGGAGCAATAAATAAGGGATAGTACAGCAGGTAGGGTGTTTGCCATGCGCACAGCCAGTCTGGGCTCAGTCCCTAGCACCCCATATGGTCCTTGAGCCCACCAGGCATGATCCCTGAGGGTGGAGCCCTTAGCACTGCTGGGTGTGGCCCAACGAACAAGCAAACAACACGCTACATTTCCTTAAAGCCCTTACAGGCACCACAGATAACAAACACCTTTGTTCAACAATGCATATTTTTAAAATATCGTCCTTCCAAACACATGGCTGACTGAATACAGAATTAACTTACTTTTAATTGGGCTCTCTTGAGATGTCTGTCATCTGAATACATAATACAATCAATTTTAGGAAGAGCGCAGGGCAAAAAAGAAGTGTGAATTCACAAATTTTCCATTAATTGGGTTTCTCACCTGACCACACCCAAGCTTCTAATATCTATAAAGATCATGAAAATAATTCTTATTTTCCCTTCCTCATAGTTCTTTTAAAGAGTCAAATAAATAAAATAGTATATATAAGCATTATATAAAAGAGAAGCTTGGGGAAAAAAAGAGATGAAGCTTCAGGTGAAAGAGGTAGTACAGGCGCTGGAGCGATAGCACAGCGGGTAGGGCGTTTGCCTTGCATGCGGCCGACCCGGGTTGGAATCCCAGCATCCCATATGGACCCGAACATTGCCAGGAGTAACCTCTGTGTACCGCTGAGTGTGACCCAAAAGAAAATAAAAAAAAAGAAAAAAAAAGTACAGCAGGTAGGGCACTGGCCTTGGGGGCAGCACACCAGACCCAACTTGGATCTCTAACAGCACTTACAGTCCTACGAGCCCCGCCAGGTATGATTTCTGAGTGCACAGCCAGGAGTAAGTCCTGAGTACTGCCAGGTGTGCCCCAAAACAAACAAAAGAATCAAGTTGTATGCAAATACCTATTATTATCATCATGTCTTCTTAACGAAATTAAACATCACCACAGCAATTAAATTTATGTAACAACTACTTTAAAATTTAAAATGAGAAAAGCACACACTACAGCATTTCCAGTCAACTATTAAATGATATGTTAGCTTACTTGAAAAACACATAAACAACAACAACAAAACCCTTTCACCTTCAAGAAAAAGGAAGACTTGGGGCTGGAGATACCACAGAGGATAGGGCTTTCGCCTTGCACACAACTGACAAAGGTTTGATTCCTTGCACTCCAAAGAGTCCCTGGAGCAACACCAAGAGTGATTCTTGAGCACAGGGCCAGGTAAAACCCTTGAACATCATAGGGTGTGCCCTTTCTGTCACCCCAAAAAAGAAGAAAGAAAAAGGAAGATTTAGTTGCCATTTTCTCAGTGGGTCAAAGGACAGAACCCTAAGAACAATATGCATGACATTTTAGGAAATAGGTTTTCCTTTAATTGGACCTTAGCTTAATCCTACTGCATTCCCACAAGAAACAATTTGATCTAATGAGCCTCACATAAGGGACCAATTTGTTTTCCATTTGTAATTCTCTACACCTAAATAAATCACTTGAAGCACATTTCCTCTTCATTAATGCTATTCTAATCAGCTTCAGTGTGTAATTTCCCAAACACCCATTTTTACATAATTTGAGAAGGCAGTTTCACATATTCCTGGTAGGATTAAAATGAGGACAAGAGTGAGGTGCCCAGTCAAGACAGAACTATGCAGTTTTGGTTTTAAATCTGGTTCAATTTTTTTCTAAAATATTATATTGCAGCTTGAATCACTTGATCACTTGACATCCTGTTACTCATCGATCTGCTCGAGTGGGTGCCAGCAATGTCTCCATTCATCCCTGTCTCATGCTAGTGTAGCCCAATGCCTTCTGCTTGTTCTAGGAACACGAACAGCTTCAAACCGATTGGTCAGGGTCTTGAGAAGAAGTCTGACCATCTCATAGGTGGGCAGCCATGCGATCTTTTGGCGTCCTGGGGAATCCAGTCAGTAATGGCTCTAGTCCAGCGGTCATCTCTAAATCTCATTACGTGTCCAGCCCATCTGATTTTTGACACGTTGGCAAATGAGACAGCGTCCCTGATTCTTGATAGTTGACGGAGGTTGGAACTCCGGATTCTTTCTCTCATTTGAGTGAAGTGTGATACTCCAAGCATAGCTCTTTCAATTTCTCTTTGGGAGACCCGAATAGCATTCTCATCCTGTTTTCATACGGCCCAGGTCTCTGAGGCATATGTTAATGCAGGAAGAACAGTGGAATCGAAGAGAAGTGCCCAGAGCCAGAGATTCTTTGTCCTCTAAGCCATTTCTTTGATGCTCTTGAAGGCATTCCAAGCTGCTCTCTTCCTACTGTGTAACTCAGGTGCCAGGTCATTCGTCATGTTGACTTCTCGACCTAGGTACACGTAACTGTTGCATTCGGAGATGTTTGTCCCGTTGAGAGTGAATGGAACATCAGGAACGAGACGGTTTCTCATAAACATTGTCCTCGTGAGATTCAGCTGTAGTCTGACCTTTCCACACTCATGGTTGAAGTCAGCCAGCATTTGTGCCGCTTGGCTGATGTTTCGTGTTATTAGAATGATGTCATCAGCAAAGCAGAGGTGGTGTAGTTGCCGACCATCTATCTTCACTCCCATTCCTTCCCATTCCAGTCATCGCATGATGTTCTCAAGGGTAGCACTAAGGAGATTTGATGAAATGGTATCACCGTCAATGATCACCTCCCTGTAGAATGGTGAGATCCTCGTAGTGAATCCGCAATACAGCTCACGGAGGATCCTGATGTATTGAGTTTGAATGCCCTGTTTGGCTAGGTCTTCAATGACCGCTTCAGTCTCAACAGAATCAAAGGCCTTCTTTAAATCAATGAACGTTAGACAGAACGGCATCTTGAACTCCCAAGAAACCTTAATGAGCTTGGTTATCATGTGGATATGGTAGATCGTGCTGAATCCTTTTCAAAGGAGAATCATGCGAGCAAGCTGGGTTTAGAAAAGGATCTTCCAGTCCTATCTTGGCATTAAAATCACCGACAATGATCTTGTAGAAGGTGTGGTCTTTATAGAACTTCTCCAGCTCCATGTAGAACTTCTCAATTTCTCCTTCATCATAATTGGATATTGGTGCGTAGACAACAAAGATAGAAACTGCCGGCAGTGAGCCACATCTATTTAAGTGTAATAGCCCGATTTGGGTTCTTAGGCATTCTAATGAATCAATGTTTATGGCCAAATCTATATTGACAAGAGCGCCGACACCACCAATGCCTCTTTTGTCTCATGTTCCAAGGAACAGTTCTTTTCCAGTGTCGAAAACAGTGTGATGTGATTGATGCCTTTTAGTCTCAGTCAGACCAATGATGTCGTACTTTATCTTTCGTGCTTGCACCATCAGGTCCTCAATGGATGCATCCGATGCCTGCGTATGTGCACTGGCATTGAAAGTACAGACAGTCATTTTTGTCCTTCGTTTTGGCAGCCTAGTTTGTCCCTGAGATTTTATCAGCCTCTCCTTCCTCATCCTTCTCAACGCTGCCGTATTGGTGGCTCCTTCAGGGTCAGGGGAATGAGACCCATTGTATTTAGTGGTTTTGGCATATCGAATACGCCATGGATAGCTTGCCAGGCTCTGCTGTGCAGGCAGGACACTCTCGGTAGCTTGCCAGGCTCTCTTGAGAGGGATAGAGGCTTTTAGGGTGGCCTCTAATAATCCTTGCTGGTGTTCCCATGGTTCAAACCATATTTGAACCCCATCAAATATGGTGCAGTAATCTTGTATTAAGTGTTTTATTATGTGGGCCGCAAAGCAGCCGCGCGGTCCAGAAAGCATCCTCAAGCGTGGGGGAAGCTGGGTAGTGGAGGTAGTGGAGGTAACTGAGGTCTGCTGGCTTGAATATAACTAGAATTTAGTTAATGTTTGTTGAATGTGTGAATGCTTTGCTAACACTATTTTCTTTCAGATATATGAGGAAGGATGCTGCCTTTAATTTATACCAAAGAGAAGCTGTATCAGCACAAGCAGCAGCAGTCATTTGCTGGGTGTATTCTATCAATTCTGTCATGCAGGCAGCTGCTATGGAACTCACTATGTATTGCAGTACATGCAACTGGGTGCATCAAAGTTACCGATCTGCCTGACTACTGAAATAGGGAATGCATTTGTACTCTCTACAATGAGTACCAAACAAATAAATAATAATTAATTAATAACTGACCTTTTTTAGCATGCAAAAACCGAGAATTCTTTTTACTGTTTGGCTTTTTGTTTGTTTGGGGGTCACATCTATTGGTGATTAGGCTTACTCCTGACTCCATGCTCAGGGATCACTCCTGGTGGGCTTGGGGGACACATGGGAGTGCCAAGAATTGAACATGGGTCATCTGTGTGCAGGGCAAGCACCCTACCCACTCTACTTTCACTCCAGCCCTACGAAAACCAATTATTGTTAACCCATGGATATTAAAACATTAAAAAAATCCTAGATTGTGTTGAATTACCTCTAAAAATGATAAAATTTGAATTACAATAAAAACATTGATGTAAACAAAATAGCACTGCATTGTAGCACTGTCCTCCTGTTGTTCATCAATTTGCTCGAGTGGGCACCAGTAACATTTCCACTGTGAGACTTATTGTTACTGTTTTTGGCACATCGAATACACCACAAGGAGCTTGCCAGGCTCTGCTGTGCAGGCGGGATAGTCTCAGTAGCTTACCGGGCCCTCTGCAAGGGACGAAGGAATCAAACCTGGGTCAGCCGCATGCAAGACAAATGCCTCACCCGCTGTGCTAGCTCTCCAGCCAAAATAAGTCATTTTAATTTTTTCTGACTGCCCTCTCACTGTGGCTACAAAATCAAGCAGTATTATCACTGAGAACAGTCCCTAAGCTCCCCAGGTATGGCTTGGGAGACCTGGAAGAAACTATCCTCCCGTTGTTCATCGATTTGCTCGAGCGGGCCCAGTAACATATCCATTGGAGACTTTGTTGTTACTGTGTTTGGCATATCGAATACATCACGGGGAGCTTGCCAGGCTCTGCCGTGGGGGCGAGATACTCTCGGTAGCTTGCCAGGCTCTCCGAGAGGGGCGGAGGAATCGAACTCGGGTCGGCCATGTTGGCTGCGTGCAAGGCAAACGCCCTACCGCTGTGCTATTGCTCCAGCCCTACCTGGAAGAAAAACAAACAAAAATCTAATTCAAAGCAATCAGGTCCATTTTTCTCTGCATCTCTATCTACCCTATCCTGAATTTTAAGTTGTTAATATTATTCTTAAACAACAGGTTCCCTTCTCTTTTATTTAGATTTTTGTTGTTGCTCTGGGGATCATACTAGTGCTGCTTGGGTCTTACTAGTGCCAGGGCCTACACACTGTGTTCCAGCCTGCTGGGCTATCTTTCCAGCTTCCCATTACCCCCTCTTTATTGATTCTACTTTAGTAGACTCCAAAATTACAATCCCTTCTTTTGGTTTGTTTTTGCTGTTGGTTTTTGGGGAGAAAGGGCAGGGAACGGTGCTGGGCCACACCTGGTGGTGCTCAGGACTTATTCCTGGCTCAGTCTTCAGGGATCACTTCTGGCAGTGCTCAAGGGACCGTAGGGAGTGCTGGGGATGGAACCAGGTCAGCTGTGTGCGAGGCAAGTGCCCTACCCTCTACAATATATCTCTGGCCCCTACAATCACTTAAGTAGCATTTTCATCTTTTCTCAAACTTCAATACATATGAAACAGGAAGCACTAAAAGTACAATTTATAAACCGCCCAAAACTTGAAAAAGAATGTTTGTTGGGCCAGGGTTTTTTTTTTGGGGGGGGGGGGGGGGCGGGGGGCTCTGACCTTAGGGATCACTCCTGGCAGTACTATGTGGTGCTGGGGATCCAACCCAGGACAGACATGTGCAAGACAAGCGCTCTACCCGCTGTACTATCTCTCCAGTTCCAATCCTCAAAAAATTCCTACTCACGTCTCAAAATTCAACAGATGCTGTTTTATATAACTGATACCTGAACAGCTTTAAGTCTCTCTCTTTTTCACTGTCCCCCTCCCTTCTCACTGCAGAGCTAGGGTAGAGCCCAGAGACTCTCCCACTTTCACACAGGTGAGACATGTGTTCTAGCAATAAGTTAAGAAAACTTAGCAATAAGATAAATCATAAATTTAACGTCAACATGATGGGAAAAGATATTTTCCCATAAAGTTGGAAAATGTTACAGAGGGGTTAAGGTATTTGCCTTGTGCCTGGCTAACCCCAGTTTGATCCCCAGGTGGGTGTCCCCCACCCTCGACAAATTTTTTTTTTAATAAAAATGAAGTTAAGAGTGAATGAATTTTTTTAACTAAACAAATCCAGAATAACAGCAGTTGTTGCACAACTAAAAGAAGTTTTTAAATCCTGACTTTAGATTTTTAGGAATTATTTCAGACGAAAAAAAAATCAGGAAATGAGATTACTTGTCAAGCCAAGGTTGGTTTCTCGACACTGAGAGGAACTGATCTCTGAACTGCAATACTTGAACTGGGATGGATTTTAAAAACTTGTATCTAAGATTTATAGATTTATTTCCAATTAAGTTTAAATTATTTCAAACTAACAATAAAATTTTTTGTTCTTTTTGGTCACATTCTGTGAGTCTCAAGGTACCATGAGGGAGCAGGGATTGAACCTGAGCCTCCTGAATGCAAAGAATGCACTCTAGTCTGTTGAGCTAATGCTCTGTTCCCATAAGTGAAACATTTTTCTTTAATTTTTAAAACTCTTTTTATTATAATTTAGATGATGTTTACAATAGTGCTAATGCATTTTATGTTTTGATGTACAGTTACTGGTCACCACCCAAGTACCCAGGACCTTCATGGGTTGTTTTCTTTTTTTAAAAAATTACTATAGTTTAGGCCATGTGTTTACAATAGTGTTGACAACTATGGTTTTGGTGTATACCCTTATCTCACCATCACGAAAGTACACAAGACCCTCCCCACCAATCTCCCTGTGTTACTTTCAATCCACCTTCTCATTCCTCTCCCCGTCCACCCCCTTTTCCCGCCCCCCACATTTGATATTCTCAATGCTGTAATCCTGGGTCAAGGGCATGTGTCAACTGGTAATGTGTTGGTAGGTTGGTAAATTGGTAAAACCTTGTTTGGTTTCTCTAGATACCTTAGATGGGTGAGGTCATTTGTCCTTCTCGTTGTCCTTCTCCTTTTAGTTTACTTTGCTCAACATGATACCCTCAAGCTATATCCAAGCCCTACTTTTTGTCATCTATCCTCAAAACACAAAACCATTAATTCAGCTATGTTCACTGAAGCACTTAGTACAATGGAAACAATCCAAATGTCCATTGATGGATAAAAGAAGTTGTGGTGATAAAGATCTCTCTCTCTCTCTCTCTTTCTCTCTCTTCTCTCTCTCTCTCTCTCTGTTACACACACAGAGAGAAAGACAGAGAGAAGAATACTAAGCAGCCACAAGAACAAATAAAAGCATAACCAACATACTTTTATGTGAATTTATCCATACCACTAGAATTGACATGGCTGCAGTTTCAGAAGCTCAAGAGCTGAGACAGTTTCTGATAACCTTGACTTTCCATAAAAGGTGAGTCTTACACGAGCAGACAATTACGCAACCAACAAAAACAGAGAAGTCAGAATCTTTACATGAAATGACAGCTTGGTATTTTATCACACATGATTTTACAAAAGTATGTATTCATACATTTGGACCATAACAGCCGCCCACTATTAGTCACTGCCCTTGAGAAGTTCACTATCTAAAGAGCAATGATAAATCACTCAACCAGATACTGTAGTCTAAGGTGATTCAGTATAACATACAATATAAACTACTGAGGAGTAAATTCCTCTGGCCAGCTCATTCTGATATATATATATATATGTATATATATATATATCATCTAGAGCAAGGATACTTAAACTTCTTCCATGCTAGACACTCTTTGACCTGTACAGTTTTCAGTTGACTCTGGGGATACAGGTACATAAAGTGAGTGTATGAACATTTGTTAATAATAAAATCATAAAAATTAATTTGAAAAAAATCATTGTTACTTTAAAATGCTAGGATCTATAACACTGCTAAAGGGTGACCCATGAATCAGAAGGACTAACCTAGTTGTCAGAAACTGAATCTCAGATTCTAAATCTACTCAATGAGAGTTTTCATTTTAACAAAACCCTTAATCCCAACATATAATTAGAAATTTGGAAGCACTGATGAAGCACATAACTGAAAATCAGTAAGTAAAAGTCACAGCTACTTTTAAGATCTTCAGGTCCCACCCTGAATTTTACAAGTTCAACCCCTCTTTTCACAGATTAAGGATAACCTGGAAGATACCACTGACAGAATATGAGAAATAAGGGGATAAAATTACAAAAAGTGACAGTTGTGTAGAACCTTTTCATAGCACCAAATTTACCCTGTATCAGTTTAGATAAGCATAAGGTCTCACCATAGCACCAAAAATTGAACAGTAACCAATGCTCATAAGTTTGCCTCCACTAACTAGACAACAAATTCCTAGAGGACCAGGAGCCTAGTTTTATTTATTTATTATATTTTTGCTTTGGGGGTCACACCCAGTGATGCTCAGGGGTTACTACTGACTCTGCGCTCAGGAATTATTCCTGGCAGTGCTTGGGGGACCATATGGAATGCCGGGGATTAAACTCAGGTCGGCCACGTGCAAGGCAAACACCCTACCTGCTGTACTATAGCTCCGGCCCAGGAGTCTAGTTTTAAACACATATATAACTGAAAACTGAATAACCCTAAGTCACTAACACTGAGTATTGTGAGACATGTATCACAAGACAGTCTCCCATCTGGAAAAGCTAAAATTAAAATGTAACAGCATTTTTATTAAAAAAAAAAAAAAGTAAAGCCTCCTCCATTTTATAACATCCCTTTCACCAAGAAGATCTAAGAGCAGAGGCTTAACTAACCCACGTTCCCAATAGTGAATGTCTTTCTAGTCTCTATTCAAACTCACTTCCAGGGAACCCGACAACAGGGAGAAAGGTTAGAGAGAATGAAGGGAGAGCACAAATGACAGAACACCTGAGAGTTCTTGAGTTCATGAAAGTACAGAGATATCAATGGAAAGCCAAGGCATAGCAAAATACAGCAACCCTAGAAGAGAGCATGCTGCCTCTAGCAATGCAACCCTAGAAGAGAATATGCTACATCTAGCAATGTAGTTTTAGGGAAAATGCTAAAAAGGGGTGGGGGTGGGGTTACTCCTGGAGTGCTCAGAGAACTACGTAGTTAGGGGCATCAAACCTGGGGCTCCCCCATGCCAAGCATGCCCTCCTGCCTTCCAGACCATCCCCTCAGTCCATCCAGCAACTATTCTTTCCGTTTTTTTGCCCGTGTGTACCAGACAGTTCACAATTCGCACCTAAGAACATCTCAAAGACTCCTTAGATCCAGAAACATCCCCCCCCCCCTTTATTCAGCTGATTACAGGCAATTTATGATCCAACAATTCACCGAAAACAAACTGCATGAATTCTAGGCATTATTCTCCAGACAAATCATTGGTCTTCTATTTGCAGGCTTCTTCCATTAAGAGGCTAACCACCCCATCCAACATGCTGGTCATTGGCCACGTGTGACTGACTTTTGATATATATCACTAGCTCACCCTGAGATGGAGGGGAAATGGGAACTGTGAAGACTTGGTAGGAAAAAAAAAATGATGTAAGGGGGCTGGAGCAACAGCACAACGGGTAGGGCGTTTGCCTTGCACGTGGTCGACCCGGGTTTGATTCCCAGCATCCCATATGGTCTCGTGAGCACCACAAGGTGTAATTTCTGAGTGCACAGCAAGGAGTAATCCCTGAGCATTGCCGGGTGTGACCCAAAAAGAAAAAAAAATGTAAAATTATCTAGCATTTTTCCTTTTTTTTAAAAAATAAACAATGATTACATATTATTTTAGACTGATGAAGTAGAACTAAACAAGGTTAATTTCACCCCTTTCTTTTTAGTATTTAAGGTGATTACTGGAAAACTTATATGGCTTGCACTGGGCAGTGCTAGACCAATTCCCGGTCATTCTTCAAAGTCTAGTTTCAACACATCTGCTTCCAAAGAGCTTCCCCCAATAACTGCAAGTGGAAATAAATCGTTTCTGCCTTGTCCCGCAATTCTCCTCTCTTATTCACACTCATAAAGAACTGGACCAATCTTATCTTCTTAAGAAATATACCTGTCACAGTTGTGCCATATAATGGAACTGAGGACAGAAACAAACTAGGTCACCAGAAGTTTTCCTTCTACACCTTAAAGTGCACTAGGGTGACGTTATTTAGCCTGTGAGTTTAATTTCCCGATGACTATATTCACAATTCTTCGTTTTCATTTTTCTCCTTAGAGACTAAAGTTCACATCTACTAATGCCTGTGTTACTTTTAGCCAGTGCCAAGGAGTTGCAGGCGTACAACGCGTGGAACAAGTAAATCTGAAACTACTTACTACACCTGGTCAGGATGCACTAGTAGTTTTAGATTTACTCGTTCCTGGACAAGCCGCTAAAAGTTTGTTTCCTCTGGCATGCCTTGCATGTGGAAGAGGCCTTGGATTCTGTCGCCAGCAACCCCATCCAAAAGTTCCTCTTTTTTATAATTTTTCTTATGAAGCTGTCCCCATATGTGCAGTGCGGATATCAAACCATTTCAAAAGCATAAGCGTTTCCCAAAGATGCAGGCATCAGGGTTTACTGACACCCACCAATAATTTTATTAGCGTTCCTCCCCACAGCCTGGATTATGAATCGGGAAAGCACGCAAAATAGGTTTGGGAGCCCCAAGAGCAAATGCCATTCACCACCGCATTCCAAAACCCAGGAACTCCGGGGCTGGGGGCGAGGCTCAGTCAGCAGCTGCAGGGCGCCAGCCTCGTACTTGCGGGGGAGTACGAGAGTAGGGAGACCCGGCTGGATTCCATCCCCCGCACCTCTCGCAAAACAACAACAAACCCGAAGCTGGGACCACCGAACTGCGGAGGCGGAGCCGAGGAGGAAAAGAGGCAAGACTTGGGGGGCGGGGGAGAGTGACAACTGGTGCAAACTGTGGGGAGAGCCAAATGAAGTGTGTATATATATTTAAAAAAAAAAAAAACTTGGACGAAACATTTCACTACGCCTGGGCGGGTGTGTCAGCTCCAGAACCCTCCAGCCGAGGTGGCCGCGATCATTTCCCAGGGGTCTTTTCCCACGCCCGAGGGTCCGAACTGCAGAGCGAGGGACATTGCATCCTCCAAACTTCCTCCCCGGCCGACTTGAACTCTCCGGTCCGGGGACGCCGACCCACGCCAGCCCCGAAGCCAACCCTCTCCGGCAGATTTCGAATGCCCGGAGAAGCAGGGGTTGGGGGTGGGGGATAAATAACATCCAACCGTGGCCCAGCAGCTGGACAGACGCCCCAGGTCCCTTCGCGTCCCGCCTGAGCCCCCCACCCCGTGCGCTCGGAGGGGACCTGGCCAGCCAGAGGGGGCGGAGCAGGGCTGCCGGCCACCTTCGCCGACCGGCCCTCGCGCCCCCCGCCGGCGCCTGGCGTGGGCCCCGGGGAGCCGGCGGTGGGCTGAGGACGGGGCCGAGTCCCGGGAGCGAGAATCCGCCCGGGCTCTCTCACTCACCAGCCGTCGTCGCTCGGGCTTGGCAGTGGCAGAATCTCCTCTCCTTCCGCCATTGCTGTTGACGTCCACGTCACTTTGCCGAAAAGTGGCGCCGAGACCCACGGGCAGAGCCAGTGTCGTAAAAAGATCCTCGGCCGGCCCGGACGGTTCTTCGGGAAGGAAGGAAGGAAGGAAGGAAGGAAGGGGGGGAGGCAGGCGCTGGGGAGGACGGCGGCGTCACCACGACGACCCCAGGTGGACAAGGCAGTTTCGGGGAGGAGACTGAGTGGAAAGCGCTTGGGTTTCCCCGCCCTCCTCCGCCCTATGTCAAAGACTACATGTCCCAGCATGCCGCGGGCCGGGCGGGGGCGGAGCCCGGCAGGGGGCGGGGCCTGGTGCGGGCACGCGGACCCCGGGGAGGCTCCTGGGTCTCCAGCGTCGCTTTTCTTAGGGGCGGGGCGGGAGTGGGGGAGGCGGGGGGAAACGACTCATCGCTTCTTCCCTTCCAGCTTGGCTTCAAATTTAGCCGGCAGGATGGAGAGGGGTAACTCGTGGAAAGAGGAAGGGGAGATGGAAGTTGCCCCGGGAAGGCGGTGTGACGAGATAACCACACTTAAGTCATTTCCTTCAGCGACAATAGAGTTGACGGAAAAGAGTGGGATGTAAGGAAAAGGGCGTGCCCCCCCCCCTTGGAGGGCATCCTCAAAAAGTAGAAGTGGAGGAAAAATATTTTGAGCCTGAAGACTTAAAAAAATGGGCACTGGTGGATGGATGGGTATTTGATTATAGTATAATTGAAACCCAAGCACAAAACTTTGTAAGTCTACAACTGTACCTCATGGTGTTTCACTAATAAAAAAATTTTTTTTAAATGGGACAAGGCGGGTGGGAGGGAGTGTCAGCCTTCAGTAAGAGAAGTGTAAGCAAGCCAAGATGCATTTATTTGGGAAGAGCAAAGAATTACAATTTAAATACAGATTTAGGCACGAACCAGTCCCCAGGAGGGGCTCAAGTGTGTGTGTGTGTGTGTGTGTGTGTGTGTGTGTGTGTGTGTTGAAGGATGGAGTGGGTGTAAGGTTCTTAGGGAAGGAGAAGGAAAGATGTGGTCATGGTCACATGAGAGAGGCACATAGTCATTTAAAATGATCAGGTGGAGGGATCACAAAGTAGAAGGTGAAAGTTCATGTTTATTGGTTCTTCCAAACAGGATATAACCCTTCTTCTTGACTTCTTGGAATGTTGGCAGTGTGGCAGAGTCCAGGGTCAGATTCCATTTAAAGAGGACAGTAAAGCAGTTCTTTCTGGGGTGGCTTTCTTTGGTCCTATTTTGAAATGGCTTTCGGTCTGCTACTTTTCACAAAAGTAAAGGAAGTATGTTCCAGCGTCATGTTTTAATAACTGTGTCTTCCTAACGAACTGGAAGGTTTAGTCCTAAGTTAGAGTTCTAGAACTTCTGGTCTGGAAAGAAGGCTCCTACAGCTAGCTTGCACTTTATTTGCACATAGGAGGCAGATTCGATCCCGGTGGTCTTTGCTGGTTTGGGAGCAGGATGGTTGGGAAAAGGATTTACAGGAGGCCAGAAACAGGCATATGGAATACACTGTAAGAAGGCAGCAGGACTCATTTGTGGAGTATAAAACAACATAACATGAGGCTGACACCTAAGGACAGTAGATACACGGGACAGATAGATTGCTCCATAGCTGGAAGCCTGCCTCATGAGCAAAGGGGAGAAGGCAGCTGGAATAGAGAAGGGATCACTAAGAAAAAGATGACTGGAGGAATCGGTCGGGATGGGAGATATGTGCAGAAAGTAGATAAAGACCAAACATGATAACCTTTCAGTGTCTGTACTGCAAACCATAATGCCCAAAAGTAGAGAGAGATTATGGGGAAAGCATGTCTGCCATGGAGGGAGGCAGAGAGAGGGTGGGAAAGGGGGGTTATACCGGAGATATTAGTGGTGGGGAATGTGCACTGGTGGAGGAATGGGTGTTTGATCATTGTGTGATTGTAACCCAACCATGAAAGCTTATAACTATCTCACGGTGACTCAATAAAATTTAAAAAAAAAAAGAAGGCAGCAGGGAAGCTGGAGAGAGTCTGCACCGGAGTTGAGGCATTAGATGGCCTTAGAACAGAGGGACTTGCTTGAGGCCGACAGTTGCAGCATTGTCGATCACGATTTTGTACTTCTTTTTCCTGATGTGATTTTCCATAGAGGGCAGAGTTCCCACTGTGCCCAGAGTAGTATGGTGTTCTGAGAGCAGGATGTGCTCAACCAATCTGCATAACTATGCTCAACATAAATGCTTTTGTAGTCGATAGTGCCCAGCACTGCCTTGTTGTACCCACCACCAACACCACCACCACCAACATCAGCACCACCACCAACTATCACTGCCAGGAGTAGACATGAGCACCTGCAGGATGTAGCCCCAAAATCACCAGCAAACACAAAAACTCTAGAAATCTAGACCGCTTTAAAAAGAGTTTCAAGGAGGAAGAGCTATATTTCTTCTACATCCATCCCACCTCTACTTCACTCTGCGTGGAATGTCACATTAACCTACATATTTAAGCCGGATCCTTATCATCACAAAAATATGGCCCCTTATTTCCACTTGGCCATTCCCAAGTCTATAGGGTGAACACAAACTCAGGAGCATAAAACAAGGTAAATGATTTGTTTGCCTTTGAAATCAACACTTCTGAAGTGGAGTTGCATATAACAGTATCACTAAAGAAAACTAAATTATGATATTGATTGGGGGGAGGGGTGGAATATGGAAACACTGGAGGAGGAAGTTGATACCGGTAGTGGAATTGATGTTGGCATATGCCTAAAACCCAACTATTATTAACTTTGTAAATCACTTTAATCACAAAATGCAAATGAAAAAAGAAAATGATATTGGATGAATAAAACATTAGATTAGATTAGATTAGGTAAAGGATGATATCATTTTTCTTTGGTGTTACAAGTACTACCTATAGCAGGCAAAGAGCTGGGCTCCATTCTGATTTGTGCAGAAATAAATAGTTTAAAGGGAGAGAAAGAAGAGGCAACACACTGGAGTAAGAGTGAAAAATTACAAAGAAATGGTCAGTGTTAATGTTATTAGAGTTGCTGTGTGTACAGGATGACAAATTTTGAAAAAGTATCTTCTCAGACTGGGAGGACTCTACCCTTCCCCAGGATTACATTGTAAAGGAGTGGCGCTCAGGTCCTTGAGAAAGTTGCTTCTGAGTTATAAGAGATACAAATTCACAATCTTCTAGTAAATGTTCCAAGGAAGAGAGGTCAAGGACATTTATCAAGTGTTGATGAGGGAAAAATAATAGTAAATTGTTCTGGAACGCCCCCCCCAAATAATAAAGCCCACTAATTCTTCTGGAAAGCCCCCTTCTAGCGTTTTAATGAAGACTAGGTTAATGGCACTCCTGGGAATATATCCCAGAGAGGCAAAAAAGTATAGTCGAAGTGACATCTGCACTTGTTTGTTCATTGCAGCACTTTTTACAATAGCCAGAATCTGAAATGGGACTATCTTAAACTAAGAAGCTTCTGCACCTCCAAAGAAACAGTGACCAAAATACAAAGACAGTCTACAGAATGGGAAAGGATATTCACCGAATACACATCTGACAAGGGGTTGATATCCAGGATATACAAAATACTGGTTAAACTCCACAAGAAGAAAACATCCAACCCCATCCAAAAATGGGGCAATGAAATGAACAGAAACTTTCTCAAAGAAGAAATCCGAATGGCAAAAAAGCACATGAGAAAATGCTCTACATCATTAATCATCAGGGAGATGCAGATCAAAACCACAATGAGATACCATCTCACACCTCAGAGACTGGCCCACATTCAAAAGAACAAAAGCAACCGATGCTGGCGTGGATGTGGCGAGAAAGGGACACTCCTTCACTGTTGGTGGGAATGTCCACTGGTTCAGCCCTTCTGGAAAACAGTATGGACGATCCTCAAAAAATTAGAAATTGAGCTCCCATTTGACCCAGCAATACCACTCCTGGGAATATATCCCAGAGAGGCAAAAATGTATAGTCGAAGTGACATCTCCACTTGTTTGTTCATTGCAGCCCTCTTTACAATAGCCAGAAACTGGAAGAAACCTGAATGCCCAAGAACAGATGACTGGTTAAAGAAACTTTGGTACATCTACACAATGGAGTACTATGTAGCTCTTAGAAAAGATGAAGTCATGAAATTTACATACAAGTGGTACAATATGGAAAGTATCATGCTAAGCGAAATGAGTCAGAAAGAGAGGGATAGACATAGAAAGATTGCATTCATCTGGGGGATATAAAGTAACAAAGTATGAGATTAATACCCAAGAATAGCTGAGATCAGCACCAGGAGGATTACTCCATAACTTAGAGGCCAGCCGGGTATCCTAGAGGAAAGGGCTATTCAGATAGAGAAGGGAGCACCAAATAAAGGATGTTTGGAGGATCCTCCCAGGAGGGGAGATGCATGTCGAAAGTAGACTATGGACTGAACATGTTTGCCACTCAATGCCTCTTTTGCAGACCACAACACCCAAAAGGAGAGAGAGAACACAGGGGATTGCCCTGCCACAGAGACGGGGGGATGGGGGGATAGGGGTGGGAGGGATATTATCCATGGTGGTGGAAAATGGGCACTGGTGGAGGGATGGGTATCTGATCATTGTATAATTGAAACCAAAGCACAAAAAATTGTAAATCTACAACTTTAAAAAAAATAAAATAAAATAAAGGGGAAAAAAAAAAAAAAAAGAGATACAAATTCACAATCTTCTAGTAAATGTTCCAAGGAAGAGAGGTCAAGGACATTTATCAAGTGTTGATGAGGGAAAAATAATAGTAAATTGTTCTGGAACGCCCCCCCCAAATAATAAAGCCCACTAATTCTTCTGGAAAGCCCCCTTCTAGCGTTTTAATGAAGACTAGGTTAATGGCACTCCTGGGAATATATCCCAGAGAGGCAAAAAAGTATAGTCGAAGTGACATCTGCACTTGTTTGTTCATTGCAGCACTTTTTACAATAGCCAGAATCTGAAATGGGACTATCTTAAACTAAGAAGCTTCTGCACCTCCAAAGAAACAGTGACCAAAATACAAAGACAGTCTACAGAATGGGAAAGGATATTCACCGAATACACATCTGACAAGGGGTTGATATCCAGGATATACAAAATACTGGTTAAACTCCACAAGAAGAAAACATCCAACCCCATCCAAAAATGGGGCAATGAAATGAACAGAAACTTTCTCAAAGAAGAAATCCGAATGGCAAAAAAGCACATGAGAAAATGCTCTACATCATTAATCATCAGGGAGATGCAGATCAAAACCACAATGAGATACCATCTCACACCTCAGAGACTGGCCCACATTCAAAAGAACAAAAGCAACCGATGCTGGCGTGGATGTGGCGAGAAAGGGACACTCCTTCACTGTTGGTGGGAATGTCCACTGGTTCAGCCCTTCTGGAAAACAGTATGGACGATTCTCAAAAAATTAGAAATTGAGCTCCCATTTGACCCAGCAATACCACTCCTGGGAATATATCCCAGAGAGGCAAAAATGTATAGTCGAAGTGACATCTGCACTTGTTTGTTCATTGCAGCCCTCTTTACAATAGCCAGAAACTGGAAGAAACCTGAATGCCCAAGAACAGATGACTGGTTAAAGAAACTTTGGTACATCTACACAATGGAGTACTATGTAGCTCTTAGAAAAGATGAAGTCATGAAATTTACATACAAGTGGTACAATATGGAAAGTATCATGCTAAGCGAAATGAGTCAGAAAGAGAGGGATAGACATAGAAAGATTGCATTCATCTGGGGGATATAAAGTAACAAAGTATGAGATTAATACCCAAGAATAGCTGAGATCAGCACCAGGAGGATTACTCCATAACTTAGAGGCCAGCCGGGTATCCTAGAGGAAAGGGCTATTCAGATAGAGAAGGGAGCACCAAATAAAGGATGTTTGGAGGATCCTCCCAGGAGGGGAGATGCATGTCGAAAGTAGACTATGGACTGAACATGTTTGCCACTCAATGCCTCTTTTGCAGACCACAACACCCAAAAGGAGAGAGAGAACACAGGGGATTGCCCTGCCACAGAGACGGGGGGATGGGGGGATAGGGGTGGGAGGGATATTATCCATGGTGGTGGAAAATGGGCACTGGTGGAGGGATGGGTATCTGATCATTGTATAATTGAAACCAAAGCACAAAAAATTGTAAATCTACAACTTTAAAAAAAGTAAAATAAAATAAAGGGGGGAAAAAAAAAACAATAGCCAGAATCTGGAAAAAACCTGAGTGCCTGAGAACAGATGACTGGTTAAAGAAACTTTGGTACATTTACACAATGGAGTACTATATAGCTATTAGAAAAGACGAAGTCATGAAATTTACATACAAGTGGTACTACATGGAAAGCATCATGCTAAGCGAAATGTGTCAGAAAGAGAAGGATCGATATAGAAATATTGCATTCATCTGGGGAACATAAAGTAACAGAATAGGAGACTAACACCCAAGAATAGCTGAGATAAGTACCAGGAGGTTTACTCCATGGTTTGGAGGCCAGTCACACATGCTAGGGGAAAAGGCAGCTCAGATAGAGAAGGGAGCACCAAATAGAGGGTATTGGGAGGATCCTCTCAGGATGGGAGAAGCCTGCTGAAAGAAGACTATAGATCGAACATGATTGCCACTCAATGCCTCTTTTGCAAACCACAGCACCCAAAAGGAGAGAGAGAACAAAAGGGAATGCCCTGCCACAGAAGCAAGGTGGGATGGGGGAGATGGGGGGTGGGAGGGATACTGGGATCCGTGGTGGTGGAAATTGGGCACTGATGGAGGGATGGGTACTTAATCATTGTATAATTGAAACTCAAGCACAAAAATTTGTAAGTCTACAACTGTACCTCTTGGTTTGTCACTAATAAAAATTTAAAAAAAAAGAAAACTAGGTTAATGGAGGGGAAGGATGGGAAGATAAGATCTTCTTAGACATACACTTTATTTTACCAGAAACTCCACTAAAGTTTGGGCAAGTGTCTTATTGTAAGGGATTTAACAGTCATATTATGCCCCAAATTCTGCAGTTTCCACATATACATTTGTGGGATAGGAGCAAATGGCTTTAGTTATACGTTTAATATTTTCCTCCTCTCTCCCTTCTTTCTTCCTCCCTTCTTTCTTCCTTCCTTCCTTCCTCCCTTCTTTCCTTCCTCCCTCCCTTCCTCCCTCCCTCCCTCCCTCCCTTCCTTATTTCCTTCCTTTTTTCCTTCCATCCTCCCTCCCTTCCTTCCTCCCTCCCTCCCTGTCTCTCTCCCTCCCTCTCATTTTTGGGTCACACCTAGCCATGCTCAAGACTTATTACTGGGACTGGAGTGATAGCACAGCGGGTAGGGCGCTTGCTTTGCACGCAGCCAACCTGGGTTCTATTCCCAGCATCCCATATGCTCCCCCAAGCACTGCCAGGAGTGATTCCTGAGTGCAGAGTCAGGAGTAACCCCTGAGCATCACTGGGTGTGACCCAAAAAACAAACAAACAAAAAAAAAGACTTATTCCTGTCTGCACACAGGGATCACTCCTGGTGAGGTTGCCTTGCCAGAGATTTAACCCAGGTCGACCATATGCAAGGCTAG
The DNA here is from genome assembly GCF_029834395.1 of Sorex fumeus. Taxonomy (NCBI): domain Eukaryota; kingdom Metazoa; phylum Chordata; class Mammalia; order Eulipotyphla; family Soricidae; genus Sorex; species Sorex fumeus. The sequence continues at coordinate 422,381 of NW_026606098.1, read as the reverse complement.
GGCCGTACCTGCTATACTATCACTCAGGCTCCTAAAATCATATTTCTTAAAAACTGAGAAGTGGCTATATAGGTGCTTAGTATTTTTTCTGGAGTATATTATTTCATAATTTAAATCATTTGAGGGATTACAGGGTGGTGGGGAAATATATCAAAAGGCTGGAGCATGTGACTTACCTGTACTAGGCCCTAAAGGCCCATAAGTACCACAAGGCCTGCAGCACCCCTGGTACAGAATAATATTACCATACTTGCCTTCCAAAGTATTAAAATTGTTGGGTTTGGTTTTGCTTCTTTGGTTGGTTTGGGGACCAAACTTGTGCTAAGAGGCTTCTCATGACTTGGTGCTTAGGGCTCTCAGTGCTTGGGTGACCATGAAGTGCTGGGCATTGAACTTGAGGCTCATGCAAATGAAGCCATGTGCTCCTGTCCTTTGAGCTATTCCCACCTTTAAAATACTTTTTAAAATTTTTTTATTTTATAAGTTAGTTCACAATATTTGTTTACATTTAGTGTTCAAACACCAATTCTACCACCATTACACCATCCCACCACCAAATTCGGGATGTTTTCATCCCAAGCCCCAATCCCTGTCTCAAAATACGATAGAAATAATATATTTCATATTGTCTGTTATGAAGAACTGCTGAACATGCTTACAAAAAAGTGTTCATACAGGAAACAGTGTGAAGATTGTTTTATTATGGCAGGAGCCATTAAGACATTCTATAGTATGTTACTAACATGTTGTTAAAGTTTGGGTGATGTGATCTGAAGTGATAGCACAGCAGGTAGGGCATTTACCTTTCATGAGGCCAACCTGACCAACCCGAGTTCGATTCCTCTGCTCCTCTTGGAGAGCCTGGCAAGCTACCTAGAGTATCTCACCCACACGGCAAAGCCTGGCAAGCTACCCGTGACATATTCGATATGCCTAACACAGTAACAAGTCTCACAATGGAGACATCACTGGGCCCGCTTGAGTAAATTGATGAACAATGGGAGGACAGTTGACAGTTGACATATATATCTGAAAATATGTATATATGCATATATATATTTCCCTCTATGATTTGTTGCCTACTGTCTGAATTCCATCAAATATGGTGTGGTAATTATGGAGAATGGATAGGGAGTGTCTTATAATGTATCGCGCTGTCCAGGAATAGGTTCACTCATAGGTGAGGCTTGGCTTGAGTGTGTGGGGAGTGGCCTTGAGTATGGCGGCGGTTGGGTTGTGGAGGTTTTCGGTTGCTAGAACTGGATCCCTTGGGGCGGAGAGGGCTCTCACCCGCCTCATCTGGGGCACCTCAAGTGAAACAGGCTGGCAGAGAGTCCGGGCTTGGCTATGGGGCCTCATGTTATGCTCCCTCACAGGAGAAGTAGCCATGTGATCTGGATGGTGGCCGATGATGAGATTATCTGGCCCACCATTGAAAATTTTTTTTTTGTTTTTGCTTTTTGGGTCACACCTGGAGATGCACAGGGGTTACTCCTGGCTCTGCACTCAGGAATTATTCCTGGTGGTGCTCAGGGGACCATATGAGATGCTGGGAATCGAACCTGGTTTGGCCGCGTGCAAGGCAACGCCTTATTTGATGTGCTATTGCTCCAGCCCCACCATTGAAATTATTATTATTTTTTTGGCTTCTGGGTCACACCCAGCAATGCTCAGGGGTTATTCCTGTCTTTGCACTCAGAAATTACTCTTGGCAGTGCTTGGGGGACCACATGGGATGCCGGGGATTGAACTCAGGTCAGCCGCATGCAAGACAAACGCCCTACCCACTGTGCTATCACTCTGGCCCCTGAAATTCTTAATTAATGTGGGGAAAATACTTATTCTCAATTTATGCTAATTTTCTACTCTCAAAGATGTTTCACTTCTTCGTCTACTAAAGGACTATAGAACATTTCCTAGCTGGACATAAGGGTTTTTTTGGGGAGAGAGGATGTATTTTGTTTTCTGTTTGTTTGGGGGCCACATTCATTGCTTCTCAGGAGTTACTCCTGATTCTGCACTCAGGAACTACTCCTGGTGGTACTTGCGGGACCATATGGTATGTCAGAGATCAAACTCAGGTTGTTTGCATGCAAGGCAAATACCCTACCTATTGTACTATCCCTCCAGCCCCTGGATATAATTATTTATGAAGGTAGCTTTGTGGGAATTTAAAAAAAATTTTTATTAGTGAAAAACCATGAGGTACAGTTGTAGACTTACAAATTTTTGTGCTTGGGTATCAATTATACAATTATCGAGTACCCATTCCTCCACCAGTGCCCATTCTCCACCACCACTGATCCCAGAATCCCTCTCACCCCCCACTTCCCCATCCCACCCTGCCTCTGTGGCAGGGCATTCCCTTTTGTTCTCTCTCTCCTTTTGGGTGCTGTGGTTTGCAAAAGAGGCATTGAGTGGCAATCATGTTCAGTCTATATTCTACTTTCAGCATGCATCTCCCATCCGGGAGGATCCTCCCAACACCCTTTGCTTGGTGCTCCCTTCTCTATCTGAGCTGCCTTTTCCCCTAGCGTGTGCGGCTGGCCTCCAAGCCATGGAATAAACTTCATGGTACTAATCTCGGCTATTCTTGGTGTTAGTCTCCTATTTTGTTACTTTATGTTCCACAGATGAATGTAATCTTTCTACGTCTGTCCCTTTCTTTCTGACCCATTTCGCTTAGCATGGTACTTTCCATGTAGTACCACTTGTAAGTAAATTTCATGATTTCATCTTTTCTAACAGCTGCATAGTACTCCATTGTGTAGATGTACCAACGTTTCTTTAACTAGTCATCTGTACTCAGGTACTCAGGTTTTTTCCAGATTCTAGCTATTGTAAACAGTGCTGCAATGAACAAACAAGTGCAGATGTCACTTCGACTATACTTTTTTGCCTCTCTGGGATATATTCCCAGGAGTGGTATTGCTGGGTCAAATGGGAGCTCAATTTCTAATTTTTTGAGAATCGTCCATACTATTTTCCAAAAGGGCTGAACCATTCGGCATTTCCACCAGCACTGAAGGAGGGTCCCTTTCTCACCACATCTACACCAACACCGATTGCTTTTGTTCTTTTGGATGTGGGCCAGTCTCTGTGGTGTGAGATGATATCACATAGTTATTTTGATCTGCATCTCCCTGATGATTAATGATGTAGAGCATTTTCTCATGTGCCTTTTAGTTATTCAAATTTCTTCTTTGAGAAAGTTTCTGTTCATTTTGGGGAGTTCAACCAGTACTTTCTATATCCTTAATATCAACCCCTTGTTGGATGTGTATTCGGCAAATATCCTTTCCCATTCTGTAGACTGTCTTTGTATTTTGGTCACTGTTTCTTTTGAAGTGCAGAAGCTTCTTAGTTTAAGATAGTCCCATTTGTCTATCTCTGTTTTCACTTGCTGGGCCAGTGGTGTGACATCCTTGAAGATACCATTTACTTCAATGTCATGGAGGGTTTTGACAACTTTATCTTCAATGTACCTTATGGATTCCGGTCTGATGTTGAGGTCTTTAATCCATTTTGTTTAATCCATTTTGATCTTACTTTTGTACATAGTGTTAGGCAGAGATCTGAGCCCATTTTTTTTGCATGTAGATGTCCAGTTTTGCCAGCACAATTTGTTAAAGAGGCTTTCCTTGCTCCACTTCATATTTCTTGCTCCCTTATCAAAGATTAGATGAGCTTTGTCAGAATTTTTGTGTAAAAAATTAATCTCAAAACCCTAGACTGCTAATGTAGTATAAATGTATATAGAAGCATAGGATTTCAAATAGAATTTCCTAAATTCAGTTAGTGAGAAACATAGGTGGTGCAAACTAGGGTAAGTCATATACAAGGCAATACCTTAATCCCTGTACTATGTTTTTTTGTTTGTCTTTGGGGCAGTGAGGAAAACTCTGCAATACTCAGGGGTTATTCTTAGTTATTCACTCAGGAATAAGTCCTGATGGTACTTTGGGGGGGCCATATGAGATGTCGGGGATCACAACCGGGTTGGCGAGGTGCAAGGAAAGCATCTTACCAGCTTTACTATGCTTCCCGCCCCCTCTCCATGGCACTTCAAAGTTGAAAGTGACTACTATAATATTAATAATTATTGGAGTAGTTGTCCTAGTATGACAACAAGGAACATCCTGGAAAAGTTTAGAATTCTGAAACACTCACATAGCTGAATAAATGAAACTTCACAATGTTGTTAAATAACAAGAAATTTTGAGCACCATCTATACTTTAAGCCCTTGCATTTGGTGGAGTGGAGGCCACAAAATAATTGAAAAACCTTTGCTATTCTGAGAGATAAATAACATAATGTACTGCATGAGTCAGTGCCTGCTAATTATTCTTCACAAGTTCAGGGAATGTAGAGCTTATGGAGAGCAGAGATGATGTGGACTAGGATTTCAGAGAGTTTAACTGGACAATGAAGAAAGAACCAGACTGAATGGCAATGTAAGCGGTAATTAGATTCTAAGGTGACTGCCAGTGATTCTGCCATTTGGGTAGTCAAGCCACATTGAATACAGCTGATCTGTACAACACACAGGTTATTGCAGAAATGATTTTATGTGAATAGACAATGTATCATAGTATGAAGTAAATATGCATATAGAGTTTATTTATAATTAATTTTGAGAGGTCATGCCCTGCTCTCCTCTGGGTTTACTCAAGGCAGTACTTGGGCTGGGGTGATGAGGGAGTATATGTAGTACCAGGAATTGAACCCGGGTTAGCAGTGTGCAAGGTAAGCCCCAGACCTTCTGCACTATCTCTCTGGCCCCTCCACAAATACAGTCTAAATGAACACAATTGTATGACACAGAACATCAAATAAAAATTTTATTTTTTTATTTTTTACCCCCCCTGCCGCCCCCCTTTTTTATTTCTTTCTTTTTTTTCCAAATAAAAATTTTTTAAAAATTTTATTTTTCCATTATTATTCTAGTAGCTGTGTTTGCTAATTGGTGTTGATTCTTAATAGGTTGTATAGAAGAACCTAAAGTAAGAATTGGATAAGAATTGACAGTTTCTTGGATTTGGGATAGTTGTACTTTAATAAAGGATCTTGTATCCTTTTTTTCATTCCAAATTTATTCCCAAATATTCTAGAAAGAAAGGGATCTTACTAAAGTCAAGTCATTGCTAGTTGGAGACAGGATTATTAAACAGTATGTCAGCTAGAAGTCGTCTGAGTTAAAAATCTTTGCTTTGTGTGAGTTAACACTATTAAGATGACAAGCACACACACATACAAACACACACACACACATACATATACAATGAACCTGTAAATAGTATCCTTAAACAATTAGCACTGTGGCTCATTAGGTATAAGCTTTCTCCATTCGTCTCATCCGCTTGTACCCACACTTTCTTTTAGAGGAAAGTCTTAATCAGTAAACCTTAGTTACCAAACAATTACCCAAGGCAATGATATTCAACTGCTGATCTATGAACTGGTGTATATCTGCAGGCACAAAAAGGTTGAAAACTTCTTGACTTAGGTAACTGAATGAATACCTTACATTGTGTATGCTTTTATCAAAAAGTAAAAATATATAGGATGCATTTTAATTTCTGACTACTTCTTTAATGCCCAGGTCAAATTGGGCATCTTATCACTGTTATGTCTATACCTCAAATTCACATAAGAAGAACACAAAATTAAATAAAGGAATTATAAGAACATAATGAGTATGAAAATGACCACAAATGTTAAAGCATGAACTTTTAAGATGATTTATTCTCTATAGTTTTGCTCCACTGTTTCCTGGTCAGTATTATATAATACCCTGTTGTTAATTTCAACCAATAACAAATAAATTTCATATCCATATATCCATCTGAAACCTTTTTCTTGAACTTTGCAGCTTATAACCCTCTATTTGAAGCTTATACTTGAATTACCCATAAATGCTTCAAAGTCAACATTTCTAAAACTGAACTCAATGATCTCTACCATCTACCAATCTTGTCCTGTCACTTCTGTTTAGGTGAATGGTTTGTTGAGTGGTTTCATTCAGTCATGTAAACAAGAAATGTGGGAATTATTCTAGTTCCTCTATCTCAGAGATTATCAAAACTTATGGATTTTCCCTCCCTACATTTTTTCAAATTAGGTCCTTTTTCACCCTTGCAGTTTCTCTCTCTCTCTCTCCCTCTCTCTCTCTCTCTCTTTCATCCTGTTTTTGATATGGGTTTCCTTGATTTGTCTCCACCATGTCCTTCTCCCTTCTTTAAGCAGTAAATTTTTTTGAACTCATTCAAGTTGGCAGGCCTCAGGTCAGATGTACTGAAATAACTTTTAAATTGTAATTGCTCTTAAATATACTTCAATACTTTTCAGTGTGTTCCCTCACCTCTCTCATCACTTTATTTTTTTTACATTTTTCTATTTATTTTTTATTTTTTTATTAGTGAAACACCATGAGGTACAGTTATAGGCTTACAAATTTTGTGCTTGGGTTTCAGTTATACAATGATCAAGTGCCCATCCCTCCACCAGTGCCCGTCATCCATCATCACGGGTCCCAGCATCCTCCCCCACCCCCCATCCTTCCCGTCCCATCCTGCCTCTGTGGCAGGGTATTCCCCCTTGTTCTCTCTCTCTTCTTTTGGGTACTGTGTTTTGGAAGAGAGGCATTGAGTGGCAATCATGTTTGGTCTATAGACTACTTTTAGCATGCTTCTCCCACCCTGGGAGGGTCCTCACAACACCCTTCATTTGGTGCTCTCTTCTCTATCTGAGCTTCCTTTTCCCCTAGCACGTGTGGCTGGCCTCCAAGTCATGGAGCAAAATTCCTGGTACTAATCTCAGCCACTCCTGGGTGTTAGTCTTCCATTTTTTTGCTTTATGTTCCCCAGATGAATGCAATCTTTCTATGTCTATCCCGCTCTTTCTGACTCATTTCGCTTAACATGATACTTTCCATGTAGTACCACTTGTATGTAAATTTCATAACTTCATCTTTTCTAAGAGCTACATAGTACTCCATTGTGTAAATGCACCAAAGTTTCTTTAACCAGTCATCTGTTCTTGGGCACTCAGGTTTTTTCCAGATTCTGGCTATTGTAAAGAGTGCTGCAATGAGCAAACAATTGCAGATGTCACTTCGACTATACCTTTTTGCCTCTCTGGGATATATTCCCAGGAGTGCTATAGCTGGGTCAAATGGCAGATCAAATTCTAATTTTTTGAGAGTTGTCCATACTGTTTTCCAAAAGGGTTGGACCAGCCGGCATTCCCACTAGCAGTGAAGAAGGGTCCCTTTCTCGCCACATCCACGCCAGCATTGGTTGCTTTTGTTCTTGTGGATGTGGGCCAGTCTCTGTGGTGCGAAATGATATCTCATTGTGGTTTTGATCTGCATCTCTCTGATGATTAGTTATGTAGAGCATTTTTTCATGTGCCTTTTTGCCATTCGAATTTCTTTGCGAAAGTTTCTGTTCATTTCCTCACCCCATTTTTTGATGGGGTTGGGTGATTTCTTGTGGAGTTTAACCAGTACCTTGTATATCCTTGATATCAACCCCTTGTCGGATGTGTACTTGGTGAATATCCTTTCCCATTCTGTAGGCTGTCTTTGTATTTTGGTCACTGTTTCTTTTGAGGTGCAGAAGCTTCTTAGTTTAAGATAGTCCCATTTGTCTATCTCTGTTTTCACTTGCTCGGCCAGTGGCGTGACATCTTTGAAGATACCATTAGCTTCAATATCATGGAGAGTTTTGCCGACTTTGTCTTCAATAAACATTATGGATTCTGGTCTGATGTTGAGGTCGTAAATCCATTTTGATCTTACTTTTGTGCATGGTGCTAGGCAGAGATCTGAGCCCACTTTTTTGCATGTAGCCGTCCAATTTTGCCAGCACAGTTTATTGAAGAGGCTTTCCCTGCTCCATTTCACTTTTCTTGCCCCCTTATCAAAGATTAGATGATTATATGTTTGGGAGGAAATGTCAGTATATTCAACTCTGTTCCATTGATCTGCAGCTCTGCTTTTGTTCCAGTACCATGCTGTTTTAATTATTACTGCCTTGTAGTAGAGTTTGAAGTTAGGGAGGTTGATTCCTCCCATTTTCTTTTTCCCAAGAATTGCTTTAGCTATTCGTGGGGGCTTATTGTTCCATATAAATTTCAGGAGTGTTTGCTCCATTTCTTTGAAGAATGTCATGGGTATCCTTATAGTTATTGCATTGAATTTGTACAGTGCTTTGGGAAGTATTGCCATTTTGATGATGTTGATTCTCCCCATCCATGAACAGGGGATATTTTTCCATTTCCTCGTGTCCTCTTTTATTTCCTGAAGTAGCGTTTTGTAGTTTTCTTTGTACAGGTCCTTTACTTAGTTAAGCTGATTCCTAGATACTTGATTTTCTGGGGCACAATTGTGAATGGGATTGTTTTCTTGATGTCACTTTCTTCTCTTTCACTATTTGCGTATAGGAATGCCATGGATTTTTGGGTATTGATTTTATAGCCTGCCACTTTACTATACAAGCCTATTGTTTCTAGGAGTTTCTTGGTAGAGGTTTTAGGGTTCTCTAAGTATAGTATCATGTCATCTGCGAATAGTGAGAGCTTAATTTCTTCTTTCCCTATCTGGATGCCCTTAATATCTTTTTCTTGCCTAATTGCTATTGCAAGTACTTCCAGTACTATATTGAACAGTAGTGGAGAGAGTGGGCATCCTTGTCTCGTCCCTGACCTTAGGGGGAAGGGTCTCAGTTTTTCCCCATTGAGGATGATGTTTGCTGTAGGTTTGTGGTAGATGGCTTTAACTATATTGAGGAAAGTCCCCTCTATCCCCATTTTGGCAAGGGTTTTCATCATGAATGGGTGCTGGATCTTGTCAAAAGCTTTCTCTGCATCTATTGATATGATCATATGATTTTTATCTTTTCTTTTGTTGATATGATGGATTATGTTGATTTGATTTCCGAATGTTGAACCATCCTTGCATCCCTGGGATGAATCCCACTTGGTCATGATGTATGATCTTTTTGATGAGTTGTTGTATTCTATTGGCTAGTATTTTGTTGAGAATCTTCGCATCCGTGTTCATCAGGGATATTGGCCTGTAGTTTTCTTTTCTTGCGGTGTCTTTGTTTCCTTTTGGTATTAGAGAGATATGGGCTTCATAGAAGCTGTTTGGGACAGTTTCTGTTTTTTCAATTTCCTGGAAAAGCTTGAGAAGAATTGGCAATAGGTCCTCTTTAAATGTTTGGAAAAATTCGCTAGTAAATCCGTCTGGGCCTGGGCTTTTGTTTTTGGGAAGACTTTTGATTACAGTTTCAATTTCCTTGATGTGAATAGGTCTATTCAGGTACTCTATATCTTCTTGATTCAGCTTTGGGAGATGGTAGGAATCCAGGAATTTATCCATTTCTTCCAGGTTCTCGTGTTTCGTGGCATACAGACTTTCAAAGTAGTCTTTGATGATCACTTGAATTTCTTTTCTCTCATCACTTTAAATCAAACCCAAGTTTATACATTTGTTAGTTGTTGGATCCTCAGATGTATTTGAATTTCTGCCTCTTGCAACACATTTTTTAAAAATGGGATTCTACTAAAATCCTTTAAGTGCTTGTCATCATCTATATACAAATATCCAAATTCCAATTTTTATAATCTCATTACTTTCTTTTTCCAATAATATATCTCATCCATTCTATATTTTTAGATCCCGAATATGCTTTGATGCTCTATTACTATCAATCTTTGTTAAAGCTTATTTCCTCATCTTGTGATACCCTATGAATTTCCTTCAACTGGTTATGCTTAGTCATTTGACTTGAGCAACATTTTCTCTGTAACTTCTCTTAAGCATAATTACTTGCTTCTGCATTTGCTACTACCACTTCTCTTTAAATATGCTCAATTATTGATTTTTCATGCTTTGTTTTACTTATGAGTTTATATATTTATTTTTTCTGCTAGATATCAAATCCTTGGGACTAGCTTAATACGCCTTCAACATTTACAATGACTGTCATATCATAGTACTTAATATGTAGCTATAATTTGTCGTATTAGTAAATTAAAGAAGTGTATACATACACGTAAATTATTTATAAAAATAATACATCAAAGTACTAGAAATAAAAAGTACTATAGCATACTTACTAGGTGTCAAGTATCGTTCTTAGTACTTCCTTTAATTCATTTACTCCTTCCAACAACTCTATGAGTTAGCAATCAATGAGTAAGAAATCTAAACCCAAGTTATATGTCAAGTTGTTTTCTATTTTCATGATTTAAAAAACTCTTTAAAAGTAGGAATGAGGGGGTGGAAATATAGTACAATGGGTAGAGCACTTGCTTTTAACACAGCCGACCTGGGTTCGATCCCTGGCATTCTAGATGAATGGTCCCCCCAAACACCACCAGGAGTTATCTCTGAGTGCAGAGCTAGAAGTAAGCTCTGAGCACTTCCAGGGGTGTCCCTCCCAAAAAAGTAGAAATCATACTTATGTTTTAATTAAATAAGAAAGATATGTTCATGAAAACACAGAAAAGATGATGAGGTCATTAGGATCTTTATCACAAGTAAGTACAGTTACTCAATTGGATGGTTACTCAATAAGATAATTTCTGAGAGAGACAAAATTTTGTGTCATCATTTTTAGCCTGATGCAAATAATTTTTGACATATAAAATTTATTATTTTTTAAGGTGTTTATTTGTATGAAACATTTGACAATAATCTGTTAGCAGAGAGTGGGCCTATGTTCATATTCAATGGTGTTTAAAGTTGTCTTAGTCTTTACAATGTCCTATAAGACTGTATAAGCTGGGCTGGAGTGATAGTACAGTGGGTAGGGCATTTGCCTTGTATGCAGCCGACCTGGGTTCGATTCCTAGCATCCCATATGGTCCCATGAGCACTGCCAGGAGTAATTCCTGAGTGCAAAGCCAGGAGTAACTCTTGTGCATCGCCAGGTGTGACCCAAGAAGAAAAAAAATTACTGCATAAGCTACAATCACACCATTCCCTTCATCCTGAAAGCTCTTTTCCCCAGGTATTTTATGGCTCCCTTGGATAGACAGCTAGTTCCAATGCTCTCATATCTAGCAGGAGAAAAAAATTATGCACCCATGAGTAAAACAAGTATGGAAAATACAATAATTGAGAAGTGGTAGCAAGACACAGAAATGAGTAATTCTGCCTGAGAGAGATATAGAGGAAAAGTTTCTCAAGTCAAATGACTAAGTGTTTAAATTTTGGTTGTTCTTTGCAGTGTCCTATAAAGACTCTACATTATCAGCAACCATACCATTCCCTTCATGTTAAAAGCTCTTTCCCCGGACATATCTCTATATCTATCTGTATGTCCATATCTGCATCTATATGTTATTTTTTGAGTCACACTCAACTATGCTCAGGGTTAGTCCTAGCTCTGCACTACAGATCATTCCTGGCAGTGCTCAGGAGACCAGATGGGATGCTGGGAATCAAACTTGGGTGAGCTGTGTACAAGACAAGCACCCTACCTGCTATACTATCATTCCAGTCTACCCCCAGATATTTTTATGACTCAGTCAAGTAGACAGACTGCCTCTGACTGTCAGAGGCAGGGATATGGGGAAGAACTTTATTATTATTTTTAATTGAATCACCATGAGATACAGAGTTACAAAGCTTTCACGGTCAGGTTTCAGTCATACAGTGTTCCAACACCCATCCCTCTACTAGTGTACATTTCCCACCACCAATGTCCCCAGTCTCTATGGTAGTCACTTTCCTCTTCTCTCTCTCTCTCTCTCTCTCTCTCTCTCTCTCTCTCAAAACTTTAGGGAGGCACTGCATGGCCAAGTACAGAAAAGCACCAACCCTGTTATTAGTGTGAAGAGTAAGCCGATGACTGAAAAGATAGCTCAGCCAGGATTTGGCTGGGAATGGAGAACCATTTATGATTCTCATATAAGAGAGAAACATATGATCCAAGGGGAGTTTTTCAAAGATTAATGTTTAATTGAGTTCAATGTGAATTAAAGGAAAAAGAGATCAGAGACATGGAGATTAGGCAAGAGTCATATAAACTGGGATATTGTCAGAGAGCTAGGGGGAAAGTAACAAAAGTGAGAGAAAGATTGTGGAAATATGTGGGAATAGAGAGATCATGAGATAGATTTTATCTGTCAGAGTGCCTAATTATATTGTTCCTGATGGAAATACAAGAGAGTAAATGATAGTGACCACGGAAGAAGCAGAGCCCCTAGGAGAGGATCCACTGACCCGAGATTTGACAGAAATGGGTGTACTGTATCTGACACTTAGAACCAGGGTTCCGGCTGAGAAAGAGAATTATTTTAGCCCTAGCATTGAACTGCTAGCCCAGCTGGCCAAGAATCCCCAGACGTTGCTCAAGAATGGACTGGAATTACTGGGTAATATGAAAGCTCAATTTCTAGTTTTTTTGAGGAATTCCCATGGCATTCCCACCAAAAATTAATGAAAGTCCCTTTCTTCCCACATCCACGCCAGCACTGGTTGTTCTTATTCTTTTTGATGTGTGCCAGTCTATGTTGTGTAATTGTTGTTTTGACTTGCAACTCCCTCATGATTAATGATGCAGAGCATTTTTTCATGTGCCTTTTGGACATTTGTATTTCTTCTTTGAGAAAATTTCTATTCATATCTTCTCCCCATTTCTTGATAAGGTTGAAGTTTTTTTTCTTATAAAGTCCTACCAGTCCCATATGTATCTTGGATATTAACCCCTTATCTAATGGACTTTGGGTAAATAATTTTTCCCATTCTGTGGGTTGTCTCTGTATCTTGGTTACCATTTCTTTTGAGGTGCAGAAGTTTCCTAGCTTAACGTAGTCCCATTTGTTTATCTTTGCTTTCACTTGCTTGTTCAGTGGTGTTTCATCTTTAAAGATTCCTTTAGCTTCAATATCATGGAGGGTTATGCCTATGTTTTCCTCCATGTACCTTATGGATTCAAGTCTGATATTGAAGTTTTTAATCGATTTTGATATGATTTCTTGGAATATATCCTCTGGGTGCATTAACACAGCAGAAATGACATCTGCACTTGTATGTTCATTGCAGCACTGTTCACAATAGCCAGAATCTGGAAACAACCTAAGTGCCTGAGAACTGACGACTGGTTAAAGAAATGATGGTACATCTACAAAATGGAACTGTTAGGAAAAATGAAGTCATGAAATTCGCTTACAAATGGATAAACATGGAGTGTGTCATGCTAAGTGAAATATGTCAGAAGGAGAAGGACAGCATAGAATGATTGCACTCATTTGTGGGATATAAAAACAACAACAACGTAGTGTCAGACTAACACCCAAGAACAGTAGAAACAAGGGTCAGGACAAATGGTCCATGGTTGGAAGCCTGCCTCGATGCCTGGGGGAGAGATCAGTTGGGACAGAGAGGGGACTGTTATGGCAATGATGGTTGGAAGGGATCACTCTGCATGGGAGATGTGTGCTGAAAGTGGGCTAAGGTCCAAACATGATGGCTTCTCCGTATGTTTGCAGACCATAATGCCCAAAATGGAGAGAGAGAGAAATAGAGAAAGAGAGTGAGAGATAGAGAAAGAGAGAGATAGAGAGAGAGAGGAGAGAGAAGTGTCTGCCAAAGAGGCAGGCTTGGGGGTGGGGTGGCAGGAGGGATATGGGGGATACTGGATAGTGGGAACTGTACCCTGATGGAGGGATGGGTGTTGAAACATTGTATAACTGAAACTTGATCATGAAAGCTTTGTAACTGAATCTCACTGAAATTTAATTTAAAAAATTGTTTTTAAAAATTGTTTTGAGCCAGGGGCCTTACTCCAGAATAGATAAATAGAACCCAGGAGCACCCTCCCTGCCTTTAGCAAAAAATAATTTGAGTCAACCTAATCATTGTTATTCTCAGAATGGTACATATATCTAATGAAATACATGTTGATGCTAAAATAGAATGAAGTGGGGACTGGATAGTACAGTGGGTAAGGCCCTTGCCTTGCATGTGGCCAAACCAGGTTCTATGCCAGTACCTCGACCCCAAATACCAGCAGGAGTGATCCCTGAGTGCAGAGCCATAGATAAGTCCTGAGAACCACTTAATGTGGCTCCAAAACAAATAAAAACAAATCGAATGAGATAAAACTAAACATTGTGTCACAGAATGATGCCTTTTTTATATGAAGTTTTTTAAAAAGGAAAATGATGGATGTGTTAGCAAGATGGCAGAAAGTCTCTAAAAATAGCCATAATTAGCACATCATCCCCATATGAACTTTAACCATCTTCCAATTTTGTTGAGCTCTTTGAAATATCTCTCTGGTTCCTGGGATATAAGCTTGGAACTCTAGAAGTAAACTTTATGGCTACTTCAAGACCAATAATAAGAAACCAAAAATAATAGGCAAATAGAACCTGACCGCTACCCTAAAGGTTGGTATTACAGCATGGGGGTGGGGTGGGATAAGAGAACAGAGAAACAAAGGGCCAAAAATACCCAGAATGCACATTTTAAAGGCAATACATTCTTTGATATAGATAATTTCACTAAATTTCAGTTGCCTGAGCTCATCAATCAAAATACACAGAGTGGCCAGGTGGATCAGTAAACAGAAACCAAACTTCTACTTTTTACAAGGGATGGATGCCTGAGTGTAAATGGTAAGCATAGGTGCAAAGTAAAAGGTTAGAAAAATCATCATACAGGCAAATTGTGGCCCAAAATGGAAGAGCGTCACACTTCTATCAGAGAAAATATATTTCCAAATAAGAAAGTAATGAGATAGGAATAGACATTGTATAACAATTAGATACAGATCTATCAAAAGGATTTACATTTGTTAACATATATGCACAAATGAAAGGGCATTAAAAATACAAAGCAGCTACAGATTGGGGTGATTTCTCAAAGAACTTCAGTGCTTGCTTTGCATGTGGGAGCCCTGTGTTTGTTCTATGGCACTGTGTGAGAACAAGAACTTCTCTCTCCTCTCTCTCTTTTTCTCTCTCTCATGATGTGTGTTTGTGTGTGTGTGTGTGTAGAAATATCAGACAGACAGAATATCAACATGGAAACAGTAGCCTTAAATGAGGGACTGGGGAAGTTTGATTTAATAGCCATTTGCAGGGCTGGAGTGATAGCACAGTGGGTAGAGTGTTTGCCTTGCACGCAGCCGATCTGGGTTTGATTCCCAGCATCCCATATGGTCTCCTGAGCACCGCCAGGAGTAATTCCTGAGTGCAGAGTCGGGAATAACTCCTGTGCATCGCCAGGTGTAAGCAAAAAAAATTAATAGTCATTTGCAGGACTTTACAGTCTCCCAAAAGCACAGAATGCACATCCTTCTCTAAGGCACAGAGAGTATTATCAAGGATAGATCACAAGACACAAAAGCAAATGTCTCATTTTGCTGGAACAGAAAACAAATGTCAATAAAATCATGAAGAGTGAAGTTTATATCAAGTGTCATTTTAGACCACATAAACTAGAAATCAAACAAAGGTAAAGGTAAAGGCCCTCCCGTTGTTCATCGATTTGCTCGAGCTGGCCCAGTAACGTCTCCATTGGAGACTTTGTTGTTACTGTGTTTGGCATATTGAATACGTCACGGGGAGCTTGCCAGGCTCTGCCGTGCAGGCGAGATACTCTCAGTAGCTTGCCGGGCTCTCCAAGAGGGGCGGAGGAATCGAACTCGGGTCGGCCATGTTGGCTGCGTGCAAGGCAAATGCCCTACCGCTGTGCTATCGCTCCAGCCCCAGAAATCAAGCAAAACTGAGAAATATTCAAATATTTGGAGACTAAAAAATCATGTAGTTTAATAATGGCTGGGTCAATGAAAAATCAAAGAAGAAAAATTTTAATTTAATTTAATTTACTTTTTATTGAACCACTGTGATAGACCATTACAAATCTGTTCATAATTGGATTTCAGTCATACAGTGTTCCAACACCCATCCCTCCATCTGTGTACATTTCTCAGCACCAGTGAGCCCAGTTTCCCTCCTATCAACTCTGCCTACCTTGGTGGCAGGTGCTTTCTCTCTCTCTCTCTCTCTCTCTCTCTATATATATATATATATATATATATATATATATATATATCTTTCTCTCCTTTTAGGCATTGTGGTTTGCAATATTGATACTAAAAGATTATCAAGAATATCCTTTACCAGGATGTTTGGAGGACTCGCTTGGGATGTGAGATGCGTGCTGAAAGTAGACTATAGACCTAACACAATGGCTACTCAATACCTCTATTGCAAACTACAATACCCTAAAAGAAAGAGAGAGCAAAAGGGAATGCCCTGCCACAGAGGCAGAGTGGGGTGGGGGGGATGGAGGGGTGGGAGGGCTACCGGGATCATTGGTGGTGGATCATTCAATCGTTGTATAACTGAAACCCAAGCACAAAAGTTTGTAAATCTACTACTGTATCTCATGGTATTTCACTAAAGAAAAAAAAAAAGAATATCCTTTATCTACTTTTAACCCTCGGCTCTTGTCCAGCATGATCATTCTATTCTCATCATAGCAATCTCTTTTCTATCTTACCTACCCTCAGCCCCATACACATTTTTGATTAGTTCCAACCATTGACCAGTCCTCCTAACTCCCGTTTTCCCTGGCCACAGATATTATTATTCTACTAGATATATTTCTACATACTACAAATGAATGTGTCAATCTATATCTGTCCCTTTCCTTTTGACTCATTTCATTCAGCATGATGTTCTCCATGTCCATCCATTTATAGGCAAATTACATGACTTCATTTTTCCTGACAGCTGCATAGTATTCCATTGTGTAGATGTGCCTTAGTTTCTTTATCCATTCGTATGTTTGGGGGCACACAGATTGTGTCCAGATTCTGTCTACTGTGAATAGTGCTGCAATGAACATAAGAGTGCCAGATGGTTTTTCTGCTGTGTTTTGGGGCCCCCAGGGTATATTCCCAGTAGGGGTATTGCTGGATCAAATGGGAGCTCAATTTCTAGTTTTTTAAGTCAAAGGGGGCATTTTTTTTAACTTTCTGTTGGAGTTTTTTTTTAACTTTATTCATTTATTTATTTATTTTTGCTTTTGGGGTCACACCCAGCGATGCACAGGGCTTACTCCTGGCTCTGCACTCGGGAGTTACTCCTGGTGGTGTTCAGGGGACCATATGGGATGCTGGGAATCGAACTCAGGTTCGCCGCGTGCAAGGCAACTGCCCTCCCCACTGTGCTATCTCTCCAGCCCAAAGGAGAAATTTTAAAAGTTCCTCCAGACAAAAATGAAGACAAACTGGGGCTGGAGTGATAGTACAGTGGGTAGGGCATTTGCCTTCCACATGGCCAACTCAGGTTCAATTCCCAGCATCTCACATGGTACCCCGAGCACTGCCTGGAGTAATTCCTGCGCACAGAGCCAGGAGTAAACCCTATGCATTGCTGGATGTGACCCATAAAGCAAAAAAAAAAAATGAAGACAATCTATCAGAATGTATATAGTACAACAAAAACAATACTGAGAAGTTCATAGCAATATTGGCTTACATCAGGAAGGAAGAGAAAGGTTAAACAAGCTAACCTCACACTTTCACTGACTAGATAAAGAACAACAAATAAAATGTAAAGTTAGTCGAAAGAAGGGAATAAAAATTAGACCAGGGTACTAGAATGGTAGTACAGGGGTTAAAGAGCTGGTTTTGTATGCAACAGACCCTGTTTGAACCCAGCACCACATATGCTCCCCTGAGCACAGCCAGGAGTGACCCCTGAGCACAGGGCCAGGAGAAAGCCTTGAGCACAGTGACTCATTCTCTTCCAAACTAGAACATGAAATATACATGTAATTAATTAATTTTTAAATCTTTCTTGTAATTAATTATTTTGTTTTGTTTTTTGTTTTGGAGCCATACCTGGTGATGCTCAGAAGTTACTTCTGGTAATACATTCAGGAATCATGTCTGGTAGTGCTCATATTGGATGATTGTGGACATATTGGATGCCAGGGGACCATATGGGATGCTGGATATCCAACCCAGATCAGCTGCATGCAAGGCAAACCTTACCTGCTATACTATCTCTCCAGGCCCACAAAATATAAATTTAAAAAGATTCCCCCCTGGGTTTAGGGGTGGGGGTGGGGAAAACCCGAGAGAGGCCTACAAGCACCTGTTACCACAGACTCCACCTTAAGCCCTTCCAGTTCAGTCCAGTGTCTAGAACAACAGATTCTCAAACCTCAGAGGTTATCTTCAATTGAGGAGACTGAAGAAATATATCAGATTCCTAGTCTTGGTTCAGTTACTATCAGATGCGATCTACTAAAATCATCACCGCTCTTCGGTTGTCTAAATCCTGAGATGAGGTGTATTGTTCTTCTAGAAGGCCACTTTCAGCTTTACCAAGTGACACTAGGTGGCACTCATGTAACTCTAATGGGGAGCAGTTGACTCAAGTTGGCTGTCAGGCTCCTGTCATTTAAAAAAAGATCCAGTGACAAGCTAGGTGCAAAATAATAGAGCGTTCAGAAGACTACTTTGACCTTTCATTATAAATATATTTAATTCTGTGGATACATATTGTACTTCACCAGCTGATGAGATGATTCTAATTTCATGTTTCTATACTTTTTTTTTTACCATCTCAAGCTTTAAAGTGTTGTATAAAAACCAATTTCTATAGCATCAGCACCTATATCTGCGACATTTTCCAGACATGCTTGTGTGACATAAAAGCATATGAAATCACCTTAGCAAATACTAAGCAATTCCAGGCATGTGTCACTTCATGAGTAACTTCTAGGAGAGAGATATACTGCCCCTACTTTGAACTTCCAGCAACTGAGAATCTTCCCAGTCATGAGTCAACATGGAACAATGTCAGCGGCCCTCGTTCTTTCTTGTTCAAAGCTTTTCTTACCTCAGTGGTTTTGTCCTGATCTTCTCAGGGGGTTTCATTGTGGTCCAGGGTTATTTCAAGAAGCTGACTCTGCTCAGCCTGCCTTCATACTTGACCTCAGAAGTAAGGGGGTGTTGGAAGCCTTCTATGATCTGGATGTTGTTCTGAAGGTGACCTTTCTTGGATTAGCAGTGTCCAAATGACCTTTTAGTCAATTTTTTTAATCCGTGATAGTATCCAAGGATTCAGCACTAAAATAAATGTAGAAGAACTGAATTTGGGCTCTGAGTCTATGAGCTCTGAGAAGATATTTCACATTTTATTATACTGTTTATTCACTTTGAAAAGAAAAGATGGATTTCACTGACTTTATTACATTTTACTCTTGGAATCACATGAACTTCCTGGTTGAAGCATACAGTTCCAACTTCCAAACATGAGAGGAGGTGTGGTGTTGTATTAAGATTAGCATAAGGCAATTAATGTACATATATGCTGGAGCGATAGCATAGCGGGTAGGACATTTGCATTGCACATGGCCTACCTGGCCAACCCTGGCCAATTCGAGTTCGATTCCTCTGCCCCTCTCTGAGAGCCCGGCAAGCTACCGAGAGTATCTTGCCCCCATGGCAAAGCCTGGCAAGTTACCCGTGATGTATTTCATATGCCAAACACAGTAACAACAAGTCTGACAATGTTACTGGGCCTGCTTGAGCAAATCGATGAACAACGGGAGGACAGTGACAGTGACAGTGATGTGTATACACAGGTAAAAGGCAAAAAGATCTAAAGCCAAAATACACAGACTCCACCTTAAGCCTTTCCAGCGGTGATGTTATGGGTGATCTTTGTTATCTTCTGTATACTTTTATATATTTCTCAAGTTTTATTTATTGATAATAAACTTTGCATTTTATTATTATTTAAAATTTTTTAAATGGTAAGAAATTATCAATATGTTTCCAGAAGACTTACTGTACATGTTATGTCATATTTTTCTGGTAACACAGCAAATTTTATCTTAACTAGTATTATACTGTTTCTCTTTGATGTGTGACTTCCTTGACTCTGGCCTGATCCACTGATAGCAAAGGAATACAACAAGATTCTTACTAACATTATTAAGATTGCGTTAAAATAGACCAAAATCTCTTTCAATGAGAATGGGATACAAATCAAGTTTTATTATTCATGACTTTCCTGTTTAGTCAGAATGAGCAGCTTATGTATGGAGTTGCATTTCCCTACTCTGACTTTTATATCTTCCACTAAATTTTACAAATCTTGTCAGATACCAAAATTTGGTTTCCCTCACCTTGTTTTGTTGCCAATCATTATTGTTCTTAACTTCACTATGTCAGAAAGCATTAGGCTCAAAAAAACTGTGAAGGGTCATTGTAATCTGGCTTTAGCAGAAGTTAGCAGTGTAAACAGATTACTTAAATGTTCTGTATTTTTCAGGGAATCAGAAATAGTACAGTGGGTAAGGCACTTGCTTGCACGTAGCCAACCTCAGTTTGATCCCCAGCATTGAATAATGATCCAGTGTCACCAGAAGTGGTGCACAAATAGTTGAGCACAGCTGGTCAGGCGCCCAAACAAACAAACTGAAAAGAAGAAAAAAAGTTTTATATTTGTTCTTCCATTTGTCAAGCAAAGTATGGATGTTTCTACTATATCTACCACCTCAGCTTTCCTAAGACTAAGATGAGATAATATTGGTGGATTCTTTTGGAAGCATATGATGAGATAGAGATAGAAGTGCCATCAATTTTCTGGAAAATGACAACAACTAAAGAAAAGGAGCTAGCAGAATTGAGGAGGGGAGTGGTCAGACAACCATACTTTTTCTGATAGCCCAACAGGGAGCACCAGAGCAAAGGGCTAGTTCGGGGAGAACCTGTTGAATAAAGAATAGCTGGTTCTTTACACCACAGCCTCACCAGTCATTGGTTGGGGGTTGATCCCATGAAGACTTCAGCTCCAACACAGACTCTATTGTGAAGCAGCTAATTGCTGGAAGCAGTCTCTTTAACACTCTCCCTCCTTTCCATCCTCCCTCTCTCCCTCCCTCCCTCCCTCCCTCCCTCCCTCCCTCCCTTCCTTCCTTCCTTCCTTCCTTCTCTTTTGTCTCATTATACCTTATGCTCACTTCCAATCTTCTCCTTCTTACATTTCTATAGCAATCTATGAGGCTGAGCTGCTGTGTGCTAGTGTAACTCTTGTTCAACATCCAGAACTATATGATGAATTTATTGGTCACAAAATACTGATGAACAAACAATAGAATGAAAAACAACTATTTGTTTTTGTCTGTTTGGCAATAATGTCTATTCCTGCTAGGGACAAGTTCACATGTCTACTTAATTCTCAACCACTTCCATTTTATAGGTTTTAGTAGTCCTGCTTTGTAGAATTGTTACCTATTCCTTGACACTTTATATAAATTCCTTGAGTGCTAATGTTACATATGGTTCATTTCTGTAGTTTTCCATATTCACTCCCCAGGTGATTTCTGATACATAAATGATGTTCAAGGAAAGTTAGGTGAGGGATCAAATTAGAAACTGACACAACTAAGAAAGGGTCAGTAACAAGACTCAAATCTATGTCCAGCTCCAACATCTGTATGACTTTTGCTGTGTCGTATGGTTCAATCACACTGCAGAAAGTCACATAATTTAATGATCAAATTTTAACTAGAAGAAAATGATCCTATGCCATACTTCAATCAAAGTTGTGGTATAAATTATAACTGTGATACATTCTAGAATGACTGCACTCATTTGTGGAATATAAAGTAACATAATAGGGGACTAACACCCACAGACAGTAGAAGTAAGGGTCAGGAGGACTGTTGCACGACTTGGAAGCCGATCTCAAGCACTGGGGAAAAGGTAGCTGGATGGAGAAAGGAGCACTGAATAAATGATGGTTGGAGGGATCGCTTGGGATATTAGATGTGTGCTGAAAGTAGACTATGGACAAAACATGATGGCCACTTGATACCTGTATTGCAAACCATAACACCCAAAAGGACAGAGAGAGTAAGAGGGAACGTTCCTGCACAGGGGCAGGTGCAGGGAAGGGGAAGGCGTGGGGTGGGGTGGGGGGATACTGGGAACATTGGGGGTAGAGAATGGGCACTGGTGGAGGGATGGGTATTTGAACATTGTTTGACTGGAACACAATCATGAAAATCTGTAACTGAATCTCATGGTGATTCATTAAAAAAATAAAATATAAGTAGTTCAAAAAAAATTATAACTGTCACTTGCTTTGTTTACTTCTAAAGATTATACATAACAAAAGAAGAGTAATTAGCTAGTTCACAATGTTTCTATTTCTTCTTCAAACAACTGATTATAATTTTTGTTTAGCTGAGGTCATCCATGACTTTTAATAGATATTTCTATATTTGGGCATTATTTAGGAATCATTTGCATTTCATAAGCCTTCTTGTTTTATTACCACTAAAACAAGAATAGCCAATACTTGCTTATACTAACTGATGACAAAATGATAAGGTGTAAGTTAAACAAACAAAGAAAAACACTTGGCAGAAAATCATAATTAAGCTTTTGATTAATTTTCTTTTTGCTTAAATCTGACTTTTAGTCAACTGAAACCGTTTGAGTGTAAATGATGTGCCAAACACAAGAAAGAAACTTCTAAAAATCTCGTGGTTCTATAGTATGGATATTTTTGAACCATATGTTTAAAATTGAACAAAACAGCTGAGATTCTAGAATTTCCATCTCACCATTATTTATAATGGAAACAAACAACCATGAATGCATTTTCGAGATTAATGAGACTTTCATTCACGAAGCATTTTATGAACCTTTTAATATAAATGCCAACTATTTTTAAATCTTGTGATTACATGATGAAAATCTTTTCCTAAACAATTTGGTCCACTCCATAATAAGACTAATGGTTTCCTTAGTTATGTACCTTTCAAAAACAGCCACAGCATTGCCAAGGAGAATTAAGCAAACATGTCTTTTAAAAAATTGATATGTATTAAGGAAATGGAAACAAAATTTCTGTTAAAGGAATGAAACTGAAATAGTCTGTAAGATGAAGGAGTTGAATTAACTTATCTAAAGGTTGTCTTCAGTCCTGGGGGTGAAAAAACACTTTGAGGCTCCAACCGCAAAAAAATTTAGCCCTTGCTAATGCCTATAAAGAATATACATACTCCATTATTCACAAATTTATGCCCACTAATTGAATTTACATATGGAGGCAAGTTAGCAACTATATGAATTTGTCCATTTTGTTTTTATTAACTGGTACTTCCATCTATATGTTTAAGATTTGGTCTTAATCTAACAAGAGTTTATAAAGGAAGTGGCATTTTCAGAAATGTTTCTTACAGATTTTGCAAATTTTACAAATTGCAAAGTGGTCATAGGATTTCAACACTCAGTTTTATATCTTATAGTGAAACATTTTGTTTCTTTTTTATGTGAGAAAAGCATATTATTGCAGTAGCTGTTGGCTTTAATAATACTTTCTGTTTATGTCATTTCATATTTAACAATTCCAATATACCTCTGGCTCTTTTAACCTCTCACTACACTTCTTTTATGGGGATCACCCAGAAGTGCTGCAGTCTTACTCCTGGCTCTGTGCTCAGGGATCATTCTGATTGCTTGGGTGATGGGGGAATTAAACCCAAGTTGGCCGCGTGCAAGGCAAACTCCCATTATACTATCTCTCTAGTCCTGTCCTGTTACTCTTTAAGCTCTTGCTCTCCTTATCCTCTCATTCTCCACCTTTATTCCTTTATGATCTTGAGGAGAGAGCATAGCATTCTGAGACGAGCAAACAGAATCTCATGATGAAGAAACTAGCTGGTGGGTAATGATGCCTAATATTAAATTTACAGTGTCTTTATCAAGTTAAATTTGAATAAAGTTTTTGAATAAAAGCAATCATCTGAGTAACTGAAAATGACTGAAAGCACTTTATTAAAAAATGATAACTGATAGATAAGTTTCAAAAGAAACATTTGTCCCCTGGCCCCAAATCCATAATGACACTGAACAGAAGGTAATGCATACTCTTCTTGCTATAATGTGGACAAAGAGCTTAGGAGGGTTGAATTTGAATGCTGCTGACTCCATTGCTGTATACCACATGTGGGTAAATATAGTGCCTAGCACATAATAGGAGCTGGGAAAATATTTGTGGAATTAATAACTAGCCTTTAAAAGTTTTAATAGGGCCTCATTTTTATAAGGTATTTCTTTGCCACAATTCCTCTGGAAAGCAATAGGACAACATGCATCAAGAACCATAGGAATGTTTGTGTAATAGGCTTTGATCCGGAAATACCACTCTGAAGAATTTTTCATAAAGAGAAAATCCTTTAATAGTAACATCCTTGAAGATATTCTCAAGGAAATAAATCATAGTCAAAGCATAGAAACAATCTCAAAGTTCAGGATTTAGTGTCTGTAAAGATGCTATTTTGGGCTGCCCAGGATGTTTCTTCATAGCACACTCTGTGCCTTCTCTGTCCATGCCCCCCACCAAAAAATGAAAGTCCTGATGGAGACAGGGTCCCAGAGAGACAAATCAGATTGTTCCATCTCCACAAAAGCAGTGATTGCTTCAGGAATGAGCCATTAACAGTCCTTTCTTAGAACTGTACCTTGAGAATTGGTTAAGAAGACCCACACTCACTTTTGGAGATAAATAGTGCTCTAGTATTGTCAGTCATCTGTAGAAAGCCTGCTGACAGTATGACTATACAAGGCCAACAACAGACAACAGAGGCAAGAGATGAAGAGCACAGACTCAGCTGGAAACGTTGTTTGAAATCTGGTCTAGTCTCATTAACGTATCTTTCTCCAATGCCTACTTTAGATACACAGACCATTAAGACTTTTTTGTGGGGGTGGGGGGCAGCTGGAGGGGACACACCAGGAAAGCACCTTACTCTCAAGACTTTTCTGAAGCTAGTTTAAGTTGCATGTCAGTCACTTGTAATTAAGCATCTTGATTATTACATTCACAAAAAAGAATGCTATGTAACTACCAAGAATTTTTCAGAAACATGGAAAAATGTTTGCAACAAAATGCTAAGGAAGAGTAATAAAACACAAGCCAATAGCTATGTATGCATCATGATACAAGTGAAAAAGTGGGTGCTTGAACAAACAGTGCTTGCAGAAGAGATAGGACAAGGGGTAGGGTGCTTGCCTTGCATGAGACCGACCCAGGTTTTATCTCTGGCATCCTGTATGGTCCCCAACTTACCAGGAGTGACCCCTGAGCTCAGAGCCAGGAATAAATCCTGAGCACTGCAGGTATGGCCCCCCAAAACAAAAAGAATGAACAGATGACATTTGTGTCTCTGCTGGTCTCTTCTGTTGGATGAGCCCGGGGCTGCTCTGAAGTGCTTACTCCTAAGAGGAGTGGAAAGGCATAGAAATTTCATTTGATATATTTTTATTACTTGCAAATACTTTTCAGAACATGCATAGTCATTTTAATTTAAAAAGAAACATCACCCTGAAATTATAGACTTTAGAATAATCATAATATAAATATAGTCATGTGAAAGGAATTATAAAGATAGTTATTGTATTTAAAAAGTGAAGACCTAGTTAGGCAGAAAAAAAATTATTAAACACACACACAGGATGATTTTACTTATTTATTGGCTTTTCTAGGGCTGGAGTGATAGCACAGCGGGTAGGACGTTTGCTTTGCATGCAGCCGACATGGCCGACCCGAGTTCGATTCCTCCACCCCTCTGGGAGAGCCCGGCAAGCTACCGAGAGTATCTCACCTGCAAGGCAAAGCCTGGCAAGCTACCCATGACGTATTTGGTATTCGATATGCCAAATACAGTAACAAGTCTCACAATGTTACTGGGCCCACATGAGCAAATCGATGAACAAGGGGAGGACAGTGACAGTGACAGTGATTGGCTTTTCTGTCAGAAAAGCAATGATTTAAATAATAAAATGAATAAACTCTATAGCTTTAAATCTTAAGCTAGTAAAGCTTTAAAGCTTTGCTGTGATTCCTTATTGAGAGGTTTTGCTTTTTATATATATATAAATTATAATTTCATTTTCAAATTAACTTTTTAACTTAATGGTGCTTCCAGGGACATTTAATGCTAGGCGTCTAGCTTATCTGGTTATTTTCTTACCACACACACACTCTCTCTCTTCTATCTTCTTTTTCTGATTGCAAAATGGGTCTTTGTTGACTTACATTAAGACAGTTGTTGAGGACCTTCTCTTGTGCTTCACATTTGCATTAACTCTGGTAGTTATGTTAATTCTGTGAAATGATATTCAATACTGTCTTACTCAGGTCTCCTCTCATGAAAATACTTTTGTCTTGAATTTGTTTACAAAATATAGATTTTACTTGAAGATGTGTTTAGCTATTAATTTTAAGAACAATTTACTAGTGAGTGACTATAAAGTCATCTCCTTTGTACAGTTATAATAATAAGTTTCTATGCTTTTATCTACTAAAAGAGGCGATGTACACTATACTCATTCTTTTTATACACATATAGAAGTGTAGAGGAAGAGAAGTACAATCAATACAATGCACAAATTTCTTTTCCTTCAATGAAACAAAGCACTATTTTAGTCCTGATTAACAATGTCTAACTTAAGCAGTTTCAAAAAATATTTACTTTCATACCTTATTTTGTTCATTTATAAATAATAGTTTTGTATTTTAGCCTAATAGCTTCTTTGACAACTTCCTAAGATTCGTGTATCAACTAAGATTTAAAACAAGGACTGGGGAGATAACTCAAAGGGCTGCAGCGTATTCATAATAGCCAGAATCTGGAAACAATCTCGAGTGCCTGAGAACAGATGACTGGATAAAGAAACTGTGATACGTCTACACAATGGAATACTACACAGCTATTAGGAATAATGAAGTCATGAAATTTGCCATAAATGGATGAACATGGAGAGTATCATGCTGAGTAAAATGAATCATAAGGAGAGGGACAGATATAGAATGACTGCATTCATTTGTGGGATATAAAAAACATAGCATGAAACTAATATCCAAGGATAGGGAAAACAGGAGTCAGGAGGACTGGTCAATGGTTAAAAGCTTGCCACAAATTTGTAGGGAGTGAAGGGCAGTTAAGACAGATAAGGGACTAGTCTGACAAGATTCCTCTGGATAAGAACTGATAACTGATAACCTTTTATTATCTGTATTGCAAATCATAATGCCCAAAATGGAAGAGAGAGAAGAAGAAGAAGGAGGAGGAGGAGGAGGAGGAGAAGGAGGAGGAGGAGGAGGAAGAGGAGAGGAGGAGGAGGAGGAGAAGGAGAAGGAAAGAAGAAAAGAAAGAAAAAAAGTGTCTGCCATAGAGGCAGGCAGTGGAGGGTGTGGGGGGAAGAGGAAACTCGGGATATTGATGGTGGGAAATGTACACTGGTGAAGGGACAGGAGTTGGAACATTTTATGAGTGAAACCCAATCATGAACAACTTTGTAACTGTGTATCTCACTGTGATTCAATAAAAATTAATGCTAATGCCAATGCTAATAATCACGATCACGACCATCCTGTTATTCGTCGATTGCCTTGAGCAGGCCCCAGTAACGTCTCCTTCGTCCTAGCCCTGAGATTTTTTTAAAAAGTGCCATATTCAAGGCTCTTTCAGAGTTAGGAGAATGAGACCCATCATTGTCACTGGTATTTGGCATATTGGGTACGCCACGGGGAGTTTGCCAGACTCTGCCGTGTGGGCAGGTTACTTTCAGTAGCCTGCCAGTTTGTTCAAAGTAGGAATGAGATAATAAGATGTTGCGCGGCCGCCAGTGCGGCCATGCAGTTCTGGGAGCTGGGTTTTATAGTCTCTGAGTCTTGGCCGTTGATGCGATTACACTGCGCCAGGGGGCCAGTTGGTGAGTGTGACCCCCGCACACCAACCAATGCTAATAATATTAATAATATAAAGACAATTCTTGGCCAGAAATGCAGAAGAAAAGCTTGCAGTACATGCTCTGTATACTATATCTTGGTAGGGCCCAGCTGTCCACTGACCCAAGGATCCACCATGCCCTCTGGAGGAAACACACGTTGCTGAATAGCCTGCACAGTACCATTTGGTCCCTTTTGTCAGGACTAACCATGAGCACTGCCCATAATAGCCCCCAAACACTTCCCATTGTGGTCCCAAAATTTTTAAGAGGTTTAAAAAATTAAAAACAAGATATTATTGGAGTATATTATAGATAAAAATGCACATATTTGAAGTATTAAGTATATTGAGTGGGTGTGTGTGTGTGTGTGTTGTGTGAGTGCGTGTGTGTTACCAGTGACCTAAACCCAAAGTGAAGGACAAGCATGTTTTCTACTACTGAGCTCCATCCCCCAAGTCTTTGATGAATTTTTAAAAGCTGAATATGCTCATGCAAGACAAGAAACAGAATGTTCATATTCCAGAAATATCCTCTGTACCCAATCAAACACTACTGCCAAAAGAATACTATCCTGATCTCTATTATAGATTTTGCCTATTCTTAAACTTTATATAAATGGATTTACACAGTGTGTGTGTGCACTTTTGATGCGGGGGTGGGGGAGTGGGGAAACACACCAGCAGTGCTCCTGCTCTGTGCTCAGAGATCACTCCTGGTAGTGCCTGGGGACCATTTGGGGTGCCAGATATCAAACTCAGTCTGGCTACCTGTCAGATAAGCACCCCAGTATACTGTCTCCCCAGATCCAGTATATTTTTTTTTTGCCTTTTGGGTCACACCCAGCACAGGGATTACTCCTGGCTCACGCACTCAGGAATTACCCCTGGTGGTGCTCTGGGGACCATATGGGATGCTGGGAATCAAACCCAGGTCAGATGCATGCAAGGCAAATACCCTACCCTCTGTACTATCACTCCAGCCCCAGTGTGTATTTTTTAATGCTTGAATTTGTTCACTTGTCATTATATTTACAAGATTTACTTATATTATTGTATGTGATATGAATTATTTCTTTCTCTTACAACTTAGTATTTAAATTTTATGAAACAATCACAGATGTATCTGTTTCCTTGTTGATGGGTGTTTGGATAGTGTTTGCTTCTGGCTTTATGAATTAGAGAACAGAGAAATGCATTTCTATTGGGCATATCTAAAGGCAAGAGTGTTTGGTTAAAGCTTATACATACATTACTAGGCGTTACCTAGTAATAGGCACTACCAAACAATTGTTCAGAATAGTTAATTAGTGGTTTTTTTTATCTTAAAGAGACTAATTGCTCCTTATTAAATGATTTTTAGAATCAACAGTCTTCTTTAAAATCTAGATTCTAAGATTTTTATTTCAGTCAAATCAGATTATTTTAAAAGTTTATAAAATTATTTTCCTTCGTAAAGGTGACTATTTTTTCTCAAGTTATACTATTATCTGTGTTTACAATGGTCAAGAACATCTATTGTACACTATAGAAGTAAAATTTGAGACACCTGGTGTTTACAAGTATTTGCCAATACTTGTATTTTCTCATTTGAGATTTTTTTCACAAGTCATCTATCTTTAAATGCAAGATGTTTGTCAATTTTATTTTACTAGTTTTGTCTTATTCCAAATTTAAGGAGACTTGAAGGTGGCACACTGAATGTGGCTTCATTTCTTACAACTTTTCCTTAACCTGTCGTTATGTTCTGGGGAGGCCTTTGTTATGTCCTCTAATGGAATGAAAAATAAGCCCAATTATCAAACTGTATAAAAATTTTCTAATTTTTCTTGAATGTTTCTCAGAAATGCTAATTATCTTAGTTCTGCAGACAACAGAGACAAATTCCTCCCAATTTGTAGAATCTGGAGTAGTTCAACTCTACACCACAGGCCAGGAAAATTTAGTCCACACCAAATACATTCACTTAAAATGTAAATCTAATTTCCTATGCAAAGTAAGTAACCTAAACACTTAGAACAGAATTCACCCTCCTTTTTTTTTTCATTCTTTGCATCTGACTTCGTGGGCTTTTCTGAGTAATTCTGCTAGAGTTTCATTGGGGAATAGGAGAAATGTAGGCTAGAGGAGAGAAACTGGTGGAGATCTGTTTTTAGTAATGATTATGGTTATTAGAGAACCCATTTAGGTCCAATAGCACAACAATTGTGGGTCTATTCTACGATCTAACAAAAAATGTTTAAGCTCTGAGACCACTAATATACTTTTTCTTTAGGGAACATTTTCTTTTCATTCCTCCAATATGTGCAAAAATAGATCAACAATTTAACAGATTGGTAGAGTAGACTAATGGGTCTTAAATTTTAGAATGGGTCTTAAATTTTAAAATACATAAGAAATACTGGAGTGTTTTTCCAGGTTTCATACCAAGAAATTTTGATTCATTAGTTCTGGCCCAGAGCCTAGGAATCTGCATTTAACTTTCAATCTGATTGATTTCGATAGTGATGGTTCTTGGATCTTATTTTGAGAAACCTCATTATGGTGTAAATTCTTTAATGAATTCCCACTTAATAATCACACAGATAAACGTCATGACTGGAAAGATGCAAAGTTCTGCGTGGCTTCTGTCTTTATGCAAGGAGAGAGCCTCTTGAAGCTTTTCCCCTTTAATTAGTAACTATAAGAAAAGTTTTAAATTTATAGAAAATTGCAGTGGAAAATGCAAAGACATCCCATAGAACCCTCAAAAATACATTGTTTCACTTTCCTATTTCCTTCCCACAAACCTCTCATAACCCCTGATCTTTTTACTATAAGTGTCGGGCATTATCAGGATTTGGATTTTAGTTATTCTGAGGGACTGTGGCAACTCATTGTTATTGCAAATGACTGCACTGCCCTGCCATAAGGTGTTGAATATTCTTTCATAAGCTCATTTCCGCTCTACATATGTAATCTAACTCCAAGGTTGTTTAAAAATCTCCATTCATCTGACCTCTCTTAGTTCTTTTTAATCCCATTGTGTGATTGGCTTCATATTGTGCCCAGTTGATGTCTTGCTTTTTATATTCCTCTTTATTCCTTCACTTCTTTAAGCCTGATGAACTTGGAATTGCCAAATGGCATACCAGTTCCTCTAGAAGCTTTGGCTTGAGCTGCTGACAGATAAATCTTTATTAAATATTTGAAAATATTACTCACGAAACACAAGGGAAATGAGCAATGAAAAAAGGAGGTACTTTATAAAAGTGGTCTCAGAATATTAGGTTTATCACAATATCCTTTCCATGAACCAGTTCATCTTTTCCATTTTAGTTTCAGGTGGGATGTCTGATCCCATAGAATTAGAAATCCTTTCTCACTTTTGGTAAACTGCAAAAGCCAATGAATATTCAAGTGAAATCTTACCCAAATTTGGGGCTCTGCTAACCACAGAGAACATTCTGCTTGAGCTATTGCTCCTAAAACTTTCACACAACTATCTCTGGAGAGCACAAAAAAGAGGCCAAATTTCTTGGATCGGCTGCAGTTATTTTTCCAAGGATGTGGTTGATCTCACAAAATACATGACTAATTTATAAAAGACTCGGAAGAAGCCTGCTGTCTTGAGGATAACATATTGTAAATTCCAGAGATCAAGAATTAACCTCAGTCATGATTTTCATATGGGAAACTCTTACTTGTGTGACTCTTACAGGGAACTATAGGCTGACCATCACCATTCCATTCCCTGACACCAATGCTATTTTATGTTGTAGACAGAAAGAGGTCAAAGAAAAAACTCTTGAAATACAGACCGTCTGCGTATTAACTTAGAGGCTGTTGGTATCTGACCTGGCTGGAGCTGAAAGAAGCCAGAAACGCCTTTCGTATACTGTGCTAGTCCAGACCCTGGGATTTCACCATTATTTTAGTTTAAGATTCCAACAGGTCTATATATTTTAATGTATACTTGTAGAAGAGGAAAATTTTCCACAGCTTTTGAGTCTCTAGAAGCCAATAAATTACGTTAAAAGAGGCCTAGACTATCTGCTTTCCCTCTACTTCATGCGCCTGCAAAATTATTACTTCATGGCATCGGTATGTAACAGATTCTATTTTGGATGATTCTTTTATTTAGTCTTTCTTGAGAAAGAGAATTCAGAAGAATCTGTAACTGCAAGTTGCCTGAAGTCCAGTGGATCTTGCAGTCCTACTTTCAAAGAAGTCAGTGTCTTCTGAAGGGCCATGTGGAGGCTCCAGTGTGCTCCTGGGAGAATGCATTCCTTGTATCAAGATGCTATCTACAGAGCATCTCAGAGTTCTATTTGGTACTGTTAGTGACATCACCCTGTAGTGACATGTCTGTGGCTGAAGAACTTAAGGCTGTTTTAGTGAACTCAATAACCTTAGTTAAAACTCCCCACTAATATCCAAAGAAGCTAGCAAGACAGAAATGTTGCCTAACTTGCATGCTGTTCTAACTTGTTGGAAGATACTGTAGCTGAAAGTGCTGCTGTCATCATTCCATCTTTACTGATATTTGACTTGTTTCCATGCTAAGCACATGGAACAAAGCCACACCAAAAAAAAAAAAACCTTCTGTAGTGGGGATTTTTTTATTATTTTTATTTTTTTAATTGAGTCATCGTGAGATGCATAATTACAAAGCTGTTCATGATCAGGTTTCAGTCATATGATGATCCAACACCCATCCCTCCACCAGTGTCCATTTCCCACCACCAATGACCCCAGTTTCCCTCCTGCAACTCCCCACCCCAATTTGCTTCTATGGCTCTATGGCAGGTTCTTTTCTTCTCACCCTCTCTATCTCTCTAGTGGGGAATTCTTAAAAAAAATTGTTTTGGATTTGTTCCTGAGCCACACTCGGCGGTGCTCAGGGGTAACTCTATGCTCTGCACTCAGGAATTACTCTTGGCAGGTCTCTGGGACCATATTGGATACTGAGGCTCTAACTCAGGTCAGCCATGTGCAAGGCAATCACCCTACCTGTTTTGCTATCTCTAAGCCCCTGCAGCAGGGAATTTAATGTCGTATGTACAAATTCACTTTCAATGATGCAATCTGTGATGTTTCAGGGGTGATACTCCCACTGGTTCTTGGGGTTACTGAGGGGCCACACTTGATAATACCAGACCCAGCAATGCGGGTTCAACAGTATGGTACTGAGACCCTGTAGTGCTCGGAAGTCATTGGAGTACCACGCAGCAGTGCTGGAGGGCTATGGAGTGGATGCATGCAGTGCCTAGAAGGGAATTTGCACATGCTCGCTTGGGTCCTGTTACCATCTGATTTACCTCCCCAAACTTTCAATATTTGGCAGGGGAAGGGCAGCTGGGGTGGACCAGGAAATAGCTGGAAAGCAGGAGCTTTGAGTTGGAGCCTCATTATCACAGGATCCTCCATGCATCACTGGGAGTGGCCACTGGATATTTGCTGGGAACAGTCACTACTCTTCACACAGTATACTTCCCACATCAGTGTTTTTCTTTTTCTTTCTTTCTCTCTTTCTTTCTTTCTTTCTTTCTTTCTTTCTTTCTTTCTTTCTTTCTCTCTCTCCCTTCCTTCCTTCCTTCCTTCCTTCCTTCCTTCCTTCCTTCCTTCCTTCCTTCCTTCCTTCCTTCCTTCCTTCCTTCCTAATCATCAGCATTTTTCTAAGGCTTTCTGTTATCCGCCATTGTAAATTCCAGGCACACTGACCGACCTTGTAAATATTTTGATACTGTGATTAAATACACATAAAAAACTGTAAACCATTTAAGTCTACATTATGGCATTGTACACTATGACACTGCATCTTCACATTGTGTAACCAACATCACCATCCATCTCCAGAAGATTTTCATCTTCTGGATATGAAATCTCTATGACTATTAGGTACCAACTTGCTTTTCCTTCTTTTCCCCGCTCCCACCAACCACCATTCTACTTTTTGTGTCTTCGAATTTGACCACTCTGGGTATCTCACATGAGAGAATTCATGAAATATCTGTCCTTTAATAACTGGTTCATTTCATGTAGCATAGTGCCTTCTAGATTCATTCATGCATCACGAGTTAGTCTTTGATTTGCTTTTAAGGTTGAATAATATATAATCATGTTTTGTATACAAGTACAATTACATGATATGCAAATGTTTTGTTTGTTATTCTATTGTTGGACACTGTGATTGCTTCTCTGGTGTTGTGTATAATGATGTTATGAACACGTGTATGCAAGTATGTTTGAATTCCTGCTTTCACTTCTTTTATGTATATACCCAGAAGTGTAATTGCTGGATTGTGTTGTAATTTTTTTATGTTTTAGAAATCACAGCACCATTTGCCACAGCAACTGCACCACTTTTACATTCTCACTATGATTGAGTTCTACTTTATTTACAACACTGTCAACATTTTTGCTTTTCAGGTTTCTTTGGTTTTGCTGGTTTGTTAAAATAATAGCTATCTGATGTCTCTGAAGTAGTGTCTCACTGTTTTAAATTTCCCTAAGGATAAGGAAATTGAGTGCCTTTTCATGTGCTTTTGGAGAGCCAGAGAGACAGCACCATGAGTAGGGAGCTTGCTTCGCATACTCCTGTCTTGGGTTTGAACCCCAGCACCACATATGGTCCCCTAAGCTACACCAGGAACTACATCACCAGGAGCTACATCACTGAGAAGAAAGCCTGGAGTAAGTTCTGAGCACAGCTGGATGTGACCTCCAAACAAAAAACAGACAAAAAAGGGAAACTTCCTGTGCTTATTGGTCATTTAATAAATCTTATTTGAGGATATCTATTCACATGCACATTCATATATATTCATATGATCTTTGCACATCTTTAATTGGGTTGTTGTTTGTAGTTGAGCTATAGTTTTTGTTCTGTTTATTCTATGGTTCACATTCTACAGTGCTCACAGGCTGTTCCTGACTCTGCTTAGAGATTTGTACCTGGCAGCCCTTTGGGGACCATATGCAATGCTGGAATGGATCTGGGGTTGTTAGCAGTCAATGCCTATACAATCTCTTTGATCTGTATATTTAAATATATATGTATGTATGTGCATGTGTATGTGTGTGTGTTTTGTGTATATTCTGATATGAATTCCTTATCAGATTATGCTTTGAATATTTTCTCCCACTCTGGGGTTACCTTCTAGCTCTATTGGTAGCATCTATGGGTGTGCAAAAATTCTTATTTTATAGCCCCCAACCCAAGCTGTACAAGGGGATCCAGAGCACTGCTCTTTGTTGATTATCTGGGCATATGGACTGACAGTTCGGTGCTCCATTTATACAGGGCTGCTCAGGTCCAGAAATCCTTGGGCACAACCACAGTTATACCTGGTGATGCTTGAAGTACCATGTGGTATCAGGGATTGAATTCTAGGCTTTGTACATGCTAGGAATTGTATAGCTGAACTTTCTCCCCAGGTCCAGGACAAAAGTTCTTGAGTTTGATGATTCCCATGCATCCATTTTTCTTTTGTTGCCTGTGCTTCTGGAGTCCTTTCCAACAAGTCTTTGACAAATCCATAATAATGAGGCCCCCCCCCCCACAGTGTTATCTTCTAAGCATTTTAGCTCTAATACCTTGGTGTTTGATCCATTTTGTGTAATATTTTTTTACAAATTTTTGTGATTACCTTTTAATCAAATAATGTTTGAGCAGGGTGTTTGCCTTGCACGCAGCCAACATGGCCGACCCGAGTTTGATTCCTCCGCCCCTCTCGGAGAGCCCAGCAAGCTACCGAGAGTATCTCGCCTGCATGACAGAGCCTGGCAAGCTACCCGTGACATATTCAATATGCCAAACACAGTGATAACAAAGTCTCCAATGGAGATGTTACTGGGCCCCGCACGAGCAAATCGATGAACAATGGGAGGACAGGACAGGACAGGACCCATCCCTTCACTAGAGCCCATTCTCCACCACCAAAAAGAATTAAGCATAGCCTTTATTTTTAATTTTTTTCAGTCACTCCCAGCGATGTTCAGGGGTTACTTCTGGCTCTGCACTCAGGAATTAATTACCCCTGGCGGTGCTTGGGTGACCATATGGGATGCCGGGGATTGAACCTGGGTTGGCCGTGTGCAAAGCAAATGCCCTACCCACTGTACTATTGCTCCAACCCCTTTTTTGTGTAAAATGTTGTGTGTAAGTTGGAAAAGAAAATCAAACAAACAACAACAAAAGAACCCTCTTTTGGGTATTATATCTACTTTTCCCAAACTATTTATTAAAAAATGCTTCTTTGTCCCTCAACATCTTTATCAAAAATCATTTGACTTGGGAGCCAGAGAGATAGTAAGGTGCTTGCCTTGCATGCTCCCCACCTGCGTTCAATCCCCCGCACATATATGGTCCTCCAGAGCCCCGACAGGAGTGATTCTTGATAGCAGAGCCACAAGTAAGTCCTGAACACAGCAAGGTATGGTCAAGAAACAAAACAAAATGAAGCATAAAAACCATATGACTTTTGATGGTATCTGTTTAAGTCCCTTACACACTTTTAATGGCGTTGCATGCCAGACAGGCCCTCCTGCTGGATCTCTTGGTTGTAATGATGTAGCCTAGGCATTCATAGTACTCAGAAGTCCAACTGTATTCATATGTAGGAAGCAGAGAGCAAATAAAGTGCTAGGAGTACTCTTAAATGCACTTCCTTTTTTGTCTTGGTAGGAAAAAGCTTCTCCTAAATCTCCTCAGAAGAACTTTCTTTTATGTCCTTGGTTAGAACTAGGTCCCTTGGCAATTCCTATATCTCAAGGCACTATATGTACCTAATATTTTAGTTTTTGTCACATGAAGTGGCAATTTGGGGATCTTTTAAGGTAGAAGCTGTTTTTTTGGTGGTCATTGTGGGCCACTAAAACTACACCCAAAAATGCTGGGTTGGGAAAGGTTGCCAGAGATCGAACCAGGGCCCCACATGTTAGGCAGGTGCTCTACCACTTGAGCTATATCCCTTCTAGATAAAAAGAAGGAGACCAGAAGTAACTCTGGGGCAGAGTGGTAGTGGGGTGGATACAAATGAACAGATGTGCTTTGCCTTGTGAGGGTTAGACCTAGGGCACCTGAACTTATCTACTTAGCCTGGGCACCAAAAGTGCTTTATCCTCTACTTGTCTCTTTTCTTTCACCTTCTCTCTCATGTCTCCTTTCTCATTTTCCAACTTTAGAAAAAAAGATGGAGGTTCTGGAGCAATAGTGTAGTTTGTGGGTAGGTGTTTGCCTTGCATGCAGCCAACCCAGATTCAATCCCTGGCACCCCTTTGGTCCCCTGAGCCTGCCAGGAATAATCCCTGAACACAGAGCAAGGAGTAAGCCTTGACCACAATGTATGGCCCAAAAGACAAAAGCAAAGGGAAAAAGATGGAAATCTAAACTCACCTTTCCTTAAACAAAAACACTGTGTCTCTTTCACCCCCACCTCCTTTTTGAAGTTCTGCAGATCTAGTTGTGACAAACCATTTGGAATTTTTCTTGACCTCAGAATGAGGAACACATATTTTTGGCCAGTTCATAGATATTGGTCATAAATCAGAAACTGAGAAAGCTTTAGAAACAGAAAAGCAGAAAACAATTTTTTTAAAATAGAGATTATTTTCACCATGTCTGCCGGCAGTGAAAATCATCAGTTTCAGTGAAACTCTTTCAATAGAAAAGTTGCAAAAGGCACCCCAGGACGGTCTGTAGTGACTGCTGGCTCCTCGAGCACCACAAGATGTTTCCTGACATCAGAAGCAATGACTTCAGTTTTTCCATTTCAACTGTGGTGAAAATGAATAAGAAAACTCGATCCTGCTGCTGGAAGCAGGACACAGGCTCCAACACTAATCAAAAGGGGAAGATTCATTATAAGCCCATATATTTTACTCCCCGAATTTTGAAGAGTTTCTAAGTTTTTCAGAATGGCTCTGAATCATTCCATGGACGGCCACAGGATTAGACTGGGGATATTGTGTCAGCCTGCTGCTCTGTAGGAAGTTTTTCAGTGCCTCAGTGGAGCTCTTCTTGCCGCTCTTTGAGTTGCTGTCCTTGTATTAGAAGAACACAAGGTACATCTTTACCTTGTTTGCCTCTAAATATTTCACCAGATTGGCATTTAAACGGGTCTGGGGCTGGGAAGTAGAGATAAAATGGGGGCTGTGACATATTCCGAAATACTATTTAATCAAAAAGTGCCAGTGAAACATTAGGACTGCCAAAGGATAAAGGGAGAATGAAATCTGTAGAATCGTATTTGGTGGCAATTAAGATGTCAAAGGTCTAACTAAGCTCTGTTGATCAATGCTGGTTTGAAGTGGGACTGTGAGCCAGTGCTGATGAGAAGGACTCCTGCTAAGCACCCGAGTGACTCCCTGGCCTCCAGAAAAAGGGACTAGTGCAGTACCCGGAGGAGAAGCCAGGAGACATGTGCTCTGCAATCTTATCACTTATGAATATCTAGAGACAAAAATGTCGGCAACCGCAGGCTGCAACATTGTGGGATTTTGTTGGAAACACTGCAAAGGAAAATGGCCAGCAGTTGTCTGAGGCTGGTTTTCTTTTTATTAGCATTTGGTTAATAAAACGTCTACCGTGAAACAAACCAGATGAAAATCCAGCCTTCATTTAGGCAGCCTCCGTGTAGGCTGGAGAAATGATGTTGTGTCCAAGTCAGAAGGTTTCGATGCAGTTGAACACCTCTCCTGACCAGCATGAACTTAGGGGTCATTCACAGGGGCTGAAAGCCATGTAACCCCCCATTGGAGGTTAATTTCTTATACTTCAGGGAGCTCAGATTGAGCTCAGGGAGCCTAGAGAAGTAAATGGAGGCAAGTGTACTCAACTGTGTGGAGCAAGGGCAAACAGATTGTGAAGGGCACAAAGATTTGTGAGATGAGTCTATTTTTTTATTTTTTGGAAATAAACCATACATTTTTTTAAGACAAAAATTTTTGCAACACTCGATAGCACAGCGGGTAGGGCGTTCGCCTTACAAGCGGCCAACATGGGCGACCTGAGTTCAATTCCTCCGCCCCTCTCGGAGAGCCCGGCAAGCTACCGAGAGTATTCGATATGCCAGACACAGTAACAACAAAGTCTCCAATGGAGACGTTACTGGGCCCGCTCGAGCAAATCGACGATCAACGGGAGGGCCTTTACCTTTACCTTTACCACATTTCAGTTATGTGATTTCATGTGGGATTGTGACCAACAGTTTCAGAAACCAGGATATGCACAAAAAGTCTTTTTTACTCCCTCCCCCATTTTTTTGGCTTTTTGGGTCACACCTGGCGATGCATAGGGGTTACTCCTGGCTCTGCACTCAGGAATTACCCCTGGGGGTGCTCAAGGGACCATATGGGATGCTGGGAATCGAACCTGGGTCGGCCGTGTGCAAGGCAAATGCCCTACCCGCTGTGCTATTGCTCTAGCCCCCCCTTTTTTTCAATAATTATATTTACAAAGTTGTTCATGATTGTATTTCAGTCAGATAATGTTCCAACACTTGCCCCTTCACTAGGGTATTTTTCCCACCACCAATAGTTCCAGTTTCCCTCCCGCTCCCTGTCCCCTGCCTGCCTCTATGGCAGGCACTTACTTCTCTCTCTCTCTCTCTCCTCTCTCTCTCTCTATCCTCTCTCTCATCCTCTCTCTTTCTCCCTCTCTCCCTCTCCCTCTCTCTCTCTCACTCTCTCTTCATGAGTCTCCTTAGAGCAAGAGCCACAGCTGTTGATTTTTTGCATCAATGGCATTGTGAATTTGTCACACAGGTTTGAATTTAATTCTGCACTTTTATCTCCAACTCAACTTAAAATGTATTTTTATATATGTCCCTAATTGTATTCTACCCAATTTTATACCTACTGCCTCTACCCACACACTTAGCATACACACCTCCATCGAAACACTTCAAAAGTCATAATCTCACACACATTCATAAGCACATCGAGACTCAGTTTGTATTATCTGTCTCTCTTGCCTTGATGCTTTTTCTCTCGCCAGCTTGTTACTGAAGAACGAGTAGAGTGGGGTCTACTTTGCCCCAATCTTTACCAATCTGTTCACAAAAACACAAGAATGAAGAATTAGAAAAATGTAGAAGACAAGCATAAGTGAGGAGGAAAATATGGGAAAGAGAAGTGAGAAAAGTCAAGTTTCCCCATGATGGGCGAGAATTTTGCCATCAGTGATGATTGATGCTCTTCCCCTAATTGAAATAAGGAAGGTAGGTGCCAGATTTCATTGAAAGTTGAAGGTCTTGTGAAGATAAACAGTTTCGGACATGTTTTCTTGTGGAGAAGCAAAAGGGACTGATATGCACCATTCTCTTATGAGTTCTGGTCAATTCTTTTTCTTGTATAGTTTGTTTCTTGTAAATAAATGTTCTGTATAAGTCGTTCCCATTAATACAACTTTAGCACCAAGTGAAATAAAGAGAACTTTTGGGGAAAAGTTAGCCATTACTCCTGTGATGGTTAATTTTTTTTAAATTTATTTATTTGTTTATTGAATCGCTGTGGGAAAAATTACAAAGCTTTCAAGTTTAGGTCTCAGTCATGCAAATATCAATCACAATTCCCTTTACCAATACTTATTTTTCACCACGAAGAACCCCAATAAATCCCCCCCAAACTCCCCCCAATGTCTGTGGGGTAGATGAATTCTAGTTAACACTCGGTCTACTTTGACTAGCTTTGTTGTTTTGATAAAAGTTGCACCATTATTATTTAGACTTTACCCCCCCCCCCCCAAACTCAGCCATGCTGAAAAAGCATTGTGAAATGATCTGCTTTCTACAGCTGGGTTCAAGAATTAAATGATGTCGCACGGCCGCTATTGCGGCTGTGCGGTTTTGGATTTCTGCTATTTTATTTATTAACCCTGGAAGTATTTCTACTGAGAGTCAGATAATTAAGAGATTGGTCTCTGTGTTTCTGGGCCCGTGGCCGTGCTGGAGAGCCGCTCGTGGGGGGCAACTGGTGACCTCGGTCGGGTGTGAAGGACGGGCCGGAACGCCCCCCCCCCCCCCCCCCCCCCCCCCCCCCCCGTCCCATGAGGTTTCAGTCACGCCCCACCCCCGACTCATACCTGCTCTCCACAAGGCTCCCATGCGGCCACCCCCTATGATGGTTAATTTATGTGTCAATGTGATTACAGGTATTTTCTCAGATTTCATGCTGAATGTCTCTGTAAGGCATTACATCTCATTTGGATGAGAAGATCATTTCAAGTGATATTTCTAGAAAAACAGATCACCTTCCATAATGTCAGTGAATCTCCTACAATCAGTTAAAATCCCAAGTAAAGCAAAAGGCTAATTAACCTGAGCAAGAGGGAAATCTTCAGCAAACAGACATCAGGCTTCATCAGCCTCTACTCTCCTTGGCTTTCTTGCAGACCGCCTTTTGGCTTCAATTGTAACTCTTTCCTTCTTTCCTGAGGCTCC
Organism: Sorex fumeus; assembly: GCF_029834395.1. Lineage (NCBI taxonomy): Eukaryota > Metazoa > Chordata > Mammalia > Eulipotyphla > Soricidae > Sorex > Sorex fumeus. Next base: position 381,160 of record NW_026606098.1, on the reverse strand, counting down.
AGCTTGCCAACTTTCTTCATTCGTTTTTTTTCATTTTTGCCAATCACGTGAGCCTGTTCTTAAAATAAATCCTTACTCTCTGTTTTAATGGTTCTCTTTCTCTGGAGAATCTGAAATAGAACAGGATCCCCTAAACTCTCTCTCTCTCTCTCTCTCTCTCTCTCTCTCTCTTACACACACACACACACACACACACACACACACACACACACACACACAAATCAGTATCCTGTAAGCTTGCAAACAAGGTTGTGATCTATGTCTTTTATTTCCCCCTCAGTTGTCACAATAACTGTGGAGAGTGGCTAAAGGGATCTGAGATCTGAAGTTGTAGATCTGCTTCAGTGTATGTCTTCTGTCCTTTCTAGCCTTCTGTTCTGGCTTGGTTACAGTAACTTGAAAAATAATTGTTCGGATGACTAGAGAATTACCATCCACTGGTATATTAGTTTCCTATTGTTATTACAATAAATGACCACATACATAATGCTTAAAACAACAGAAATTTATTGTCATAGTAGTACTGGCAGGCTGAAGTCTCGTATCAACGTATTAATAGGATTTCTGGAGGCTTTGGGAAAGGATCTACTATTCTCAGTGTCTCCAGGCACTCTGCATTCTTTGAAGCATGCCACCCCCTGCATAATCTTGACCCCTTGCTTCCACTACCACTGCTCTTTTGATTTCCTGCCTCCCATATAAAAACACTATTTCACTAGGCCCACCCAGATAATCCAGGATAAAATTCCCATTCCAAAGTCCATACTTTAATCACATCTGCAAAGACTGTTTTGACATATAAGGCAGTGAGTGAGTGCTTTTTCATTACTAGTCCTGGACAAATGTGGGTCTATGTGTATAAATGTTAAAATTTACTGGTCTACCACCTTGGTCCTAATGCTGGTTCATCAACCAACATGTAGGACAGGTGACAGTCTACAGTGCAAAAAGGTTGATGAGTGCTAATATGAGTTCACATTCCCAGGTTCTGGAGACGAGGGTGTAGCTAGCTCTCATTGGGGAGGGGAGTGGCCATTTACTTCCTAACATACCCAGTTATCAGAGGCGACTGGCCACAGATGGAAAGTGAGAACGGGTGAGGAATTCCAAGATGCTTTGCTCCCTGAAAGCATTTTGTTTGGGGGAGGATTTGGTGAATGCAGAAAACTGCAACAATGAACTACTTTATGTTGGTGCTACAATTTTCCTTTAAAAAAACATTTTTTCACCTGGCTCCATTGCCAGCACAGCATAGGGTCCCCCAAGCACTGTAAAGGAAAAAACAAAAAATATTTCTTACTTTGGAATAAAGTTAGATACATTGAAACTTGTGTATTTTTCTTTTTTGGAAAAAAAAAAGGTTATGCGTACCTTGCTTTGAGCCACACCTGGTGGCCTTCTGGGTTACTCCTGGCTCTGGGTTCAGGGATCACACCTGGTGGTGATTGGGGGACCACATAGAATGCCAGGGATGGAACCCGGGTGAGCTGTGTGCAAGACAAGAGGCTTATCCACTGTAGCATCGCTCTGGCCCCACATTCAGTACCTTGTTAATCAACAGAGTTAATGACTTGGTTTAGCCTCTTCAAAATAGATGAACCACAGCGAAAAATGTTTTGTCGATTCATAGTTCTCAGAAAATATACTTTGAGATTTTTCAGAGTTGAATTTACGGGGTACTATTTACAGCTTTTTTTTTTTGCCAGTACTTAAAATAGCTTACAAGATTTTTTTTGTTTAGGGGTCACACCCGGTGGTGCTCAGGACTTAAGTCCTGGCTCTGTGCTCCAGATTGTTCCATGTGGGCTTGGGGGGACCATATGGGGTGCTGGAGATTGAGCCTGGGTCAGCTACAAGCAAGGCAAGCGCCCTTCCCACTCTATACCATAGGTCTGGCCCGGGCTTATAAATACTTTTACTGTTATTGATAATGGGCTGTAGCGATAGCACAGCGGGTAGGGCATTTGCCTTGCATGCAGCCAACTCGGGTTCGATTCCTTCACCCCTCTTGGAGAGCCTGGGAAGCTACCAAGAGTATCTTGCTTGCATGGCAGAGCCTGGCAAGCTACCATGACATATTCAATATGCCAAAAACAGTAACAACAAGTCTCACAATTTGTTGTGAGATGTTTCTGGTGCCTGCTTGAGCAAATCAATGTACAATGGGAGGACAGTGCTATTCCTAGGATGATTCCTCCACCTCAGTAATAAAATAGCATAAACTTATTATTTTGTTTACTATAAAACAATTATTTTGAGACTATAAAGCCAAGCTCTTGGAGGAGAACAACGCAGAGTCTCCTGCCCCCATGCCTGGCTGTCCTCACTGGGGCCCCTTGGAAGGGGGACGGGTTGAATTTTCCTCTCCTCCCTGAGCAGAGCCCCGGCAGTTGAAGACCTCCGGGACCCAGCCACAGCCATGCTGAGACCACTCTCCACATGCTAGGAAGAACCTCATGCATGAAGGAACCGGCAGAGGAACCCAGGTGTGTGGGACCCGGGGCTGAGATCTCCAAGCCTGCTTGGTTCGGGACTGGGACTCCTCCACCCAGATCCCCCATCTTCCAGTAGCTAGATCCAGAGACTATAAAACCAAGCTCCCGGAAGCTTGTTGTTGACCTAACCTGGCAGCCATATCTTGCCCACATATATGCCTGACTGGGAGCACCTGTAAAGGTGATTAGAGGTTGCCCCAAAAGCCTCCATCCCTCTCAGAGAGCCCGGCAAGCTACTGAGAGTATCCCGCCTGCATGGTTGAGCCTGGCAAGCTACCCGTGGCGTACTTGATATGCCAAAAAACAGTAACAATGATGGTTCTCATTCCTCTGACCCTAAAAGAGCCCCCAATATGCCATCGGGCTACACTAGCAGGTGACAGGGACGAATGGAGACGTTACTGGCACCCGCTTGAGCAAACCAATGAACAATGGGGTGATAGTGATAGTGATATATTTTGTTTTGGGGCTACAACCAGCAGTTTTCAGGGCTTATTCCTGGCTCTGCATTTAGGGATTATGCCTGGCGGGGCTCAGGGGACCATACACATACACAGCCCAGAATTGAACCAGGGGTGCCTACATGCAAGACAAGAACCTGACCCCCTGCATTATCTCTCTAGCTCCAGAAATAAGTTTTTAAAAGTGCGATAGCACAGCGGTAGGGTGTTTGCCTTGCATGCGGCCGACTCGGCCGACCCGGATTCAATTCCTCTGCCCCTCTTGGAGAGCCCGGCAAGCTACTGAGAGTATCTCGCCCGCAGGGCAAAGCCTGGCAAGCTACCCGTGATGGAGTCAATATGCCAAACACAGTAACAAGTCTCACAATGGAGATGTTACTGGACCTGCTGAAGTAAATCGATGAACAATGGGAGGACAGTGGACAGTGCTACGGTGCATCCCAATGTATGGGATATATGATTTGGCAGCTCCTCCAAGTGCTTCATTAAATCTCTTTTAAGTGACCTTTGGCAGGAATTCAGACTTGTTCAGACAGACCCTCCAATACATATAAATCGAGTATCATAAACGCATGCCATCATTTACATTCTAGGATATATCATTCCAATATAAATTGGAGAACTCTTTTGTGCCACAAAAGCACAGTTTTTGAGAATTAGTCCCTTCTACTCTTTATCTGCTGTACATGAATAACTTCAGGGAATATTCTGACTTTGTTTTTTAAAAGATTGCTGCATTTAGGTACTCAGGGCACCTTTGATTTTTTTTTTTATTTGGGGGGAGGACTCCGTGCCAGGCTGTTTTCACTCAGGTTGACCCAGAGGGGGGTGAGTGAGGGTCCTCCCCGCCCCAAGGGACCCAGCCCTGGCAGTAAACCTTCACTACCCGACAGCCACCATGCTCCAGGCCACTTTCCACACGCTCGGACTGAGCCTCACATATAAGTGAACATATATCTGGACACATCATAAGACACTCCCTACCCATTTTCCATAATTACCACACCATATTTGATGGGGTTCCGACAGTAGGCAATAGGCAACAAATTATATATATATAATAATTATATATACATATATGAGAGCCTGGCAAGCTACAGAGAGTATCCCTCCCACACAGCAGAGCCTGGTAAGCTATCCGTGGCGTATTCGATATGCCAAAAAACAGTAACAATAATGGGTCTCAGTCCCCTGACCCTGAAAGAGCCTCCAATCATTGGGAAAGACGAGTAAGGAGAGGCTGCTAAAACCTCAAGGCTGGGACGAATGGAGACATTACTGGTGCCCCTCGAGTAAATCGATGAACAATGGGATGAGAGTGATACAGTGATTTGGGGAGAGGGAAGCTGACTTTCTGATAATGGGAATGGTATTGCATGATGGATGCATGAAAAATAGGACCAAAGTATTATAAGTTTTAGTACCTCAATAAAAATGGTTAAAAATATGTAGTCAGTAAGTTAGGTCACATCTGGCTTCACTCAGGGGACCAAGCAGTGCTAGAATAGAACTGGGCTGCCCCATGTAAGGAAAGTGCTTTACCCCCTGTATTATCTATCCAGCACTATTTACTTTGTATTTATTTATTATTATTTTGGCTTTGGGACCATAACTGGTAGTGCTCGGGGCTTACTCCTGGTACTAAATTTATGGATCACTTCTAGCAGGGCTCAGGAGACCATATGTGGTACCAGGATTGAACTGGGAACGGTACATGCAAGGCAAGTGCCTTAACCCCTGTATTAGCTCTCTACCCTCTACCTGTATTTTTATTTATTTATTTGTTTTTGGTTTTATTTTTTATTTAAAATATTTTAAATATTTAATCACTGTGAAATACACAGTCACTAAGTTGATCATGATTGGGTTTTGGTCATACAATGTTCCAACAACACCCATCCTTTTACCAGTATACATTTCCCACCCCCTCAGTGTTCCCAGTTTCCCTACTTTGACCTCCCACTCCCAGTCTGCCTCTATGGCAGGCACTTTTCTTCTCTCTCTCTCTCTCTCTCTCTCTCTCTCTCTGACTCTCTGTCTCTGTCTCTCTCTTTCACCCACTCTGTGGGCATTATGGTTTGCATTACAGGTTCTGAAAGGTTATCGGTCTATCCCTTTACCTACTTTCAACACTCAGTTCTTGTTCAGAATGATAATTTCCAACAATTATTGTCATAGTGATCCCTTCTCTATCCCAACTGCCCTTTCTGGCTCCTGTTTTCAAAAGAGAAAATTTAGTAATAACCCACAGAAAAGAAACATTGCATGAGTCAGTTTTTAAAAAATTATCCTCGTTGTTCAACTTAATGCTCAGTAATTATTGCTGGAAATCCATTATGATTTTAAACAGCCAGTAAAGAGACATGATAGGAGCCTTCTCCTAATCTTAGGGAAATTCACTAACTCACTCTTTTTGGGGTGTGAGATGAGGCAGGGGTTACTCCTGGCTTTGCACTCAGGAATTACTCCCAGCAGTGCTTGGGGACCATATAGGATACCAGGGATCAATCCTCGGTTGGCCATGTGCAAAACAAATGTACCCCCTGTACTATTGCTCCAGCACTTCATTATCTGGCGATAGCACTTTCAGATGTATTTACCTGTCTTCAGGTATAAGGGCTTCAAATAAATACCCAAGACTTGGTTTAGCATTCAAAGATGATTTATCTTCTCCATTATGAGGCCCTCTTTCTATATATAATGATTCCCCTTCCCCCTTCTTCCACCTTTTCTTCCTTCACCTCCTTCACTTCTTCATTCTGAAACTTTCTCATTTATCTATATGGGATAGCACTTTTTCAATCAGTCCAGTTCCACTGGAAGAAATAAAATAGTCGATCTAGGGGCTGGCGCTGTGTAATCCCATCAACGGCCAAGACTCAGAGATTATAAAACCCAGCTCCCAGAAGAGAACAGCGCAGAGTCTCCTGCCCACACGCCTGGCTGTCCTTGCTGGGTCCCCTTGGAGGGGCCTGCCCTGATCACAGGGCTCCGGCAGCCGAAGACCTCCAGAACCAGCCACCACCATGCTGAGACCACTCTCCACATGCATGAAGGTACTGGCAGAGGAACAAAGGCATGTGGGTCCCGGGGCTGAGATCTCCAAGCCTGCTCGAATCGGGGCTGAGCATCCTCCACCCAGATCCTCTAAATTCCAGTAGGCAGGGGTCATACTCACCAACTGGCCCCCTGACACCGCGTAATCCCATCAACGGCCAAGACTCAGAGAGACTATAAAACCCAGCTCCCAGAACTGCTTGCGGCCGCGTGACATCTTATTATCTCATTCCTACTTTGGACAAACTGGCAGGCTACCGAATGTAACCTGCCCACATGGCAGAGTGTGGCAAACTCCCCGTGGTGTACCCAATATGCCAAATACCAGTAACGATGGGTCTCATTCTCCTAACCTTGAAAGAGCCTTGAATATGGCACTTTTTAAAAAATCTCAGGGCTAGGACGAAGGAGACGTTACTGGGGCCTGCTTGAGGCAATCGACAAACAACAGGATGGTCGTGATCGTCGTGATCATGATCTAGGGGCTGGAGGAATAGCACAGCAGGTAGGACATTTGCCTTGCATGTGGCCGACCTGGGTTTGATTTCCAGCATCCCATAAGGTCCCCTGAGCACTGCCAGGAGTAATTCCTGAGTGCAGAGCCAGGAGTAACCCCTGTGCATCGCCAGATGTGACCCAAAAAGAAAAAAAAAGTCGATCTATTTTGAGACTTATAAACCTTTATTACTTCCATTTTCATTTTCTTCGCAGTCTTTAGTTTTTTTATGCTGTTGCCGTAACACTTTCTTTTCTTTAATCCTCAAGTGTATCATTGTCATGGTAATGGTGGACAAACACGTTATGGTTCCTGTCATTGTGTAAGCAATGCCTAAGAAGAAGCTCTTGCCGCCACTCCATGTCAAGTTGGTAAGGACAATGGCCTTTTCTCCATGAAACATGGTGACTGGAAAGTCTAAGAAGATCTGTCAAGGATCTCTTTTGGCACTGCATCACTTTGCAACTACATATCCTTGTTTGCAACACTCAGATTAAACCATATGAAGTTACAGACGCTGCATTTAAATTAAAATGGTTAAATATTCCATTTCATCTGTTTTAATTTTTTCTTTTGGTATGGAGTCACACCTGGCAGTGTTGGGAGGTCACTCCAGCAATGCTTGGGGAACATGCCATGCCAGGGATTGAACCTGGGGCTCATGCATACAAACCTTTGAGCTAACCCTGTGGCTTTGGTCCAATTTTTACCAAGCATTTCATTTGCATCTGCTAGTAAAAATCAACCTCCTCTCTGCATAGCTGTAATCTATGGAAGAGAATCTGACACAGCACCAGATGACTAAGTAATGAACAAAAGGAAATGAAAAGAACACAGATAGTTTTACAGCAAACCGAAATTTATGTTGATGAATCAGGAGACCCAGGGTAAGGTCAAGTCCTTCCCGGGCAAAGGTCTGGATTCCTGTCTCAGGGGAAATTCTTTAAGAGTGAAGACCAAAAAAAAAAAAAAAAAAAAAAAAAAAAGAGGCAGATGGTAAAACTTTTTTTTTTTCCTTTTTTTGGTGGGAAAACCAAAGGTGGTGTGTTCATTTGGGTTTTGAAAAGGCCAGAATGGGATTCACTGCTGAGGAAAAACTGTTTGATGTGGATTTGCTATCGTTAGTATGTTAATGATGTCATTTTGATTATGCATGTGGCCTGAGGTTTTAAAACATCTGGTGCCTTTTGTAAACCAAACTAATAAACAAATAAAGACTTCTCATAGCAACGGCACAGGGACAGCAGCATTTCCCGGCAAAGCTCTTAAAACGCCTCAAATCACTTGGCAACACACTATTTAAAGGCACAAAGAAATGGCTAGGAGACCATCTTCTCTCTTTCTTTTACATAAAAATTCCTTTTTGTCATCAGGATCTTGGATGTCACCCTGAGTCATCCGCCTGCCTTCCCCCTCTATTAAGAAGGGTGTTTTCTTTCTGACAAGGACCGTATTTTCTCCCTGAGAAGTGGTAGGTATTTTCTGCAGCTCAGGCTCCCTGCTAAGTCGGCAGGCTCTGAGGCTAGTTGGCCTGACTCACACCAGGGCTCAACATAGCTAGTGCATATCTAGAGTCTCAAGCTCAAGACGGAAGTTCTGTGTGGAGAATTTATACTGGAGATCATCAGTTAAAGTATGACTGTGAGTGAAGTCACCTATGGATAGCATGTTAGGAGAGAAATACAGTGTCTCCCATGTTCGGAAGAAGGATTCTCTTGTTCTTACCCTTAATCTCAAACTTACTGTATGACAATGTGAACACAGCAGTTCATGAAGGTTCTGCCCCGCCCTCCTTCAGTCCCATTTTTTGTTGTAACTGTAAGTGCTTTAGTGGTAGGGCAATGACAGAGATCGAATCACAAGATCCAAGTTCACAAGAACTCTCCCCTCCACCCCTTTTGTTGGAGGAAGAAGAACTGCTGAAATTCCCTTCAGAGGTTATGTTTGTAAAATGTTCCTCTTTAGTTTGTACCTGTAATGCTGCATAAAAGAGAAAATGATTTCTTTTTAAACTGATCAGTTTTACTATTGAAGCCTTGTTATTTAATGAATTTCAATTCTATAGTTGTAACAACAGCTGTGGCTTTTGTCTACAAAACAAACAAAACGAAACAAACATTGTCCTCCCGTTGTTCATCGATTTGGTCAAGCGGGCCCAGTAACGTCTCCGTTTTGAGACTTGTCGTTACTGTGTTTGGCATATTGAATACGTCATGGGTAGCTTGCCAGACTCTGCCATGCGGGCGAGATACTCTTGGTAGCTTGCCTGGCTCTCCAAGACAGGTGGAGGAATCGAACCCGGCTCTGCCGGGCTGGCTGTGCGCAAGGCAAATGCCCTATAGCACAGTGGTAGGGCGTTTGCCTTGCATGCAGCCAACATGGCCTACCCGAGTTCGATTCCTCCGCCCCTCTCGGAGAGCCCTGCAAGCTACCGAGAGTATCTCGCCCTTACGGCAGAGCCTGGCAAGCTCCCCGTGACGTATTCGATATGCCAGACACAGTAACAACAAAGTCTCCAATGGAGACGTTACTGGGCCCGCTCGAGCAAAGAAAAATAAATAAATAAAAATGAGGGAACAATTTATTGGGTCAGTGATACGGCCCAAAGGGCTGGAGTGTATGCTTTGCATGAGGGAACTCGATTCCTGGCACCCCTGAGCACTGTAGGGACTGAACCTTGAGTAACAACAGTGCTGGGAATGATCCCCTGAGCCCTTCTCAATGTGACTCAAAATTGAAAGAAAGATTGAGACAGACAGACAGACAGAGAAACAGAGAAAAACAGAGAGAGAGAGAGAGAGACAGAGACAGAGACAGAGACAGAGACAGAGAGAAGAGGAGAAGAGAGAAGGAGGGGTATGTGGGGCTTTTATTTCATTTAATAGAATTAGAGACTCTGCTAAAGGAAGGAAGGGGGGGGAATTGCTAAGAATAGAGATGGTTCCAACTCAAAGGAGGCAGATCTGAATGGACACATCCCACTTCCTTCTTTCCATGGAGAGATCCACATAATTTACTCTCAATGGGATAAAAAAGAAAAGATGGGACACACATGTAGTGAAATAGGCAGACAATTTGGTGTGAAGAGCGTCTGGTTTGCTGAAGGGAGAGTGGCACAAAAAACTCCCAGCTAGTAGGCCTGAACTGCTGCTGGTGCCTGAACTGGCTGACATCTCAGTGGTGTGTGATTCCCTCGGGAAATCCTGCTTTCGAGATAATTATGCTCCAGAGAGAGTAGGGAAGAGACTTTAAGTCACAAGACCACAGATAGGGCAACTTGTATGGAAACACATAATTTCTTAACAAAGATGATAGGGTTTGGTGTTCTTATAGCAATGCCCTTTCATTTTGAAATCAAGACTTACACGTGTATTTTCAAGTAAGACAAATTTCAGACTCTCATCATCAAACATCCTAAATGGATCACGTGCTCATCACCTGACTCTGCTGGCTTCTCCCCCTGCACCCACACCCCCCGCCCCCGTCCCCCAGGGGCCATAGCATTCCATCTCATTACAGAGTTCACGGTTCTCCTCAGGCTGGTGCCCTGGAATCTAGGATAACTTGGTCTGTGATACTTTTATGTTTGTTGATTTTGGTTTGGGGACTACCCCCAGCTCTGCTCAGGGTTTACTCCAGGCGCTGTGCTCAGAGATCACTTCTGGCAGGGCTCAGGACCAGGGTGCTAGAAATTGGACCCAGGTTTGAGGAGAGCACCCTATCTGCTGTCCTATCGCTTTAGTCTGTGGTCTGGGATCTTTTGCTAGAATGAAAGCGTCTATAGTTGCTCTTGTTTTATGTATTTTGGTCCATGTTCAAATACTTCTCATTAGTTCTCTATTTCTTTGGTCTTCTTTGTTATCTTATTTTATCCAATGGGATTCCCATCAGTTCTTGAGATAGGAGTCTCTTAGGCTTACTGTCAATTTTTTTGGGGGGGAGGAAATGGTGTACAGAAATAATTCTCTACATGTCATACCAACTTTTCTCATACTGTTTTTAACTACTATTGCTTTAAAAAAATCACAGATTTGACTACATATCAATAGCAACTATATGGTGATAGAGTGATAGTGTCACCTTAAGAAATCTTACATCTATGCCCATACATATACACATATCCATATTGGGTAGGCAAGAATAATATGGAATGAATTATATCAATAACTAGTTCTTCCTCCTCAGAAAGAAGAACGGTATAAAAGGATACTGTAGTTTATAGTGAAACTATAATTACCAGGAGGCAAGCCTTCAACAAAATATCCAGTCCTGTTGAGGAGACGGTACAGTTTTTTGAAAGTGGGAAAGGCAGCTGTCCTCATCCACACGATGAAGTCCTCATTATGGAAACCATTGTTTTCTGGCTTCTCTTTATCTAGTTCATAGATAGGCTTCCGCCAGTTTGGGGGCTTTGCAGTTCCTGGGAAGAAAATGACAGGCATGTTTGATGAAAATCACCTACCCACCTCAGATTTCCTTAAAATAGAAAAACAAAGTAACTTTTTTATTCTTTAGAAAAGGCAAACACTTATTAGATCTTTTTTTTTGAAAAAAAAAGAAAAGAAAATTGTGTATATGTTTTTTGAGAAAGTGAAGTGGGGGTTGGTGGTGAAGGGCCAGGGAGGTAGTATTGAAGGAGGCAGCCTCAGTTTCCCCTTGTGAGAGGAAGCCACAATTTCTCTTGCCAGAAGCTTCACTCTTCCCCCATCCACCTAACATACACTTCATCCCCAAGGTCCTGTGGTAACATTCTAGGAATTACCCAGGATCATAAAATTCTACCCTAGAGCTTAGGCTCATGGGGGAGTGACAGTTCCTGAGGCAAATGGCTAGATTACACACCAGTAACTTCTTTACATCCTCTGGAATGTTTGTCAATTGATAAGAAATGTAAAACTCCCACCTAAAGGGTCTATAGGATGTAAAATTCTCACCGAAAGGGTGGGAATTCCTTCCTTTTATCCTCTGTAACATCTGTAAATTGATAGAAATTCAATTGACCAGAGAGCCTTTAAAAGGGGTTACACAAAACTCCCTTTTAATTTAGTCCTATACTAAGTTCCTCCCTTGGGGAGCTCCTTTTTTTCCTTCTATTTTCCAATAAAGTTTTCTAGCTTCCAAGTCTGAGTCTGAGAATCTTTATTACTCAATATTTCTTTATTTTTCTTCCAATTTTTATTCTTTTCTTTGTTTTTTAACTACTGAATCACTGTGAGAAACAGTTACAAAGCTTTCATGTTTGAGTTTCAGTCATACAATGATCAAACACCCATCCCTTCTTCACCAGTGCTTATTTTCCACCACCAATGTCCCAAGTATCCCTCCCTTCCCAATTCTTCCCATTCCTCTCTGGCAGACAATCTTCCCCATTATCTCTCTATACTTTTGGGCATTATGATTTGCTATATAGATACTGAGAGCTATCAGGTTTGGTCCTTTATCTACTTTCAGCACACATCTCCCATCCTGAATGATTCCTTCAACCATCATTGACTTAATGATCCCTTCTCTATTCCAGCTGCCTTCTCCCCCAGCTCATGAGGCAGGCTTCTAACTGTGGAGCAATATTCCTGGCCCCTGTGTCTATTGTCCTTGGGTGTCAGTCTCATATTATGTTGTTTTATATTCCACAAATGAGTGCAGTCATTCTATGTCTGTCCTTCTCTTTCTGACTCATTTCACTTAGCATGATTTCACTCATTTCACTCTTCATGACCATCCTTATAAGCAATGACCAAACTTACAAGCAAATTTCATGACTTCATCTTTCCTAACAGCAGCATAATATTTCATTGTGTAGATGTACCAAAGTTTCTTTAGTCAGTCGTCTGTTCTCGGGCACTCGGGTTGTTTCCAGATTCTGGCTATTGAGAACAGTGCTGCAACGAACATACAGGTGCAGATGTCATTTCTGTTATACTTTTTTGAACCCTCGGAATATATTCCCAGAAGTGGTATTGCAGGAAGCTCAATTTCTAGTTTTTGAAGGAATGTCCATATTGTTTTCCAAAAAGGCTGGACCAGTCAGCATTCCCACCAACAATAAAAGAGAGTCCCTTTCTCCCCACATTCGTGCCAGCACTGATTGTTCTTGTTCTTTTTGATGTATGCCAGTCTCTGTGGTGTGAGATGATATCTCATTGTTGTTTTGATTTGCATCTCCCTGATGATTAGCGATGTAGAGGATTTTTTTCATGTGCCTTTTGACCCTTTGTATTTCTTTTCTGAGGAAGCTTCTGTTCATTTCTTCTCCCCATTTTTTAATGGGGTTGGAGGTTTTTTAGTGGTAGGGCATTTGCCTTGCACGCAGCCAGTCCTGCCAAGCCGGGTTCAATTCCTCCGCCCCTCTCGGAGAGCCCAGCAAGCTACCGAGAGTATCTAGCCCGCACGGCAAAGCCTGGCAAGCTACCCATGATGTATTTGATAAGCCAAACACAGTAACAATAAGTCTCACGATGAAGACGTCACTGGGCCCGCTGAAACAAATCGATGAACAACGAGAAGACAGTGCTACAGTGCTATAATTCTGTGTTTTTTCAAAAGTCCGGTGGCGCTCTATCTCTCCCGCTGCCTGCGTTCGGTAGTCTCACGTCGCTCCCCCCACTCCAGGAAGGTCAACGGGTGAGGTAGGCAAAGGAACGAATGAGGGCCAGGCAGGTCGGTATCAACTGTAGTTTATTCCAATATTCACTCCACTTCTGCTTCTCTCTCTCAAGCCTGAGCCCCTCTCACCTCTGACTCTGTCCTCTGAAGCCCGAGTTAGAGCCAGAGCTTATAGTCTTAGTTTATATGGCAATGATGTAGGATGGTGACACAAAGGTGGTTTGAACATTAGCAAATCAACAAAGAGAGGTAAGACCACTCCTCCAGGAGATTAACTCAAGGATAAAATCTCATCTAAAGAGATTACTCCAGATTACTAGGAGATCCGCTCAAGGGTGGAATCCCAGTGAGGGTGTGTTCTTTCCTCAGCTAGTAATCCACTTAAATAGTTGCAGTAAATCTACTTCCAATATTTCTAGCAATGTCATTCTGTATGAGCATAGTAAGAGATATAAACTTACAGTTTGGTTCTTCCTGAGAACATCTCACTATATATTCCGCAGTCCTCAGGCCAGGTTAGTCTTCCTTGCCCCAGCAGGGTCCTAGTCTTGTCGTTACTTACTTTTGAATCATGACAGCGTTTGTCCATGATCATGCCCTCAACTTATAGTTGAGTATCGTGGGGCTTTGGCCTGGCCCATTTCGATGCCAGGGTACTCACAGCTTCTCCTGGGTCCATTCAGTCCCTCGTCGGGACCCTGCTTTGGGGGTGCTAGGAACTAAGGTCAACTGAGTCAAGAAAGCAGATCACCCAGGAGTAAATATTATTCAGAGTCAATCAACTTCCAAGTTACAAAGCATAATATTAACTGTCTTCCTGTGTCCATACAGAAAGGACATTGCTTTAAGGTAAACTATGCAAAAGATATAATTTACAATACAAGTTCAGTGTCCTTAGAAGGATTTGATCTTACAAGCTAACAGAATCTGATCAGGGAGAAAAGGTGATTAGCCGATTGGGAAGGAGAGCACAGAGAAGAGTTTACAGATAAATACAGAAGAATGGGAGTAACTTGGGAGCACTGTGATGGGTGTAACCAATAAACCTAAGCTCCCTGTGGCAATGCTATTCTACATAATTCTACTGTCTTGTATATCCTGGATATTAACCCCTTATCAGATGGGTGTTGGGTAAATATTCTTTCCCATTCTGTGGGCTCTCTCTGTATTTTGGTCACTGTTTCTTTTGAGGTGCTGAAGCTCCTTAGTTTAATGTAGTCCCATTTGTTTATGTTTGTTTCCACTTGCTTGGTCAGTGCTGTTTCATCCTTAAAGATGCTTTTAGCTTCAATGTCATGGCTACTCAATATTTTCATTCTTGGAAATATTGAAGAACCTGGGAATTGCGAACGAACAGAGATCTGCCACTGTCACTTCTGCCTCAAGTGCATCAGAACAAGCAGAAAGCAGGGGAATAAGTATCTGTGTGAGAGAGAAAAAGAGACGGATAGATAAAAAAAGAAAGAGGAATGTGTTTAAATGATAAAGGACTTCTGAGGGAGAAAGACTCAGCAGGTTTTGGGAAGAAAGGATTCTACATGGGTATTCACCAAACTGTGAGGGGAAGAGCTTTGAACTTTTGGTGTTCTTACTTCATGTTCTTTCTATAATCTTTTGTTCCTGCTGAAACTTCTCCTCTTAGAGGGGCTCAGCCGTGTCTATGTTGGCACTGGCTCCAGTTAAGTCTTCATGGCCTCAGTATCTGCACCCACAAAGGGTGGGGCCCCTCCTTCATGCTTTTGGGCTGGTGACAGAGTAACTTTTGTTTTATTTTGTTTTGGGTTGACACCCGGTGGTGCTCAGGGATTACTCCTAGCTCTGCGCTCAAACATCACTCTTGGCAGTGCCCAGGGCACCATATGTGGTTCCAACTGGGATGAAATCCAGGTTGGCTGTGTGTAAGGCAGGTGGCCTACCTGCCGTACAATCGCTTTGGCCCTCTGAGTAACATTTTTAGATCACATCTTGGTTTTATTACTTCTTGAGACTCTCATCCCCAGAGGTGCCCCTCTAGCTGCCTGTTTCATAAGCAACCTGAGTATACAACTACGAAAAATAATGGTTAGGATCAGGGAGATAGTTTATGGGGATGGCATGTGCTCCTGACATACACAGAACCCAAGTTTCAATTTCTGGCATTGCAAGGCCTACTGTAGCACCTGGGGTTCCTTAGCCCCCTTATAAAAAAATGTAACAACAGAAAAATAATGATTATGTTACAAAACAACTATTAGTAATAATAAGTGGGGTTATAAAAGCAATAGGATATAATGAAGATTATATTAATCAGTTGCATTTCCACACGCAATTATAATACTGGCAAAAATTAGAAATACAATTCAACTTACTATAACATCAAAATATAAAATAAGTGGGAATTAATTTAAGAAAGATTGTCTATGAGTGTTCCATGGAAGTTTAAGAGCAAAAGTATTGTTCATCTGTTCTAAATCCAGAAATCATGTAAATTGTCAATGTAGACACCCTAATGATAGACAAAACAACAAATTTCTTAACACATTGCTTATATTTCTTTCTCCTACATTTTTAATAGCATCTCTTGAAAAAAACAAAACCAACAAATAGGGCTCTTTTCCACTCTGGAGAAGCCCATGTTCTCTCTTGAACACATATTCCTCATTTCTCTTCCCTCACTAAATTGCTTTCAGTTACAAAAAATTGCATTTCGCTGAAAAAAAAAATCACACTAACCCCAAACCCAAAACCAATAATTTTTTGGCCAGAGGGATAGAGTAGGTGTTAAGATGCTTGCCTTGCTTGAGGCTGGCCTCAGTTTAATCCCCAGCACCCTACATGGTCCCTGGAACTCTGCTAGGAGTAATCCCTGAGCACAGAGTCAGGAGTAAGCCCTGATGCTAGGTGTGGCCACAAAACAAAACAACCCCCCTGTTCTTTCTTTCATCCTTCCTTCCTTCCTTCCTTCCTTCCTTCCTTCCTTCCTTCCTTCCTTCCTCCCTCCCGCCCTCCCGCCCTCCCTCCCTCCCTCCCTTCTTCCTTCCTTCCTTCTTTCCTTCCTTCCTTCCTTCCTTCCTTCCTTCCTTCCTTCTTTCACAGTAGTGTTAATGCTCTTCACTTCACCCCTTGCAGGCCCTCCCCATCCTTTCCACTTGAATTTTGGTAACCTCAGTTCTGTTATCAGAGTTCAATAGTTTGTTTTCTAGTGTCCATTCTCCTTCTTTGTCCTTTACATACTAAATATGAGAGATAATCTGGCATTTGTTCTTTTCCCTCTTATCTCACTTAACAAGATGCCTTCTAGATTCATCCAAGTTGTACCAAATGATAAGATTTCAATATACCATCCTTTTGATTTCTTCTAAGAGCAATATCTTATGTTTCTCCTCATTATTCATATATTTTTATTTATAAATTATGTATGTGACATGTCCTAAGCCATCTTTCTGACAGAGGTGTTAAATGTTTCACTGTATCACTGTTGTCCGTTGTCCATCGATTTGCTTGAGTGGGCACCAGTAACATCTCCATTCATCCCAGCCCTGAGATTTTAGCAGCCTCTCCTTACTCGTCCTTCCCAATGTTGCCGTATTGAAGGCTCTTTCAGGGTCAGGGAAATGAGACCTGTATTGTTACTGTTTTGGGGATATCGAATATGCCATGGGGAGCTTGCCAGGTTCTGCCGTGTGGGTGGGATACCCTCGATAGCTTCCTTGGCTCTCCAAGGGGAATGTTTATATACTAATATTTATTGATATATTTGTTGTATAGTGAGTGTTAAAAACAAAGGTATTTCTTATATATGAACACTATTAATTTCCTTCCTTAAGAAAACAAAATATATTTCTTTTTTCTAATGGTAAACTGGAAGAATCTATTTCCGTTCAATGAAACATATCAGACAGAAGTGCACATAGGTAGGGAGAATTAGACCAAATAAGAGCTCAGTAAGAAAGAAAAAAGGATTGATCAGAAATATTTCCCAAGACATAAAAAAACAAAGTTTCTATAAAGAGATTAGAATGATTAGCTAATTTATGGCCCTTACCTTTAAATGCTTCAGAAAGATTACTAGAAGGTGGATTCTGAAACTTCACATATCTATCTGTCCACCATGTAATTCCATTCCTCAGCATTGGGACTTGAATATGCATAGATGAGTTATGGTTGTATGAAAGAATAATGGTGTCTATAAGGAAAATTTAAATTGTGGTAGAGATGTCAACAAAACATGTTTTGTAAACCTTTAAAGTGTAGAATCAGAGTCTGGGAGATTTCTTAAGCAGGTTTTGTATTTTGGAGTGAAGAGTTTGATTCCTGCCACTATATGACATCCTGAGCACCCCAAGGAGTGACCCCTGAGTGCTGTATTGGGAATATCTGTTTGTAGACCCCCAAACAAATATATATATGTATATACATATTTAATAGTGCAGAACCAGAAATGACTGGAAAATAATCCTAGATTTTTTTCAGATTCTTAACATATAATCTGCCATAGGTACTGAAATAACATCTTTTTGTTTTGTTTTCAAGTCACTTGTGGCAGTTCTCAGGGCTTACTCCTAGCTCTGTGCTCAGAGATCACTTCTGGTGGTGCTTGCGGGACCATCTGGGGTGGCAGGGATTGAACCTGGGTTAGCTGTCTATGAGACAAGTGCCTTCTCTCTGTATGATCTATCAATAAAGATCATCATTTTGTCACAAAAACCCTAATTGTTGTGAAGGAGGGGTACAACTAGTGGTGTTCAGGGATTACTCCTACCTCTGCACTCAGAAATCACTCCTGGCAGGTTTGAGGGACCATAGGAGATGCCAGGAATCAAATTCAGGTCAGCTGCATGCAAGACAGTCCCCAAACAAGGAACTAACTATTGAATAACATTGTTATGCTTAAAATTTAACTAATATTCCTTTATTATTTAATATATCTAGGATGGGAGAGCTGACTTGCAAATGAAGTAGAAAAGTGTATTTTTAAGAAAACGTCAAAAACTGGAACTTAGCTACGGAAGTGATTTCCTGGACCCTTAAGATTTTACATACTTATCAAAGTATGGGACAGTGAGAGACAGTGACATAGCTCCATGGTGGAGTATGTGATTTGTCTTTATGACACCCTCAGCTTGATCCCTGTAACCTTATCCTCACCCCATTATACACAAAAGAAAGAATACAAGAAGAGGAGGAAAATCACCTACCATTGAACATACTGTTGGCAATTGCACCACAAGGAACAATGGGGACCCCATTGTCAGAATAATAGAATGGATAACAGTCATCAACGTTCTGGATTCAAGATGATACAGAAATGAGAGATGTTTTGGTAAACTGTTTTGGAGATTAAAGTAAGAACACTGGAAATATAAGTCAACTTATAAGACTAATAAGTCAGATGATTTATTGGAACAGACTACGAAAATCTTGACTGCTATTTTCTCTGGGCTTCTGACTGACTTAGACTAGGAAATATTTGTGTTGTGGATGTTTGTGTATGTGTGCACACATTTTTCCATGATGTTAAAAACATATAGGCTACAAATAAATCTGTAGGAAATCACTTTACCTGGCCCATGTGTGAAATACTTCACTAAATCTGCACTGTAATGCATTTTAGAAACACTTTTCAGTTGAAGTATAATTTATGTTCTGAAAGTAAGCAAACTGTGAAGTCTACAATAAGAT
Organism: Sorex fumeus; assembly: GCF_029834395.1. Lineage (NCBI taxonomy): Eukaryota > Metazoa > Chordata > Mammalia > Eulipotyphla > Soricidae > Sorex > Sorex fumeus. The sequence goes on along the minus strand of NW_026606098.1, from coordinate 362,387 downwards.
ACCATTATAGAGAATCTGTACCTGCATAGCAGAATAGATTTTTATTCTATTTATTATTTATTAGTGATTTATTTATTTATTAGTGATTCCTAAAAATCATTTGGTTATCACTTTCATAATAATAACATCAGTAGGAAAAAAAGGTTTCCTTCAAACTTTTCTTCCTAGCATGCTGAGTATCACCTACCAAGAGGAAAATTTCATAATCCTTGGTCTGAAAAGCTAAGCCAAAAATTTTACTTAATCAAGTAGGTCCCAATTAACTTGTCTAGTTTCAAATATTCCTGTTATAAGAAGGAAATCATAGACAAAACATAGTTACTATTACAATGAATAGTGAATGAAATGATAACTATTGAATTGAGCATGATTCATTTTATTGTTTTAAAGTGAAAAAATGTTTACAACAGCAGTAATCGGGATGGGATCACAAATCACGGTTCTCCCGTTGTTCATCGATTTGCTCGAGCGGGCCCAGTAACGTCTCCATCATGAGACTTCTTGTTACTGTGTTTGGCATACCGAGCAGGTCACGGGTAGCTTGCCAGGCTCTGCCATGCGGGCGAGATACTCTCGGTAGCTTGCCGGGCTCTACGAGAGGGGCGGAGGAATCGCACTTGAGTTGGCCATGTTGGCTGCGTGCAAGGCAAACGCCCTACCACTGTGCTGGAGCGATAGCACAGTGGTAGGGTGTTTGCCTTACAAGCCGCCAACATGGCTGACCCGAGTTTGATTCCTCCGCCCCTCTTGTAGAGCCCGGCAAGCTACCGAGAGTATCTCGCCCGCATGGCAGAGCCTGGCAAGCTACCCGTGACATGCTCGGTATGCCAAACACAGTAACAAGAAGTCTCATGATGGAGACGTTACTGGGCCCGCTCGAGCAAATCGATGAACAACGGGAGGACCGTGACCATGACCATTATTTCACTAGTAATCTGGAAAAGTCATAATTTATGCAAGAAAGAAATGTGCATTTTTGTCCTGAAAACCCTTAGCTTTTGAGTTTATTTTTTAATCCCTTTTTTAAAACTAAATGATCTATTTTTAATTACCTTCAGATCCATACCCAACAGTTGCTTATTACTTCTGGATTGAATATAGGGATGGAGATTCTGATAGAAACCATACAATTTGTAGTACATATAAACATTACCCTGTGCAATATAAAAGCAAGAAGAGAACGAGAAAAGTTAATGGGGAAAAATAAACATGGGTAGGAAATTATAAACATAGTACAGACATTGATGGGAATTAAGTATTTTTAAATATTAAATAGAAATCCAAGCAATCATTTAAAAACTCAGTGTTGGGAGTGAGGATATAGCTGAAAGGGCTAATGTACGGCTTTAGATGTGGAAGGTCCCAGGTTCAATCCCTGGCACTGCATGCCCCCCTCACCACTGCTGGGAGAGACTCTGGACACCAAGCAGGAATAGCCATCACTGGATGTGATCCCAAATACCCCTCCCCCCATATTAGTCTATGTACAGAATTATCAAAGTGATCAAATACATTGGTCATTTGAAATTGGCTTTAAAATTGTATGATTGGTATGTACTTTACTAACAGACTGTATCATGCAAATGGAAGATTCCAATGTGACTGTTCATAATTAATGCTCTATCTCCTAAACAATAAAGACCTACATCCAACAAGACGAAGGCTTAACTTTTTTTTTTTTAACTTTATTGAGACACCGTGAGATAGCTACAAGCTTTCATGTTTAGGTTACAATCACACAATCATCAAACACCCATCCCTCCACCAGTGCACATTCCCCACCACCAATATCCCTGGTATATCCCCCCTTTCCCACTCTCCCCCTGGCTCCATGGAAGACAATATTCCCCATACTCTCTCTCTACTTTTGGGCATTATGGTTTGCAATGCAGATACTGAGAGGTTATCGTGTTTGGTTCATTATCTACTTTCAGCACACATCTCTCATCCCGACCGATTCCTCCAGCCATCATTTTCTTTGTGATCCCTTTTCTTTTCCAGCTGCCTTCTCCCCTCCGCTCATGAGGCAGGCTTCCCGCTATGGGGAAATCCTCCTGGCCCTTGTATCTACTGTACTTGGGTGTCAGCCTTATTTTATGTTATTTTATATTCCACAAATGAGTGCAGTCCTTCTATGTCTGTCCCTGTCTTTCTGACTCATTTCACTTGGCGTGATACTCTCCATGTCTACCCATTTATAACCAAATTTCATGACTTCATCTCTCCTAACAGCTGCATAGTATTCCATTGTGTAGATGTACCAAAATTTCTTTAACCAGTCATCTGTTCTAGGGACCTGGGTTGTTTCCAGATTTTGGCTATTGTGAACAGTGCTGCAATGAACATGTAGGTACAGATGTCATTTCTACTGTGCTTTTTTGCATCCTTGAGATATATTCCCAGAAGAGGTATTGCAGGGTCATATGGAAGCTTAATTTCTAATTTTTGAAGGAGTGTTCCTATTGTTTTCTAGAAAGGCTGGATCAGTTGGCATTCCCACCAACAGCAAAAGAGAGTCCCTCTTCCCCCACATCCACGGCAGCACTGGTTGCTTTTGTTCTTTTGAATGTGTGCCAATCTCTGTGGTGTGAGATGCTATCTCATTGTTGTTTTGACTTGCATCTCCCTGATTACTAGCAATGTGGAGCATTTTTTCATGTGGAAGGCTTAACATTTTTGAGTGTATCCATATGACAAGTTCTATATTTAGTATTAGCAATACTTTAGGATTCCTTTATAATTCTCTGAATCAATGGAATCTCTTATGACATGGAATAGCAGCATTTAAAAATATTTATTTATTTATTTTGCATTTTGGGTCATGCTCAAGGGTTACTCCTCACTCTGCACTTGGGAATTACTCCTGGCAGTACTTGGGAGACGATATAGGATGCTGAGATTGAACGCAGATCGGCCGCATGCAAGGCAAATGCCCTACCCACTGTACGATGGCTCTGGCCCGGAATAGCAGCATTTTGGAAAGACTTTCAATCTTACTCTAAGAACCTTTTAGGGGGTAAGTCTAGCCCAATGTAAGTTGGTAGCCAGGTGAGACTCAGAGTAAGAGGGAAAGGTATTAGTGTGGCCTGAAACAGCATAAGAAACTTCATCATCAAAGTGTTTTCGAACACTGAAAAGGGAAGGTGCGTGGTCATGACACAGAGGCAGACTACAACACCATACACAAGGCAGGTGTGAAGGGAGAGATGTACGTGCAGTGGAAATGACTGGATACAGCTCCACACCCAGAGGAGAATATCTGTGGGTATTAGCAGAGTGGGTAGGGCATTTGTCTTGCACACAGCTGGCCCGGCCAACCCAGGTTTGATTCCTCCGCCCCTCTCGGAGAGCCTGGCAAGCTACCAAAAGTATCTCTCCCACACAGCAAAGCCTGGCAAGCTACTCATGACGTATTCGATATGCCAAATACAGTAACAACAAGTCTCACAATGGAGACGTTACTGGGCCCACTCAAGCAAATCGATGAACAACGGGAGGACAGTGCTATAGTGCTATTCCCCAGAACAAAGAAGACATGAAATCTGCAGATTTACCATACATTTTCCTGGGAACTAAAAAGAAAATCTAACTTTGTTGTTAGTTTTATATTAATAGGCAGTGTTTGAACAACCTCTCATGATTTCTTGCCATAAATTCAGCATAACAGGCCTCTGAGAGCATCATCTTATTTTGATTACTTGGGGGCACAAGGCACAGAACATTTTATGGGGTTCTTCTTTTAAATTCAGTGACACTTTGTGCAGGATTACATATGGAAGGCAGGGTCTCATATGGATCTGGGCCTTGCATGCATGTAATGAGTGCTAATTGCAAGCTGAAGGCCCTGGTGTTTACCCTAGTATTTTGGTTGGATTTTTTGGGGGCTGGGGTGAGCATACCCTGCAATGCTCAGTGCTTACTCCTGTGCTCAGGGATCACTCCTGATGATGCTTGGGGACCACAATGGTGCTGGGGATTTGAAACTAGGTAAGTGTCTTAACACTGTATTATCTCTCTGGCCTGTAATCCTCTTCGTGTGTATGTGGAGGAGGAAGAGGTGGGAGGGAGGCCACACTCAGCTTTGCTCAGGGCTTACTCCTGGGTCTGTGCTCAGGGATCATCCCTAATGGGGTTCAGGGGACCATATGGGGTGCTGGGGATTGGACCTAGGTCAGCTGTCTACAAGGCAAATGCCTTACTTGTTGTAATATCACTTGGGCCCTAGCTTCAATCCTCATTATTCTCATTATTATTTTTTTTTCCTTTTTGGTTGACACCGGTGATGCACAGGGGTTACTTCTGGCTCATACACTCAGGAATTACTCCTGGCAGTGCTCGGGGGACCATATGGGATGCTGGGAATCAAAAGCAGGTCAGCTGCATGCAAGGCAAACGCCCTACCCACTGTGCTTTTACTCCAGCCCCACAATTCTCATTATTTTTCAATTTAGTATTTGCAAATCAACCTACTAAAATGCATTTGTAATTCCAAAATCAATACTTTGTGGTTATTGGAAGAGTTGGGAAGAGTGTTGAAAAGTTTAAGTAATACTTCTAGAGCTAGTATTTCTCAATTTGTTTACTTTTATTTGTTTTACTTTTTTTTTGTTTGTGGGCTAACAAAAACAACTTCTGATAGTGCTCAGAAGTTACTCCTGGCTCTGTGCTTGGGATAACTCCTGGCAGGGCTCGAGAGACCAGATGGGATGCCAAGAATTAAACCTGGGTCAGCAGGACAAATGCCTTACCCATTGAACTATCACTTCAGCCCATTTCTCAAATATTTTTCTCACCCTGGCCCCCTTCCAACTTTGTTTCCTTCCTTTTGCATCCCCATCCTACTGGTTGGTCTCCTAAACTCACAGCATGACTCCTTGTGTCCACAGGGACAATTGGTCACCAATCCACAGTTGGTCATAGGGCTCCCAGTTGAGAAAGACTCCCTAGTGCATGTCATTAGCTAGGGTTAAAGAAGGCTGAAAACAGAGAGAGAGAGAGAGAGAGAGAGAGAGAGAGAGAGAGAGAGAAAGAGAGAGAGAGAGATGAAATAAAAGTTCCTTTTGATGGAGGCATACAAGGGCCAGGATCTCAGAATCTCAGTTGGTCAGATTTTTAAGATAACACTTTTGCCTGAAAGAGATCATTAGCAGATCTCAATACTTCATTCGCTTTTGGGATTTCAAAGGGCACAGACAAACAGGAATTGAAGTCTTGTTGGAGTTTTATCTTCTGGACATTTTTCTCTAACAATTTAAGCTCTCTCAGTCACCAAGAATGAATCACCTCTGTTGGCACCTAGGTTTCAGACTTCTGACTTCCAGACTGTGAGAGAATATATTTATATTGATTTAAGTACCCTACTTCCCCTTCCTCTTCAAAAAACAACTAAAAGAGAAAAAAAACTTACAAAAGTACAATATTAAGTTGAAGAAAGGCAAAAATAAAGGCTTTGTTGTAGAAAACTAGAATTTTGACCTCAAATAAAAGTATAACTGTATTTGTATAACAGAAAACTTTCCCCGCTGATTTTACATAGGTTACACTTATAAGCCAAGAACAATCCAGTAACTTCTATGCTACTTATATCTGCTATTTAAAAATTATTAGAGCTAGAAGATGTATTCAAGATATTTCTGATGCCAACTTTTTCATTAGTAATCAAGGGAGAAATAAGAAACAGAATCAAAAAGCTGAAGTTTCCTAAAACATAAAGTCAGATATTTCAGTAATTTCCCCCATTTATTTAATACTTCAGCCTATATTCTGCATATCTATCATGTAATGTAACTATACTGTGCTTATATTACAGAGGAAGCAAAGATATATGTATTCATTCAGTAAACCTTGATTAGGCACCTGCCTTAAGTCACACATGGCTAAAGACAATTGAAATACAACAAAGACAGATAAACAACTTATATAGCATTATGGAAACTAATAAGTACTATGGAAAGAAATAAAGTTATAGCAAGTTAACTTGGATCAGGAGTGCAGAAATGAGTTGATAGGCAGGTTGTGTTGTGACATGGGGTGGCCCAGTGTAAGCATTTTGAATTGAGAATTGAGTCAACACTTGAAGGAGGTAGGCAAGTAAGTCAAGATACAAGAGCAAGGCAAAAGGATGACTTGTGACACATGGAGGGGGCGATCCACAGCTACTGGAGGAAAAAAAAAAACAGGTTCCAAAAAGAGCCGAGATCATCGGGAAGTCCCAGATGGGGTAGGTACCGCATCCCGCCTCCCCCAGATGGAACCCCGGTGACCAGAAGCCTCTACAAGCACAGCTCGAGTATGCAGGAACTAGGAATTTTCCTCAAAACCACGCGACCGCTTATGCGGCCGCGCGACATCTCTCTATATACAAAGTGATCCATGGGAAGTAAACCACCAAACGTTTCTCCCTGAAAATCAGAGTTAAGTTTGGAGCACGGCCACAGCCCCAGAAACACAAGGACTTAATGCAGAACCCAGCAGCTTGGAGCAGAAAAGTGAACGGACTATGCGTTAATCCAGGCCATCATGTCTGTCCAGAGGGGAAAGGGTGTTGCCCCATTCGCCCTCTCCTCTCTGGAAAGAAAGATGGCGGCCGCATGGAAGCCTTGTGGACAGCAGGTATGAGCCGTGTGGGGGCGACTAAAACCTCATGGGAAGGGGGGCGTTTCGCTCCGCCCTTCACGCCCTACCGAGGCCACCAGTTGCCCCCCACGAGCGGCTCTCCAGCACGGCCACGTCTCCAGTGCACAGAAACCAATTTCTTAACTATCTGACTTTCAGTAGAAATACTTCCAGGGTCAATAAGTAAAATAGCAGATATCCAAAACCAACATTTAATTCTTGAACCCAGCTGTAGAAAGCAAATCACTTCACAATGCTTTTTCAGCATGTCTGATTTGCGGGGGGGGGGGGGCGGTAAACTCTAAATAATAGTGGTGAATCTTTTATTGAAACAATGAATCTAATCAAAGCAGATAGAGTGTTAACTAGAATTCATCTGCCCCACAGGGACTGGGAGGGGTGGGGGGTGGGGTTTTATTGGGGTTCTTCATGGTAAAAAATAAGTATTGGTAAAGGGAAATGTGTTTGATATTTGCATGACTGAGACCTAAACCTGAAAGCTATGTAACCTTTCCCACAGTGATTCAATAAAAAAAAAAAAAAAGGATGACTTGTTTGGGGAAATGAAGAGTACAAGGAGGTTGGACTGGTTGTGAAGGTGGGGGAAAGAATGGAGGTTGGGGAGGAAGAAGTCAGGTAATAAGAATTCAGGGGCTGGAGAGAGTACAATGGGCAGGGCACTTGCCTTGCACACAGATTGATTCCCGACACCTCAAACAGTCCCCAGAGCCCTCAAGGAGTGATCCCTGAGCAGGAAAAAGCCCTGAGCACAGCTGGGTGTGGCCCCCAAAACAAAACACAACAATCAGATCATACTGGCCTTTTAGAACAGCTTTTTTTCACTAGCAGAAGAGGAAGGGATTTGACTGTAGGGATTTTTGAGCAAAGGAATAACATGGCATAACATACACTTCATACACTTTTAAAAACTTACTTTCAATATGAATCGGAGGGAGAGAGACAGACAAGAATAGTCTCACCCATGTGCAGAATATCAAGAAACACCCTGGGGGAAATAAATAAAGCCCAAAGGCAATAGAAATGAAGAGCAGAATGGTCTTCAGTAGGAAGCTTGCTACTGGGTTGGGGCGGGAGGGAACAGTCCAGGAAGGCACAACTGCAACAGTGGTAGAGGGAAGTGGTCACTCTGGACTAGGACTAGGTACTGAAAGGAGGTAAAGTGATGTGCATAAAATCCTATCAGTAGCAATACTATAAAACACAGTGCCTAAAAGTGGGAAGAGGAAAAAGGAAAAAGCTTAAACATTTTTTTTGGCTGGGGGCCAGGAGGGAAACTGGGAACACTGGTGAAGGGATTGGTATCTAATATTGTAGACATGAAACTCGATCATGAATGACTTTGTAACTCATGGTGATTCAATAAAAAATATACATATATGTGTGTATTTTTCAGCCCATTGGCCCAGACTATAGATCCTGAAGTCTCTGGACCCCAGAACCATGGACTCCTCCTAATTCCTCAATACTAAAAGTCCAGTAGGAGCACACTAGATTAGATGGAATCAGATTAGATGGAACCAGATTGGACAGAACCCAACTAATTCAACAAACAAAAACAATAACACAAAAGGATCAACTAGTAACAAGCAACCTAACAATTATTAGACAAGGACTTAGCAACCAACCTTATCATTAGATATAACAATTTTAACATAAAATAATTTTATACTTATTGGGAGCGATAGCACAGTGGGTAGGGTGTTTGTCTTGCACAGGGCCCACCCGGGTTCGATTCCTCCATCCCTCTCAGAGAGCCTGGCAAGCTACCGAGAGTATCCCGCCCACATGGTAGAGCCTTTTAAGCTCCCTGTGGCATATTTGATATGCCAAAAACAGTAACAACAAGTCTCCCAATGGAGATATTACCAGTGCCCACTCGAGCAAATCGATGAACAATGGGATGACAGTGACAGTGCTAGAGTGCTATTGATTTTAATAGTGGGGCTTTATCATCTAATCAGTTTTAACTCTAGAATTGTATCATAGTTGTGACTGTTTTCAACATTAAACAAAATAAGTAAATATGTCAAAAGACCGCGTGGCTGCCCACCTACCAGATGGTCAGACTTCTTCATCAAGATCATGAACGATCGGTTTGAGGCTCTTCATGTTCCTAGAGCGAACAGACGTTATTGGGCTACACTAGCACACGACAGGGACAAATGGAGACGTTACTGGCGCCTGCTCGAGCAAATTGACGATTAACGGGAAGTCAAGTGATCAAGTGATCAAACAAAATAAAAAATTTTTAAAAGTTCACTCCTAGAGCTGGAGACTTAATACAGGAGGTAAGACACCTTGAATGCAGCCACTTCAACTAACTCTGGTTTGATCACCAGCACTGACCACTGTCGGGGGTTACTCCTGAGCACAGAGCCCCTAGAGCCTGCTGAGAAGTGCTGGGTGTCGCCCAACTTTGTCCCCCTGCAAGTTAAAAAAAAATGTTTACTCTAACTGCTATGTTGAGATATGGATAAAAGCAGGTAGGAGACTGCTGCAGAAAATCAAGTAAGAGTTGAACGTAGTATGAACGGAACAGTAGCAGCACGGGTGGAGAGTAATGGGCAGACTCTAGATGTCTTCTGAAGGCCCAACAACAAGAAGGATTGGACACGAGGGGGTAAGAAGGCAAGTAATCAAAAACTGAGATTTTTGTTAGTGAAACACCATGAGGTACAGTTGGAGATTTACAAATTTTTATGCTTGGGTTTCAATTGTACAATGATCAAACACTCATCCCTCCACCAGTGCCCATTTCCCACCACCACGGGTCCCAGTAACCCTCCCACCCCCCACTCCCCCATCCCACCCTGCCTTGTGGCAGGGTATTCCCTTTTGTTCTCTCTCTCCTTTTGGGTGTTGTGATTTGCAAAACAGGCATTGAGTGGCAATCATGTTTGGTCTATAGTCTACTTTCAGCATGCTTCTCCCATCCTGGGAGGATCCTCCCAACACCCTTTATTTGGTGCTTCTTTCTCTATCTGAGCTCCCTTTTCCCCTAGAATGTGTGGCTGGCCTCCAAGCCATGGAGCAAAACTCCTGGTACTAATCTCGGCCACTCTGACGGAGAATGGGCACTGGTGGAGGGATGGGTACTGGATCATTGTATAACTGAAAGAAACCCAAGCACAAAAATTTGTAAGTCTACAACTGTACCTCATGGTGTGTTTCACTAATATTAATATTAGTTTCACTAATATTATATATGTTTCACTAATATCATATATAATAACAATTATATATATACAATTATATATATATATGAAATAAAAGAAAACTGAGATTGAAAAGTCAAGAGTGAAAAACAGTTTCTGTTCTGGAGGGACGGAGGGTTTCAATAAAGTGGGAGAAGTAGACATAGGGAGTACAATTTTGAAAGGTTGAACTTCAAATATTTATTACATATCCCCTTGCTGAAGGAAGCTGGAAATACAAGTATGCATAGTGGAAGAGAGAGTTGAACTAGTGATACAAATCAGAGCTGCTGGCATCAAAGGGCACTTTAAGCCAGAAGATAGATAACATTTTCGAGGAAGTTATATATAGAGAGTTGCATATAGAGAGGAGAAAAAGACTAAAGTCCTTTAGGTGGCAACATAAAGAGCTTGGAGGAAACAGAAGAAAACAAGGAAACTGAAAAGGCATTCAGAAAGCTAAGAGGCAACCCAGGAGTATGGTATTATTCTTGAAAGCATACTTGTATTATCCTGAAAAAGGAATGTCGAGGAGGGGAAATGAGCATCTCCACCCAGAGATTTGACAAGCACTAAGAACGGACTTCGGGGTTTCTCTGTAGTCATTGGTAATTTGCAGAAGCATGGATAACCTCACAATTTCACTGACTTTTGGAGACAAAAACCTGATTAGAGTGGGTTACAAGAGAATGAGAAGACAGGAATCAGAAATAAGCATGACAGACAACTTTTCTGAGTTTTCCTGCTAATGAAAGAATTGGGCAAATGGGGAAAATTAAAAAAAAATTTGTTTTGCTTTGTTGGTGGGGGCACATTGGCAGTAGACAGGATTACTCCTAGCTCTGCACTCAGGGACCACGCCTGACTGGGCTCAGGGTCTGTGCTGGGTGTTGAGGATTGAACCCAAGTCGGCCCTATGCAAGACAAGTGTTTTACTTGCTGTGGTCTCTCTCCCTCCAGCTCCTGCTTTTGTTTTTAAGAGACAAAACAATAGGTTTATGTGCTGGTGAAGGTAAGAATGATGCAGGAGAGAGAATTGGTGATGTAAGAGAAGAGAACTGTTGAGTTAATTCTATCTATCTTTGTGGGTCTGGGGATGGAAGTTAGGGCCTCACACAGCAAGGCAAGTGATTAACTGCTAAGCCAAATTCCTGGCTCTAAGTTCATTCCTTTTAAAGGCAAACAAAGATGATATCTAAGCACAAGAGATATTCAGATTGGAGCATGGATAGTTGCTTTAAGAGGGGTCTGTTTGCAGTGCAGATGCCTGTGGGTGGACAGTAGTGATGTGGCACGTACAGCCAAATCCAGATCCTAATAGTCTATAAGATGCAATACTAGTGATTGTGGGTCAGAGAAAGGGAAACAGCACTCCCAAGAGACATGGGTAGGTAAATTCTTGTTGGGGACATGAGTGAAAGGAGGCTCAGGGAATGCTTTGAAACAAGTGAGATCTTATAATTGACAGGACGCTGTCCTCCTGTTGTTCATGGATTTGCTCGAGCCGGCCCAGTAACGTCTCCATTTTTTTTGAGATTTGTTGTTATTGTATTTGGCATATTGAACACATCACGGGTAGCTTGCCAGGCTCTGCCGTGCGGGCGAGATACTCTCTCTGTAGTCTCAGTAGCTTGCCAGGCTCTCCAAGAGGGGCGGAGGAATCGAACCCGGCTTGGCCGGGCTGGCTGAGCGCAAGGCAAATGCCTTACCGCTGTGCTATCACTCCAGCCCCAATTGACAGAACAAAGACAAAAAAAAAAAAAGAAGGAGGAGGAGGAAGAGAACAAGGAAGAAAGACAAAGAAGAGAAGCACAGAGAGGAGAGAGAGAGAGAGAGAGAGAGAGAGAGAGAAAGAGAGAGAGAGAGAGAGAGAGAGAGAGAGAGGCATTTATGGAAAAGAAAGTCAGCTGGTTTGGCAGAAGTACAATGTCCTCTGTGGAGTTAAAGTTGAGAAGCATTTGGTCTTGGGTGGCAGAAGAGCAATCTGAAGGGCTGCTCTCTCACTGAAGGTGATGGGCAGGACTGGGAATTTCTTTTGCATTTAACAGTTGACTGAAAGGAAGAAAACCCAAGGATATAAAAGAAGTGAGGTTACTCTGCTACTAGATATGTAGGGAGTTGAACTGGAGTGATATAGAGAACAAGAAGTGTGGGGGCTGGAGCAATAGCACGGCGGGTAGGGCGTTTGCTTTGCATGCAGCTGACCTAGGTTCGATTCCCAGCATCCCATATGCTCCCCCGAGCACCGCCAGGAGTAATTCCTGAGTGCATGAACCAGGAGTAACTCCTGAGCATAACCGGGTGTGACCCAAAAAGAAAAAAAGAAAAAGAAAAAAAAGAGAACAAGAAGTGTAGGAGGACAGCTCAGAGAGGGATGGAGTACAGTATCCATGCTACAGGCTGGGATGAGAAGGGAGCGAGGGAAAGAGTTTGGTGATGGGTCTTTCTTTCTTTCTTTCTTTCTTTCTTTCTTTCTTTCTTTCTTTCTTTCTTTCTTTCTTCCTTTCTTTCCTTTCCTTCCTTCCCTCCTTCTTTCTCTTTCTTTTTTCTTTTTTTTACCTTGAGATACACCGTTATAAAGATGTTCTTGGTCAGGTTTCAGTCATCCACTGTCACAACACTCATCCTTCCACCAGTGTACATTTCCCCGCTACCAATGTTTCCAGTTTCCCTCCTATCACCCTCACCCACCCCCAGGCACTTTTCTTTTCTCTCTCTCTCTCTCTCTCTCTCTCTCTCTCTCTCTCTCTTGTCTCTGCCTGTCTCTCTCCCCTTTGGGACATTATGGTTTGCAATACAGGTATGGAGATGTTACCATGTTTGTTCCTTTACCTACTTTCAGCACCTCATTCTTACCCAGAGTGATAATTTCCAACTCTCATAGTGTTCCTTCTCTCTTCCAACTGCCTTCTCCCCCCAGCATTCGAGGCAGCTTCCAACCATGGACCAATCCTCCTGGCCCATGTTTCTACTATCCTTAGGTATTAGTCTCATACTGTGTTCCTTTAATATCCCATAAATGAGTGCAATCATTCTATGTCTGTCCTTTTCCTTCTGACTCACTGCACTCAGCACGAGGCCCTCCATAGCATTGTTGTTGTTCACTGTTTTGGGAATCTACATATGGCAGTGCTGGGGGGGGGGTGTTTCCAAGTGATTCTCAGGGGACTATGTGGCTCCTGGAACCCAATCTGGCATCCTGCAGGCAAAGCATGAACTCTATGAGAAACTTAGGGGAGGGCATGTCTGTAGTTAGATTCATGTATGAAGGGGAAATGGGAGATGAAGCAGAGGGTCTTCTGATGGGGAAGAAGCACAGAGTCCAAAAGAGGGCTGAGAGTGTTAAAAGAAGTCAGTTCTTCACGTGATTCAGGTAAGACTGTGGAGACCCTGAGAAGTTGCCTCTCTGATCGACTTCAAGGAACCCCGTAGGGCATGGTCTGGCAGCCGGGTTTGCTCCAAGGCCATGACTTGCATGGCTTTCATTTTCTCTCACAGGCTGTCCCTGCCATCAAATCCCCCTATAAATCTTTTGTATGTCTGATAACCATCTTGGCATCTGCTTCTCAGAGAGCCTGAACTAACTTAGACTTTAATCAGCCCAAGAATACAAATTTCTCTTAATGTTTCTCAAGCATTTTGAACAGTGTCTGACAGCCTAGGCCAGGAATCAGTCACCTTATAATTGAAACCCAAGCACAAAAATTTGTAAGTCTACAACTGTACCTCATGGTGTCTCACTAATAAAAATTAAAAAAAAAGATGTGGTTAGAAAAGATGAAGTCGTGAAATTCACATATAAGTGGTACTACATGGAAAGTATCATGTTAAGCGAAATGAGTCAGAAAGAGAAGGATAAACATAGAAAGATTGCATTCATCTGGGGAACATAAAGTAACAAAATAGGAGACTAACACCCAAGAATGGCCGAGATTGGTACCAGGAATTTTGCTCCATGGCTTGGAGGCCAGCCACACATGCTAGGGGAAAGTGAGCTCAGACAGAGAAGGGAGCACCAAATAAAGGGTGTTGGGAGGATCCTCCCAGGGTGGGAGAAGCATGCTGAAAGTAGACTATAGACCAAACATGATTGCCACTCAATGCCTGTTTTGCAAACCACAACACCCAAAAGGAGAGAGAGAACAAAAGGGAATACCCTGCCACAGAGGCAGGGTGGGATAGGGGGAATGGCGGGTGGGAGGGATACTGGGATCTGTGGTGGTGGGAAATGGGCACTGGTGGAGGGATGGGTATTTGATCATTGTATAATTGAAACCCAAGCACAAAATTTGTAAATCTACAACTGTACCTCATGGTGTCTCACTAATAAAAATTTTTTAAAAATTAAAAAAAAAAGAATTAGGCAACTGCACATACAGAATGACTTGGAGGGAGAGACTCAAGGAGGGTTCCACCAGATGTGTGAACCTCCCTCCTGACACTGCTACGTTACCTTGGCCGAGTAATTTCATCTCTCAGCACACTCATTTTCTCACTATCAAGTGAGTGATTAGGTTCAATGCCATCTACAACCCCCTGTCATACTCTTACTTGGAATAAAATCTGCTTGATGTTAAGAATTATGCTATACCCCATCCCAGGCCGGGGTCCCGATGGCGGCGGGCTTTGTGGGGGGGGAGTGGGAGGGATACTGGGAGCACTGCACTTGAGGTGGAGAATGGGCACTGGTGGAGGGATGGGTACTCAATTATTGTATAACTGAAACCCAAGCACAAAAAATTGTAAGTCTACAACTGTACCTCATGGTGTTTCACTAATAAAAATTTACAAAAAAAAAAAAGAAGAATTATGCTATAAATTTTGATAGGGCAAGAAACTGGAAATTGAAAACAAAGAATAAAATTCTGAAAGAAAAAGAGGTGTGTGTGGGGTGGTGGTGGTGGTAGGGGAGAATTGGTTAAATGCTCAACACTTTGAGATCCATTGCCCTTACCCTGGTTCATGTTTTGTATTTTTACATTCTAAAAGCTTTTGCTGGAAATCATGCTCTTCGTGTCCAATGTCAAATAGCTCATTGAAAGTGCTTGAATTCCACTTACCTTCATTGCCTTGGGAAGGGAAAAGGGGATTGAGCAGTGGCATTCTATCTCGAAATTACGGGCATTTTCCCGCAAGGTCGCACAATTTGCACATTTCTCTGTGTAATTAACCTGTTAGTCAGAAAGAACAAGGAGTCATTATAAAGTTACATGAGAACGTATCATCACATACAAGTCCCGAGTCTTCAAGCTGTCTGGACCCCGCACATATCTGCAAGGACATGAATAACTGCAGTCTTTGTTCAGCATGAGTGTGTCTGCAGACACTTAGGGTCGTGGGCTTGCTTGGTCTTTCCATTTGAACCTGGCAGCATTGTACTGCTGACCAGGAAGTCGTTATTTTGATGGCATATTTATGTAACCTGTTGTGATGAAGCCATTGACTTTCATCAATGAGGAGGTGTTGCAGGAAGGTATTAGCTCATGAATCAGGAGATCTGGGCTCACAGCCTGAGTCCAGTCAGCTTTATGGAGAAGTCATTTCACTGCTTTTATTGTATGACCAATTCTTATGCCAGCAAATTCTTCTGTGTCCGGAGATTAAAACCACATAGGAAGTGTTCCTGAAATGCAGAGCTATTGACATACATGAAATAGTTCTCATTTTAAAATGCTGTTGCAGTCTGTTTCTTATCAGTCAAATTCTGTTTATAATGGCAAAGTAAACTCTTAAAAAATGAAAAAGGAGTGTATCCCAAATGGACAAATCCTGTGAGCTTTAGCTGAGAGAACCAGTTATAGGAAAATGCAATTAGAACAGAAAGAAAGGGAGGGGTGCCAGTCAGAAGCAGGGTACAGGCCTGGAGTCTGTGCAGTTTCCTCTGCTTTAAGGAGCACTGCACTCAGATTCCTAGGGTTGTTATGGGGTATTGTTGCAATTTCTGTTTTTTTCCCCCTCTTCGCTTTTTTTTTTTTTGGCTTTCTGGGTCACACCAGTGATGCTTAGGGGTTACTCCTGGCTCTGCACTTAGGAATTCCTCCTAGTGGTGTTAGGGAGACCATATGGGATGCAGGGAATTGAACCTCAGTTGGCTGCATGCAAGGCAAATGCCCTACCTGCTGTGCTATCACTCCAGCCCCCCTCCACACTTTTTAGGGATAATTAGCTTATGAAAGGGCAGGAGGAACCAGGCAGCAAAGGGATGCTGGTGGTGTACTGGTGTTGGAACATCATCTGCCTGAAATAACTCTATCATGAACAAACAATTTGTAAACCACAGTATCTCAATTAACACCACTGAAAAAAATTAACATTAAAAAAAACCCCGAAATAGACATACCAAGCATTTAGGATAAATTTTTCATTATAACAGAGTATGAACTTAAATGATAAAACACATGAAATAGTTAGACAATAGCGGAAAACTTTCCTAATTAGTTGTCTACAGTAGAAGTTCACACAGTTTGGTCTACAGGCCAAATCTAGCTGGCTGTTTAAAAAATATTATCATCTTTGCTGAAAGTGAGCTAGGAAAGGCACCCCCCCTCATATACAATTACATTTATATACCACATAGGGTCATTGAGAGAGGAAGGGGGTACGGATCTGGTGGTGGGTGTGGTATTGGAATTATGTGCATGATAAACTATTATCTTGTGCAGGTTGTATTTTTTTTGGGGGGGTGTGGGGTGGGGCACACCCACCCAGTGGTGATCAGGGCTTACTCCTGGTTCTGCACTCAGGGATCACTCCTGTCAGGTGACCACATAGAGTGTCAGACATCAAACCTGGATCTGCCACATGTAAAACACACGGCTTGAAGGTGGGGCATCCCTGAAAGTAGGTATCTTTAGTCCTCATTCTTTATCAGTTTCTTTCTTTGGGCCAAAGGTTTGGGCCACACCCAAGTTCCAGGAACTTGTGGGAGCGGGGCATGTGATACCAGGCCTCTCCCACACCAAGTACATGCTCAGATGCTCAGCCCATTGAGCTATCTTTCTGGCCCACCTCATTTGCTTTATTGATATGATTCATTGGTATCTAGCATTCATTTAGCCTCATCTTTTTTTGTCCAGCCTCTCAATTCTTTGCTTAGTCTTCTGCCAACATAACAAGCATCTAATTTTGGCAGGCCCCAATAAACAAATATGGCTGAGCTGACTCAGTTGAGAAAGTTAGTCTTCACGAGGGTATAGGGAAAACAGTTTCATTGGTGAAAACATCAAGGCTTTGTCCATCTAGCTAAAAGGCATTGTCTCCACTAGCTTTAAAAAAAAAAAAAAGGATAAAATTTGGTTTCCTCTTGCAGGGTTGTTTTCAAATGTGACCAAGTCAGTCCCAAAGCTGAAACTCTTATAAAAATCACATTACAATGTCAAATGTGACAAACCTCTATTTCTGTGATGCCCTTCGCAGACAATATAAGGATGATGCCCATGCAAGTGCAGAATATCCCGACAGCATAAAAGGAGAGGAGAAGTCTCTTGGCTGAGTAGTGTATCCGGAAGGCAGGCAATTGCTGCTGTTTAAAGGCAGTGTTGTCTGGCAATTTGGACTGGGTTATCTTCATACTGGTTCTGTAGGTGACTCAGATATACTTTTGAGACATTTATAATACTACAAATAGTAATACCATAAAATGATAATATTAAACTAGGAAGTAATGCAAACCTTCCTTTGTAGTTACAGTTAAGTTAGTTTTAAGTTAGTACAGTTACAGTCCTAGAATAGTCACTTAACCAGACTTAGCCACTGCTAAGTCTACTTGTGCCACATGTCTTGCCTAAAAAGACCAGACCACAGCAGGGTCTGTGTAAAATGACACACGGTAACATTAGGAAGCATTACAACCAGCTTTTTTTCTGGGATGTAGTGATTAGTGCGAGGTGAGACCTTCCTGAAAGGGGTAATGGATTTATCTTTAAGAACTTGCCCAAGTACTTAGAGGTCAACATTAGAAAAAAAAAGAATAAACCCCAAGTCTGCCAGTTTGAAAAATAACTGACTGTTCACCGGATGAATATAAAGTAAATTGGAAAAATGTTCTCAGATTAAAGTTAAATGTTCTTTGTAATCATGAAGAGAGAAGTTAAGAGAGAAGTCAACAGTTGAAAACCACAGATGTCTAATCTCAGCAATTTATAATAAGCCATCTTTAAGAAATACATACTAAAAAACATATTAAAAACATCTTTTCTAACTTTTCCCCCAAACATGTGCTTTGGAATAACCTATATGATGCAAAAGAAAGGAGAAGATCAATAACATGTTCAACACTGGAGCATGGTATTATTATTGGTTTGGTTTTAGATTTTCCCATTTATTCTAAGTCCACTAACAATTTTCACTAGGCAGTTAATAGTTACTTTCTCTTCTCTAAGACTGTTCTAAGATATAAAGTTAGGATTAGCGCCCTCCTCCCCCCCCCCCCCCCCCCCGCCCAGCATGTGTGTTGCTAATCTTTCCCTTCCTTTTTTTTTTTTTAATTATTTTGGTGAAAATTAAGAAAGCAAGTCACACTAGACTGTTTTTATATTAAAGATGGTCATGACTTGGCAAACATACTTAGTTTGAAAAATGTAAAATGTAAAATACTGCTTGTACTGGTTTCAAACCCAATACTTGCAAGGTTGGAAAAAAAAATCATAGCACCAGTGGGAACTCTTCAGAATACCATTTGAATCTGGCTTGGAGGTGGTGACTCCAATGGCTGTTGGAACCAGACTGTTTCAGAAGATGACAGTGAGTGCTTCTCTTTCACATCCACTATTTACTTTATTAGACAAATGTGGTCAGGAGCTTGGGGTTTAAAAAGCAGTAATATCTTATGAAATTAAATTACATGAGCAGAGTTGGTCTACAAAACATCAGGTATGTTTGCAATCTAGTTACATTAATATTGAGGAGACTTCAATCACCTAGCTAACCCTTACCAAAAGGATCATTACAGCTACAAATCACAAGCAGTTATTTCTTTTTAAAAAGAAAAACCAAAGTAACCAAAATCCTGAACTGCGTATTATCTCAAAGACTTGGCTCACGTGATTTAGAAGAGGTAGGCAAGACCCAAATCTAGAGTTGATTTCCTAGTCTAAATAGGACGATCAAAAACTGCTTTAGAACTGGAAAGGCCATCAGCAGGAAAGGCTGTTTCAGTTGGAAGGCAAAATTCTCTTACTGGGTGGGGGAGGAGAGAGACTATCCACTCCTTGGTTGTAGTCAGGCTTTCAACTGATTAGGCCTCAATCAAATCATAAGAAAACAATAGACAAACTCAAATGGAGTAACAGTCTATAAAAATACCTGATAGTACTCTTCAAAGTCAAGATGATGAAGAGCAAGAAAGGCCTGAGGAACTGTCATTGCTTCAAGGAAATAAAACAGATACGATACTTTTCTGCAACATTGGATCCTGGACAGAAAAATGGGCATCAGTGAAAAGACTGGTGAATTTTAAAGAAAATTAGTAATTTGGCTAACTATTTTGTCTCAATCAAAGCTGATTTCTGAAGTCGAGATAACTGTACTATGCTTATGTAAGATGGTAACATTCAGGGTCACTGGAAAAAGCAGATGTGGAAATCTCTATTATTTTTACAACTTAAAAAAATCTCCTTAATTATTGTTATTAATAGTTTTGGAGGGTCCACATCCTGTGGCACTCAAGGACTACTCTTAGTCATGTTGGGGAGTTGTTTCTGCCGCTGTTCAGGGACATGTGATGCCAAGCACTGAACCCAAGCCATCTTGCAGCAAGAGCATGTGTGGTCAACCACTGAACTACAACTTAAAAAAAAATGATGACATTCTTTCAAAATAAGAAATTAAAGAGAAAAGATAGTTAAAGATAGTTGTAGTTCTAGCATGTTTTTTTTTCCTCCAGTGCTCAGAGTGACACCTGGTGGAGTTCAGGGGCCATATGGAAAGCCAGGATGGGCTGCATGCCTTGACTGCTTGGTGTTGTTCAACTTCTTTGCACCTCCCCCCCTTCCCTCCCCCCCCCCCCGTCCACCCAAAATAAAATTTTGGCAACAATAATTGCATTATGTTATCATAAGAAATTTTACAGAATGGTCATTCCCTTGCTTTCATTTCTTGTTAAATGCCCACAGTCATCTCCAGATATTTTGTATATATGCATTTGCTTCTATTTCATCGCCTTTTATTAACCATTATTATTATTAACCATTGTGTCCCAAATACTAACGCAAATCAGGTGTGGTTACATGTGTAAATTACACTCAAACATACCTAATACCTATAATGGTTTTGTTTTTTCGGTTTTGGCATGTAAATTGGGGCTTGGTAGATTGGTTTGTATTATGATCACAGTATACATGCCTCAAACTACCAATGTGTCTTCTTACAAAGTCATGCTTGATAATTTCTTCCAGATTAATCTACAAGATATTAAGAAGTGCTTGTAGTAGGAAGGCACGCGATGCATTTCATTTCCCTTACCAGTGGCCAAAAAATTGGCTCAGATTTTAGGATTAAAGAGATGAGAACAATATCGCTAAATTAGCTATAGAGTAGATGAATTTTCATTCTGCATGGCTTTTCTTTTCTTATTGTTTTTGGCTTTTTGGGTTACACCCAGAGATGCACAGGGGTTACTCCTGGCTCTGTACTCAGGAGTTACTCCTGGTGGTGCTCAGGGGACCATATGGGATGCCCGCAATCGAACCTGGGTTGGCTGCGTGCAAGGCAAACGCCCTACCTGCTGTACTATTGCTCCATGGCTTTTCTTTATCCTCTGGGTTGCTGAGCATGTCAGGGTCCTGGAGAATGAAACTATGGATCTTTCAGTTCCTGTGTGTGGCCTCAAATGAAGTTGCTTATGTGTAAAAGTGATTTGCTGGAACATGATTTGCTAGACTCTCAACTCACTTGAAAGTTTATAATATTCAAATACAGAATTTTATATATCACTAACGGTGCGTTTTCTTATTTGAGTAGAGGCCTAATTTCCCTAAGGTATGTGACTCCTGTACTAGGGTGAATATGGGATAGCTGGGTTTGGTCTCTGGTTCTGCTACCTAACCTTGGGTGTCTCCTTTCTGAGATGCAGCTTACCTAACCTTGGGTGTCTCCTTTCTGAGATGCAGCTTCATTATCGACAAAGTGTGAATAATAACACGTTTCAGGCCTATTTCACTGATCAAATATGAAAGATTATATGTAAGCAAGATTCCTAAATTCTTGAGAAATTTATTTAAATGAGTGAAAAATAAGTGAATTTGATCCACACAAAACAAACAAACCAGAAAATCCAACCCCCGCCCCCCAAAACCCAACAGTCTTGGGTTATAACTGGAGTGAAATATTCACTGCTAAGAAATTAATTCAGAATTTGATAATAGAGAATTTTTAAAAAGAGGTTACTTGGAGCCATACCAAGGCACACAGACCTGGGAGCCTAATATCAGATTCCTCTGAGTGACCAGTCCTGTTCTTGGAAATGTTGCTTAGTTGATATAGGTAAATTACATGTTCAGAAAGAAAATGGGGGTTTGATCCCCACCATCATATATACTCCTTCAAACACTACCAGGAGTAAGATCTGAGCACTGCTGGATGCTTCCCCCCCCACCCCCCACCCACGAACTCCAGAAAGAAAATGTTTTTCTTAACAACATAAAGAAAATAGTTAAAAATATTTAACATTTTTAGTTAAATAGCTTGATTTCTATCTAGTTAAGTGGTAAAAGGTAAAAAGGTAAAGGCCCTCCCGTTGATTGTCGATTTGCTCGAGCGGGCCCAGTAACGTCTCCATTGGAGACTTTGTTGTTACTGTGTCTGGCATATCGAATACTCTTGGTAGCTTGCCGGGCTCTCCGAGAGGGGCGGAGGAATCGAACTGGGGTCGGCCATGTTGGCTGCGTGCAAGGCAAACGCCCTACCCGCTGTGCTAGAAAAACTTTATAACTTTAATAATTCCTTGAGTTTCAGAATTAATTTGGTCAGAGCTATCTGCGCTTGTGAAGATGTAAGAATCAGAAATTATTTGTCTCTCTCTCTCTTTTTTTTTTTTAGTGTGTGGGCAGAGGAGCACACCTAGCAATGTTCAGGGCTATTCCAGGCTGTGCTCAGGGCTCACGCTGGTGGTGTTTGGGGGGAACATAAGTGGTTCCACGGAATCTACCAGGGTTTGCCATGTGCAAGGCAAGCTCTGTAACTCCCTGTACCACCTCTCCAGTTTCTTTTAATTTCTTATTCTAAAATTCCCTACTCTTACAGTTGTAGGACACAGTCAAAGCTTTATCTTATGCTGTTTCTAGCAACTCATTAACATGACAGGGATAGGTTTGGACTGAAGACTATGAAGACCTTCTCCTCCTCCTCCTCCTCCTCCTCCTCCTCCTCCTTCTTCTTCTTCTTCTTCTCCTTCTTTTCCTCCTCCTCCTTCTTCCTCTTCCTCCTCCTTCTTCCTCTTCCTCTTCTTCCTCCTCCTCCTCCTCCTCCTTCTCCTCTTCTTCTTCTTCTTCTTCTTCTTCTTCTTCTTCTTCTTCTTCTTCTTCTTCTTCTTCTTCTTCTTCTTCTTCTTCTTCTTTTTGCTATCCACATCTTCACAAGACAAAAGTAATTCTTTTGTTGAACTTCAACAGCCTGTAAGATGACCATGTCACGTGAAGACATTTTCTACTCTCACAAAATGTAGAACCTTCTTTAATCCACATACTTTATAAAATGAAAGAACTATCCACAGATTTTCATTACTCTAATTGAATAAACATGTCAATAACAGGATGGGGTGGGGGAAGAGACAGCTCTTTCTTTTTTGTTATTGTAGGTCATACTCAGTAGTGTCACCAGGGCTAGAGGTTTTATCAAGTTCCTTACATATGTGAGATATATATTCTACCACTTGGGCCAAATCTCTTACCCAGACTGCTCTTTCTTTAAGAATTCTATTTTTAGAAATTGTAGAAGCAGTGAGAAAAAAAGATAAATCACAGCAGTAATAACGTTGCCCATAAGAAATACAGATGGTGCAAGAGGAGTAGGCTAGGGCTTGGAGAGGGAGTACAGGGTTGAGGCACTTACCCTGCATGAGACTGACCCCAGTTCAATTCTCTGCATTTTATATGGTACCCCAAGCAACTGCCAGGAGTGATCGCTGAAAATAGTCAGGAGTAAGCATTGATCACAGCCAGGTGTGGTCCCCACAATTAAAATAATAAATAAAATTCGTGGGTAAACTATGAGGAAAAACTAAATATTCACAGAGTCCTCAAAGTATTTTCTCCAAGGTATAAATTAACTGTAAATGAAAAGACAGTATTACACAATGGAGAAAATCAGTCAATTTTCAAATAGGGTATTTAGATTGATGTACCCCAGAGTAAGATACACCAATATTTCATATTCCCTGAGATGATGCCACAAGGACACATTGTGTCTGCTGGTTCTTGGTTTCGAAGTGCAAAATCTCAATCAATGAGAAAACAATAGACATACTTAAATGGAGTAGTAGTCTCTGACACCTGAAGAGGTCAAGCCAATGAAAGGCAAGGAAAGACTGAGGAACTCTCATTGCTTCAAGGAAATAAAGCAGATATGATACCTCTCTCCAATATTGGATCCTGGACAGAAAAATGGGCATCAGTGGAAAGACTGGTGAATTTCAAAATTATATAAGATGGTAACACTTAGGGTAACTTGAAAAAGCAGACATGGGAAATCTCTGTATTATTTTTACAACTAAAAAAAAACCCATAAGGGGGTATGGTGCCGCCAGCAGGTCAATCTGTACCTGTGAGGTGAGTGCATCAGCAGCCTGATGGCGCCTTCAGACTTCCAGATACCCCAAAATTGCTTCTGTGCCATTGGCCAAATCCCAAAAACTTGGGGCAAAGTTTACCAAGAAAGTAAACGGCCAAAAGTTAGGTATGTGGGAAACACACCCACAAACCACCTCCGGCTCAGCTATATAATTGGAGGCATGGCCTCTCTGGTTCCTGATTGAACTGCTTAATGGCCATAATCCTAGGGACTAAGAGACAAATCTCTAAACCCAGCAGCTTTTGGCAGAAATGCGTCCGGTCCCTGCAGTAGGTTACCTGTGCTGGGCCAAACCAGGTGGGAATAGGTTTCATGCCTTGGCCTGTTCCCCCTGGTGGCCCTGTGGCCGCCATCCTCCAGAGGCCACTGGACAGTCAGGTTTGGGCCCGCAGTGACAAAACTTGTTGGGCCTCATGGGATGGGGGTGGAGCCGGTCCCGTCTTCCCCATTCCAACGAGACCCCAAGTCATCGTCCACGAATGGCCTCTCTGGCTTCTGATCAAGCTGCTTAACAGCCATGATCCCAGAGACTCAGAAACAAATCTCGAAACCCAGCGGCTTTTGGCAGAAATGCGTCCGGACCCCACAGTAGGTTACTGTTGCCGGGCCACCCCAGGAGGGAAAGGATGTTGTCCCTCTGCCTGCTTCCCCCTGGCGGCTTGGTGGCCATCATCCTTCAGAGGCCATTGGACAGTCAGATTTGGGCCTGCAGTGACGAGACACGCAGGGCCTCATGGGATGGGGGTGGGGCCGGTCCTGTCCTCCCCACCCCAACGAGACCCCAAGTCATCACCCATGAACGGCCTCTCTGGCTCCTGATCAAGCTGCTTAACGGCCATGATCCCAGAGACTCAGAAACAAATCTCAAAATCCAGTGGCTTTTGGCAGAAATGTCTCTGGACCCTGCAGTAGGTTACTGTCGCAGGGCCACCACAGTGGGGAAAGGGTGCTGTCCCTCCGCCTGCTTCCCCTTGGTGGCCTGGTGGGTGCCATCCTCCAGAGGCCATTGGACAGTCAGGTTTGGGCCCACAGTGATGAGACATTTTGGGCCTCACAGGATGGGGGTGGAGCCGGTCCTGTCCTCCCCACCCCAACGAGACCCCAAGCCATTGCTCACAAACAGCCTTTCTGGCTCCTGATCAAGCTGCTTAATGGTCATGATCCCAGAGACTCAGGAGCAAACCTTGGAACCCAGCAGGTTCTGGCAGAAATCCCTCCAGATTTAAGTGTTAAAATTTTGGAATTTCAAAATTGTGCAGCCACTACTGCAGCCATGCGACATCATGTGTTATTCATAACCAGCAATAGAAATCAAATTGTCTACTGTTGCCTTTTCAGCAGATCTGAGTGTTGGGGTAAAATCTCAAATAATAATGGTGGGTCTGGTGTCAAAATATTGAATGTGATCAAAGCAGAGAGAGAGTAATGTGGAAATCATTTGCCCCACAGGCAGTGGGAGGGTGTGGGATGGGGGTATACTGGGGTTGTTGGGGGTGGAGAATGGGCACTGGTGAAGGTACGGGTGTTTCATTGTATGACTGAGACTTAGACCCGAAAGCTTTGTAACTGCTCTCACGGTGATTCAATAAATAAAATTATAAAAAATAAAAAAAAAGTAAGGTGGAGTTCATGCACAATTCAATCAGCTAACCAGTTAACTGAATAAATAGCAGTACTCCTACATAAAAAAAAAAAACCCTTAATTATTGTTGTTATTAGCAATAGCACAGCGGTAGGGTGTTTGCCTTGCATGCAGCCAACATGGCCAACCCGAGTTCGATTCCTCCACCCCTCTTGGAGAGCCTGGCAAGCTACCGAGAGTATTTTGCTTGCACGGCAGAGCCTGGCAAGCTACCTGTGATGTATTC
Source organism: Sorex fumeus (assembly GCF_029834395.1). NCBI lineage: Eukaryota > Metazoa > Chordata > Mammalia > Eulipotyphla > Soricidae > Sorex > Sorex fumeus. The sequence continues at coordinate 336,904 of NW_026606098.1, read as the reverse complement.
GATATGCCACATAGTAACAACAAAAGTCTCCAATGGAGACGTTACTGGGCCCGCTTGAGCAAATCGATGAACAACAGGAGGACCGTGACCATGATTATTAGTTTTGGAGGGGCCACATACTGTGGTGCTCAAGGGCTACTCTCAGCTTCGTGTTGGGGAGTTGCTTCTGCCACTGGTCAGGGACATGTGATGCAAAGTACTGAACCCAAGCCATCTTGCAGCAAAAGCATGTGTTGTCGACCACTGAATTATCTCTTTGACCTATAACTTAAAATAAATTCTGAAGTTTTTTCAAAATAAGAAGTTAAAAAACAAGTAAGGTAGTTGTAGTTATAGGTAGGTGTGTGTGTGTGTGTGTGTGTGTGTGTGTGTGTGTGTGTGTGTGTGTGTTTTCCAATGCTCAGGAGGGACCATCTGCAAAGCCAGGAATTAAAATAGGGTTGATAGGGTTGGGATGCATGCAGGGAACACACCTTACCTGTTGTACTATCTCTCTTGTTCAGCATTACCTTTGAGTCTTTTAAAAGAATGCCACATGCACTTAAAGTTCTTCCTGTTATTTCTACTGCCTCTAAACATGAACAAGCTATTGTAGTTTACAAAAAAGTTCCACATGCACTATCACAGTGAATCCTTAGCAGTCTGTGAGAAATCATCCCCTTTACACAGCTGGTACAACTGAGGTCCACAGATACAAGGGGCTTGCCTAGGTTTGCCCAACATTTTCTCTTTTGCAGAAATATCAAAGACCATCTAGTTGTGAAGAGACACACACACACAAACCTCAGTAAAAAGCACATAAGAGTCAATTATACTTTATTATACAAAGAGTTGGTAAAGGACAAATTCGTCTTTCCCCCCGCAAATTCCCATCAAACATTCCCAATGATCATCCGATGATCCAGTTGAGAGTAAAATAAGAACGGATCTGAAGTGAGTATCTGAAATGCACCAGAGCCATTAAATGAAATATAACACATGAAAACTGGAATATTCAGTAGGACCCAGAGTTAGAAAAGACCCAGCTTCAAAGATTCTGACTTGCACAGACTGAGGACTCCCATTTCCAGAAGCTCAAAAACTTCCTTTTTTATCTAAATAAGAGAAAAGCAAACAAAACAAAACAAACAAAACAACAAAGAAAAAGAAAACAGTTAACATTAAGAAGAAATGGTTTTGGCAAATAACTTGAACTATTTGAACTTGATCTTTATGTGGCTGGTATAATCAAAATCACATTTAATTCAGAGTAGGTATATTTATTTAAGAGGTACTCTATAAAACACAAATTTCATTAAATGCCTTTTGTTTGCAGTCATTTAAAATAAAACATTATAAAATTATATAGAAGTGTTTTACTATGTCCACAACATTCCTAAGTTATATACAATATTTCAATATAGGATTGTTGATAATAATGAGATGAACATAGTAGAAATAACTATAGGTGACAAAATTTTATTTTGATACACTTTCTTATTATTACAACTAGAATACTAGCGACAAACTGCTCAGATTTAACATTATAGCTGAGGTAATCAAATATGAGTTTATGTGATTGACATTTGACATAAAATTATTTGAGAGAGAGAGATAGAGAGACAGAGAGGAGAGAGACTTGATTGTTCTCGGGACATCATTTATTGAGGTGTCTAAATTTATGCAGCATATTTGGAGGGGCAGTTTCAACCTTCTTTGATAGTTTTGGTCACGATTCATTCCTTCTGAGTGAATGCTGGCCATGTTTACTACAATACAAATCCTTTTCTCTCCAACAGCTACTTCTAAGCAGTAGCCCCATTATAACAAGGTGGGTGGCAAATGAATTTTTCACATTCTGATGACAATGGACACTTTCATAAATAATGAGCTAATTTAATGACATGCCCACAAAGCCATTTAATCAGACTAATCCCATGGAGTCATTAAAAAGTTTGCCTACCCACAAAAGCCGAAATAGTCCTGTAAATTTGTCTTTTGGAGGGATGGAGACGCTGGCAATGGGGAAAGTATGCCCCCCACCTCCAAGTGCACTTATAAAGATGAAAAGCAAAGATTTGTCTCTAAAAAAGAAAAAGGCAGACAAAATGTGCCAAGTTCTCCAGCTTGTCCTATTTATCAAAGGTGCTGCATAGATGTGGTTGCCAGTGGGGCAGAGGCCACTGGGTGTTTAATGAAGAAACAAAGCCAATCCCTAAGACACATGGAAAGGATACAGTTATGTGCAAGGGATAAGATGGCCCCTATAACTGTAGTTACTTCAGAGTTAAAAGACAGAAATCATTTCAAAGCCTAGAATGTGCTGGCTCTCCATGTCAAAGGCTTTATTACTGTGTTTGAACTCAAGTCCCAATTGAAAAGAGGAAAGATGAAAGGCAACTGATGATTACACAGTACCTCGGGAATGTCCATCATCCTCCTCAGCTTCTGATCTCTCCAGTTCCAGTCAAAAACGAGAAACTTTAAGGGGTTCAAGTTAAGGCCACCTGAAAGAGACAGTGAGAGGCTTGCTGCAGTAAAAACCTCATGACATAAGCTTATTAAGATAATTTTTTACTCTCCTGGTTGCTTTTTGCTTCATTTCTTCTCTTTCCCCCAGCAACTGATCTCTGCACATTAAGGGCTGCCTTTGCTTTATAGGAAGCAAATGCATCCCTCGGAGACTTGTTCTCCTAATAATCTTACCAGCAACACCCAGGAAAGCAGAGAAGTTGCTTTGCTAAGTTCACCAAAGGCTCACTGCTGGGAAGGAATCCTGCTGAAGTCTCCACTGCAAAGCCAAGAGGCAGAAATCTCTTTCCTGATAGGGAATTACTAAGATGCACCCCAGTTTGGGATAGTGGTCCTGCTGAGGAATGGAGTATAAAGGCATCTGCATAGCTTTGAGAAGGTGAGTGGGCAGAGTATAAGGACAGAGTTGGGGGCTAAGTTGGGGATTAATTTTAGGCAGAAAAGCAAGCTAAGATGAATGGGCTCTAGCTGGCTTCTTTCAATCCTTTAAGAAGACTGAAAAACCATGTCTGGACTTTGTCCCTGCTCTTTCCCTGCATATCCAGAGACAGTTACTTGAATCTTGACTATTTAAAGACAATTGCAGAATGCAGAGCTGAAGGGGACCTCAGAGATGGTCTGTTCTTCAGAAACCTTAGATTTGGACACAGTTAATTTTTCCAGTTCCCTGTGTTCTGCCCTAAGATGTTACATATTACTCGTGGAAACAAATGTTCATTTACCCTGAAGCACTTCCCTTCAACTTTATTGTGTGATTTAATATTTTCCTCTCTACCCCAAAGACATTTTCATGCTGTCTATTATTCTAATGTTTCTGATGTAAAACGCTTTCTGCAAAATTAAAATGGATAAATTAAGAAAGACCACTGATAGTCTTCCCTTAAAAATGACAGTTGATAGAAGAGCAAATAGCTCCTTGAAAGAAATTTGGTCTTATAAAATAGGGGCTTTAGAATGCATCTTTGATAAAATAATGCCACTTTCATAAATACAAACATTAAACATTAGAAATTTTAATACTTTGGAAGGCAAGTATGGTAATATTATTTATAATAGCAAACTACAAGAACACTAATATTCTACCATAGTAAAATTGCAAAAACACAACAGGACTTGGAGTTAATATCCAAAATATATATATATATATATATATATATATATATATAAACTCATACAACTCAGTAGCATAAAACCAAAAACCAAATCAGTCTTAAAAAAAAAAAAGGGAATAGTGAAGGGGTGGGGAAGTAGGGACAGATGAGAAGCAACAGGGTCCAGTTCAAGGGATTAAAGTGCAAAGGTGGTGTTATGCAGGTATCCTTTGGCTGAAAACTCTGGGCCTTCTCTGAAAGAGGATAGGCTACCCCCTCCCCTCCAGTACTTCTGAAAGGCCCAGCAGCCACACCCACCCCATGGAAGCTCATCTATCTGCCCTGCTCCAGAGACTCCTGATGAAATCTTGAAAGAGATCAGCTAGCAGCAAAAATTCCTCTGATATGCCATCCCAGGCTGAGATCTTCAGGGTAATCTCAGAAGCCGGGCAGGCCAAGCTCCTACCCTGCCAAAGCCCTGGCAACTGCACTCACACTCCAACAGTTACTGCCATGCCTACAGCAAAACCCCACCACCTCACAACTGAGCTTCACAGAGATACCAAACTGGTGAAAATTTCAGGTACACCAGGGGATTTTTTTGGCTGAAAACTCTGGGCCTTCACGGAGTGGTGGTGGGAGAAATCGTTTCTATCCCCACATCCACCCCTTACTTCAGAAGCCCTGGCCAACACACCCACATTCCACCAGAGCTGCCCACATGCAAGCTCACTGCCCAGTTATCACGGTCACGGTCCTCCCATTGTTCATCGATTTGCTTGAGCGGGCCTAGTAACATCTCCATCATGAGACTTGTTGTTACTGTGTTTGGCATATTGAATACGTCACGGGCAGCTTGCCAGGCTCTGCCGTGCGGGTGAAATACTCTCGGTAGCTTGCTGGGCTCTCCGAGAGGGGCAGAGGAATCGAACTCGGGTCGGCCATGTTGGCTGCTTGTAAGGCAAATGCCCTACCGCTGTGCTATCGCTCCAGCCCCTACTGCCCAGTTAAGTGTTCTGAATTTTCTGAAGCGACATCTCCAAACTCTACAATACTAACATCCCAGTAGGAACATATCAGATTGAAGAGGAATGTAATATAGACACCAACTAAGTTCGATTAATAAAAACATTAACACAGAAGGCTCAACTAGCAACAACAGCTTGGTAAATCCGCCCCATGATGAGATATAACACTTTTCACAAATTTTCCTTTACTGAAGTATTTTTTGATAATTCCATTAGCCATTTAGGGTAAGAAGCAATATACAATAAATTACTTTGGGTCTGCTACAGGAGCAGGTTTCAGGGGGAGTTGGGAAAATGGGGACAATGGAGGGAAAGTCACAGTGGTGGTGGGGTTGGGATTGGAATATGTAACAACTGCATCATGAACACCTTTGTAACAACTGCATCATGGAATATGTAGCAACTGCATCATGGAATATGTAACAACTGCATCATGAACACCTTTGTAACAACTGCATCATGGAATATGTAGCAACTGCATCATGGAATATGTAACAACTGCATCATGAACACCTTTGTAACAACTGCATCATGGAATATGTAGCAACTGCATCATGGAATATGTAGCAACTGCATCATGGAATATGTAACAACTGCATCATGAACACCTTTGTAACAACTGCATCATGGAATATGTAGTAACTGCATCATGGAATATGTAGCAACTGCATCATGGAATATGTAACAACTACATCATGAACACCTTTGTAAACTTTGCAATGTTTGTTTAAATAAAGTGGAATTTTTTTTTAAACAGATGGTGTAAGGAATGATAGAGCCAGATATCCAAACCACAGAGTCAACACTGAAATCAAGAGACGCAAACTTTAACAACAACCAAACTTGGAAAGGTGCTTGTCAAGACAGCAGGCTGGAGAGGGGGAGATATGGAGGGAACCTGGGAACATTGGTGGAGGGAAGTTGATCCTAGTGGTGGGAATTTGCTGCAGTATTGTATGTCTACAATCCAACTATGAATAGCTTTGTAAATCATGGTGCTTTAGAAAAAAAAATGAACAGGGGAACTGAACATTTTTATTTTCTTTCTTTTTTTCTGCTAGGGGTTATGTGCTCAGGAGTGAGCCCTGGCTATACTTGGGGGACAAAATGTGGTGCTAGTGATTTGAATGAGGGTTAGTTGGATGCAAGGCCAATGCCTGAACTCTTATCCTCTGTCTCAGACATTTTTCCAAAATGGACATTCAAATGGCAAACAGGACATGAAAAAGTATAAGAAAGTATTCAACATGACTAACCGTTAGAGACACGCAAATCAAAACCACAATGCAATTTCTCACACCTGTAACAAAAGCTATTATGAAAAAGACAAGGGAGAACTGAGAATAGAGAAAAGAAAACTCTTGTGCATTGTTGGTGGGAATGGAAAACAACTGTAGGTTTTTGAAAATGAAACAAGTTAAAATAGCGCTGCCTATATATAATCCAGCATTTCCACTACTCTGGGCAGAAATGTTCACTGCAGCATTATTTATAATAACCAAGGTATTGAAATAATGTACATGTCCATCATAAGGGCTGGAGCGATAGCACAGTCGGTAGGGCGTTTGCCTTACAAGCGGCCAACATGGCCGACCCGAGTTCGATTCCTCCGCCCCTCTCGGAGAGCCTGGCAAGCTACCGAGAGTATCTCGCCCACATGGCAGAGCCTGGCAAGCTAGCCGTGATGTATTCGATATGCCAAACACAGTAACAACAAGTCTCATGATGGAGATGTTACTGGGGCCCACTCGAGCAAATCGATGAACAATGGGAGGACCATGACCATCCATCATAAATGGATAAAGAAAATTTAACATGCACACACATACACAACCATACACAAGCACACACTCAGAGGTATGTTAATCACCCATAAAAAGAAGGAAACCCTGCCACTTATGGCATGGATATATCTTGGGGGCATTATGCTAAGTGAAAGGTTAATCACGGACAAATATCACATTATTATTTATATGTGAGATCTTATTAAAAATGGGATCTTATTAAAACTCTGGGAATATAGTTCAGTGGGCTGAGTGCATGCTTTGCATGCAGGAAGTCTGGGATTGATCCCTAATATGCAAGGTCAACTGAGCATCATCCAGGACAACCCCATATCACTAGACCTGAGAAAGAGATTGGGAGCTAAAGGGACTCAAAATAGACAGTGTGCTGTTGGTGGAAAAATGAATTCATGACTTTGAGATTACATCTGAATTCATAAAATTCATAGAGGAAATTATAGGTGTGATGGTCTGCTGTACAGACTTGAAGTGTGTTTGATGATTTGAGTCCACTGGGGGAAAAAAAAATAAAACAAAACAACCAAAAATAAGAAATGGGAGTAAATTAACCTAAAAAGATTTTAGACAGCAATAGAAACTCAGGATAGAGGTTGGAGTGATAGCACAGCAGTTTGGGCATTTGCCTTGCATGCAGCTGACCCAGGTTCGATTCCCAGCATCCCATATGGTCCCCCAAGCACCGCCAGGAGTAATTTCTGAGTGCAGAGCCAGGAGTAACCCCTGAGAGCATTGCCGGGTGTGACCCAAAAAGAAAAAAAAAAAACAAAAAGAGAAACTCAGGATAACCAGTAAGAAAGTGACAGAGTTCCTCATCACTTACTATCAGGGAAATACAAATTTGCATGATAATGACATGACATCTCAGTGGTGTCACCAAGAGTGGCACATATCAAAAGACTGAAAACAACTAGTGTTGGCAGGGTCAAAAAGGATGTGGTTAAAAAAAAGGAGCTCTCATTCACTGTTGCTGGGAATGCCCTCTATTTGTCCACTAAGAAAACGCTGTAGAGCCTTCTCAAAAAATTAAAAATATATCTCTCATATGACTCAGAGATTCTACTCCCTGATACTTATCAAAACACTAATAGGACAAGATACATGCACACCTTTGTTCATTGCAGTGCTATTTAATAGCAAAGATATGCAAACGGCTCAAATGTCCAGTGATAGATGAACAGGTAAATGATGGCATATACACACCATTATAAGGAAAGATGAAACACTGTCTTTTGTTACAATGTTGATGGAGATAAAAGGTGCCATGTTAAGACAAAAAAATAAGGTGTTGGAGAGACAGTACAATGGATACAGTGCTTCCCTTGCATGTGTCTGATTGAGGTTCAATCCCCGGTACCCCATATGGTCTCCCAAGCCCTCTAGAAGTAATCTCTGAGCACAAAGCCAAGAGCAAGCTCTAAGCACAGCTGAGTGTGACCCCCAAAACTAAACAAAAAGACAAATAAGTCAGTGGGATGGTCTTATTCAAATGAGTATATAAAGAAACAATGCTAAGAATGGACAGTATCTGATGATAACAAACCCTTGAACTTTGACCACAGCACTGAAATTATCAAGTGATGGGGGCAGAGGCTTGAAGGGAGGGAGCTTGGTGGGGAGAAAGGAAGAGGCAGTTTGGAAATGACATAAGGACAGTGATGGAGGGTCTTTGGCATTTTAGTGGTGGTGCAGGTACAATAACTTTCTTCTCCCAAAGCCTAAATGTCAACACTATTGTAACTATGTTGCCTCAATTACAAAAAAGAGAGGAAAAAGAAAGAAAAGAAAAAGAAAAATAAACATGCAAAGTAAATTCCCAAGATCATGGAGCTGGCAAATTTCCGAGGCAGGGATTTGAGTCTGGAACTCAAAACTCAAAGTAACGGGAACTCTTCAACCCAATATTGCCTGTCTTATCCTATCTTGTAGATAAGACTAACTACCTGCTAGTTCTCCTGCGATTCAGTGCTCTCCTGGTGAATGTTGTTTTCACATTTTAGCTATAATCCTCCCCTAGTTCAAAGATCACTAAAGATCTTCCCTTTATAATCCCTTCCCTGCAGATTTGGCCACAACAACCTCTCTCTTATTTCAACTTGTCTAGAATTTCAAAGTGCTCACTGGCATTCAATGTTCACTGTCCTATGTTTTTAGAGATTTTTCTTTTTGTTTTTGGGCCAGACCTGGCAATGCTCAGAGGTTATTGCTGACTCTGCATTGAGGGATCACTCCTGGCAGACCTTTGTGGGTACCATATGGGATGCTGGTGAATGAACCAGGGTTGGCCATGCGCAAGGCAAGCGCCCTACCCACTGTATTATCATTCCACCCCTGTTTTCAAAATTTTTATATAGATTTATCTTTTCCACTGGTCAGGTACTCCCTGAGGGAAAAAGACTCTGGAATCAAGGATGCCTACACTGAGAGTTCTTGTGAGAACCATCATACCCTGAGACCTGTCTTCTCTCCTATTCAATGAGGATGCGAACTTACAAGGATTCTGTGAGTACTGAATAGGAATTGTAAAGGAATCTAGGACTGCACCAAGTGCAAGTGGGAATTTAAAAAGCATTTGTTTCCGGGGTTGGAGCAATAGTACAGCAGGTAGGGCGTTTGCCTTGCACGCAGTCGACCCAGGTTCGATTCCTAGCATCCCATATGGTCCCCTGAGCTCCACCAGGAGTAACTCCTGAGTGCATGAGCCAGGAGTAGCCCCTGTGCATTGCCAGGTGTGACCCAAAAACCAACAAAACAAAACAAAACAAAAAGCATTTGTTTCCTTTGCTTGTCTGGGAATTCCAAGTTTGTTACTTTTGAATTAGCAATGACCTCTATCTATAGTGGTTTATTTAACTCTGAATGGTTTTCATCTGGAGAGAAATACCAGTATTCTTAGTTTCCCTTTGCTTTCTGATAAATGCTCATCTCTGCACTGTCAATATACTGAACACACTATTTTTAGATATATATATCCAGAAATAACTTGATAGTTATAAAGCAACATTCTCTTATACTTAAAGGAATTTGGAAATGAGTGTTGAAATCTTTAATTATTCTGGCAGGTAAAACAGGTAATCAGAACATCAAGAGGTTAGCAGAACTTTAGGCCACTTCACTGTATCACTGTCATCCCATTGTTCATCAGTTTACTCAAGTGAGCACCAGTGACGTCTCCATTCGTCCCAGCCCTGAGATTTTAGCAACCTCTCTTTACTCGTCTTTCCCAACGATTGGAGGCTCTTTCAGGATCAGGAGAATGAGACCTGCTACTGTCACTGTTTTTGGTATATCGAATACGTCAAGGGTAGCTTGCCAGGCTCTCCTGTTAGGCTATTTAGGCTTTCATAAACTTAATTATTAAAAAAAAAAGGTAGTTGTGGGGCTCGAGCAATATTACAGTGGGTAGGGTATTTGCCTTGCACGTGGATGACTTAAGTTCAATCCCCGATACTCCAGAACCTGTCAGAACTTATCCCTTGGCTCAGAGCTAGGAGTTAGCCCTGAGCATCGCTGGATGTGGCCCCCCAAAACAAAACAATAAGCTATAGTTTCTGGAATATTTCCTAGATAAAGCACTAGGATAAATATCCTAGAATATCTGTATTTATTTCATAAATAGAAACTGCATTTTCATTTCAAAACATACTTTATATACTACCCCTCAATTGAAATGCAAGTCTTAAGGAACGAAGAGTGGTCTCAGCATGGTGGTGGCTGGTCCTGGAGGTCTCCGGCTGCCGCACATCTGAAGGTACTGGCAGAGGGACAAAGCCACGCGGGTTCCGGGGCCGAGACCTCCAAGCCTACTCGAATTGGAGTCGAGAATCTTCCACCCAGATCCTCCAAATTCCAGTAGGCGGGGGTCACACCCACCACCTGGCCCCCTGGCGCCGTGTAATCCCATTAGCGGCCAAGACTCAGAGACTATAAAATCCAGATCCCGGAACCGCGCGGCCGCATTCGCGGCCGCGCGACATCTTATTATCTCATTCCTACTTTGGACAAACTTGCAGGCTGTCGAATGTAGCCTGCCCACAGGGCAGAGTCTGGCAAACTCCCCGTGGCCTACCAAATATGCCAAATACCAGTAACAATGATGGGTCTCATTCTCCTAAAGATCCCTGAATATAATCTCAGGGCTAGGATGAAAGAGACGTTACTGGGGCCTGCTCGAGGCAATCGACGATTAACAGGATGATGAAATGAAAATGAAATGAAAAGGAACGAAGACTCATTAAGTGAGAGGGGGAAAAAATTTAACCCTTCAAGCAATACATCTGCCAGAAACAGCAAACTTGTGGAAGGAGGTGAGGCAATGGTACTACTAACCTGATCAAAGCAATTGGAATTTGGGTGTATTTAGTGGTGTATTTACATACTGTAGTTTGCAATTGTTCCTGTCAGTCCCTACTACATTCGACCTACAGACTGGCTTTTGGAACTAAGGATTTCTTTTCTTTCACCCTCCTTTATAAACACAGAGGTCTGGTTTCAGTACCTCATATGTGCGGCTTCCCAAACTCCCAGTTGTAGTTAGGGGAATCACTGTCTTTTTCATACCTTGTTTAACAAGTTCTTTAATTCTTCCTGGAGTTCCTACCCCCACGTGCATGATACGCTTCTCTAGCAATTTTACTTGTTCCTGGACCTGTTCCAAGATAAAAGGGCAGAAAGAAAAGAAGAGTCACAAAAAATACGATCCTAGGTCGATTTTGAGCATTTTATCTATAGGCTGCTAAGAAAGTCAAAAGCAATGGGGCCACACTTGCTGTGGATCAATTTCCAAGCTAAAAAATGTTAAGGTTAAGATAGAACATTATTTCCCTAGAATTCAGAATCTTAGCTTCTGTACAGGTATTTTAAAACATGCAGGAATAGTGACTTCTGTGGAATTAGATTTCCAATTGAGGTGGAGAATGTAGAAGACCATAATGGTTGTTCAGTGTTGGACAATGAGGCATTGACACACGTATAGTAAATGCTAAGACTCTAAGGAGAAGGGGCTGAAAGGAAAAAGGTTCAATGTGGCCCTTAAACCCTATACTTCCTCCCACTAGGAATTGAGACCTTCCATACCTTTATGTGTTTTGCAAATAATTTTATTATTTTGCTGTCTCCTCTGAATGCTGTCATGGATCTAAAGAAAAGGAATAGATTAGTATATAAACTCATTCTAGTCATGTTAATTAGTATTACATACTGATTTACTCAAAAGAATTGATTACTTATGTGCATACGTATGCACATTTATGTGCATATATGTACACACACAAAAAAAATCCTCAAGTTTTCAGGTTAGCCTATCTTTGGAATGAACTTGAACATATTATATATATATATATATGTATATATATATAGTCTAAGTTAGCCTCTAATTTTTAAATTCAAGGTTAAGTTTACTTAGATTTCCTTGAGAACTGAAGTGTATGATTTTGTCTTGCATTTATAATACTGATTTTTTGTACTTCAGATACCTGGCAGATAGTTTTTCTCCAAACTCCGCTAAATAGCTCTCATTCGAATATAAAATTTGGTTGTGACGTTATGTTAAAGCAGTAATGTTAGGTGGTGCTTGTGGGGTGCAAGGATATTCACAAAGGTCCGTGGCTGCCATGGGCAAGTGGGTGTGTGTGGGAGCAAGAATGAGATGACTGGGAGAAGTCTATGTCTTTCGATTACAGCAGCTCCCAATCTTTAGGATATAAATAAACATGATATATATGTACATATATATATGCGATTGTTTAGTCTTTTTGATTTTTGAATGTTATATTATGACATGAGATAAATTTCAAACGTGTATCACTGAAAATCAGCATATATATGACATTAAATTTGCCACTAAAGATCCAGTTCCATTCTGTATACAACTGTCTCCTCGACCCCAACGTACTCTTAAGCTCCCAGTCTTCCCTTCTCATAACCACTAACTGGTTTCATAGCCCAAAAGTTTTTTTTTTCTTTTTTTGCTTTTTGGATCACACCCGGCGATGCACAGGGGTTACTCCTGGCTCTGCACTCAGGAATTACTCCTGGCGGTGCTCAGGGAACCATATGGGATGATGGGAATCGAACCCGGGTCAGCCGCGTGCAAGGCAAACGCCCTACCCGCTGTGCTATCTCTCCAGCCCAAGTTTGTTTCTTTTAATTCATCTATTTGTTTATTTTCTTTGTACACCGCTAGAGTGAAGTCATAGACTGTCTTCTTCTGACTTATTTCATGTAAATTATTTATTCATATATCATATATCATTTATTTCAATGCTGCTATGTGGATTTCATAAATACTTATAACCATCATGTCTTCCTATTACGTTGACCCTTTTATCATTATATAAATTTTTATCTCACTTTTTTTTTGGTTAGAACTCTATTTTATTGAAATAATTATAGTACTTACTATCTTTTTTTGGTTTTTGTTTGTTTGGGTCACACCCAGATGTGCTCAGGACATATTCCTGGCTCTGTGCTCAGGGATCACTCCTGGTGGGGCTTAGGTGACCATATACATGACAAGCGTCCTGTCCACTGTACTATCTGTACAGCCCTCCTTTTCCTTTTTGTTTTTTGTTTAGAGGCCACACCTGATCATGCTCTGGGGTAACTCCTGGAGTGGCTCAGGGGACCATATGAGAGGCCAAGGATCAAATCTGTGTCTGAACTCAGGTCAGCAGTGTGCAAGGCAAAATGCCCAACCCTCTGTGTCAAAGGGTTCTTGAGAGAAGAGATTTTTTCTTATGAAAGTTAGAATTATCTCACATTAGTCTTTGAATAAACTTGTGCCTGATCAGAAATCATCTGCACTGGGGCTGGAGAGATAGTGCAGTGGACAGGGTGTTTGCCTTGCATGTGGCCAACCCAGGTTCACCCCCTGGCATCCTATATGGTCCCTCATGCACTTCCAGGAGTAATTCCTGAGAGCAGAGCCATGAGTAAGCCCTGAGCATTGCTGGGCATAGTTCCCACCTCACCCCCAAATAAATTAAAAAAAAAAAGAAAGAAAAAAATCATCTGCAGATCACTTTGCCTTGAAATAAAACACAATATTACTAGGGGCACAGAAGAACCCTGAGAACTGGCAAATCAAGTATGACAACATGGTGCTTTTATATCCTCCAAGAAGGCATTTATGTTTAGGAAAAGCTCATGTCAGCTTGACAGCTTGTTTTTAAGAGGCCACCTCCAGGCCAACCGCTTTGCTACTAGCATTTGAATCTGACATGAGCACCTAATGATAGTTTTTAAAACGCTGAGAAGTTGATGTGAATCCCTATGACTTCAGAACTAGCAAGAACAGCTGCTTAGAAGCAGTTGGAGTCTTAAAGGTCAGTTATATTGAGGACTCGCTCGGGATGCGAGATGTGTGCTGCAAGTAGACTATAGACCGAACATGATGGCCACTCAATACCTCTATTGCAAACCACAACACCCTAAAGGAAAGAGAAAGCAAAAGGGAATGCCCTGACACAGAGGTGGGGCAGGGTGAAGGGGGGGGATGGGGGTGGGAGGGCTACTGGGTTCATTGGTAGTGGAGAATGGGCACTGGTGGAGGGATGGGTACTCAATCATTGTATAACTGAAACCCAAGCACAAAAGTTTGTAAGTCTAAGTCACAAAAGTTTGTAACTGTACCTCATGGTGTTTCGCTAATAAAAAAAAAATAAATAAAAAAATAAAAATATTTTTTAAAAAAGTTCAATTATATTTAAAATGAAAATGTTGGAAAAACAAAGTTTGTAATAAAATTTAATGTGTGTACCTTCTGGGAAAAGATGGGTCTGAAGGGCTATTAACAGAGCTGAACATCTAATTTTCTAAATTCATGCTTAGGTTTGTTCATTTAAAAAACAAGATGCTAAATAACTACCAAACATCTATATTTGCAACTTAGTCTATTTGATCAAGTTTCTTGAGGAGTTGGATTTCTTTTGCTTCATCTCCTGTCAAAGCATGGCCAGGGCTTGGGAGTGAGCTAGTACTAGTAAATGCCATTATACTATTATGGCATTAAAAAGATGAATGTAACCGCTGAAAGGTGAATGTTACTGCTAAACCGTTTGTGGGAGCCTTTTTTGTTGATTCTATAAAATGCATAGCAAGTGATAAAATATGTGAAAGTAATTAGGTAAACACTAATGCGTTTCCTTTAAAACATAATTTTCACATTCAAAATTTCAGTATATAAATGGAATTTATCTTGGTATAAGAGATGAGAAACAAATTCAATTTTGGTTTTCCAGAGTTACCTATTTCCATTTGTTCCACTACCATTCACTGAATAATCCACCTTTGCTTAATGATTTGTCACCTTCATTGCAGGCTATAATGTCAAATGCAAATACGTTTAAAGAAAGCAGTAAAACTTTGTTTCACTGCTGATATGACATGCATATACCAGTTCCAAACTGTTCTTAATTATGAACAATTTGTAACACACATATATGTATTATATATAATACATACATTAAAAATAGAAAATATACAATGTATATAAAGTCAAATTTTATATACATGTGTATATATAAACAAGATTTTTTTTGTAATCTGATAATACTACAGACATAGTATCTACTCATTAATATTCATTTCAAAAATTTTCCTAGCTAACTCAATGCCTCTCTTGCAAAACACAGTACCCAAAAGAAGAGAGAGAGAACAAGGGGGAATGCCCTGCCACAGAGGCAGGGGGGATGGGGGGTGGGGGGACGCTGGGACCCATGGTGGTGGAGGATGGGCACTGGTGGAGGGATGGGTACTTGATCATTGTATAACTGAAACCCAAGCACAAAAATTTATAAGTCTATAACTGTACCTCATGGTGTTTCACTAACAAAAAAATTTAAAAAAAATTTCCCTGGCTACATTTCTTCTGTTTTTTTCATATTAACCTCTATTTAATCAAGTTTGAAAAACAAGTCTAATGAATTTTTACCGTAAACCTCTGAAATTTACAGATAATCTTAGATAAAGCAGATAACTTTACAATATTGAGTCTTTCTATACAAGAACTTGGTATATATATTTTTTGCTTGATCATGATCTTTTGCAACTCTTATGTCATATTTTCTTCATATAGGCTTTGGCAAACTTATGTCTTCATAGTCTATCTTTTCTGGTTATTATTTTCTTTAAGTTTCTATTATTTTCTTTTTTTTGGGGGGGAGGGACATTTCTGGCCATACCCCATGGTGCTCAGGTTTATTCCTGTCTCTATGTTCAGGAGACCAGATGTAATGCAGGGGATTGAAGCGGGATCAGCCACAGGGAAGGAAAGTGCTTTGCACCTTGTTCCATCTTTCTGGCCCCTGTTCCTTTAGATATTCACCCTTCCTTCACCACCAACCCCACTTTTACTCTTTTTTATAAAAACTCTTTTTTACTCTTTTTCAATAAAAACCCAGCTCCTGGAAGCACGTGGCCGCATTTGCGGCCGCGTGACATCTTATTATCTCATTCTTGCTTTGGACAACCTGGCAGGCTACCAAACGTAACCTGCCCACACGGTAGAGTGTGGCAAACTTCCCGTGGCGTACCCAATATGCCAAATACCAATAACAATGATGGGTCTCATTCTCTTAACCCTGAAAGAGCCTTGAATGTCGCACTGTTTAGAATCTCAGGGCTAGGACGAAGGAGACATTACTGGTGCCTGCTCGAGACAATTGACGAACAGCAGGATGATCGTGATGGTGATTTCTTTTTTTTTTTTTTGTGAAACAAGAGTTTTCATTGAAAGAAGTTTTACTTAGAAAGATGTCAGGGGGAGAGAAAGAGAGTGATTCTCCTGAGTGGAAAAAACAGAAGAGAGAAATACATGTGTAAGAAAGAGCATGGGCTTGGAAGAGAAAGACCCTATTTTCACTCCTAACTGGTTATTGCTCTTATGTTCTCCTGCTTCACCCTTACTCTTGGCAATGTGTATTCGCCACAGAGAAACCAAATGATCCTTTAGAATGATTGCTCAACTGATGTGACTGACTCCTCTGCTAAAATCCTCCAAGGGTTGGGGCTAGAGTGATAGCACAGTGGCTAGGACGTTTGCCTTGCATGAGGCCGACCTGGGTTCGATTCCCAGCATTCCCATATGGTTCCCTGAGCAACACCAGGAGTGATTCTTGAGTGCATGAGCCAGGAGTAACTCCTGTGCATTGCCGGGTGTGACTCAAAAAGGAGAAAAATAAAAACAAAAACAAAAATAAAATCCTCTAAAGGCACCCATTCTCATGGCCTTCTGCACTTAGCGTCCCCTCCGTCTGAAGCTCTTTTTTCCATGTATTTGTTCAATTGTATCCTTCACTTTTTCAAGTCTCTGATCAAATATCATTACCATGGAGAAGTTTCCAGGGTCCCTCATGCCTCATTAAAATATTGTTATGAAAGTGTTTAAAGTCACATAGCATGGTACTATACTCACTTTCTCTTTTTTCTGTATTATGGATTGAATTGTGACCCCCCCCTCGACAAAGAAACTATGTTGAAGCCCTATCTCCATCCTCAAAAGTTGTCCCTATCCAATTCTATTCTTTTGCTATGCTTTTTTGTTTCTGGTTGACCTGACACCATCTGCTGCCTTTACTAGAAAGCAAGTTATACGAGGGAGGAGATTCAGTTTGTTCATTGCTACGTATACAGGATGTGAGCATATCATCTTGGCACATGGTAGTTATTAAGAAAGTCTTGATGAAACTGAATAGGTGGCGGTTCCAACCTAATGAGCTCCAGAGCCCTGACAGCAGAGCTGCAGATCACCAGCATCACGACGGATTTCTTCTCACTATGGTTTTTCCGAAGTTTTACCCACTTAGGGCAGACTGGGGGGGAAAAAAAGAACATAAAAAGCAAAGATTACTCTAAAAACAGCAAAATAGCATGCTCCAAAGTTGGGTATTCTTCCTCTGTTTTCTTTTTTCACTTGTTTGTATTCAGTAAAATAAAATACAACGAACAGGTTTAGAATAGTGTTTAGACACTATTCTCTGGCTATTTTGGATCTTAGATTTAAGATGAAATATTAACTTGCAGCAGAAGACACAGTATGCCAATAGCAATGTGACTATTAGGATTTTAATACAAGGGTTTCAACAATATATTTTCAATATTTTATATTTGATGATCGAAGGTAATGTTGACTAAATCAGTAAAAAACACTGATTCAACACTGTGAATATTTAAAAGGACATTGTAGAAAATATAAAACAGAAATGACATCTAAATAAGAGCAAGAATTTGTTAAACAGTGACAATTATTCTACGCACTTATATACCTTCTCTTTTTTTTTTAAGTTTATCATCTGGTGAGATTGACTCCCTCATTTTTTGTGTTTGCTGGATTAAGGGTTGAGAAAGGTTTGTGAACTCAGGTTGGATGTTGTCAGAATTCTTTAGAGTTTGAAAAAGAAAAGCTAAGTCTCTATACTTCAACTGTTTTATTATTGGCAACAAATAAATATTCAGTATTAATAACCTAGTTTTACTAGCTCTACAGAACTCATACTGAAAAGATAAACTGAACATATGAACAGAATTACTAAATCTCATAACTTGAAGAGAGATCACATAGTTCAACTTCATTGTCTTTCAACTCACAAAATCAAGTCCCAGAGAGTCATCCCTGTCCCTGTCCCTGTAGAGAGACTTGGAACTAGCACAATACTTAGTTTATGAATTCCTGGACAAATATTTATATATGTTATAAAATAAGAATGAGGCCCAAACTCAAATTCCCCAACGTCAAGGCAAAACAATTTAAATCAATAAATAGAAATAAAGATGAAGCTTAAACACCGACATTTAAAACTCACAAAAGGTTTACACTTTTGATATTAAAGGTAGTTTAAATGTTTTTACTTTAAATACCTTATATTTTAATGGATTAACAAGTTAAATAATTGAAAAAATTCTGGATTTACTTACTTTCTTTTAAGTAAGATGAGAGACTATGAGTCAAATCATTCGCCTTGAGGAAGCAGCAATCTAGAAATTTGAAAACATGCTTTTTTGAAAAACATGTCTTGTGACGAATTTTACAAATACATAGCACAGCGGTAGGGCATTTGCCTTGCATGCAGCCAACATGGCCGACCCGAGTTCGATTCCTCCGCCCCTCTCGGAGAGCCCGGCAAGCTACCGAGAGTATCTCGCCTGCACGGCAGAGCCTGGCAAGCTCCCCGTGATGTATTCGATATGCCAGACACAGTAACAACAAAGTCTCTAATGGAGATGTTACTGGGCCCGCTCGAGCAAATCGATGACCAATGGGAGAGCCTTTACCTTACTTTACCTTATAATTATCAAAGTAGATTAAATGTGAACTGTGTATTCTTGAACAAGTTTGTAAAACATTAATGATTTGGAGCTTATTAAATATCTTAAAGTGCTATCTTATTTAAAACAGCAGCTGCTGATGGCCAGGATGCAGTTCAGTGGTAGTGGTACAGCAAATGTCTAACATATATGAAACTTTGAACTGATCCCTGGCACCACAAAAAAGACAATCAAGCAAAATAGCAGTATTAGCAACAGGTAAATATTATTTATAATGTCTTAGAGTAGTGAAAAAGCTTGCATGATTTTGAGGGGCCTTTCAAGTAGTTTTTTAGGGGTCTTGGTTCAATGTTCAGGCCTTGTGGTGCTGGGGACCAGCAGGTCTACTTTAGGGGGCTTAGTGGGGCTGGGTGACATACCATGACATGATGTGCCATTCCATTGAACTCACTGTCTAATGCACACAAGACATGTTGTATTCCAGCCCTTTGAGCTATCTCCCAGTCCCATGAACATCTTTATTTTTCAAATGTATGGAATAAGCAATTTATAAAGGCAAATGTATGTAGAAATGTTCAAACTCACTAGTCATCAAAAATGTATATTAATCAATGGTAAATTGTATACACATAGCATCATGACATTTTACAAGAATAAATACATGTTTCAAATGTGTATTGGGGGTGGAGGAACTGTGATGGAGGATATGGTGCTGGAACATAGTATACATGAAACCTCATCATCAACAGTATTGCAAATCAGGGCGATTGAAAAAAAAATTCCAGTATATTAACACATTAGAGTGAATACCTGTGTGGAAAGGAAATTGGAACGTGGGTTGGTAAGAGTAGAAATAATGGATCAAAATAAAATATAACTCATTAGAATGACACAATAAAGATTATATAAATTATTTTAATCAAATCAGGTATCTTGCTCAGTCAATGAGAACCATGGTGTAAGAATTGTCATTTTAGGAGCCTGAAAATGTATTAAAAAATAAAACCACGGTAGGGCGTGAAGGACGGGCCGGAACGCCCCCCTTCCCATGAGGTTTTCGTCGCCCCTAGACCCCCGGCTCATACTTGCTGTCCACAAGGCTCCCATGTGGCCGCCATCTTTCTTTCCAGAGAGGAGAGGGCAAAGTTGCCCCCCACGAGCGGCTCTCCGGCACGGCCACGGCCCCAGAAGCACAAGGACTTAATGCAGAAAACCAGCAGCTTGGAGCAGAAAAGCGAACGGACTATGCCTTAATCCGCGCCATCATGCCTGCCCGGAGGGGAAAGGGTGTTGCCCCATTCGCCTTCTCCTCTCTGGAAAGATGGCGGCCGCATGGGAGCCTTGTGGACAGCAGGTATGAGCTGGGGGTCTGGGGGTGACGAAAACCTCAAGGGAAGGGGGGCGTTCCGGCCCGTCCTTCATGCCCTACCGAGGTCACCAGTTGCCCCCCACGAGCGGCTCTCCGGCACGGCCACGACTCCAGAGCACAGAAACCAATCTCTTAATTATCTGACTTTTAGTAGAAATACTTCCAGGGCTAATAAGTAAAATAGCAGAAATCCAAAACCGCGTGGCCGCTATTACATTTAATTCTTGAACCTAGCTGTAGAAAGCAAATCATTTCACAGCGCTTTTTCATCATGTCTGATTTGGGGGGGGGCGGTAAACTCTAAATAATAATGGTGCATCTTTTATCAAAACAATGAATCTAGTCAAAGTAGATAGAGTGTTAACTAGAACTCATCTGCCTTACAGGCATTGGGAGGGGTGGGAGGTGGGGTTTTATTGGGGTTCGTGGTAAAAAATAAGTATTGGTAAAGGGAAATGTGTTTGATATTTGCATGACTGAGACCTAAACCTGAAAGCTTTGTAACTTTTCTCACAGTGATTCAATAAGTAAATAAATTAAAATAAATAAATAAATAAATAAAACCACTATCATTCTAATTCTCTCTCTATGAGGAAGTTTAGTGATAAACACAACAGAGTGCTAGGATAAAAGTATCATGAAATTAAATGAAATATATATAGTGATCCAGCATGTACAGCTCACATTATATGAATAACTTCAAAGATGTTGCCTTCAATGCTGTTGTGGAACCTTTGATGGTCTTTATGACTTGTAATTTCCCAAGTCTGTATATAATTACACTCACTTGGAAACTTATAGCAAAGATACAGATTCCCGGATGGCCTTCCTTCTGAGAAATGAGTCAGAACTCCTGAGGGTGGGCCTGGGAATCTGCTTTCCAAGTTCCTGGGTGATTCTGCTGCAGCCAGCCCACAGGCATTCAGTATGATTTAAACCACACTACCACTCGCTAGAGCACAGCTGAGTTGGCTCCAAGCAACTCCTGCCCCCAAACTCTAATTAAATGCCCATGTGTTATGACATTAACAATGCACAGTGCACAATATTAATTGAAAAGACATGTTCTTGCCCCACAGACACAAACAACCTTAAATCAAAACCAACTTAGTAAACTCCATAGGAATAATATTCTGTTACATATACCTTATACTTAGGTACCTTCTTGCACATGTTCAAATAAGTCATGAAGTGGCCCTCTTCTCACCCGGCAAGGAATGCCTTTGTGTCTGGTTTCATCAGTGTAGTGATGGGCTTTCCTCCTTACGACTTCACAAGAGCTTAGTTTACTATGTTTTAGGATAGCTTTTCTTTTTTGGTGCCAGAATCAAACCCAGAGCCTTACACATGAAGGCATGTGCTCTATTGCTGAGCAATATCCCATCTCTTGGTCCTACTTTCTTTTCTTTCTGTTTTACTTTTTAAGATTTTTTTATTGCATCACTGTGATATAGACCCAAAGCGATTCATGATTAGGTTTCAGTCATAGTGTTCCAACATCTATTCCTCCACCAGCATACATTTTCCACCATCAGTGTCCCCAGAGTCTCCTGCCCCCGCGCCTGGCTGTCTTCACTGGGGCCCCTTGGAGGAGGCCCCTTAAGACCTCTGGGACCCTGCCAAAGCCATGCTGAGACCACTCTCCACACGCTTGGATGAGGAACCAGCAGAGGAACCCAGGTGTGCGGGACCCGGGGCTGAGATCTCCAAGCCTGCTCGGTTCGGGACTGGGCCTCCTCCACCCAGCTCCCCCACTTTCCAGTAGCTAGGCAGTTACACCCACCAAGTGCCGTGTAACCCCATCAACGGCCAGGATCCAGAGACTAAAACCAAGCTTCTGGAAGCATGCGGCCACGAATACTTATTCTCACTGTCAGAGAACCCGACAGGCTACTGAGAGTATCATACCCGCCAATGGGCCTGACTAGGCACACCTGTAGAGGTGATTAGAGGCTGCCCCAAAAGCTTCCATCCCTCTCGGAGTGCCCAGCAAGCTACTGAGAGTATCCCGCCCACAGGGCAGAGCCTGACAAGCTAACCGTGGTGTATTCGATATGTCAAAAACAGTAACAACGAGTGGTCCTCATTCCCCTGATCCTGAAAGGAGCCCCCAATATGTCATTGGGCTACACTAGCACATCACAGGGACGAATGGAGACGTTACTGGGCCCGCTCAAGCGAATCGGTGAACAAGGGGATGATAGTGATAGTGTCCCCAGTTTCCCTCCCATCACCACCTACCACACTCCCCTTGCCTGCCCCTGCTTCTATGTCAGAACTTTTCAGCTCTCTGTCTATCTCTGCTTTTGGGCAATGCCTGGTCTTACTTTCTTGACTGCAAATGAAAACCTGTTCCCCACCCCCCTCTGGTGGTATTTTTCCATGCCTTCCTTCTTCCCTAAACCAAACCCAAAGCACACAACTTCCCTGACTGTGTTACTGACCTTGAATGCAGTCACACTCTAATGTAACTCATTGTGGAACCGGGAATGACTCCTTGGAAGATTTCTTTTGACCTCTGACTCAACAGTTTTAGAGAATCCTGAGAGTTAGGATGTTCACAAGCTCATAGAGTAGCAATATTCCCAATACTCTTCAAATCCCACAGAACGAACTGGAAGGGAAAAGTGACCACCCAGTCCCAGGAAATCCCAAACTTCCATCACACCTTGAAAATAGCTCTGCTGTAACACCAGTTTGGGGGCTGTTTCGCTGCTTCCAGGAGTTCTTGGGGGCTGGGGAGGGGGGAACTATACAATGCTGAGGACTGTACTAAGGGCTCTTGCGCATGTGCTCCAGTCCACTGGGCTATCATCGTGGCTCCCCCCAGGGTATATATTTAAATGTGCACTTTAACTTCTATCTTGATCAGAGACACTATGTGCTTCCTGAAAAATATGCTAAAAGTCCACACTGAATAATACGTCTTTTGAATAGCACCGTACTGTAGCACTGTCCTCCCACTGTTCATCGATTTGCTCGAGCGGGAACCAGTAACGTCACCATTGTGAGATTTGTTACTGTTGTTGGCCTATCGAATGCGCCACAGGGAGCTTTCCAGGCTCTGCCGTGTGGGTGGGATACTCTCGGTAGTTTGCCGGGCTCTCTGAGAGGGACAGAGCCGAACCCAGGTCGGCTGTGTGCAAGGCAAACCTCTACCCGCTGTGAAAAACAGATGCAATTACACATTTTGCTATTAATCGAACAGGTATCATTCACTGTAAAAATTGTTATATTGCTAAAAGTACTGAGTTGAGGAAAAGCATACTAGCATGTGGAAAATGTATTCACATACTAACTGAGATGTCTAGCCATAACATACAACTATATAGGTGTTTTGTACCTCCTCATCAGGAAACGTCCTATCAATTAAGCAATATATTCTGCAAAAGGATTCGCCTCAGACTAGATGGGGGGCTAGAAGGTGGGGTGGGTGGGAAGAAAAGTAAAGTTCTGGCTGTACCTGGTAATGTTAGTTCTTCGAGTTCAATCACTGAACGCTTGCTGCTGTAATAGTCCTTCATCAGCTTCTGGAGGTCTTCAGGTGTCCCTGGTTTAGGCTCTGATTTTGCAAGAATATCAGTAATTTTCTTCTAAGATATGAAAAGGGAGTCAAATTAGAGATTTTTAGAATGTAATTAGGCTTAGGATATGTTGGTTACTTGTTATAGATTTTCATAATAATCGAGCATGACAGTGATTATTAATACTTAAGAACATCATAAATACTTTCTAGATATAACTACAGGCAGAACTTATTTTATCATCTCTCACATTATTGCATTAAATATTTTTTTTTATTAAGGCACCATGATTTGCAGTTATTCATAGCTGAAGCATACAGTGTTTGAATGACAATCCCATTATTGGTGTCAACTTCTATCCACCAATGTCCCCAAGTTCCTTCCCATCTCCAAGCCTGCCTCCTTGACCAACACATTTTTAAGTTTTGTTGTTGCAGTTTGACTCTCATGCTTACACAGCGTTGTTCCTCCTTAAATATATCTACATCTCCACACCATGGACACACCCGAGGCCCTGATGTAGGGCCTCTATTATCTCTTGTCTTCCTATTCTTATTCCCTATCCCCGAAGTTTTTCCTTTCCACATCCTCATTTCTAAAATCTAGGGCCAGGGATAATCTGGATAGCCCCTTCGTTAACTTGCGTCCCCTCATCCTGTTATTCTAAATACCGAAGAAAGTGAGACTATCTGGTATTTGTTCTTGTGACTCACTTCACTGAACATGATATCCTGTAGTTACATCCAAGTTGCATCGAATTGCATGATTTTCTTGTTCCTTGCAGCAACAGAGAATTCCACTGTACACAGGAATTCTATGTGAACCACACCTTCATTAACCACTCATTTGTTCTTCGATACCTAGGTTGATTCCATATCCTAGCTATTGTGCTTAGTGTGCATATGTCTTTCTGAATGAATGCTTTTATGTCCTGGTGGTAAATATCAAGAAGAGGATTGTTGAGTCTATGGCAGTTCTATTCTTACTTTTCTGAGAATTCTCTATACTGTTTTTTCATAGAGGTTGAATCAGACAACATTCCCACCAGCAGTGAAGGAGAGTTACTTTTTCACCACCTCCACACCAACATAGAATGTTCATTTTTTTTTTTTTGACTGGTGTGAGATGATATCTCACTGTTCTGATGATTTGGATTTCTGTGATAATAAGTGATGATGTGTACTTTCCTGTATATCTACTGGCCATCTGTCTTCTTCAGAAAGTGTCAACTCATTTCCAATATCCATTTTCTTGATCCATTTCCATTTTCTTGATGTTATTTATCTTTGTGAATATTTTATAGATCTTAGATATTAACCCTTTATCTGATGTGTTGAGTATGACTATTCTCTCTCATTAAGTTGGGTGTCCTAGGCTACTGCATATTTAATAAGACCTTCTTCTAGTCAAAAAGATTATGACTTTTAGAAGGTTCAGATAATGCCTAGTTATCTTGAAGCAATGAAGTATTTTTGGAGACAGTACTCCAGGGGTCCCACAGACCAGTCTAGTCAATAGCAGTACTTGGTCAGCAGTGCTTGGGAGGCTCTGTGGTGTTGAGAGGGTCTTAACTAGGGTCGTTAGCATGAAAGCTTTATGCCCCTAACTCCTATCTTTAATACTCTTAATTTTTATATTAAGGTATGTACACTTTTTTGACATAATGATATAGCACACTTAATAAACTGGAGTATGGTATAATGCATAAATTTTATATGCACTGGAGATTTGCTTTATTGTGATATTTTCTTTATTGTGGTTATCTGTGGCTAAACTTGAAGTATTTTTAAGTTATGCCTGTATTGCTTCAAAAATAAATGGATGTTTTAAATAGCTTCTTATGGTTCTTTGTGTAAATAAACATTTTTCAGAAGCCTCCATAGAAAGGTATTACTGTCTGTTAAAAGTCAATAAACCAGGGCTGGAGAGATAGCACAGCGGGTAGGGCGTTTGCCTTGCACGTGGCCAACCCGGGTTCTATTCCCAGCATCCCATATGGTCCCCTGAGCACCGCCAGGAGTAACTCCTGAGTGCAGAGCCAGGAGAAACCCCTGTGCATCACCAGGTGTGACCCAAAAAGGAAAAAAAAAAAAGTCAATAAACCTTGTTGTTGTGGAAGCCTCTTTTTAAGCCTTAGACAATTTGTGTTAATGGAAGTAGAATTTTGAGATTTCCTTGCTTATTTTAGTTTTGAAGGTACTACATCTCACTTTTCACCAGAAATTTACATTTCCAGGATTAAAGTAAAATTACCAGAAATTTACATTTCCAGGATTAAAGTAAAATTTTCGGGAATAATGTAAGCTGAGAAGCCCACTGCACAAGGATATTTAGAGTCTCGATTCTCAAGTCTAATTCTCAAGTCTTGGGAGAGACAATCTTGAGTGATATTATAAAAGTAGAACCAGAAGTACTCTACAGTGCCGATGTTGGTTTGGACTCATTTGTGTAGCATTTACTGAGTGCCTGCAATGTACAAGCAACATACAATCATCCATTTAGTTTTCATCATAAACTTCCATTCTCATTTCCTTCTCATGTTTCACTAAAGATTCAGAAAGAGTTATTTCCTGCCCCCATTCCCCCCTGATTTTTTTCCTCTTTCCATGATATTCTCATTTCTATATCACTGCCAAGAATGGTCAAAGTTCTGTCAAATGAATTAACTTTTAGAATTATGTCATCAGTGGGCACATTTTAGCATGACCTCAGCCAAGGCTAAACTGGCTAGAGTTTTGACCTTCAGCCACCAAGAACTTAACACTCCTGAAGGCCATTAGTGTACAAACTATCAAAGAGAAGTTAAAATCACTTCTTTAAGGACTTGCCAAACCTCAGCCAATTTGGCATCTCCCATCTTCCTATTTGGCCATTGGTGAGCAAAGAAAACATATGCATGCAAATACACTCTCAGTTTTCTAAAAGCTTGCTGTTCAGTAATTGGTTTGAGTCCATCTTCTTTCCTCTAATTCTAATCATATTTTCTCTGCTGACTTTAGCAGTAGACCCCTTTTGGCAGGGAGAGAATTATACTGCTGTTTTCACAACTGTGGCAGAAGGTCAAAGCCAACCATATTTTCTCCAACGTCGAGCCTTATGGAAGTTTACGAAGGAACAAAGAGTCTTCCATATGCTCACAGGCAAAATTAAATTTGAGTTCCAAGTTGAAGTCAGAAATTGCCTTCCACCACTTTTACCTGCTTATTACTTCCCTTTTTATGACTATTCTAAGATAAGGCTTTTAAATTTTCAATGAGTAAGAAAAGGAGATTGGCAACTTCTTAGCAGGGTCAGAAGGACCAGACGGCAAGAGGGTTTCAGGAAATGTTTGGAATCAGAAACTCATGTCTGACTTCGAGCCACAATGAGCACAGAGCATGGGTCACAAAGATGTTTGGTGCCCTGAAACAGGAGTCGGGAAATGTTATTGTCAGCTCCACTAGGGACATTGATTACTAGTGACCTTAGAAAAGTCACTACACCTCACTGAATCTTACCCCTTCTGCATCTCGAATAAAAGTGTGATAGAAACCATATGGAGTCATACCATTGGAAGAAATAAAAATTACCTTTCTCCTCTTCTTGGTCTTGGTAGTAGCCTCTTTTGATTCCTTTGGTGGTATCAAGAAACATTCTTTAGGCTAAAAGACACATAAATTGGACAACTTTAATTTTAGCATGATGAAAAAGGAACGAATTCCTAAATACTTTTTGTCTATACATATATTCTTCAGAGTTAGGAATATTCTGCCAACAGAGCGAGCTGGGAGACCCACTTTAAGCAATTATCCAAAGGATCAGGATATGAGAATCTGAGAAAGTGTACAAAATTTAGGACAAAGGTCAAAAAGTGTGAGTAAGTGTATATTTGGGGTAGTAGTACAGTGTATTAAAGACAGAAGACAGTGGTCAACTTTGTAAATCACAGGCAATAGTAAATGTGATTAAAGTTAAGATGTGGTAAGAAAGTCTTTGACCAGTGTGACTGGTGTTTTCCAAGAACCAATTACACGTGGGCCTTTATTTCCAAGTTACTGGTTTATTATTTTGTATTATTTATTACTTTCCTCTTCTCAAACAGCATAGAAAATCAGAAGTAGGGTATTTTAACTTCTATTTTTATATTACCAGCTGCACTACTTGCCTTATCTATATTAACAAAACAAAATGAATGTTTCTGCTGATGATTTCATAAAGTTTCAGCATCATGATCCCCTAATTGATTTTGCCTGTTGTCTTGACCCCGAGTACCCTATATATTTTGTAGCTATTTTTACACTCAAGTTTTATTTTAATGTAGAAAAACAGGAAATTTGGACTATGACCTTGATTTATAAAGTAGAATGCTGCAGATTCCATGTTTGTTAATCATAAGCAGGAATATAAAATGTTTCCTGTGCTGGATCTTTTATGCAACATTTTCAAACAAGTTACCAAGTAAGATAAAAATGCAAGCAAAAACTTATTCTGAGTTTTCCTTAGTTTCCATTCCAACCAGAGAGTAGCAGTCAGTTCAAACTGGTAAGCTAACTAAAACAATCTTGTCTCCACTGTCTGTTTAAAATGATTACAGATGAAGATTCCTACTAAAGCCTTGCAGACTGCCTACAGATTAAGAAGCCTGTGGCCTAAAGCCAGAGAGAGATAGACAGAAAGCTGCATAATTTCTTCAAGACTTAAGGCCAGGACCAGTCATTTCAGATGATGTTTCCGTTTATAGAGAAATAAATTCAAAAGGTTCAGGATTGAAGTAAAATGGAAATCCTAAAATTTAGCTTCTTCTCAGTTAAAAACAAAAAGCCTACAAAGAGGAATTGCATCATAGTTAAAAAGAGGTATTATGACCTCTCCTATTTAGAAAGCTAAGCTGTCTTGTGGATGCAGATACATGCCAACTTGATGCTGGTACATGCCAATGAGAAACTGGGCCAAGGCCACTAATATATCATAGAACCTGCCAAATGGTCATAAGAATCCAATTTTAGACTAGGCCAACATTCATTTCATGCTCCTAAGGCAAGGGCCTGGAGACCATTAGCAGATCCCTCAAGGCATACTTAAGTATCTTGTCACCAATATCTAGGTACTAGGGAAACAAATGTTGAAACCTATTCCATTTTCTTATTTCATAGCTGGTGGTACTCTTCTGAGTATGTTCTCCAAGCAGGGTTGAATTTATACTAGGTTTACAAAGCCAATTAACTCAAGCTCGACAGAAATTAATCTGGAAATGAGCTCAATCATAAGGCTATGGATTTTCCAATTCTGGAAGAAAAAATAAAAACGTAATTCTGAATCATGCATAGGAAAAAAATAAACATGCCTGATGAATGGCTTTAGTCAAGATACTACATCAGATTTAAAGGCTGGGTTAAACTTCTTAGATCATCCTAAAGGAAATGCAGTATGATATTTATTTTCTGGGAGAAGTCTTATTAATTGGTTAAGGTACGGTGCTAATAAAGAAGCCAACTTTATGTCAACTTCCAGAGAGGTAACTGCTTTATTAAGAAATGCAAATAAATAGAATTCAAAATTCTAAAGCTCAGATATCTGTCTTATGAATGCTGATGTTACCCCAGAGACTAGGTAAGATGTGAAAGGATCAGGCCAGGCCAACTATATTTGGGAACTGATTTCAATAGTAAAGTCTTTGACAATTTATAAATAATGTTTTTTTATATGAAACATAGTAATTTTAAATAGGAAGTCTAAATATGTAGTCTAGAAATTCAGAGCAATTATATTTCAAAAAAAATGAGAGAGAGAGAGAGAGAGAGAGAGAGAGAGAGAGAGAGAGAGAGAGAGAGAGAAGGAAGAAAGGTGAGCCAGGAAAAAAAGTAAGGGTCTGAGTAAAGAGATTGGGACATGGTTTCAGTTCCTTAAATTGTTAAAAAAAAAATTATATCCTTTAAGATTCTTCTGGACAGACACTGAAAATCAGTCTCAAAAATATTACTAGCTAGCCTAAAAATAAAGGAAATTGAAATAAGGACCAATAATCTAGGATAGAAGACAATAGTAGCGGTGCTATTTCAATCATTCATGGAAAGTGGTTAAAACTGAAGGAAGGGAAAGTGATTTAGAAGAGAAAACTAGCACCTGGATTCTGGAGTAGTGAAAGCCAATGAAAAGCAAGTCTGATTGATTTGCTGAACACTGAGAAGGCTTAGCAGTTGGAGACTTAGATATTATAGAGAGTACAAGGTTTAAAAGAAAAAGGCTTGCCAAAAGTTTATATTTACCTCTTCAACCTCTATGGGACTCTATCTCCTACCCAGGCAGCCAAGCAACTATCATATTTCTGCTTTTTTCCACCTAGCTCTCCTAGGGTTTATTCTCTTAGTGAACAAGAGGACCAAGAAGTTGGCACAATGCGGGGAGGGGGTTTGGAGCAGGTAGGGTGTTTGGCAGGAGTAATTCCCGAGTGCAGACAGGTGTAACCCCTGAGCATTGCTGGGTGTGACACAAAAAGAGAAAAAAGTTAGCATAATGAAACGAGTTAGTGACTGAAACCAGATTCCTTTATCTGTCCTTCTTTCAGGACATCTCTAGACAGGCACATTTATTTCATTTGGGAAAGAGGGTCCACAATAAAATTTCAGCCTGTTATGCTATCATCCTACCATGAAGTCCACTGATCAATTTATGCACACAAAATTTCCATCAAGTTTTTTGTACATCTCTTTTTACTTGAACATACAGTTAAGGTTCATTAGATAGCTAAGGAAAGTCTAATATGAAAGTAAATAAACAATAGAAAGAGAAAAGAACTCTAGGGTAAAATGAATGGTGCTTCAAAAACAATTTTGCACATATTTTTGGTGAAATGAGGGTAGAGCTTACAACCATGGAGTGAGAACAAAACACTATTAAAAAAAAGGCAGCAATTGGACTGGAGTGATAGTACAGGGGGTAGGGCATTTGCCCTGCATGTGACTGATGTGGGTTCGATCCTCAGCATCCTATATGGTCCCCTAACACTGTCAAGAGTGATTCCTGAGTGCACAGCCAAGAGCAACCCCTGAGCATTGTCAGGCATGAACCAAAAAAAAAAAAAAAAAGTGAATAACTAGAATATATTTAAGCATTGAGACAAGAAAGGTGGGGGAAATTTTAAGGAAAAAAAAAGCTTGAAAAGAAAAATCTCCAGAAAGATAAAAGTTTATTTAAAAATTCTAAGAGAATCTAAAATTCTAAGAGAATCAAGATCATGAACGATCGGTTTGAGGCCCTCCATGTTCCCGGAGCGAAGAGATGCCATTGGGCTACACTAGCACGCGACAGGGACAAATGGAGACGTTACTGGCGCCCGCTCGAGCAAATCGACGACTAACGGGAAGTTAAGTGATTAAGTGATTAAGTGAAGAGAATCTAAGATTCAGACTGAGACACAATATTCCAATAAAAAATTATTACAGAAAAAAGTGGTCATATAAAACTGCACTCCAGTTTTTTTTTTTTTTTTTTTTTTTTTTGCTTTTTAGTTCACACCCAGCGATGCACAGGGTTTACTCCTGGCTTTGCACTCAGGAATTACTCCTGGTGGTGCTCAGGGGACCATATGGGATGCTGGTAATTGAACCCAGGTCGGCCATGTGCAAGGCAAACGCCCTACCTGCTGTTCTATCACTCCAGACCCCCCCCTTTTTTTTTAACTGCACTACAGTTGTATAAGCTCAAGTCTACTGAACAGAGTTTACCATGCCAAGGGTGGGACATGGAGGTGTGATGATGATAGCAATGACAATGAAGATAGAAGACAAGGGTTATAGAGGAGGGTGACACTAAGACAATGATGGAGAGAAGCTGAGCTCTGGTGGTCACTGACACACTATCCCTGACAGTACTGTAACTCATTGTGTCTCAAATTTATTAAAAAGTTTTTAAAAATTGGGAAAAAGTGAGCCCCCCAGTGCCATCTTACAGCACACAGCAACAAAGAAGAAAACCGGCTGGAGGGCCCCACAGCTTCCGGAGAATGCTCCATGTTCCAAACAGAGCTGATATCACCGGGAGGTCCCAGATGGGGTAGGTGCTGCATCCCGCCTTCTCCAGATGGAACCCCAGTGACCATGAGCCTCTACAAGCACAGCTCTGGCATGCGGGCACCAGGCATCTCCTTATACATAAAGTGACCAATGGAAAGTAAATCATCCAATGTTTCTCCCTGAAAATCCGGCTTAACTCTTTTGCAAACCACAACACCCAAAAGGAGAGAAAGAACAGAGGGGAATGCCCTGCCACAAAGGCAGGGTGGGATGGGGGGCGATGGGGGTGGGAGGGATATTGGGATCCGTGGTGGTGGGAAATGGGCACTGGTGGAGGGATGGGTATTCAAAATAAATAAATTTTTAAAAAGTAGAAAAAAAATTGGGCAAAAGTGACCAAAAGATGAACACAAGAAAAACTTTCCAGAACCAAAACTTTCAAGAATATAATATGGCAGATTAAATGCCTATTAAGTATACAATGAAATGAGTGAGAAATGCCTATAACAAAACACATGGCTCTTAAATTTTAGAACACTACAAATAAAAATTCTAAAAAGTCCAAAAGATTAAAAAAATAATATACAGAATACCAATGGTCAGAAAAAACAGCATCAGTCCTTGCACCACTAATAACAAATACTAAAAATGAATAAAACAATGCCTTCAAAACTATGAGGAAATCTTATATGCAAGTTAGACTTTTATATCCAGCCAAACTGTCAATCAAGGTAAGAGTAAAATATGGGTATTTTCTGATACTTAAGGTCTCAAGAAACTTTACTTCCTACACACAGACACTATTGGCTGTATCACAGCAAAATAAAGGGCTAAGCTAAGAAAGTAAGAGACAAAATTCAGTGAAAAAGAAGACTGGGAAAGTATTGAAGAGGGAGTCAAGACAAATCTCAATTGATTCGCAGACCTAGAGAAAAATCATTTCAGAGTGGAACGAGGATATGGAGCTTTGCAGGAAAGAACAATAAGTGATCTATTTGAGCATATGGAAAATATTATTCATGGCCATGTGGAAAAGATGCTGGATCATATGGAAATAATTAACCATACAGCGAGCTAGGCAGATGAAGAAATGAGGTAATTATTAATGCCATGAAAATAAAGTTATATTTAAATCAGGAGGGATGATTATAGCTTCCTATTTTATTTCTCACATTGGAGAATATTTGCATAGTGAAAATAATGACATAGTGACATCTGTTTTAATCAAAATGTGATACCGTGTTGGCAAGTGAGGTGGCAGCTGGCGAGGGAATGGGAGAAGCTGAGAGAATTATGTCCTTATATTCTACCTCATAAAGGTAATAGATCATGTAAAAGCAGACAAATAAAAATCCAACAGTAGGAACTATAGGGTGGCAAACAAACAAACAAACAAAAAAACAAAAAAACACCCAAAGCGGAGGTGGTTCCTACTGTAGAAATATCTCAGGTAAGGATAGGGAAGGAGAATACTTTCATTACTTTTTTAAAATTAAAAATATTTAATGGGGTCAGGGAGATGACTCAAAATGTTGGAGTGTGTGCTTTGCACAGAGATTATGTCCCATAGCAGGGAGAGACCCCTGAGGACCTAACAGGGTAGGGTGTAACTCAAAACAGCAAAACCAAAACCAAGCCCCCTCCAAAAACAACATCCCAAAACATAAAGGCGTGTTTGATTATAACCCAAGTAAGCATGTTCAACGTAGAAAAAAATAATGTAGAACCAATCTCAGTTTTGGTGGGGCTAAAAGTTATCGAATACAGACCCACCAGGAAGTCTAAAATTAAAGTAGTAACTCCAAATGCTGACATGAATATAAAACCACAGAAATGTTCATACATGGATGATGGAGAGAAAAATGGTACAATTACTTAGGAAAAAAATTTTGACAGTTTTTTCAGAACTAAATATGATTCAGCAATTCACTCTTCCCCCAGCCTCCCACTTACTTAAACACTGTGGTTTACAAAGTTGTTCATGATGATTTGTTCCAGGCATTCAATATTCCAATCCCAATCCCACCACCACTATCTCCTTCCCTCCACCAGGGTCTCCATTTTCCCAACCATCCCTCAAGCTGCCCCCACAGCAAGCCCATAACAATTTATTCCATATTGTTTGTTAACACTAAATAGTTAACAGAATGATCAAAAAATGTTTTTGATGAAGAAAATTTGTGAAAATTGTTGTAGTTCACCATGAGGACTTAAGTCCTTGTCTGAGGGTTTAATAAGCTGATGCAGCCAAGTTAAGCCTTCTGTGTCAATGTTGTTAGCTGTGATTGGCTGACTTCTATGTTACATTCTATCCAATCTGGTGTACCATTACTGAGATGTCAGTGTTGTAGAATTTGGAGATGCTGCTCTGGGATATTTCAGCAGACTTAGGAGAAATAAAACACCTCTTTTCATGAAAAAACTTCTCTCTGAATATTCCCAGTAGATGCAGGAAGAAGCCTTTGGCATCCATCAACAGATGAATGAATAAACAAACTCTGGTTTACTTATGTAACTGATGGACTGAATGGTGACCACCCTTTCCCCCACTCATAAATTGAAACCCTAACCCTGAATGTAACTGTATTTGAAGAAATATGTTAATTGAAGTTATTTAGGGTGGGGTTAATCATTACCTCATCTTGATTGCCCTGTTGTTTGTTTGGGGGGGAGTAGTGTTTATTTGCTTAGTTTTTGCTTGGTTTTTGCTTGGTTTTACAGTACCAGAGATCAAACCCAGGGTCTCACTAATGCAGAGCATGTGATTTAGCAGTGAGCTACATTTCTACCCCAAAATTGATTTTGTCTATTCTAGAACGCCTTTTCTTTCTTCTTCCTCTTTTATTGTTTTTTACCCTTCCTTTTGTTGTTGCGGCAATGACCAAAGGTTGAAGTGCACCAGAGATCACAGTGTGTTATGACACTTTGTGGGTTCACTAGAATCACACTGGGCCGGTAGGGCAGTGCTGGAAATTAAACTCAGTCCCATGCTTGGGAGACAGGCCCCGGGTGGAATTTCATGTAAATGAAATCAGAACATAAATGCTCTTTTGTTTAAAGGTTCCTTTTTCCTTTAGCACAGTGTTCTTTAGCTGCACCCATATTGATTATAATAGTCCCTTTTCCTTTTTCCTTTTTTTATTGCTGAGTATATTGGTCTGCTAGGCTAGATAATAAAATATTACAGACTTGAATGCTTTAGTTTCCCAGAAATCTCTCTCCTTAGTTTTAGAGAGTCACCTCGCTTATCCTAATCTGTTGTCCGGGGGCTGAGATCTCCAAGCCTTGTAGGCAGGGGTCACACCCATCAACTGGTCCCCTGGCGCCATGTAATCCCATCAATGGCCAAGACCCAGACACTATAAAACCCAGCTCCCAGAGTCTTCTGCCCCCGCGCCTGGCTGTCCTCGCCGGGGCCCCTTGGAGGGGAGCGGGCTGAGTTTCCCTCCCCGTCCTGACCAGGGCTCCGGCAGCCGAAGACCTCCAGAACCAGCCACCACCATGCTGAAGACCACTCTCCACAGTCCTTGCCGCATGCAAGGCAAATGCCCTATCAGCTGTGCTTATTACTCCAGCCCCTATATATGAAGTTTTTTTTTTTTTCTTTCTGGGTCACACCTGGCGATGCACAGGGGTTACTCCTGGCTCTGCACTCAGGAATTACTCCTGGCGGTGTTCAGGGGACCATATGGGATACTGGGAATCGAACCTAGGTTGGTTGCGTGCAAGGCAAATGCCCTACCCGCTGTGCTATTTCTCCATCCACAATATATGAAGTTTTTAAGACTTATTATTAATAAGAGACTGAGCTAGAATGGTTTATGACATGTCTATCCATTGAGTAATGATCCCAAACACATCACAATTTTTGGACTGTATTCTTCAAAGTGAAGAAATCTTATGGGAAACTAGAGAAATGAAAATCCCTGTAATGTTGTCAGAGAAAGTTTAGCAACATTGTTGTCTACTGCTATCTGAAAAACAGGAAATTCGTGCCTCTAATGCTAAATAAAAGATAATCAAGATTTACAAGTAGTGTTGAAAGTATCAACATTTCTTCTTGTGGTTTATAGACAAATCAAAGGGAGGGAGTTCAGTTCTAAGGACTTTCAATAAAATCAAGGATGTGATTGAAAAATCTATTTAAGGCCTCAGAAAAAAACTAGGCAGTACCTGAGAGCACTACTCAATCATATTAAAAGCTCATAAAAAAATAAAAAATAAAGGTGTGCCAAAGAAATTCTTTCCAACATATTTTTAGGAAGTTAAAACTTTTGGTTATGTCTTGAGGCCCCACCTGATAGTGCTACTTGAGGATCATTCCTGGCAGTGTTAGAAAAGGACAGCAAGGGCTCAAAGCTTTGGCCTCCCGCATGCATAAGTACATGCTCAATGCACTGAGCTATTTCTCCAGCCCCAGTTGAAGGGATCGTATTCCTCAGTTGTCACAGCAGGGTCTGTGACACAGAAGGATTTATCTAAAAAAGATATGTGGGTTTGACTTTTGTTTAACTCCTAGAAGAATCACAACATATCCACAAAAGTCTACTATTTGGGGAGGTGGGCTTCCAAGCAGTGCTCAGGAGGCCCTGGAGACACTCAAGATGATAGTTGATCAACCAGGGCCTGACGATTCACTGCTTGAGCAATGTGAGGGCCACCAGGGCACAGACAACCATGCTGGAAGTGTATTGGCCTTGCAGTATCTTCTAGATACAAAGCTGGGCCAGGAGCAGGCAAGGTTCGTGCCACTTAACCCTGGTACTATCTCCGACCCTCTACCAAATTCTTAAAGCTGTTATATATCCAGAAATGCCTTTAGTTTTGACTGAGAAAGTCAGAGACGCAAACGACTGCAAAGATAGTGGCCTTTGAACCCTCAATTCTGCTCTCAAGAATCAGGCTGAGGGGGTTGGAGCGATAGCACAGCGGGTAGGGCGTTTGCCTTGTATGTGGTTGACCCGGGTTCGATTCCCAGCATCCCATATGGTCCCCCAAGCACCACTATGTGGCCGACCTGGGTTTGATTCCCAGCATCTCATATGGTCCCCCTAGCACCACCACCAGGAGTAATTCCTGAGTGAATAGCCAGGAGTAACCCCTGTGCATTGCCGGGTGTGACCCAAAAAGCAAAAACAAATTAATAATAATAAAATAAAAAAAATTGCTGAAAGAGCTGCTTAGTTGCAAACACCTGTACCATTCATTAACAATTGAAATAATAAACAAGGATAGACTAAGAGGGCAGAATAAAAAAAAACCCAACTGCAGATTCAAGAAGCACCAAAGAAACCCAAGACTTGAGCTAACGAAAAAACAAAATGAAAAAACAAAATCCAAAAAACTAACGAATAAAACCCTCCCACCACTTTCAGAATGCTGTGAACAACATATACGAGTGGCTCTTCTTTGACCAGAAATGTCTACAGAGATTGTTCTTCCCACTACTTTGTGCTGAGTATATGGGGTAGAGAAAACTTGACTCTCACTTTATGTCTTGAAACAAAATGTACTCAAAAGAATTATACATAAGAAACTGAGGAACCTCAACTGTCCCTTAATTTAGACAATGGCTTTCTGGAATCTGAGCTCATATTGTGACGGGAGAAGACTTTTGCAAGTCTTGGGGAGAGGTGGATTTATTCTGCTTCTGGGGTGGATGTGACTCACTGGAGGCCAGAGGGCAGACTATGGTGGCCACATTTCAGATAGTTACCAACAATCACTGTCCTCTGATATCAACCCTTCTTCCTGAGGCGAACTCGATTTGCTGGCTTGTTCCTGGTAGAATATGCTAGTCAAGAGAGGTTAGATCTGACATTAGGTTATAAAAAGACTGTGATGTCTGTCTTGGGTACTCTTGCTCACTGCTTCTTGGATCATGTGGCCTCAGTGAGTCAGAGGCCATGTATGAGGCAACTCAGTGGAGAGGCTTATGATGTGAAGCAGTGAGGCCTGCCAACATCTACGTGAATGGGTTCCGAGGAGAATTCTCCAAGTTGTGTCTCCTAACTCCAGCACAGAACTGGGTTGGCATCTGATGAGAGCCAGAGAGCCAGAGGGACCATGTTAAATCATGCCTGTGAGAAAACAAAAGCTATGAGACAACGAATCATTTTCTGTTTTGAGCTACTATGGAGACACCAGTGTGGAAGGGAAGAAAGTAAGTCAGGAGGTGAATTGGACACAGTCTTATTTTCTCTTAAAACACCAAGGAAAATCTTGGAGATGAGAGAATAACGAATGCAAAAAAAAAAAAAAAAGAAAGAAAGAAAGAAAGAAAGCCGCAATACAATATATTATTGGAGAAAGGGGAGTAAGGAGAGTACTAAATAAGAAGTCTTGTTGAAAACTGTTTTGGGATCACAATCAATAAGTTAGTTTCAGAAAAAGTTGGTGCTATAAGAAGTCTGAGGGGAAAAGGATGGGTAATGGAATCCATGAAAGTTTACTGACATCATGAATGCATGAGTGAAAAGTCACAGAATTACTCATGAGGGATTATATTTGGGAGCCATAATCCTGAAGTCACTAGGCCTGGCTCTGGAATCCTTGATGTGGGGGAGAGAAAGGGATGATGCAATCTCTAGAAGTGGGGAAATTTATCATTTATTTGGAAAGCTTATCTGGGAGTAAAAAACTCTTGGCACATCACATATTGATTTATGCTCACATTATTGAACAGGCCAAGGACAATTATTTAGATGTGCAATGGTTGCTAGAGATGATGTCGTTTCATAGCTAAAAAACTTTTCAAGTTATGAATCTTCTTTTTTGAATACCAGACATATAGGAGGCATGAAATCAGTAATAGGAATGTGAGATTCAGATATTCAAAGGAGGGAATACCATCTCTTGACACTTACTCTCACCTGGTGATATGAATGCCTAAATATATATTTTATTTGGCAGCACAGTATCCAAAAAATACTCCCAAGCAAGCACAAAAATAGCCTTAAAGAACAGCAAAGCCATTAAGCAACTTTGAAAATAATTCAAATTCCATAGCACAAATTAATTTCTTTTCTAATGTTCTTTTGGTGGAAGGGGGAAAGGTATCAGGTAATATCATTCCTTTTGGGGCATAGGGTCCAAGAGATTGAATCTTTTCCTTTCTTTTTATTTATTTTTTTTAATCTTGGAGGGGCGGAAAACAGCTATTATTATAAAACAAATTACTAATCTCACCTGAGACCAGTGCTTAACCCTACCTAGGAACTGTAATACAGCATTTTTCAACTGGCCTCTATGGTGGGCCCAAAGGATATTTGAAGGGGCCATAGATAATACTGTGCAAGTGGGGTGGTGGGAGACTAGGGAAAACAACTAGTGAGATGGGGGAACAGGAAGAAAATAAAGTTGGGGGAAATTACTCATGGTGAGAATCATTGTTGAGTATTCAAAAGAAACAGTGACCAAAATACAGAAAGAGCCCACAGAATGGGAAAGAATATTTACCCAATACCCATCTGATAAGGGATTAATATCCAGGATATACAAGACACTAGTAGAATTGTACAAGAAAAAAACTTCCAACCCCATCAAAAAATGGGGAGAAGAAATGAACAGAAGTGCCCTCAAAAAAAGAAATACAAATGGCCAATAGGCACATTAAAAAATGTTCCACATCACTAGCCATTGGGGAGATCAAGTCAAAACAACAATGAGATATCATCTCACACCACAGAGACTGGCACACATTCAAAAGAACAAAAGCAACCAGTGCTGGCGTGGATGTGGGGAGAAAGGGACACTCTTTCACTGTTGGTGGAAATGCCCACTAGTCCAGCCTTTCTGGAAAACAATATGGACAGTCCTTCAAAAACTAGAAATTGAGCTTCCATATGACCCTGCAATAGCACTTCTGGCAATATATCCTGAGGATGCAAAAAAAGCACAGTAGAAATGACATCTGTACCTATATGTTCATTGCAGCACTGTTCACAATAGCCAAAATCTAGAAACAACCCAGGTGCCTTAGAATAGATGACTGCTTAAAGAAATTTTGGTACATCTACACAATGGAATACTATGCAGCTATCAGAAGAGATGAAGTCATGGACTGCTTATAAATGGGTAGACATGGAGAGTATCATGCTAAGTGAAATAAGTCAGAAAGAGAAGGACAGACATAGAAGGACTGCACTCATTTGTGGAGTATAAAACAACATAACATGAACATGAGGCTGACACTAAGGATAGTAGATACATGGGACAGATAGACTGCTCCATAGCTGGAAGACTGCTTCATGAGCAAAGGGGAGAAGGCAGCTGGAATAGAGAAGGGATCACTAAGAAAAAGATGGGAAAGTAGATAAAGGACCAAACATGATAACCTCTCAGTGTCTGTATTGCAAACCATAATGCCCAAAAGTAGAGAGAGATTATGGGGAATCATGTCTGCCATGGAGGCAGAGAGGAGAGTGGGAAGGGGGGGGTATACCAGGGATATTGGTGGTGGGGAATGTGCACTGGTGGAGGGATGGGTGTTTGATCATTGTGTGATTGTAACCCAAACATCAAAGCTTGTAACTATCTCACCGTGATTCAATAAAATTTAAAAAAAGAAAAGAAAAGAAACATTGCTGTGTAGTGAACACAAAAACAGTCTGGCCCTCATGAGATGAACTAGTTGGAGATTCCAGCTTGTGTGCACTCCACCCAAAGGAGGAATAAAGAATGCAGAGTCAGTCTGGACATATGTTAGGTGTAGTGGAGACATGGTGACAGCCTCATGAAGAGACTATTCAAATAATACTCTGAGGCAGGGATTTCTCTGTAAATTATCTGACCAGAGAAATGGAGATCAGGAAGTAGAAATGAACAGAGAAATGGACAGCATTTTTTCTACCTACTTCTTGATTCTTCAAAGCAATGTGGATAAGAACAAGAGGAAGTAAGTTGAAACTGTTGAAATTAGGCTGCAGTAGGTTCTCACACTAGTCATTCCATGTCCCCCTCCCCCCAGCAGCAAGGAGCAATGGCTTGTGGACAGTAAAGCACATAACCCATGGTGAATTTAAATTCACAAGCTGAAAGAAGAAGGTAGGAGAAATGGGAACTGGAAAGCAACAGCCTCTTGAACTGGGTTCAGTCAATCAAGAGGACCATGATGCATGGAATATGTCTTTCTGAGCATGAATCGGGTTTCGTGGTAAACTGTGATTGTGAATGAGGGAGGGCTACTGGGCTCATAGTGCCCTGCACAGTGCCTGGGGTTGAGTGCTCGGTCATCGATCTTGGGTCACACCCAGCAATGCACAGGGGTTACTCCTGGCTTATGCACTTAAGAATTACTCCTAAATTATTCCTGGAGGTGCTCGGGGGACCATATGGGAAGCTGGGAATCGAACCTAGGTTGGCTGTATGCAAGGCAAATGCCCTACCCACTGTACTATTGCTCCAGCCCCACGGTCATCGATCTTTTTCTACTGTTGAAACCTGTGGCACTTGAAGATAGGTCAATCCCAAGAAGTGAAGAATGTCACTTTTCATTCCTATGGCTCCCAGTCATTAATCTAACTTGAGGGCTGTGAAGGATTATGGAGGTAGGAATTTAAGAAGCAAGTGGAGGCATTGGAGAGACAGAACAAGTGAGTAGGACGCTTGCTTTGCATGTGGCCGACCCATGTGTTCGATCTCCAGCATCTCATATGTTCTCCATAGCATTGCCAGGAGTGATTCATGATTTCAGAGCCAGAAATAACCCCCAAGCATTGTCAATTGTATCCCAAATACTTAGAAAAGAAAGAAAAAATCAGGTGGAAATGCAAAAGTGGGGGAATAATACCACCAATAAATGGAGAGCTAAGATGTAGGTAAGAAGTATTTACTGATACATATTTCTTCTTTCCCCAGTGATTCTAGCAAAAGTGAAAAGTGAGCAAGAATAAAATCAGGGGAGAAAATCAGGAAAAAGAAAGACAATGAGGAAGAACTGGAAAGAAACTTGGAAATAAGTTCTACAGATTCTACAAATGGGCACTGATCATAGCCAAATGTCCAAGTATGGCTCTTGTGTGATTGATGGGAGATTTATTCCACCTTGGTGAAATAAATACAAAGCTAAGCATGTTCACTTATAGATCTTTAAAAGAACATTAAAACTTAAACTGGGGGCTGTGGTTGTAACTCAAGTGATGGAACATAATTCTTGTGTGTGAGGCTCTGGGTTTAATCCCTGGTACTATGTGACAATACTCATTTGGAGACTTTGAAGCTAAGTATTTAATGGTTATAAAGGAAAGCAAGATGACTGCATAATGGATATGTATGTCTTCCTGCATTCCTATTCTCATAAAGAAAAAAAATGAATGTAAAACCAGAAATATATTTAACTAAAATAGTTAATTTTTTTTTCGTTTTGGGTCACACCCGGTGATGTTCAGGGGTTACTCCTGGCTCTGCACTCAGGAATCACTCCTGGTGGTGCTTGGGGGACCATATGGGATGCTGGCAATTGAACCTGGGTCGGCCATGTGCAAGGCAAACACCCTACCCGCTGTGCTATTGCTCCAGCCCCTAAAATAGTTAATATTTTAGTGCTTATTCTGTGCCAATAAATGTTGAAATTGAGCTTCCATGTGACCCAGCAATTCCACCCCTGGGAATATAACCCAAGGGTCCAAAAACAATGCGAAAAGACATCAGAACTGCTATGTTCACTGCATCACTATTCACAATGGCCAAAATCTGGAAACAACCCAAGTGCCCGAGAACAGATGACTAGATAAAGAAACTATGGCACATCCACACAATGGAATATTACTTGATCATAAGAAAAGATGAAGGCATGCAATTTGCTGCTATGTGGATGGATCTGGAGATATGCTGAGTGAAGCTTGTCAGAGGGATAGACACAGACACAGGATGATGCCTCTCTTAAGTGGGTCAGAAACATAGTAAATGAATAACTAGTGTCCAAAAGCAACAGAAATAAAGAGCAGGAGAACTGATCCTTGGTAGGAAGCTTGCTACTGGGGTGGGAGTGGACTTGGGAGGTGTTAGGTCAGGGAAAGGACCACTATGACAATGATAGAGGGAAGGAGAACTGGGTGCTGAAAGGAGGTAAAGTGGTATGCAGAATGCCCTATCAGTAGCAGTTCTGTAAACCACTGAGCCCAACTGGAAAAAGAAATAAGTCCCTGCCATAAAGGCAGGCTGGGAGGTGGAGGGAAACTAAGAACATTGGTGGAGGAAAATGAATACTGGTGAAGTGATTGGTGTTGGAGCACCGTACACCTGAAACTCAATCACGAATGACTTGGTAATTCATGGTGATTCAATAAAAAATAATAATAACAAAAAGAAGGTAATGAAAGGTAAACAGATGCAGGAAGTGAAGTTTACTCAGCCACTGGTAATGCAAAGGAAGTAGATTCCTCAATAAAATTTGGGCCAGAGAGATAGTACAGGGGTTAAGATCTTGAATCCTGCCAATCCTGGTTTGAATCCCTGGAAACATATAGAGACATATGGTCACCTAAGCACCGCCAGGGGTTACTCCGAAGCACAGAGCCAGGAATAGCCCTTGATTATCTCCAGGTTTGCCCGAACGCTCCAATAAAAGAAAAATAAAAAAAGACTTCATATAACAACACATGCTGGGTAGAAACATGGGCCCAACAGTCTCTGGTAGCATGACATGGCACTGCATCAAGGGCTAGTGTGAAGGGTAATCTAGCCTACTTTATCCTATTTGTCTTCCCATAGGAACTGTACCCAAAAGAGATTAGATCTTTGCTGAAAACGTGACACCAAAATCTAAGATATCATTACTATAAAAATCATTTATATTGTGAAAAGAAAATTCAGGGGGCGAAGAAATCATGCTGGTTAATACTTAATGACACATGGTTTGTTCAAAGCAGATAAACCCACCCACATTAATGCACAGGCAATGCTAGGGATGGGTACACCAGGATAATTTCAGAATCCATCAGTTCTCTGAGACTGTCACCTGACTGGGTTTCTTTGACGGGGCAGGAACTGGAGTTGTCTCCTGCTGCATCATTTCTGTTTCTCCTCCTCCATTGTCTGATGCTTCTCCTTCACCATCTGGGGCTTCTGGGAGAAACAAGTTTACAAATCAGAAAAGTCCCTTCCTCTCCCACCTCACCCCTTTCCCTATCATTGCTAGCATAATCTTGGTATTGCCTTTCTGGAAGGTTTTATCCTTTGAATTAGTAATTTCACCTCTAGGAAGTTGAGTTTAAGGAAACCATCCAAAACGAAAACAGAGGTTTAAGCACCAAGATGAGTCAGTTTGCAAAGCTGCAAATTGAAGATTGCCCAGATAACTAACATTGGAGCATGTTTAATTATGGATCAGTCAGACAGATTTTACAGGTATTATATCATTTATTTTCAGATAAGAAAGCTGTTCAGAGGGGGGTGAAGCAATTTGCCAGAGGCCACACACCTGCCAACTCTGAGCTAACTGAACAAGGTCTGCCCTGGCCTGCTCTGAGAAGCAGTCAGTGTTGACAGCTGTGGGCCCCAGGGGAATGTTTAAGAGCTTGTGATAGGGATTATAGAAAAATTATCTTGAAGTTTAAAAATCTTTCACACTGAAAAAAAATATAAACTCTTTCTTTAAATATCACAAAACGCCAAATGTTTTACTTTTGGGGGTGGGGGTTCATTAAGCTCTTTTGAAGAAATTTGGCGATCAACCTTGGTCAGAATTCCCATTTAGCTCCAAACAAACCTAATTTTCACACCTTACATAAAAATTAAGTC
Source organism: Sorex fumeus (assembly GCF_029834395.1). NCBI lineage: Eukaryota > Metazoa > Chordata > Mammalia > Eulipotyphla > Soricidae > Sorex > Sorex fumeus. The sequence continues at coordinate 292,583 of NW_026606098.1, read as the reverse complement.
AAAATGGATCACAAGCTTAAACGTAGAGTAAAACAATAAAACTTTGAGACAGGGGGAGAAAATATACAGGATCTAAGACTTAAAGAGTTCTTTTTTTTTATTTTTTATTTTTTGGGTCTCACCCAGTGATGCTCAGAGAGTATTCCTGGTTCTGCACTAAGGAATTACTACTGGTGGGGCTCAGGGGCACATACAGATGCCAGGGATTGAACCTGGGTGGGCCATATGCAAAGCAAATGCCCTATACACCCTACAATTGCTACGGCCCCAACAGTTCCTTAGTTTGTTAGCAAAATTATAACCAATATAATGAGAAACTGAGAAATTACACTTATTAAAAATGAAGATATGGGGCTGGAGAGATAGTGTGTGTGTATATATATATATAAATATATATATATATATTTATAGCAGGTAAGGCATTTGTCTTGCAAGCGACTGATCAAGGTCCAACTCCCCGTACCCCATATGGTTCCCCGAGCATTGCCAAGAGTGTTTCCTGAGTGCCAAGCCTGGAGCACTGCTCAGTATAGCCCCAAAACATAAAAAGAAAAACAAACAAACAAAAAAAACCCAACAAAGCAAAAACACAGTGGTTAGAGTGCTTGCTTTGTATGCAGCCAAACTGTGTTTGATCCCTGGCACCCCAAAAGGTTCCCTGAGCCTCCAATGAGTGATCCCTGAGCACAAAGTCAGGAGTAAGTTCTGAGCACCACTGGATGTGGTCAAAAACAAAATAAAACAAAACAAAAACAAAAAGCAAAAAGCAAATCACTTTCCTCACAGAGGACATGATAGGGCTGGAGCAATAGCACGGTGGGTAGGCCTTGCATGCAGCCGACCCAGGTTTGATTCCTAGGAAATCATATGGTCCTGTGAGCACTGCCAGGAGTAATTCCTGAGTGCATGAGCCAGGAGTAACACCTGTGCATTGCAAGGTGTGACCCCTCCCCGCCCCCAAAGAAAAAACAAAACAGAACAAAACAAAAAGGACATCATAATCAGTATATGAACTTTATAAATCACTTGTATCACTTGTCATCCCGTTGATCATTGATTTGCTCGAGCGGGCACAACACTATACAATATTCTCAAAATTCAACACTGAAAAAACAGGAACATGCAAAATATGAAAATATTTTCTGCAGCATTAGAGCATTAGTTACTACAGAAATGTAGATTAAAACTGCATAATCTGGGGCTGGAGTGATAGTACAGCGTTTAGAGTGTTTGCATTGCACACGGCCGACCCTGTTCGATTCCCAGCATCCCATAAGGTTGCCTGAATACTGTAATTCCTAAGTGCAGAGCCAGGAGTAATCCCTGAGCAATGCCAGGTGTGACCCAAAAAAGCAAAAACAAAACAAAACAAAAACAACAACAATTAAAAAAAAAAAACCTCAACACACCTACATAAGCTATCACTAAGTGTCTCAATGGTTAACATGAAAAAACAGCACCAACCCCAAATGCTGGCAAGGATTCTGAAAAGAACAAAACAGGTAATCCCAGATATGCCATTTTTGGCAGATTAACTTATTTTGATTAATTTATTTTGATTGAAATTACTTAATTTGAATTGAACTGAAATTACAGGTGTAAGGGCATTCTAATATTCCTTTGTTTGCTTAAAAGAGGGAAATAAATCTCCCATGTGAAAGGTAGCCTTCAGGAACTGAGAAAAAGAATTTATTAGTAGGATAGGAAATTCAGGGCTTGGACGGCTATATAAACAAAGCTTTCCCACTAATTTTTCACCAAGCAAAACCTGTTTCTTTTGACAATTTCTCATAAATGTATTGTTTGTCTAACAGGAATGAAAGCTGCCTGCTTTTGTCACTTCTTTTTGTTGCATACTATCTTTGAGATCCAATATCTATAAGTGAAATTTTTTTCTTCTTAATGATTATGCTAACTTAATTATTGGATGATCCGAAGAACTATAAGGAAAGAAGAAACAACTTGGTGATTCAAATTCCACATCTGAACCATCCCATAATTGTTTTTAAACTTCCTTATTTATGTATGTCGCATAATCACTCAAGATCCATCCAGTGTGCCCCAAAGGGCATAGTTTCATCTTTTAAAACAACGGAGTGGCATTCCATTGAGTATTCACACCATAGTTTCTTTGTCCAACCATGTGCTGACAATTTAGACTGACCATGTTTTTTTTCTAGGTTCAGCTGTATGATTTTTAAAAATTTATTTGTTTATTCTTATATTTATTCTTATATTTATTTATTCTTATATTTATTCTTATATTTATTTATTGAATCACTGTGGGAAAAGTTATAAAGCTTTCAGGTTTAAGTCTTGGTCATACAATAATCAAACACCTTTCCCTTCACCTTTCCCTTCACTCATTTTTTACCACCAAGAACCCCAATATACCTCCCTCCCACCCCTCCCAATGCCTGTGAGGCAGATGATTTCTACTTAACTCTTCTATACATTGATTACATTTGTTATTTCGACAAAAGATACACCATTATTGTTTAGAATTTCCCCACCAACAATCAGAATTGCTGAAAAGGCATTGTGAAATACCTTGTTTTCTATAGCTGGTTATGAGAATCATATAATGATTTTGGATTTCTGCAGAGAGCCAGATAATTACAAGATTGGTTTCTGTGCTTCTGGTGTTATGGCTGTGCCGGAGAGCCACTGGTGGGGGGCAACTCGTGACCTCGGTAGGGCATGAAGGACGAGCCGGTACCGCACCCCCTTCCCATGAGACTGTAGTTGCCCTGTCACCACCGGCTCATACCTGGCTTTCCAATAAGCTCTGAGACGGGGGCCACCTTGCCTTGTAATACCCCTTCCCTCCTGGGGAGGCATGGCGCCGTAGTTTAACGCATGGTCCATTCACTTTTCTGCCACAAGCTGCGGGCTCTGGACTAAGTCCTTTTGCCTCTGGAGCCATGGCTGTGCTGGAGAACCACTCGTGGGGGCAACTCGTGACCTCGGTAGGGCGTGAAGGACGAGCCGGTACCATCCCCCTTCCCATGAGACTGCAGTTGCCCTGTCACCGCCGGCTCATACCTGGCTTTCCAATAAGCTCTGAGGCAGGGGTCACCTTACTGCCTAAATTTATTTATTTATTTTTATTAATGAAACACCATGAGGTACAGTTGTAAATTTACAAACTTTCATGCTTGGGTTTCAGTTATACAATGATTGAGTACCCAACCCTCCACTAGTGCTCATTCTCCACTACCAATGATTCCCAGTAGCCCTCCCCCCCCCCCCCCCCCCGCCCTTCCTTTGTGGCAGGGCATTCCCTTTTCTTCTCTGTATCCTTTAGGCTGTTGTGGTTTGCAATAGAGCTATTGACATCGTGTTTGGTCTATAGTCTACTTTCAGCACGCATCTCGCATCTGGAGCAAATCCTCTAAACATCCTTTACTTGGTGTTCCCTTCTCTATCTGAGCTGCCTTGTCCCCCAGCATTTGCTGCAGGCTTCCAAGCAATGGAGCAGACCTCCTGGTATTTATTTCAATTATTCTTGGGTGTTCGTCTCCCATTCTGTTACTTTATATTCCCCAGATGAGTGTAGTCTTCCTATGTCTGTCCCTCTCTTTCTGGCTCATTTCACTTAGCATGATACTTTACATGTAGAACCACTTGTATGTAAATTTCATGACTTCATCTTTTCTAACAGCTACATAGTATTCCATTGTGTAGATGTACCAAAGTTTCTTTGACCAGTCATCTGTTTTCGGGCACTCGGGTTTTTTCCAAATTTTGGCTATTGTGAACAGTGTAGCAATGAACATACAAGAGTAGATATCATTTCAACTGTACTTTTTTGCCTCTCTGGGATATATTCCTAGGAGTGGTATTGGTAGGTCAAATGGGAGCTCAATTTCTAATTTTTTGAGAATCGTCCATACTGTTTTCCAAAAGGGCTGAACCAGTCGGCATTCCCACCAGCAGTGAAGGAGGGTCCCTTTCTCGCCACATCCGCGGCAGCACCGGTTGCTTTTGTTCTTGTGGATGTGGGCCAGTCTCTGTGGTGTGAAATGATATCTCATTGTGGTTTTGATCTGCATCTCCCTGATGATTAATGATGTGGAGCATTTTCTCATGTGCCTTTTAGCCATTCAAATTTCTTCTTTAAGAAAGTTTCTGTTCATTTTGTCACCCCATTTTTTCATGGGATTGGATGTTTTCTTTTTGTGGAGTTCAACCAGTGCTTTGTATATCCTTGATATCAACCCCTTATCGGATGGGTATTGGGTGAATATCCTTTCCCATTCTGTAGACTGTCTTTGTATTTTAGTCACTCTTTATTTTGAGGTGCAGAAGTTTTTGTTTTCACTTGCTTGGCCAGTGGTGTGTCATCTTTAAAGATACCGTTAGCTTCAATGTCGTGGAGAGTTTTGGGTTGACCATGTTTTGAAAATTGTGAATAATAATGTTATGAACATAAGGATGCAAATGTAATTTTGAATTGGTTGTGTCATCTCCATTAGGTAAATGCATATTAGTGGTATTGATAGTCCATTTGATAAATACATTTTAGTTCTATTGTTATTTTATTTTTGATTTTGGAGTCACCCCTGGCTCAGTGCTGGGGGGGAATGAGGTAAGAGTTGCTCCCAGTGGTGCTCAGGGACATGCACTCTGGTCACTGAACCCGAACATGCAAATATGTCCTCCAGTCCTCTGAGCTATCCCTTCAGCCCTCCATTAAAAATCTTTCATTTAAGCATTAGGATTTACAATATTGCTAATAATAAGAGTTTCAGGCATATAATGTTCAAACCCCACACTCACCATCAGTGTCTGTGTCCTTCCACCAATGTCTCCCTTGAGGCACCTTCCACCCCCATCTTTTCTCCCCAACTTGGTACACTTGATTTTTAAATTACTTATAAAATTTTTATGTATTTATTTAACCATTGGTTTTGTTCAAAGTACAGTAATTGGTAATATGCTAATGGTTTCACATGTACATAATTCCAGTGTACTTGATTCCTACAGGACGCCCATCACCAAAGTACTCGCCACTTTCCTCCAAGGTACCCAATGCCCCCACTCTCAACTCCTCCTCCGCCCCCACTCCAACCTGAAAGGCTGCAGGAACTGACACTAGGGACTCCATGTTAATAATGGCTCTACAATGAACAGGCTTATTAAACAGGTTATCCGGGTTTATTCTTAACCTTAGTGAGACAACCACTGGCATAAGTTCTGGGAAGGCATGTAAAAGCAGAAGAATAAGCAACAGTACAGAGACCATAAAAAGGACCCAAAAGGGGGGAAAGGAAGTCAGGTAGAAAAACCTGACTTTACGGGCAAAGGTTGCAAGGAAGGAATAAGCCAATCAGATAAAAACATGGCCCTAGGGTCCTGGGAGGGAGCCAACCCAAGGCAGGAAGGTCCGAACCCGAGTTAAGGAATAAAAGGGAACGTTTGCAGGAAGACGAGGCCGCCCTCTGTTCAGGGGATCCTGGTGGACCAGTACATGTGCTTGGCGCTAATAAAGAACTTCTTTGTTCGCATTTTGGACTCTGTCCCCTTGACCCTAACAAACTCAATTTTGTGAATCAGTTCTCCTGTTATTGCCTGTAGCCTATGGTTGCTACCTTGTTATGTATCTTTAAGTTCACATATGAGAGAGATCATTCTGTATCTATTCCTATCCTTCTGACTGACTTCACTCAGCATGATATCCTCTAGTTCCATCCACGTTGTGGAAACTGGATGGATTTATCTTAGAGTTGTATAAATTCATATATATATATATATATATATATATATATATATGCCACAACTTCTTGGTCCATTCATCTATTACTGGGCATTTGGGATTTGGGTTGTTTTCTTTACATGGCTATTATACTAAGCACTGTGATAAACACAGGTGGACATATATCCTTTTGAATGAATGTTTTTATGTTTTGGGTGTAGATGCAAAGAGGTGGTCAAACAGAAACTCTATTTCTGTATTTTTGTAAACTAATGAATCAAAATAAGAAAATAAACTTTTGGCATGGCTAAAAAAATCTCAAAAGCTTCAAAGTGTTTTGAACAGAATATATAGTCTTTAAACTGTTAGATGCAGAGAGCTCTATGATTATAAACTTGCTATATTTATCAAGTCTATATTTGTGACAGTAACAACAAAGTCTCCAATGGAGACGTTACTGGGCCCACTCGAGCAAATCGATGAACAATGGGAGGACAGTGACAGTGATAGTGATATTTGTGATATTTTGTCTTACCTATTATTGATGTGGACATCAACATTTTGCACTTTTATTTAAATTTATTCATGTTTTCTTGAGCTGGAGCGATAGCACAGAGGGTAGAGTGTTTGCCTTGCACGCAACCAACATGGTCGACTCGAGTTCGATTCCTCCGCCCCTCTCCGAGAGTCCGGCAAGCTACTGAGAGTATCTTGCCCACACGGCAAAGCCTGGCAAGCTACCCGTGACATATTTGATATGCCAAAAACAGTAACAACAAGTCTCATGATGGAGACGTTACTGGGCCTGCTCGAACAAATCGATGAACAACGGGAGGACAGTGACAGTGACAGTGACATGTTTTCTAGTAATTTACTTTTATTTTGGGGGATATTTGGTCCATACCCAGCAATACTCAGGGGGTACTCCTGGCTCTGTGCTCAGGAATGACCTCTGCCACTGCTCAGGGGACCATATACAGGGTTGGAGATTAAACTTGGGTCAGCTGCATGCAAGGCACTAACTACTGTACTATCTCTTTGGTTCATTTTCTAGTAATTCTATCAGTTTTATTTACGTTATGGATAAAGTATTGTATGTATAATCTGGCTGAATTGTCCCCTTTATTGTATGTTGTGACATGGCTGGAAAAAATCCACCTTGTTTACATTCAATTTCACTTATCTTAGGGGAAGGTTCTATACTAAGAGCTGTTCTCTGGGAAATTTAACCATACAACTTAAAAATGAATTCTGGAGGCACAGTCATACTTCAACAGTTTAAATGTTTTGCTAAAATTACTCATCCCTAGGTGCCAGAATGTTTTATTTGGCCAGAAGAAGCAGGACTGGGAACTACTTTTTAAGAACTATGTTCCCAGCTCATTAAGGGACTCCCACCAGCATCACTGAGAAAAAAAAAAAAAGCCAATTCCCACATCCAAGGAACAGTACTATGTAAAGACTGGACTTGGAGCAGGTCATAAGGTCACACCAACAAAACAGAATACTGAACACTGGCAGGGAAGGCGGGCAGTGGGGAGGACAGGAGCAAGGAGTGAGGAGTGCAGCCAAGGAAGGACTGGGCTCTCATGGCTCTGTGCTAACAGTGGGCATGTTCCAGTCTTGACCACTCTGCACACTTATCAAAAATATTTCTGCTGCTTTAAGGACTGGAGCGATAGCACGGTGGGTAGGGCATATGCCTTGCATGCGGCCGACCCGGGTTCGAATCCCAGCATTCCATATAGTCCCCTGAGCACTGCCAGGAGTAACCCCTGAGCATCACTGGATGAGACCCAAAAAGAAAAAAAAATTCTGCAGCTTTACCATGACCAAAAGAAGGGTGGGGGGGTGCTTATAATTGGGCCATACCAGGAAATAATGAACTGTGTGTAAGTGTATCTCTTATTCACTTTGTACAGAATCCCAACTCTTCCTTTAGGCTTGGCAGCTCTTTTTTTCCATCAAGCATCTAAAATCTGGTTTCTATCAAGTGTCTAACTTCCTGTTTTATCTCTCTGGCCCTCCTGTTCCTACTTTTTCCAGCTGAAGATATCCTTAGCAATGGATCTAGACTGCTTACAAAATATATTGCCAGTTCCTACAAAAAAAAAAAAGGCTAGAAAATTTGAAATAAGATAGCAAGATTCTGCAATGTAATCCCCGGATGGGTCCTAAAACTGGAAGAAAGTAAAGCACTCAGACTAAAGAGATCACCTGAAAAATCTACGACTGAAAAAAAATATTTCACCTCTTCAATCTGAGATGCAAAAATTAATTATTGCCAACTATATGATGGTTCTTTGTCTATTATATGTCAGCAGATGGTTCTTTGTAAATATCAATTATTCCAGATTAGTGATATTTTAAATAATAATAATAATAATAATAATAGTTCCAAGGGAAGCTTCCTCAGGAACCATTATTTTACATTGAGAAGCAAAGCATCCAGACACTTAAGCTTCAGTGTTAGTAGATGGGGTCTTTAATGTAAAATAATCAGATTACCCAGAATAATCTCTCCATATACTACAATATATAGGAAATAAGTGTTCCAACCCACTCAGACTTTTCCATTTATTTATTTCTTTATCCTTAAGCTTGGGGCTGGAGCGATAGCACAGCGGGTAGGGAGTTTGCCTTACATGCAGCCAACATGGCTGACCCAAGTTCGATTCCTCCGCCCCTCTCGGAGAGCCTGGCAAGCTACCGAGATTATCTCGCCTGCACGGCAAAGCCTGACAAGCTCCCCGTGATGTATTCGATATGCCAAACACAGTAACAACAAAATCTCCAATGGAGACGTTACTGGGCCCGCTTGAACAAATCGATGAACAACGGGAGGACCGTGACCGTGATCCTTAAGCTTAACGGAAAGAAATAAAAGATAAAGCAGTTGGGGCAGCAGGACCTAGACTTATGCTAGAACCCCACTTGTCTTCCTTTTTAGTTTGTTTGAAATGTTGGAATGTTTACATACTTACTTGGGGCAACCTTCAAACTAAGTTCAATTTAGCAGTTTTATACCAAACTTTGTAGTTGGAGACTTGGTAGTAGAATTTTGGGTCTTAATAAAATGAATGGTCAGACTTGACACATTTAGAACTGTAGCTGTGTAAATTATTTCTGGAGTAGCAACAAACAACAGTGATAATAACTTCCACATAATCCTCATGCTTAGCAGAGCACTGTATTAAATAGTTTCTATAACTTATTTAATTCCCGAACCTCCAATGTGAGAGGAGCTGGTTAGTATCATTTCTATTTTGCTGAGTTGAAAACTGAGTCCCTCACCGAGGTTTAATGAGGGAGAGCTCCAGGTCATGGATGTACATGGTTTCGTGGGTAGAGCCCAACTTAACAAAATAATGCATGTTCTGCTGTTTGAATACCTATGTAATGTATATATGTGCCTCTTCCCTTCTCCAAAAGAAAAACCAAACCAAACTCATGTAGTTAGTTCAGAAAACTGGCCGTAATTCTGCCTCACCTACCCCATCTTCATTCTCTATTTCAACTGGGGTAAAACCAGGCCCTGGTTTGGTCAGGCCAGTTCTGGTGATGCTTATCATCCCCACATTCCATCTGGTTTTGTATCTGTCATAATGAGGGGATCCTTTAATAATATTAGCATGCATTACCACTCACCAACTGTAGAAAAGCAGTGAGATCATTCTCAGGCGTATTTGACCTCTGACCTTGCTTTTTCTGGTACAACTGCTAACAGCTGTTAGCACGCATTTTGGTACGTACTAGGGTTAGAATCATGAGGGAGGCCCTTTTCAAAGGCTTCAATTTCAGTCCCAACTTGTGTGATTTGGGAAAATCACTTACTTTATATATCACAGCCTTCTCATTTGTGGACTGATGAAGTCACAGAGCTACGATTCTCTTATGGTTCAGGCCAATTTCTACGAAGAATGCAGTATACTCTGAACATGTCCAAATTTCCAGAGTGATGTGGGATGCTGAAATGGATAGGGATAGAGTAACGTCTTGAAAAATCTAACTGAGTGTGACTTTAATAAGGGTATAGCGTTACATCATGTGCCTGACCAAGAATTTCATGGGGGGAAAACCCACAAAGGTGCTACTTCTGACACCCACTCACCCATGTTAGAAAGTGTGATCCCAAGGAAAAGAAACGTTAGGATGGGAAAGCAAGGTGGTGCTTTAAGATTGCCCAACAGCCTTTTCAGAGACTCTGATTACCTATTAGATTACTTAATTTACGTCTGTTTAAAATGTATTTGTGCAACAAGATATTTGTGTGTTGTTGAAGGTGGTTATAAAGCTTCCAGGTCCTGCTTTGGAATGTTGAATTTCTTAATGATCTTCTTCATGGATAAGTCAGAACTTAACTACCTTCTAGGACAGATTTAGATCAATTAGTTGACAATTCCATTTGTTCCTCCTTCAAGTTTCCTACCAGTAATCCAGGCTTATCAACATATTATCAATTACATGGGAATATGAAGAGCAAGATTTGTGACTGTAAGAACCATTCCTCATAGGTCTTACATCGTGGTATGGGATAAAACTGTCTAACTGTGTAAGACAGTTAGATAAGGGGGACTAAAACAAGGCTTCTGTAGGAAAGAGAGTGAGAGGCAGGGAGAGAATGAGACAGAGAGAAAGAAGAAAAGTACCTGCCACAGAGGCAGGCTGGGAAAATGAGGGCAGGTGGGAAACTGGGGACACTGATGCTGGGAAATGTACACTAGTGAAGGGATGGGTGATGGAACATTGTATGAATGAAACCTACTCATGAACAACTTTGTAACTGTGTATCTCACAGTAATTCATTGATATATATAAATAAAGTTTATATATATTATTTTGTAATAAAAACAAAACTCAAGGCTTGTGTTTTGCTCAGGGCTAACTCCTGACTCTACACTCAGAAATTGCTCCTGCAAGTGCTTGGGGGACTATCTGGGAGCCTGGGATTGAACTCGAGTCAGCTGTGTGCAAAGCAAATGCCATCTTGCTGTACCCTCCTGCCTGAAGCAAAAACAAACAAACAAAAATTGATAGCATTATAAAGATAGCCTCTCTTTAAAGAAACCCACTACTAAAACTTTGACATATTTACGTCTCCCTGTTATGTTTATATTTGTGTGTGTGTGAGTGTGTGTGTGTAGATATTAAAATTTTACAATTTTAGATCCGGAATTACACATCATAAACAAATACTTTTCATCTTTTGATTTGTTTGTGGTCCCTGGGACCTGCTGTGCATGGGTGTCTTTAGGCGCTTGGGAGACTGACCATGTGGTGTCAGGTATTAAACTTGGGTCTCCTGCAAGCAAATGTCTCCTATGACATTTTTAACAGCCATATAATACACCATCCATTGTCACCACTATATTTAGTTGTTGTATCATAAGATAATTTCTAAAACTTTTTATTTATGAATATATTGTAAAAGACATCTTATAACATTTTAATATGTATTATAGGACATATTAATATCTAGAAAAGAAAGGATATTGGAAAAAGGTGTGCTTTTTTTGGGTTTTGTTGGGCCACGTCTGGTGGTGCTTGGGGTACCATAAGGGATGCCAGGGAACAAACCCAGGTTGGCCATGTGTAAGGCAAATGCCCCACTGTCTCTACTATGGCTTCAGCCCAAGTTCTGCATTTTTTTTCCCCCTTCATGTTTTTATTTATTTATTTATTTATTTAAATTTTTATTAGTGAAACACCATGAGGTACATGTGGACTTACAAATTTTTGTGCTTGGGTTTCAGTGATACAACGATCGATTACCCATCCCTCCACCAGTACCCATTCTCCACCACCACTGATCCCAGTATCCCTCCCACCCTTCATCCTCCCCATCCCACCCTGCCTCTTTGGCAGGACATTCCCTTTTGTTCTCTCTCCTTTTGGGTGCTGTGGTTTGCAAAAGAGGCATTGAGTGGCAATCATGTTCGGTCTATAGTCTACTTTCAGCATGCATCTCCCATCCTGGGAGAATCTTCCCAACACCCTTTATATGGTGCTCCCTTCTCTATCTGAGCTGCCTTTTCCCCTAGCATGTGCGGCTGGCCTCCAAGCCATGGAGTAAACTTCCTGGTACTTATCTCGGCTATTCTTGGTGTTAGTCTCCTATTTTGTTACTTTATGTTCCCCAGATGAATGCAATCTTTCTATGTCTGTCCCTCTCTTTCTGACTCATTTCGCTTAGCATGATACTTTCCATGTAGTACCACTTGTATGTAAATTTCATGAACTGGTTCACGGTTGGAAGTTTGCCACAAGTGTTGGTGGGGGGAAGGGCAGTTAGGATAGAGAAGGGACTACTATTATAATGACAGTTGGATATGATAACTCTAAACAAGAACTGAAGTGCTGAAAGGAGGTAAAGGGATAAATGTGATAACCTTTCAGTATCTGTATTGCAAACCACAATGCTCAGAAGAAAAGAGATTGAAGAAAAGTGCCTGCCATAGAGGCAGGCTTAGTTGGGGTGGGAGATGGAGAGAGGGAAACTGGGGATATTGATGGTGGAAAATGTACACTTGCGAAAGGTCCAGTTTTGGGACATTGTATGACTGAAACCCAATCATGAACAACTTTGTAATTGCGTATCTCACGGTGACAAAAAAAATAACTGAAACAAAGAAATAAACAAACCAGATAATGCCAGATAATAGTTTAGGTTTAAGGTATCAGGGAGCCAGATACTACTTTAGGTTTGAAGCCAAAGTTTGGTTACAGCTACGCATTGAGTCATGGAGTCATGGAAGTACCCTTGGAAAATATGTAAAATGATGGTATGGTTATGTCATAGTAAAACTATACATAAAAGCAGGCATCTATGGGACCTCATTTGCCAACTCCGTGGGGGAGTTGTGGCAGATCAGGCATTCCTTGCTAGGATACTTATCACATTTCATCTGACCTTCCAGAACCAGCTACAACCATGCTGAGACCACCCTCCACACGCATGAAGGTACCGGAAGAGGAACAAAGGCATGCGGGTCCCGGGACTGAGATCTCCAAGCCTGCTTGGATCGGGTCTGACCATCCTTCACCCAGATCCTCCATCTTCCAGTAGGCAGAGGTCACACCCACCAACTGACACCCCCGGCGCCGTGTAATCCCATCAATGGCCAAGACCCAGAGACTATAAAACCCAGCTCCCGGAATGATCTTATTATCTCATTCCTACTTTGGACAACCTGGCAGGCTACCAAATGTAACCTGCTCACACGGAAGAGTCTGGCAAACTCCCCGTGGCGTACCCAATATGCCAAATACCAGTAACAATGATGGGTCTCATTCTCCTAACCCTGAAAGAGCTTTGAATATGGCACTTTAAAATCTCAGGGCTAGGATGAAGAAGACGTTACTGGTGCCTGCTCGAGGCAATCGACGAACAACAGGATGATCGTGATCATGATCTGGCCTTCCTGCAGGACCGTGGGCCATCTGAGAGCAGGGGGTGCCTTTCATCCTTATAAGTTCATCCTGCGCCATGGAATCTGGCAGAAACATTCAATCAACATTGGCTGGTACACTGAATTAAATGGCCACACATCAGTTTCAACAGTTATAAATTTTGTTGGAAGGAAGAAGTCATTTCGTCCATTACATAAGGAAGAAGTCATTTCGTCCACGTGAGCCTTTCAGTAGCTACCCTCCCAAAAACTATAGAGAAGACCTTATGGCCTTTATAACACAGTGTAACATCCAGCTGGGTTAATCTTTCATTCCTCAATGTGAGAAGGAAATTCAGGTCCAAGAAATTCACAATCTCAAGAACCAAGTAATATTGCACACATCAAAATAGAGCTGTCCAGCGTGGTCTGTAAAACAGAACATGCTTTATAGGAATTTCAGAAACAGCTGTTTCCCCATTCCTGTTTTTAAAAAGGAGAACAGGCAATAGGGCTCAGGGGTACAACTTAAGCAAATGGAGAAATTTTATTTTCTCCAAACAAGTGACAGGGAGTTGGCGCAGGGCTTAGTTTGTAAGAGATAATGTCCTGGTGGGTGAAATTAAAAGGATAAGAGGGATGGATTCTGAGTTATTTCACCACTATGATTAATGGAAAAGGAAACACCAATAAACACGGAAGGGGGAGAAAGAAAAGCAGAGCTGAGGCTGAAAAGAAATGAATACACTCCAGAGGAGGCACAATTGCAAGAACCTGGTATCACTTGCAATAATACTTTAGTAAAACAAATTTAAGAAAAAAGATGACACTACCTTAAGGGAAAACATGCAAGCTGAAACTGCAGCTGAAAGTAACAGTGTAATATTCAACTCCTCTGAATATGATGCAGAGGGTTCTTACAGAGCTAAGAATACCTGGAAAATGTATTAAAGGCTCTGGGGGAGAATTTTAGACTTTTGGAATATATTTAGAACTAGGTAACAAAGAATCAAGTTTATAACCTTTTCCCTTTTAATTTCCATGTTCAAACTTAACCAGCATTACTATTTTTGGTATAATTAAATGTTCACTGAACCTCTTACGAGAGATTGCTCATTTTGCGTGACTTAATATATTCTCTCAGGTTGCAATTACCAGACAGCACTCTTTAGAATTTGTTAAAATCATGAGATCATTATTGCTGTGAGAAGAACCTAAGACTTCTTAAAAAGAACAGTTAGTTTCCTAACTGTTTTATACCTCCCATTCCCTCCCATAAATTATGAAAAATGTACTATGTGGCTATATGGACCCTGATGTACTCAACCTTCAAATATTTAATGAGCACCTGCTATGTACCAAGTCCAGAACTAAGGCCAGATGAATCAAGATGAATAGAGGTCCTTGTCAATCTAGTGAACAGGTGTGAATCTGAATTCACACCTGAGAGGTTACTGATGAAGAGCAGATATAAAGTTATCAGGAACATGGTGGTGGTGATGGGAAACTTTTATAAGGGGATTATTTTCTCTACGTAAGCTGCAGGGAGTCTGTGGCTTGACTGTTGCGGGGAGGGGTTGCAACAGCATATACATCCACACACCAGCACGGCAGTAGAAAAAAGGCTAAGCTTAAAATACGGTAATTTGAAAATCAAACCAAAAAAGTACAGCGTGTTATGTGCCTATCAAAAGAGAAGATGAGGGGCTGGAGCAATAGCACAGCGGGTAGGGCATTTGTCTTGCACGCAGCCGACCCAGCATCCCATACGGTCCCCTGAGCACCGCCAGGAATAATTCCTGAGTGCAGAGCCAGGAGTAACCCCTGTGCATTGCCAGGTGTGACCCAAAAAGAAAAAAGAGTAGATGAGCTCTGGCATATTTATGCAATGAAATATTACTAGGAAGTAAAAGAACGGGCTACTGATAAATGAAGCAACAGAGCTTAACCCAAGAGTATTACTGAGTGGAAGAAGAAGGGTGCAATGAAGTGCATCCTCTATGATTCCATTTTCAGGAATTTCTAGAGTAGCCACGTTGATATAGGTGACAGAATCACATCAGTGGTTGCTTCTGGTGGAGCTAGGGGTATAGATTAACTGGGAAGGAGGCCTCTGGACTCTCACGTGTGATTGCAACATTCTAGGTCTTGGTTAAAACTGACTAAACACATAAGATCTGACACATGAAAATTACACACGTAAATTATACCTCTGTAACAATTTACATTAAGGCTTGCATTACCTTTCCAAGACAGAATTTCTGATGGAATTTAGAGTTAAATATACATATATAAATAATATTAATGCCCCATATGTTATCATTTTCCTTCTGGTTTCTTAGTGAAATAAAAGTAATATTTAACAGTAACTCATGGCAAAAATAATTTAAAGATTCGGCAGTGGCATGGGAACTACAAGGGCAGTATTCTACATTTTGCCAGGATGAGGGCTGGTACTGGGCATCAAGGAAGGACTTTAGAAGGAAGTCATTCTCATCCTGATGTTGAAGGGACAGTAGTTCAGTGCGTGACTGGGAAAGGAAGAATATATGAAAACAACATGGGCAAAGTAGCAGACTTAAGAGGCTACTGGGTGAGGTATACACTGGGGTACTATGGAAAGCAGATGCAAAGGACTGTGCTTTGACTGCACACATCACCCCTTCCCTCTGCAAATGGTCCCACACTAAACTTAATGTGGACAATTTAGTTCATCTTCACTATTGGTTCCATTTTTCAGAACCGAAATCTGGCAAGGTGCCTGATCTGGTCCAGGTCCCTTGTCCTTTAAATTGGATGACACATTTGACACAGATGACTTGGATTCTCACTCGTCCTAGATGCTGGGCTGTCATGCTGGGGAATCAGGCTGGAGAATGGTCCTATGTTTTACCTGACCAGGATCTGTTTAAGCAGCTACTTGGTCTATCTATGATAAAGAAGGATTATTTGGACTGTGCTCCTCAGTCTTCATCTGCCTCGATTTGTGTTGAACAAAAACATGAATTAACAGCTACTGGGCAGTGATCAGCAAGGGTTGCCTCTATGTTCCCCATTCTACAAATATCACCCTCTCCTGACAAAAAGATGCTAATTTGGGAATTGGGTAAGCCATAAATGATGGTTATAAAGCTTGTATTACACTTGTTCTTAGCCAAAAGGCTGAAAAATGATGGATCTGTAAGTTTGTAATTGGGATATTGTATACCCTCGGGGTTCTCAAGTCTAAAAGGTAATGTGCAGAGAGTGGAGTGATTTTTGCTCAATGTCCTGAAACATGATAATTTGATATTGCTGACTGGTTACTTTCCAGGTCTTTTTTTTTTCACTGTGATTCAATTTTTATAAAAAATTGTTATTAGTGAAACACCATGAGGTACAGTTGCAGACTTATAAATTTTTGTGCTTGAGTTTCAGCTATACAATGATTGAGTACCCATCCCTCCACCAGTGCCCATTTTCCACCACCACTGATCCTAGTATCCCTCCCAACCTTCATCCTCCCCATCCCACCCTGCCTCTGTGGCAGGGAATTCCCTTTTGTTCTCTCTCTCCTTTTGGATACTGTGGTTTGCAAAAGAGGCATTGAGTGGCAATCATGTTTGGTCTATAGTCTACTTTCAGCATGCATCTCCCATCCTGGGAGGATCCTCCCAACACCCTTTATTTGATACTCCCTTCTCTATCTGAGCTGCCTTTTCCCCTAGCACATGCAGCTGGCCTCCAAGACATGGAGTAAACTTCCTGGTACTTATCTTGGTGATTCTTGGGTGTTAGTCTCCTATTTCATTACTTTATGTTCCCCAGATGAATGCAATCTTTCTATGTCTGTCCCTCTCTTTCTGACTCATTTCGCTTAGCATGATACTTTCCATGTAGTATCACTTGTATGTAAATTTCATGACTTCATCTTTTCTAACAGCTACATAGTACTCCATTGTGTAGATGTACCAAAGTTTCTTTAACAAGTCATCTGTTCTTGGGCACTCAGGTTTTTTCCAGATTCTGCCTATTGTAAACTTTCCAGGTTTTTTTTGATGAGCTGCATTTCTTGGTTCCAGGACTAGCTCACGTAGGAAACTTTTATCAGGCTTCAAGTCTTAAGAGCCATTTGTGGTGCTCTTAAGGATTATAGCTCCGCTGGAGGGAACTCCAGAAGGCCTTCTGCAAAGCCCAGGTCCCTGTACATGACACTAACACTGTCTCCAGGACACTCTTTGTAACTGGACTGTCATGAAGACTAGGTCATGAGTTTAGCATTGGTGAACTATCATAATAAAACTTATTAAAAGTAAATTAAATTAAAATTTAAATTATTAAAAAATAATCATCATAAAATTGCACAGAACTCTTATTAAAGTGTGTTCACATTTATCATGTAAGCATAAGTTTTAGCTCCACCAAAGTGCTGGAGGGTAGCATTTTACAGATGAGGAAATGGCAGAGCCCAGGGAGGTGAAGTTACTGATAGTGTCTAGTTCTCCTGTCTTCTGTTTGCCTCTGTTCTTGCACCACCTCTCTGCATAACTTCTTTCAGTTAAAGAAAAATACCTAGTGGTTCATTCTAGGCCATCTTATTCCAGAAATAACGGAAGGCACCAGGAACGGTTATCGAAAAATTGTAATAGAGTATAAATTAAAAGTAGGTGTGACCCAAAAGGAGAGAGAGAACACAGGGGATTGCCCTGCCACAGAGACGGGGGGATGGGGGGATGGGGGTGGGAGGGATATTATCCATGGTGGTGGAAAATGGGCACTGGTGGAGGGATGGGTATCTGATCATTGTATAATTGAAACCAAAGCACAAAAAATTGTAAATCTACAACTTTAAAAAAAATAAAATAAAATAAAGGGGAAAAAAAAAAAAAAAAAAAAAAGTAGGTGTGAGTAGGGGCCAGAGTGATAGTAGAGTGGGTAGGGCATTTGCCTTGCAAGCGTTGCATCCAGGTTCAATTTCTGGCATCCTATATGGACCCCTGAACACTACCAGGAGTAATTCCTGAGTTCAGAGCCAGGAGTAACCTCTGAGCATCGCCAGTTGTGACCCAAAAACCAAAAAAAAAAAATTATATGAGTGAGTAGTGAAAGAAAAATTAGACTGGAAATCAATAAGAGTTATAATAAAGATGGGACAATGACCTAAAAGATTGTTGCTGCTGAAGCAAAAATTTTATTTTATGTTTCTAGAAGCCTATGTGAAAACCTAAATGAAAACCTGGTCATTTTTCTGAATACCCAACTAGAGGTCAGAACAATATCCACATAGCCAGGGATGTGGCTTAGCAGTAGAGCATTGGCATGTGTGAGGCCTTGGATTCAGTCCCCAGTACACACACATTCTCTCTCTTTCTCCTTCCTTCTCTGTCACATACACACAGAGGCACACAGAGGCACACATAGGCACACACACACATACACACACACACAAACACACACACATTCTCTTTCTCTCTTTCTCTCTCTCTCTCTCCTCCCTCTATCACACACACATACACAGTAAAGAGAAAAATTGATTTCCCAAAAAAATTACAATTTTGTTTTGCTTTTGTTTTTGAGTCACACCTAGCAGTGCCCCGGGCTTACTCTGTGCTCAGTGCTCAGGATCACTCCTGGCTGTGCTGAGGGACCATAAGTGGTGCCTGTGTTGGAATCCAAATTGGCTGCAGGCAAGGCAAGTACCTTACCTGCTGTACTATCTTTCTGGCCCCACAAGTTTAGGTTTTTAACAACTAAAACACAACTCATGATATACAACTTCTTCTAATAACAGCTTTGAACAAAGCCTTAACAGGTGAATCTGGTTCTCATATTGCCTTTTCAGTGTACAAGAGGACCTATCGTGCATGGTTCAAGGAACAAGAAAGTATACCGTTGTTCTGAACACATGGAGCAAATTACAGAAATCAAAGCAGGTGGACCCCTGTGAACGTAATAGTTGCCAAAATAGTTCCAGCATCTAGGGGGGTAAAGGCAGTATGACTATTTCCACATTTGATACAGGATTAGACAAAAAACTCAACCACCATTGTATAGGACAAGCACGTCTCCCTAGCCATGTTTGATTTCGTGCGTGTCTGTGTGTGCCTGTTTAAAGTCCATGATTAGGACTTGGTGGCAAATGTTAGCATGGCTATTTACATCTAAAGTTCCTTACAATGGCTGTTTTTAATACAGAAAGCATTATTCCGCAGTGGCATTTTCTATGTTGTACGTATTGCTTCATTCAGGCCCCAGGATTTATTTATATTGGCTATTTTATACTTTCCTCACTCAACTCTCCAGTTTTCCTTAGTTTTATGCCAAGGAATGAACAGCGTTTCTCCCGTTTAAAATTTATATATGCAGAAAACATATCCAAGTCAGGAATGCCCCTTTCATGCACAGGAAGAGTCTGGGGCCACATGACTCATCGACGTGACAAGTCCCAGAAATAGAAAAAGCAATCTGGCTGAAAGGGAGTGGAAAGTTCGAAGCCAGCACACAGTGAAGGTGCTATATCAGATGAAATTAATTCTCTGAGGTCAGTGATTAGAGTCAGGTTACAGCACAAACATAATTCAGCCTGCTAATTACTCGGCCCATTACAATCTTCACGGAGATGTCCGGCCTTGACTTCCAAGGGTGGGTTTGGGAGGCCGATGGAAGGAAGCCACAAAAAAAGACCGACCCCAACATTAAAACTACTGTTTAAAAAGGAAAAGGAAAGAAAAAAAAAGAAAAGAAATAGCAACTCTTTGGTCTCTCAGGCTCTTAATCGCAGTGATAATTTGCTGCCTCTCTAAAGGAGGGCTGGACTCAGTCATGATCTTTCTTGCCTAGTAAAAGGAGGCACCTGAGATCACACATTAGCAATGCAGACAGTGGTGGACAAAATTAATTGAGCTATTATTGTGTCCTGAGAAGCCGTGAGGTGAGGGAAACCAAACCGTCCTGTGCAGGAGAGAGTGGAAGTATCCAGGGCATGAATGGTTTAGTTAGACTGATCCAGGTATGGAAGCATCTTTTGGACTTCTGAATATCCTCACAATACAGACACCTGAGTGGGCAGTAGAAGAGATGTGAACTGCCACATTGTGATGTGGAATAATGAAATTAAAATTTGATTTGATTTGATTCCTGGCTCCCTGAACCCTGGCAGAAGTGAGCCCTGAGTGCAGAGCCAGGAGCCCTAAACACCGCCAGGTGTGGCCCCCCAACAATGGCAAAACCAAAACCAAAACCAAAACCAAAAAACCAAAACAAGATCCAAAAAGGAGAGTCCTTACTTTTTTTTTTAATTAATTTTTAAAAATTGAATCACTGTGAGATAGACCCTTACAAAGCTGTTCATGATTAGGTTTTAGTCATTGTCCCAACACCCATCCTCAGCCAGTGTATGTTTCCTAGCACCAGACCAGTGTCCCCAGTTTCTCTCCTATCCACCCCCCAGCCTGCCTCTATGGCAGACACTTCCCCTCCCCTCTACCCCCCCCCGCCCCCGCCCCGTCTCTTTCTCTGAGTCCTTACTTCTAAAAGGGGGCAAATCAGGCAGTGACCAAAGGAGTGCGCTAGAGGAGATGGCAAGGGTGAATGAAACAGGTGAGTTTGAAACCTTTGAGTTTGAAACCTTACCTTGTGAAATTCAGGTATATTTACAGATACCCCTAACTTATTTATATGGGTTCAACTGCTGTTTTTTCAACTTTATAATGGTACAAAAACCAGACACACGCAGTAGAAGATGAACTTTAGAGTTTGAACTTCCTCTGGGCCAAGGACAGTGGAGGGAAAGTCACTGCTGGGATGCTGGGTAGTGAGTGATCACTTTTCTGTCAGCATCTGCTCAGGTAGGCAAAGAGTCTATACCTGATGGACTGTGTCTATTTTCAGTATCCTATTAAATAAATTATAGGAGACACTTCACCTTTATTCTAACAAAAATCATCTTTGTACTTGATGCCTTTGCTCAATTGAAGAAAGAAAACATTAGGAGAACCTTTAAGGTAAGGTTAAGCTATCCAGTTTAGCAGGTTAGGAGGACTGAGTGTATTTCTGATTTAAGATATTTTCAAGTTAACATAGGTTTATTGGGAAATAAAAGATCTGTAGTCAATTTATAAACCACTGCCTTCAGTAACATGAATAATCAACATGCTGAGTGATGCTCTCTGCTAGACATTGCACCGAGAGTATTATGTCTATTACCTCCGTGGGGAGTGCTGGTCCCTCCATTCCCATGTGACTCTCAGATGGTCCTTTACCAGTTGAGAATGGATTTCCCCTGTGAAATGGTTCTTGATGCTCAAGTAAGCTACTGGCCCCTGGATAATGATGATGGATAATGATGCAGTGAGGCATACACTCTAAGACTGACATCCTGCAATCCCTTAATTATATGAGGCTGTCGAGAACAGGCTCACCAGTTTGGATGGTGGGGAGACAAACCTTTGGGAGAGCCTTAGTACTCCCATTTCTTCATTCCATTCATCATTACCATTTCTGGCACCAAATCAACACACGGTGAAAAAGACTGATGCCAATGGCTACAGTGTGCAGTTAAATGGTCAGAAACTAATTTATCACATATAATCAAATTAAAATAGTGTTGGTGACAGAGTTAAGACAGTTGAAAAAGCAGCTGCCATTCCAACTTCCAATTTTGAAGCCATTGTTGGGGCTGAAGTTCCTCTCGCCTCAGGAGTTTTTATTTTGGAAAATTTCCAAAGCACACTTTTAGCCATATCCGAGATGCTAAAACACGAGAAAAGTAGTGATGTTCTTTGGCCACATTAAACTCTAACCAGATGCTCTTAAAAACCTTTTCACATGTACATAGCACCTTTTATTCTAGCAGAGAGTCATTTAACTCAACCTTTAACTGTACATAGATTGAAAATACTAACTTCAGGGGCTGGAGGAATACTACAGTGGGTAAAGTGTTTGACTTGCAAGGAGCCAATCTGGATTTGATCTCTGGCACCATATATGGCTCCCCAGTCCTACCAGTAGTGATCTCTGAGTGCAAAGCCAGGAGTAAGACCCGAACGAAGCTGGATGTGTGCAGCCCCCCGCCACCCCTCGACCACCAATCCAAAGGGGGCAAAAAAACGCCGAACACCAATTAAGAGTCATGATAGGGGCTGGAGTGATAGCACAGGAGGTAGGGTGTTTGCCTAGTACGAGGCCAACCCGGGTTCGATTCCCAGCATCCCATATGGTCCCCTGAGCATCGCCAGGAGTAATTCCTGAGTGCAAAGCCAGGAGTAACCCCTGAGCATCGCTGGGTGTGACCCAAAAAGAAAAAAAAGTCATGATAACCTACAGACAAGTCCAACCTTTGAAAAGAAAAAGGACCCCATGGGTCTTCTTTACAACTCATACCACTGAGAATCCAAGTGGTATGGGCCAATCAAGTCAATTTAGCAATGGGAATTTAAAGTGGGAAGAAATCACTGGCACAAATTTAATCAACTTACAAAATGAAATCAACCCATGGGATATCAGTGAAATGTGAGAGGGATAAAACCCAGCCTGAATAGGTTCTCTTGACTATGTGGTCCACCTAAAAATTATTGTGCTTTAATTTTTCTTTTATTAACCATCAGGAAGAGAAAAATTGTTTGGGTATTTAGAAGAAAAGCCGTGGGAGGAAAAATTAATTATAGATTGCCTAGAGTCTAGAATGACCCCATAGTAGACTGTGGCAGTTTTTTGCTTGGGCGGTGTTGGGTCTACCAATCTACCAATTCTCATTTGGACCTGCTCCAAGCTCCACATGAGAGTGAGACAGATCTTTTAGAATCATGAATAGAGGGTCAGGGAAATAGGTCAAAGGGCTAAAGCACCTGCCTTGCAGGGAGGAGGCCTGAGTTCAATTTCTGCACCACGTGGTTGACCAAGCACCACCAAGAGTCATACCCACTGGCGACCTACCCACGTGAGCTGGGTATGGTTCCTGAACACAACAAAAAGTCTATTTCTGGTAATTTCCACAAATAATCTCTATAGAGGTGGGGCTGGAGAGATTAGTGGGTAGGGCACTTGCCTTGCACATGGCCACAGGGAATAAAACTTGTCACAAATCTCAAGGTCCCAATAACTGGACCTTTACGTAACCTTTCTCTCTCTCCCCTTATTCTCCTCCTTGGTTCTCTATACCCCAGCCACACTGACTCCAGGCTTCCAAAAACTTGCTAATTCCTGTTGTACTTCACAGTCTTTATGCTTGTAGATCTCTCATCTCTGGTCTGTTCTTTCTAGTTTAGCTCAAGTCTCAGTTCAATTGTCACTTCCTCTGATGTCCAAAGAAGACCCATTCACCTCTATTCTGTTTTTTTTTTCCATTTTATCAAAGCACCACCATGATATAATCTTCTGTTTTATTTGTTAACATGTTTTGACTTTACCCCTCCCATATAATTTAAATTCTAAGTATCCCCGATAGCACAGCGGTAGGGCGTTTGCCTTGCACGCAGCCAATATGGCTGACCCGAGTTCGATTCCTCCACCCCTCTCGGAGAGCCCAGCAAGCTACCGAGAGTATCTCGCCGGCACGGCAGAGCCTGGCAAGCTCCCCGTGATGTATTCAATATGCCAAACACAGTAACAACAAAAGTCTCCAATGGAGACGTTACTGGGCCCGCTCGAGCAAATCGATGAACAACGGGAGGACCGTGAAGTATCCCAAGAGGGCAGAAACCAATATTAACTTTTTGGGTGGAGTTTTGGTGGGAGCTGGGGGTTGAGTCCAGAGTCCCTTACATGCTTTGCATGTGCTGGACCACTGAACAATATGCTTGATTTAACATCTGCTTTTTTAAACCATTCCTGGTTTTCTGGATAGTATCTGGACACAGCAGAAATGTACTAAGTGAACTGTTGAATGGATGAAGTGATATAACTGCAAAAGGTAAATTTAAAAAAAACCCCACAGATAATGAGTATCATCTTTTCTTGTTTTATTGTATGTTTTTACTACATAAATACTATTATACTACCCTAAATATTGCATTTCAGCTGGAGGTTTTTTCCATGTATTCATTTTAACCAGGACCACCCTGCTGGATTTTTGAGAGGTTGAAAGAATGGAGACCAACCTTATGGCTACAATTAACAAGTTTAAAAATAATTGCTTTAAAACACCAGGTTTGGCATACAATGCATTTTGAATAAAGGAGGATTAGCCTTTTCTCATTCAAAGACATTTGTGGTTGAAAGCAGACTTGCTATATGTATCAGGATTTTTATTTATTTATTTATTTTTTTGTAAAAGAAAAACTACAAAAGCAAGCACCAGAAAACTAACGAGACGCCGCACAGCGTAGCCCTGGGAAGTGACTGGGAAACTGGACCAAGTAGAACATCCTGCAAGTTGCCAAGGCATATGAAATGCCAAATGCGTGAGTTCCTGGAAACTCAGAAGTTATCTCGGGAGCCGGTGTCTGCCTTACGGCCCTGCCCTGTCACGTAAGGGGAAGACCTTGAGCCTCCAAACTCTAACTTAGTCATATTCCTCAGTCAGTGAGAACCAAGCCTGGCAGACTTCCTGGAGACGTGCCACACTGGAAAGGGAGGCTGAGATGGAGACCGGGATAGCTCCAGCTGTGTGTTGGCTAGATCACGACCCCTTTCTGATGTGCTCAACCTTTAGAACTAACATTTTCCTAAATTTCTGCATTTTCTGTGATGGTGGAGGTGAACGGGGAGAGGAAGGGCACTAAGTAATCTAGTAATGAAATAAAAGCGGCCATTTAAAATCTTGACTACATGAAGGTGGGTTAGAGCGATAGGAACAGCCATAGGGCATTTGGGTTCAATCCCTGGCATCTGTCCAGTCCCTGGAGCTCCCCAGGAGTGATCTCTGAGCCCACGGCCAGGGGCAGTAAGATCTATGGCCCCCAAACAACCACCCACTACCATCACTTAGAGGTGAAATCTAAGTACCCTTTTAGTGAAATAGTCCAGAGTCCCAGGAAAGTTTAGATTTTGGTTCCAAATCCTCTGGGATTCCCACTACACCTTCCTCAGCATAAACTTCTGCTAAAACATACCCAATCGGAACTCTGACTTGTGCTTCTACTAGACTGTAAATTTCAGGGAAGGCCACTGTTTATTTTTTGTGTGTGGTGCTAGATTCAAAGTTAGAGCCCTCTACCTGTGAAGGTTACATTCTACCCTAGTTATATCCCTGGACTGCAGCAATTTATCCTTATAGCATGAAGCTCTAGAATGGTATGGGGCTTAATGTAGGCAGTTGGTAAATATCTGAGACGAGTATCTATATCTTTATATCTATAGCCTTTTACTCTCAATTAACCAAAGAAATATACGGGCTGAAAATTTAGGTTCTCTGCTGACATAACACCTTTATACAAGATGCAGTTCGGAAGGTAAAGAAGACCAGAATGAAACTCCATCAGGCCAGGGAGGTGGTATTCCCCATAGTACTCGGGGAACCGTGCGGTGCTCGGATCTAACCCACGACTCCTTCATGCCAACCACTGTGCTCCTGTCCTCAGAACCATCTCCCTGGCCCTGAAATGACATTTCTAGAGAAAAGCAGGTCAATGAGAAGCAACCTCTAACTCACGTGTTTCCCTGTCTACAAAGGAACTTCAAACTAAAACAATAGTTCAATCTGATATGTAGCCGGAATTTCCCTTTTTCTTTTTTCTCAAGTTTTCAGGAAACCTATGCCTGTTTGGAAAAGCAGTATAGATGCAAAAGTGAAAAGAGCCCCCCCCACCCCCCATGACACATGGCAAGGAAGGTATTGAGCGATGTGAGTTAGGCCAGGAAAAATGCATTACCATACTTAATAACATCAAAGCACTTGAGGGTGCCTTAGACTTAAAACAGCCAGTACCTACTATTTTAGCATTCTTAAATTATATGAAGAAAGGGCTTGGGCAATAGCACAGCAGGTAGGGCATTTGCCTTGCACGTGGCCGACCCAGGTTCAATTCCCAGCATCACATATGGTCCCCTGAGCACCGCCAGGAGTTATTTCTGAGTGCATGAGCTAGGAGTAACCCCTGTGCATCGCCGGGTGTGAGCCTCCTCCCCCACCCCACAAACAAAATGAAGAAACAGAAATTGGAAATTATTTGCAGTGACAAGATCTATAGGTCAAAAAGATGTTTTCCTCTCTTTTGGGGTGGGGATGGGTGTGAGTAGGGTGAGGAAGTTAGAAATACATAAAATCCTAACTATGCCTAATCATACCACAGATAGATTTAAAGAAAGAGACGGACAACCCTCATTATATCAGGTCTTCTAAATAGGTTCTCTTGATACTTTTAGAAGTAAGGACAGGGAGAGAGAGAGAGAGAGAGAGAGAGAGAGAGAGAGAGAGAGAGAGAGAGAGAGAGAGAGAGAGAGAGAGAGTGCTGCCATAGAGGCAGGCTGGGGTTACGGAGTGGTAGGAGGGAAACTGGAGATATTGGTGGTGGAAAATGGACACTGGTGGAGGGATGAGTGTGGGAACACTGTATGACTGAAACCTAATCATGGGCAGCTTTGTAAGGTCTATCTCACAGTGAATCAATTAAAAAAATAATTAAAATTTAAAAAAGGACTCTTTTTTTTGGATCTTGTTTTGGATTTGATTGGTTTTTTTTTTTGGTCATTGTTTGGGGGCCACTCCTGGTGGTGTTCAGGGTCCCTGACTCTGCACTTAGGGCTCACTTCTGGCAGGGCTCAGGGAGCCAGGAATCAAATCCGGGTTAGCTGCAAGCAAGGCATGCGTCCTTCTGGCTTTACTATAAAAGTAAGGACTCTTCCAGCTCACTCCCTGTTCCTTAGTCATTGTTGGTCATTTTGCTTTCATTATTCCAACATCAGCATGTGGCAGTTCACACCTCTTAAAAAAAAAAAAATTACAGGGCTGGAGTGATAGCACAGTGGATAGGGCGTTTGCCTTGCACGCGGCCAACCTGGGTTTGATTCCTAGCATCCCATATGGTCCCCTGAGCACTGCAAGGAGTAACTTCTGAGTGCAGAGCCAGGAGTAAGCCCTGTGCATCACCAGGTGTGACCCAAAAAGAGAAAAAAAATTACAAATGAAACACCTTAGGGAACAGAGAGGATATGTGAAAGTTAAATCCTTCAGTTTTTCCGCAGGTAAAATGTCTGTGAGAATAAAGATCTAAAAGTCTGCAATTGAGGGCCAGAGCAATAGTACAGGAGGTAGGGTGCTTGTCTTGAATGTGGCTGACCTGGGTTCGATTACTGGCACCCCATATAGTTCCCCAAGCCTGTTAGGAGTGATGGCTGAGTGCAGAGTCAGGAGTAAGCTCCACTTAGCCGGGTGTGGGCCAAAACCCAAACCACAATGAAACGAAAAACTCAAACAAATAAGTAAGCAGGCAGACAAACAAAATAAGCCCTGGAATTAAAAAATGACGGATGAGTTTCTATTCTACAGTCCGTTTTTCTTTTCCTCTACTGTCCTGTGCACTAAGAAACATTTCTCAAGTGCTTTACTCGAGGGATGCCTCTTTCTGTGTCCATGTGCTAAGAGATTATTTTTAAGTGCTGTTTTCTTCATTCATTCCACATTTATAGTCACTGACTGTGTTGCAGCTACAGTGGTTGGAAGATGCAATCTCGCTCCAGGAACTCTCAGCCTAGGGAGGGAGACACGAGCATGCTGGTGATGGCAACAATGTGGGATTGAGGGGAAAATGTGGTTAAGCTCCACCATGTACAAAAGTAAGATCAAAATGGTTAAAGACCTCAACATCAGACCTGAATCCATAAGGTACATTGAAGACAAAGTTGGCAAAACTTTCCATGACATTGAAGCTAATGGTATCTTCAAAGATGTCATGCTACTGGCCAAGCAAGTGAAAACAGAGATAGACAAATGGGATTATCTTAAACTGAGAAGCTTCTGCACCTCAAAAGAGACAGTGACCAAAATACAAAGACAGTTTACAGAATGGGAAAGGATATTTTCCCAGTACACGTCTGACAAGGGGTTGATATCAAGGATATACAAAGTACTAGTTGAACTCTGCAAGAAGGAAACATCCAACTCCATCAAAAAATTGGTCGACGAAATGAACAGAAACTTTCTCAAAGAAGAAATCCAAATTGCAAAAAGGCACATGAGAAAATGCTCTACATCATTAATCATCAGGGAGATTCAGATCAAAACAACAATGAGATATCATTTCACACCACAGAGACTGGCCCACATCCAAAAAAACAAAAGCAACCGGTGTTGGCACGGATGTGGCAAGAAAGGGACCCTCCTTCACTGCTGGTAGGAATGCCAACTGGTTTAGCCCTTTTGGAAAACAGTATGGATGATTCTTAAAAAATTAGAAATTGAGCTCCCATTTGACCCAGCAATACCACTCCTGTGAATATATCCCAGAGAGGCAAAAAAGTGTAGTCGAAGTGATGTCTGCACTTGTTTGTTCATTGCAACACTGTTTACAATAGCTAGAATCTGGAAAAAACCTGAGTGCCTGAGAACAGATGACTGGTTAAAGAAACTTTGGTATATCTACACAATGGAGTACTATGTAGCTGTTAGAAAAGATGAAGTCATGAAATTTACATACAAGTGGTACTACATGGAAAGTATCATGCTAAGCGAAATGAGTCAGAAAGAGAGGGACAGACATAGAAAGATTGCATTCATCTGGGGAACATAAAGTAACAAAATAGGAGGCTAACACCCAAGAACAGCTGAGATAAGTACCAGGAGGTTTACTCCATGGCTTGGAGGCCAACCCACACGCTAGGGGAAAAGGCAGCTCAGATAGAGAAGGGAGCACCAAATAAGGGTGTTGGGAGGATCCTGTCAGGATGGGAGATGCATGCTGAAAGTAGACTATAGACCAAACATGATTTCCACTCAATGCCTCTTTTGCAAACCACAGCACCCAAAAGGAGAGAGAGAACAAAAGGGAATGTCCTGCCACAGAGGCAGGGTAGGATGGGGAGGATGAAGGGTGGGAGGAATACTGGGATCAGTGGTGGTGGAAAATGGGCACTGGTGGAGGGATGGGTAATCGATCATTGTATCACTGAAACCCAAGCACAAAAATTTGTAAGTCTACAACTGTACCTCATGATGTTTCACTAATACAATTTTTAAAAAAATGTTGTTAAGCTCTGGGATCGTGGGAGCACTGTGAAGAAACAGAATCCAGCCCAGGGTGGAGCAAGGTTAGTTCAAAGAACTGGGTCTGGAATCTGAGACAAGAAAACGTAAAGAAGATCCTTGGAACATGATTTCTGATTTTTTTGTGATGCAGCTCTGTGACCAAGAGCTTTATGTTTCTTTTTACTATTAATACATGCAAAAACAAAAAATACAACTTGGTTTAAACCACACCATATTCCCAAGGACTGGTACTAGTGGTCTTTAAATCGCTCACAGATAACTATGACTATAGTTATGTTATGTTATGACTATAACAGTAAGAATTTAGCACAGGGCACAAGCAAACTTTCAGAGGTGGTAAACAAAGGCCATTGTCAAAGAGACAATTACTACTAAAAGAATATATTTCCTCTTGGCATTTCTTTATTTGGTTGCTTGTCACCCATTATGGCACTTCTGCTTATGTTCCCATGTACTCAAAATTCCTCCAGTTAGTTCAAAGGAGAATGACTTGTATCAGTCAACCCCAAACTGTCATCAATTTCCTCCCCAAGCAGATACCCATTTGCTATGCACAGTAGTAGGAGGGACAGTTTCCCTGAGGATTAATTAAAAAAAAATTATTTATTTATTTATTTTTTGCTTTTTGGGTCAGACCCAGTGATGTTCAGGGGTTACTCCTGGCTCTGCACTCAGGAATTACTCATGGAGGTGCTGGGGGCCATACGGGATGCTGGGGATTGAACCGGGGTCGGCTGCGTGCAAAGCAAACGCCCTACCTGCTGTACTATTGCTCTGGCCTCTCAATTTTAAAATTTAATTGACAGATTAATATCAGTTGCATAGGCCCAAGGAAATTTTAGTCAAGATGGAATTTATGATGATCATATTTTAGGATACACTTAAGCAGAGACAATTATACTAGTGCTGAACTACACATCCAGGGAAACTGTACAAATGGAAAACTATTAATGATTAAAAAAACAAAGTTATATTACTTATATTTCACAAATGTAATTACATTTTAATATAACCAATATAATTTGGGTTCCGGGGCCGAGATCTCCAAGCCTACTCGGATTTGGGCCGAGCATCTTCCACCCAGATCCTCCAAATTCCAGTAGGAGGGGGTCATACCCACCAACTGGCCCCCTGGCGCCGTGTAATCCTATCAACGGCCAAGACTCAGAGACTATAAAAACCAGCTCCTGGAACCTATTATGACATCTTATTATCTCATTCCTACTTTGGACAAACTGGCAGGCTACCGAATGTAGCCTGCCCACACAGCAGAGTCTGGCAAACTCCCCGTGGCGTACCCAATATGCCAAATACCAGTAATAATGATGGGTCTCATTCTCCTAAAGAGCCTTGAATATAATCTCAGGGCTAGGATGAAGGAGACGTTACTGGGGCCTGCCTGAGGTAATCGACAATTAACAGGATGATTTGTGATTTGTTAATATAATTTGGGGGGGGGGCAGTGTTGGAAATTGAATCCAGGGCCACACACGTGTAAGGCAATTGCTCTATCACTGAGTTTTAGCCTCTCTGCTCTCATCTGTCCTTTAATTCTTTCAACATTGATTGAACAAGAGGCAAAAAAAAAAAAGAGTATAATCTAAGCCTGTGACAGCGCATTAGAATATATTTCTACGTGAAAAGGAAAAAATGATTGTGGGGCTGGAGCCATAGCCCAACGGGTAGGGTGTTTTTGCCTTGCATGTGGCTGACCCGGGTTCGATTCCTCTATCCCTCTCAAAGAGCCCAGCAAGCTACCGATAGTATCTCGCCCACACGGCAAAGCCTGGCAAGCTACCCGTGATGTATTCGATATGCCAAACACAGTAACAACAAGTCTCAAAATGGAGACATTACTGGGCCCGCTGGAGCAAATCAATGAACAACGGGAGGACAGTGCTACAGTGCTACTTGATTGTAATCATAACATAATCCTGCAACAATGCTCTCTTACAAGAGATATAATACAAGTTAGGTAGGTACTTTTCAATTAGCAATAATCGCGCCTTGGATAAACCTCTTTGGGCTGGAGCGATAACACAGAGGATAAGGTGTTTGTCTTGCATGCAGCCAACCTGAGTTCGATTCCTTCGCCCCTCTCGGAGAGCCCGGAAAGCTACCAAGAATATCTTGCCCGTGCGGCAAAGCCTGACAAGCTACCCATGATGTATTCGATATGCCAAAAACAGTAACAAGTAGTCTCACAATTTGTTGTGAGACGTTACTGGTGCCCGCTTGAGCAAATCGGTGAACAATGGGAGATCAGCACTGACAGCACTGGTAGGTAACTTAATGCCAAGATTATGATGATTTTTGGCTTTGGGGCTACACATGACTGTGCTCAAGGCTTACTTCTGGCTCTATCTCAGGAATCGCTTCTGACAGTACTCAGGGAACTTTTATGGTGCCAGAGATTAAACTAGGGTGAGTTGATTGCAAGGCAAGAGCCTTAACCTCTGTCCTATCTCTCCAGGTCTTCACATTCCTTATAGAATGATCAATAACATGCCATTGAAGGTATTTATTACAATTAGCTTATCTTTTTCATGCAAATGGACATTTGAGTTGTTTCTACTTTTTGGTTATCATAAAGATAAAAATAATCTCAATGTGGGGCCAGTACAGTGGGTAGGGCATTTGCCTTGCACAAGGCATACCTGAGTTTGATTCCCAGCATCCCATGTGGTCTTCCAAGTCTGCCAGGAATAATTTCTATGTGCAAAGCCAGGAGTAAGTTTTAAGCACTGCCAGGTGTAATCCACCACTCCCAAAGTCTCTCAATATATTATTCTACTTAATCTAATATATCCAACATATTCTGACATATGATCAATCAATATACAAAATAAAATACTTTACATATTTCTTTGCAATAAATCTTTGAAATTCAATATGATTTTCATAATTTCAACACTTAACTTGTGTCAGCCATATTTCTTGTACTTTCAAGGTATAGTTAGTTAATGGGTCAAGTATCAAGTGGACAGCTCTTTAGAAGAGTTTCCAATCACGATCTGGGAGATCATTAGTCTTTCTGCAATCCATTCTGATGGATTGGTTCTCAGAGAGCTCAAGTTTAAAGCTCAGGCTCTGGATTCAGACCAATCTAAATTCAAAGTCTAGATATCCCACAAAATAGCTCAGCTGTCACAGAAAGGTTATTTTATTTTTCAGATCTTCAGTTCCTTCATCTATAAAATAGGATAAACTACTATTTCTCCCACAAGGCTGCTGCATGAACTAAAATTAAGTAAGATGAGTGCTTAATATAATACTGGCAAAAAGTGTTACGTGTACGTAGAAACAATCTACTACATCATATATGGTAAGGGTAAACACCAGCAAACTTTACCAAAATGCTGGAAACAAAGTGGGCACTAAAGAACTTAATGGGTGCATAAATAATTAATTTTTTTTCTTCTACTATAAAATTGAACTTTGTTCCATGACCTTATTATAGAGATAGCATGATCATTTGTCATGAAGACTCAGATGCCTAGAAATAAAGAGAATAGTGTTATCCTCTTCCTTTTCCCTCCACTTTTAATTTAAAAAAACATTTTTTCTCTTTCTTTACCTTGAAGAACTAGGACTGAAATTAGGGTGGAAGAGATGATGAAGACTGAGCAAGCAGAAAGCAAGGGAAAAGACCAGTTCTACACAGTTTAATGAGCTAATAGTTTGATGATACCTAACAGAGAACAGGTTTCCTTCACTGCTGGGGAAGTGAATTATCAACATGGAAAGAGTTGTGGAAACTTCCTTGAGTCATTTGTCTCTATGCTGCCATGGTGAGTCTTCGAGGTAAAAACAAGATAGGCTGATTCTGCAACCTAGCACTTCCAAGAAACAGGATGTCGTTCCTGATCATGACGCCACACCAGAACCTTGTCTGGGTCTACCTGCCCACTCATCAGACTGACATATTTAAGCAAGGACAAATCCAAGGGGCTTTGGGGATAGCTCAGTGGTAAAAAGCATCTGCCTTGTGAGTATGAAGCTCTGAGTTTGATCCCCAATAATGCCCACATGCATTGATCCCAGTCCCAGAAACTTTGCTGTGTGAAACCCCCCGTGCTGCACAGAATGGGATACCCTCTGTGCAACAGTCAGACATGTGAGCACTGAAATGAGGGATGCGGTTCCCGAGAGCATGACAACCAACACATGTGTGAACATCATAACCCCCAGGGAATATATGTGCAAGCACCACAACAAAGCAAGTGTGTGACCTTCAGTAGGTACCACAACTAAGTGTGTGAGAACCATAGCAAGTGTAGGCATTCCCCAGTCATCACAACAATAGAGACAAAAAGGAAAAGGGTAGTAAAGAGAACTAAACCAGAAAATTTTACGACGAAATACCTACGCTCAAATTTCTTCTCTGGTTGAATACTAAAGTTCCCCTTTCCTGACTCTGAACGTACACCCCTTGGGATATCCAATAAGCATATGAATATATGAATAATAGCCTGATTATTTCTCTTGAGCTGAGAGAGCAAAAGCTAGAATGTCTCTACAGCGCTAGGTCAGACTTGAAACTATTAATGTGGCATTACAGCACTGAATACAGAGAACCAGACGTGCCTGTGCGTCCGCATGCTCTTGCTCCTTTGGCTCAGAGGCCCGAGAAACACGGAGCACACAATACCCGGAACTCTATATTATTTTCTACAGTGGATTCGGGTCTCCTGGGATGTGGGTAATTGCAGAATTGAGAGAAAGCACAAGACGATCATGCCAAGGAAGTCCTCAGAAAATCATGAGATCTTGTCAAAACAAACAAATGAAAAGACACAACAGACAAATTGAAGGGGTTCCTCAAACAGAGATCATTTGGGCAACAAAGTAAATAATTATATTAGAGGATTTTAACTCATGAAATAAAACAGAAATCCGTAAACACATGTTAACATAAATAGAGAAGGAAGTAGAGGAAATGGGGGAGCGCTTCCTCATAGTAGAAAGTTTGTTTATGACCAGTATTTACACAGACTCAACATGTCTTCCTACAAAGCATAAGTTACGAAGGGAAAAACTGGAACTTCACAGCTGAAAAGGACTGAGTTGAAGTCAGACTGGTTACAGGACCAACTCAATATAAGCATCTCCTCTACAACAAAAGAATACAACCTTGCTTCTATAGTATTCTGGTCACAAGCCACAGGGCTCAAGGAAGAAATGTCACACAAACCTAAAATGAGGCATGTTTTTACTAAATTTGCTATTCAGGGGATGGAGAGATTGCATAGCAGGTAGGGCACTTGCCTTCATCTGGCCAACCTGGGCTTAACCCCTGACACCCCCTGGGTCTCCTGAGACCTGCCAGGAGCACAGATCCAGTAGTAAACCCTGAGCACTGCCCTTGTGGTCTAAAACCAAACCAGTCAACCGACCAAACAACCCCTGCCCCCCAGATTTACTCTTCAAAAGTAGCAAGTCACAGAAGACAAAGACTATTCAAGAATGAAGGAGAGAAGTGACAACTGAATGCAGCATGTAATCCTGAACTGATGTAATAACAGTTTTTCCTATAAAAGATATTATTGAGACATTTGTCAAAAAAGATGAATGAAGTACTATGCATTAGAGAGTATTATTGTGGGCAGGGGATGTGGAACAGTGGTGGCACAAATGTCCTGTAGGTGTGACACTCTGGCTGGCTTCAGTTCCAGGACTGCACAATTCCTCCTCAGCCCGTGCAGGGAGGAGCTGGTAGTCTTTGGGACTGCTGGGACCCCCCACACCAGCTCCATTAACGACAGGAAGTCACACTGTATCCATACCAAGTAACTGAATTTGATTTTACTGCAATTACATAAGGGAGATTCTGAATACTAACACTTAAATATATATAAATTGATTCAGAAAAAACATCACGGTCACGGTCCGCCCGTTGTTCATCAATTTGCTAGAGAGGGCCCAGTAACGTCTCCATCATGAGACTTGTTGTTACTGTGTTTGGCATATCGAATACGTCACGGGTAGCTTGCCAGGCTCTGCCGTGCGGGCGAGATACTCTTGGTAGCTTGCCGGGCTCTCCAAGAGGGGCGGAGGAATCGAACTTGGGTGGGCCATGTTGGCTGCTTGTAAGGCAAACGCCCTACCGCTGTGCTATTCCAGCCCCAGAAAAAAATATATCCAAATATATACAAGCACAAGGGTGCAGAAAGAGGGAGGAGAGGGGAAGTGGGAGGAGAAGGAAGATAAAATGGGGAAAGAAAATGTGTAAAACATGAGAAATTGAAAAACCTGGGTGAAGAGTATATAAGAAATCTTTCTTCTTTTTTCCTGTGAATTTTAACTTGGTTCAACGGTCATGTTAAGGAGAAAACAAAATAGCACGGACCCAGTTTTGCTTTCCCAGACTTAGTTGGCCGCCATGAAACAAGGGGGAAGCTATTCAATCGTTCTAAGCATTAGCATTTTAAGTTTGATCACCCAAATTGTACTGCTTTAAGGAGATGCTGTAAGAATTAAATAAGAAAACGCAGAGGGCCTGAGCGACAGTACAGTAGGTAGGGCGTTTACCTTGCATGTGGCCTTCCTGGTTTCAATCCCTGGCATCCATATGATTCCCCGAGCACTGCCAGGAATAAGTCTGGAGTGCAGAGCCAGGAATAATCTGAGCATCACTGAGTGTGACCCATAAAGAAAAAAGAAAAAAAAAAAAAAGAAAACACAGAGTCTGCGTCCCAGGGAAGAGATGGGCTTGTCTGAGGAAGGTTCTGATTGAAAACTAACTGGGAAAAGTAACAAGCTCTCCCTTCCTGTCCCCCCTCTTCCAACTGAAACAAGTGCTGCTGCACTGAAGAAAATGAGATTCTTCCAATTTTAGCCATTTGAGGAATGAGTACTGTTGTTGTTGTTTTTTTTTTTTTAATCACCTGCATAACATAAAAAAAGAAACAACAACTGGAATAATATGAGGCTGGAGAGACACTAACATGGTAAGACGTAAGATGTTTGCTTTGCATGCAGGTGACCCTATGGAGATGGGTTACATCTCTAGCACTATATCTGGTCCCCTAGCACTGCCAGAAATGATCCCTGGGCACAGAGTCAAGAGCAAGCACTCAGCACTGCTGGGTCAACACCAAAACATACCCTAAACAAAACGACAATAAACATAAACATAAACATGATCACAACAATAGCACTCAATCATTTGGATGTTGCTCTACATAGGCTTCAGTACTTTTCACTCATGTCTCAGTGAAGCTGAATGGAACAGACAGCATTCAAGTTCAGTTCAACATGTTAATAATAGCGGATCACTAGAGGGCCTTGGGTTATGACTTTCAAATGAAAGGTCATGCCCTCATTACTTAAATCTCAAAGAAGGCTTGTATCAGTTCAGGGTTGCAAGGTACAGAATGGGGTTCAATTTAGCATCCATGCGGGACATGGAACATTCCTACGATGCTGGCATTATAGGTGAATAGATCTGGAGAGTTATCATGTTGAGTGAAATCAGTCAGGAGAGGGAAGAAACCCAGAATGATCTTTCTTCGATGAAGACTATGAAGAAACAGAATAGAAGAATAACAAATACCCAAAGATGACAGAAATAGAGATCCTGTCTGAAGTAGGAAGTTTACCACTGGGGTGGGGAGGGTGCGTGAGGGCCCTTGGGCCGATAACAGAGGGAGGGGACACATGGGCAGTGCTGGAATAGCTCATGTCTGAAACCCTACTAACAACAGTCTGTAAAGAACAGTGCCCAGAATAAAAGAACTAACCATAAAAAAAATTAAATGTTGACATTAGCTGCTTGTAGCTCAGACAGCATGTAGTTGGGGCAGTGACAAGGCCCCGACTTGAGGAGACTTAGGTTATGTCTGGGAAGTTTCTTCTTTCACCTCAGAGGTGCACATGAATTTAAAATGACCCCAGAGAGTGTTTCAGAAACGCCTGCCAAAGAGTGATGTCCTCTAATCTGGACAACAGCTGCTGGGCACTGGCATGCAAGCACGCATGCGCACACTCACACATGCACACACACACACACGCACACACACACACACAGAGTCACACTCACAAAGTCTATACCTGTCTCTATCTGTTTGCACTGGACAGATGGATCCCGGCTTTTGAGTTGTCTCATCACGCGGCCTGGTGGAGTGAGACCCTTTCTTCTGTGGAGACTGGCAAGCTGTGGACTGAGGCATTCAGCAAAGTCGCCTGTCTTCAGAGTATGAAGGACACTGTCCGCAGAGGGAGGAGGGTTTT
The DNA here is from genome assembly GCF_029834395.1 of Sorex fumeus. Classification (NCBI taxonomy): domain Eukaryota; kingdom Metazoa; phylum Chordata; class Mammalia; order Eulipotyphla; family Soricidae; genus Sorex; species Sorex fumeus. The sequence continues at coordinate 255,145 of NW_026606098.1, read as the reverse complement.
ATTTAGTGTTTGGGCCCAATCATTGTTGGGCTCCCCACTTCCTTGCCAGTGCAGAACTGTGAGTGGTCCCTGGTTGCAAACCCTTCGTGACTTTGAAGCCCACAAAACAGAAACTGAGAGAGTGTCCAAAAAGAAACGAAGAAAACATTGCTGTTGGTCCCTGGATTCCACTATTGGATTTTGGTGGGGATGAGAAGAGGGAACCGCGGGGTGTGGTCGAGCAAAGTTTAGCTGAGCAGTAAGGTAAGTGTCCCTGTCATTGTTGAGAAGAAGCTTGGGGATGTGTTATGGAACATCCAAAGTTGCTAACACCACTTTCCAGGTCACCTGGACAGTCTACAAGGGGAGGCAGTCAACCTCAGGCTTGATTAAGAATTTATGATAGATGGTGACATAACTAACATGTGTAAGAGCCACTTGGAACAGAGAAGTACAACTGGCAAGTTGCTAAATTCATAGGCAAGAAAAAAACATGATGGAAATTTAAATTGCTACTCTCAAAGTAAAACAAATTCTTGTAGAAATGCTGTTCTTTGCTAATAATTTCATTTTGTGGATGATCAATATGTAACTTCAAGATTTTTTACCATGTGATGAAAATGGATATGAATACCAGATATATTACTTTGGAGAGGAATAATTATCTTCTCATAGAAAGAGGGAAGAAACCAGCATCTACGAAGGGCAACTAGATTGCAGTCTTCGAAAGAAAGCAAAAAACCTTTGATCCTAATTCGTTTCTAATTCTTTTATGCTAAGACTGATGAATGGGGGCCATAAAATAGAAGTTGATTATTGAGAGGTGCTTCTGAATGCTTACTTTTTATTTTTTTATTTTTGGGACCACACCTGGTGATGCTCAGGGGTTACTCCTGGCTCTGCACTCAGGAATCACTCCTGGTGGTACTCGGGGAACCATATGGGATGCCAGAGATCAAACCCGGGTCAGCCATGTTAAGGGCAAGTGTACTACCCACTATACTTACTACCTCTCCAGCACCTGAATGGTTTTAAGAAACACTTCATATCTCTAAAAACTTCTTATCATGATTTGGTATTCATGGGTGCATCACATCTCCATGTTCATGGGAATAGTGCTAGATTGGTGTTAATCTTATCGAAGATTGTTTTACTCACTGTACATGCTCACTGGAAGTGAGTATTATTCAATGTTCAGCGTGATGGCACAGTTTTGAACTCGGCATCCCATTCAAAGGAGAAACAAATTTAGAAAAATGACTGGGTTATCATGCTTTTTTAACTCTTCATAATAATTGGTGTTCACAATGTAGTTTTAAAATATCTGTGCAAGGCTCAGGAAGAATTTCAAGAGGTACAATACAAATATTGCTAAATTACACTCACCATATGACATGTGTGTAGTAATTTGTGTAATGGGCTCATGGACTACCATACTACTTGAGAGAGAGAACTCTTTTGAACAACGGTAATATTTCTGCAACTTCAAGTGAAAAGGTCACATGGTGATGATACTATCTAATATACTAATCTTCTATCTATGCAAAACAAATATCCCAAGCAAACATAACTCTATAATATGTTGTCAGTGGATATTAGTATGAAATTACAAGTATGCTGAATTAAAAAAAGCATAAGAGCTGATGACTTTTGTGAATCTAAAGGCAATAATAATTTTCATAGCTGTCTCCACTTACTTAAACAGACTGGCCAGTTAAGCCAGGTCTATTCTTGGGTTGGAGAGATAGATAATACAGTGGGTACGGTGCCTGCCTGTACTCAGTTGACCTGGTTCAATTCCCAGCACCCCATATGATCACCTGAGGACTGTCAGAAGTGACCCTTGAGCACAGAGCGAGGAGTAATCCCTGAGCATTGCCAGACAAACCCACAAAACAAAATGAAATAAAATAAAGACAGGTCTAATCTGATTTCCTCAAAGAATGGAGGGTTTGGGTTCTTAAGAAAACGCTTTATAAAAATTCTGGGGCAAAGAAATTCTTAAGCATTAACAAAGGGAAGGAAAAAATTTTTTTAGGTTCAGCTTCTGCTAAAATAATTGTCTTTTTAAAAAATGTAAACTTACTGAAGTAATGAATTTGTTTGCTAAGAACTGGTCTTAGGTAAGTGAGACTATTTTTTGGATATAGAGCTACTTCATTGTGGTCTAAATCATGATGGTGCAATTGATAAAACATAGTAGGAAACTGATATTGCAGCTTGCTAAGAGTTTCTTATAAATCCAAGAAAAGAAAAATACAGGGGCTTATAATTTTTCTTTTAGAAGGGTCCATATTATTCTTCATGTCAATCTAAAGCAAACTTTTTGTTATCACTATAATACTTTTGTCATCTCTCAAAAATGTCATGGTAAAAACATTTAAAGAAAAAAATGGTCATGCTGAGCACAATATTTTTTGATCCACTGTAATAATGGGGAACACTTTTATAGTAAAGGGCTTAGTTTGTTTGCCCATTTATTCATTCATTCAGCAAATATTTTAGAGTGCCTACTATCTGCCAAGTCCTACTGTGTGTGTACCCAAGTGTTAGGTTATTAGGGACCCAGCAGTGAATAAGACAAACATGATTTCTACAAACCCGGATTGTAGGACTATTCATAGGGGAGTCAATTACTAGTTATCTGAATTTGTATATTGTTTATGTTTACCACAGTGAGTGTTTTTCCTCTCATTTCTGATAAAAAGTTTAATCCAATTTTTTAAAATTTCTATTTTGAAATGAATTATTCTTTGCCTGCAATATGTGGAGATAGTTTCAAAAATCAAATAATCAGATGAGAATATACATTGTATTGCAACACTCTGACCTACTTTGAGGAATGCTAACATTTCTGTTCTAAGGTACAGATGTTGGACAAAAACGTCATATACCTTTTGGTATCAAGTAAACATGATATCAAAAGTCTCATGCTTGCTTCTTGAGAAGTGGGTCAGACAGAAAGTCCCTAAGGAAACACTGGCACACAATCTGAATATGTTCTCATAGCCAGTTGAAGTTCAAAGCAGATGGAAGTTGAATATGCATCTATAATATCTGACTGTAGAGACAATTTAACAGTTGGAGGAAAAGTCAAAGAATAGCCATAACTCATGTGTTTTGACCTTGGTGGAGGAAACTTTGTCTGATGGCATTAATTGTAACACAAATGTCATTTGGTAGTTTTCAAGTATTTTACGTGGTTTAGGAAACACAGATAGGGGCTCGAGCAATAGTATGGCGGGTAGGGCATTTGCTTTGCATGCAGCCGACCCGGGTTCGATTCCCAGTATCCCATATGGTTTCCCTGAGCACTGCCAGGAGTAATTCCTGAGCGCATGAGTCAGAAGTAACCCCTGTGCATAGCCGGGTGTGACCCAAAAAGAAAAAAAAAAGGAAACTCAGATAGTTGATCCCAAGGTGACCTTAATCCCAGAAAGACATCATTTCATGTTCAGAAGACCAAACTAGACTTTAGAAGTTAGCTAATTTTCTCTCTGATGCACAATCTCATTCAGTAATTTCTCAAATATCAAACTAGAGGCAATGAGTGTTCAAAGTGAGTATTGAGTTTTCGTAGCTCCAACCTACTTTTAGAAGTGGCAGCAGCTAACTGAAAAGTTTCTGTACTGCCCCCACCCTGCTCATACCTACTCCCCTCCCCTCACTCCAGTCCCCATTTTCCTCCTAAGTACTCACTTTACACTTCTTTCCTCTGGATCTCTAAAGAGCATCAGAGTTGCTGAAAGAGACATAATCTACTGTTTTGTTTTATGTTTCCCTTTCTTTTTGGTTTTGGAGCTCATCTGGTGGTGCTCAGGGACTACCCTTGGTTCTGCATTCAGGAGTTACTCCTGGAAGTGCTTGGGGTACCAGATCTGGTGCCGGGGATAGAACTTGGGTCAGCCTCATGCAAGGCAAATGCCCTACCCACTATTCTATCACTCCACCTCCTGTTCTTGTCTTTGAAAGACAAGAACAGTATTACATATTAGTATGTTTACCTTCATGTGAATGCAGAAGAAATTTTAAACTGCTGGCTGATGAATGCCAAACTGGCAGTAAAAAAAAAAAATCTGCCATATTAAATCAAACCAATTATTTAGTCAATCCACCTTCTGGTAGAAACATAAATGGACCCTTGAGAGGGCAGCTGATCACGAGTAAGAGAGAACATTATGAAAAAAAAATCCCTTTGCAAAAGATGTAAGAATGGTTAACTGAGAGGGTAACAAGACAGGCAGACTAGCAGACTGATGTAACTTGGTTGCAAAAATGCATGCGTGGCATGCAAGAGACCTTGGTTCAGTGTTGGCACTGCAAATAACACATATAAACAGGCAAACAAACAAAAAGGCAGATGGGACAGAGCAGTCTTTCTGGTGGAGTTTGAAAGAGTGACCTGGCCTGCTGCGAACAGATACTAAAAGTCTTCATTTCACTCTTCCAGTTTTCCATTGAATTCATTTTGCACATATCTAAATTTGGTTGTCATTGTTTGGTGATTCAAGTTCATTGTAGATCTTCAGGATGGATCTGAGAACCCTTTATCGGAAGAGTCAAATTTGGAGAAAAAAGCATAATCCCTCCCTACCCCCACCCCCAACACTTTCCCCCCTTTCCACTACCCCCCTCCTCCCGACCGTTCCTGGCCTTGTAACAGAGAAAAGGAGGCAGCTGCATCTGAGCCATGTTATTAAACTGCCAGGTTGCGCGTAGTGACACCAAGTCCTTGGTTTCCAGCTGCCTGGAACATCTTTTCTACAAACCTATTTTAGGAATCTTTGCATTTGATCAGGGAGCATGTGGGGTTATGCCTTGTGTTTTCTACTTCAGTTTTAGATCCGAAGCAGGTGCAGTTAGTAGCTCAGAATGTAAAAACCTGTTACTGTATTTCCTTCCAACCGATGCAAAAATAACTTTATATTAAAGAAGAAAAGCAAATGATTGCCATCGAACCTCTTCAAAACCTTCAGTCACCAAAGGGAGATGATACTTGCATTGGCTTGTTAGGTTCAATAAAGGAGAAATATAAAACTAGGGAACTATAGTTAGTGGTATATAGGAAGTGTACAAGAACCAGGCACTAATACTATTACTGTTATGAATGCAGAAAAATCCCTCCACTACGTATTTTGTTAGTTTGGGCCTAAAAAAATACGTAGTACTCCAAGTTTTCTGATAAGCTGATAAATGTTACAAAGACTCCAAAGTTGATAAATTCTACAAGATACAGACATAAAACTTTGGAGTCCGTAGAACAAATGAAGAAGGTTTGGGCTAGAAATGTCATCCAGAAACTAAGGAAATTAAAATTTGAATAATATATTTTCTTTGGTACCTTAAGAATCACTGATTTAGATACTACATGCTCATACATAGCTCTGAGTTTTAAAATGTCAATTTTTAAAAAATTGGGCATTAGAGAAAAAGTCAAAAAAATGGATTATTAAAATTTAACTATCAAATAAACCAAAATAAAAAATGAATTTAACCATAAAATTTCCTCAATTTATGTAAAATTACAAATATCTCTTTGGGGGCTGGAGTGAAAGCACAGCGGGTAGGGCGTTTGCCTTGCATGTGGCTGACCCGGGTTTGATTCCCAGCATCCCATAGGTCCCCTGAGCACTGTCAGGAGTAATTCCTGAGTGCATGAGCCAGGAGTAACCCTTGTGCATAGCCGGGTGTGACCCAAAAAGCAGAAAAAAAAAAAAGAAATATCTCCTTGCCTTCCCTGAAATTATCCAGCAATTTCTATATTCAAAATCTAACTATCTATGGCTCCATAGCCCTGAGATTTCTGAGAAGACAATAAAATTCCCAAATGTGTACAAATTACTCTAGAATGGGTAACAGAATATTTCTGGTATGGCAGTGATTATTTAGGGAACAGTACTTTTGATGAATTTTAACAGTAGATTAGTTTTTTTTTAAAGACAAGGAACTTTAAAGGGTTTATTTGTTCTTTCTTAATTTGCAAAGATAGCATTTGTATACAAAAATAGCAAGTTTTACTATAATCCATTGTTAACTCAGGTTTCTTAGAAATTGTATGTACTATATACCAAATGTGTAAAAGAAAACCTCAGTTTAAGCTCTCACATAATCGGGGGTTCCACTGCTCCTCTTCCCTTTTGCTCTCTCTCATTCTCTCTTTTTGTGGTTCAGAGGTTCAAACCCAGTGTCTCTTAATGCAAGGCAAGTGGTCTACCATGGAGGACATTTCCCTGTCCTACTGCTCTTAAATTACTACCAACGGAGGCCATAATGCTTGCTGTAGCACTGTCCTCCTGTTGTTCATTGATTTGCTCAAGCGGGCACCAGTAACGCCCCCATGGTGAGACTTGTTATTACTGTGTCTGGCATATCCAATACGCCACGGGGAGCTTGCCAGGCTCTGCTGTGCGGGCGGAATACTCTTGGTAGCATGCTGGGCTCTCCGAGAGGGTCGAAGGAATCGAACCTGGGTTGGCCGCATGCAAGGCAAATGCCCTACCGGGTGTGCTATCGCTCCTGCCAATGCTTGCTGAGGGGAGAAAAATAGGCTTATCCCCAATTCATACTATTTAGCAATTTTCCCAGATGGTATCATAAAATTGCAATCACGACTGAAATAATCTAGCTATTTCAGCACATAATTCTATTATTACGTTTCCTTTCACATCTGGATAGTTCATTTGTACAAGGCAATTTCAGGTGAAAAGATAATTGGAAAGGTCCAGCACGATCTACTGGAACTAATCTCTAAATACATAAGGATTTTCAAAAAGACTATTAAAGAAAGTAAAGCTTTTCATCTTCACGTGGAGCCCTAAAACAGTAGTTAAGTTTGAACTGGTAGCTACAAATTTCCATCTTTGGGCTTTGTCACAAAATCCACAAGGATGGAATGCTTTCAAAATTAAATTAGATATATGCACCTGATAAAATGCCGGTTGCCATTTGAAAGGGCTTCGCATTTCGACCCTTTATTCTGAGCAGAAAGCATTTCTGCTCCCTAAGTTTCTTTTAGCATTAAAAACAAAATCAGCAAAAATGATCTCTGGAGAACTTTTCCAAAAGTCTCGAAAACACAATTCAGAGTATTGGCCTTGAACTGCTGGAAGTATCAGTGATATATCATTTGAGTGAATCAACTGAGATGTAATTTATCTAGTAAGTTTCAAGTGAAGCAGGCATTCACAGAAGCAAGAAGGGTGAAACGGACTCTAGTACAGGATGATGTGCAAGCTTCTGGATCCTAAAGTCCTCCCCAAAGACACTGTCTTACAGAAGATGCTGCCCAGGTACGTACTCTAGCCCTTAACTAATCTTTGGCCAAAGAATAGTTTTTGGTATAGTCCCTCAGTGGGTGGCTCCAGATCATCAGCCACGTTTCTCACTCTCTCTGAGTCCTTTTTTTTTTTTTTCTTTTTGGATCACACCCAGCGATGCTCAGGGGTTACTCCTGGCTCATGCACTCAGGAATTACTCCTGGCGGTGCTTGGGGGACCATATGGGATGCTGGGAATCGAACCTCGGTCGGCCATGTTGGCTGCGTGCAAGGCAAACGCCCTACCTGCTGTGCTATAGCTCTAGTCCCTCTCCGAGTCTTTCTGGTCCCACACTGTATTCTGCCTGATTTTGAGTTTAATCAATCGAGCCAATTAGGAAGACCATTGCAAGAGCTCCAGTTGGGTGAGCTTGCAGAATGGGTTCCACCTGATGTCGGTGGACTGCTTGGGTGGCTTATGTGAAGCAGGAAGAAGGAAGACGGTCACTTTCTCCCTATCCGCCTCTGCCACCAGTGACCAAGGGTTACTGGGTTCGCCTTGCAGAAAAGAATTTCAGGAGTAGATGAGCAGTGAAGTAAAACAGATTTTATTTGAAGGTTTTGAAGGGGAGGGGGAAGAGAAAAGTGGGGGGAGAGAGAGAGAGAGAGAGAGAGAGAGAGAGAGAGAGAGAGAGAGAGAGAGAGAGAGAGAGAGAGAGAGAGAGAGAGATTAAGACAGAACCCGGCTTCCCCAAAGACAGAGAAACCCCTACACACACCCCAGCATTAGACAAGAAAGAACACATTTCAAGAAGGGGATGCAGGTGCTACATGTGCTTGGCGCCACATGTGCTCAGGCACAGGGGCGTAATAAGCACAAGGGCTCGGGCAGCGTAAGCTTGCCCTCCCTTTGTTCCAGGTGGCTTTTATAGGGTTTTTCCAAGCCACTCCCCTGTGGGGCTTTCTAACTAAGTAAGAGTTGCTAGAGCTGCTGCCAAGGGGGTAGAATTGGGTGTGGTCTTTGAAACTCCTTTTGTTGACCTTTGATCCTGCTGGATCTTCTCTTGGAGGATGGGTCCAGCCTTCTCTGGTCTGGGCTAGCTGAGGGTTAATTGGATTAATGGAAGGAATTGAGCATTCTCAAGAAATTCCCTTCAGGCATTTCAGGTTCTTTCTGTAGCAAGGGCTCAGGTCTCCTCAGGGTCTGTTGCTGGAGAAGGTCTTAATTAGGTCTTGCTTTGTGTATCCACAAGGTGGGTCAGATTTAGGAGTGGCTTTATTACTTCCTGAAATTTCATTGCCATGATGTGTGTGTGTGTGTGTGTGTGTGTGTGTGTGTGTGTGTGTGTGTGTGTTGGGGGGAGTGGGGGCTTCCCTAATCTACCTGCCTACATCACATCCAAGACCTGGGGGAGGACTGAGCTTCGACAAAGTCTGACACTGTCACCTGCAAGTGCACATCTCTGGGGGATTTTTGCTGTTTCGAAACTTGCACATGGACTTAGCTTTCCTGATTGGTACCTGTGTCCTTTGATGAGCTGACCTTTTTCTGATTTACTGAGGTACTATCATACCACCGACAGTAGTTTCCTATTTTCCGCATAACCCATCGATATTACACAACTTGTAACCAGTCGAAACCCCATAGGAGAGAATGTTTCGACTGCCCAAGTACAGTTCTCAGGCATAATTCTCTTTTCACACCAAATAAATGTGTATCATGGTGAGAAGTCACTTGAAATGAATGATGTCTACGATGGGTTTAAGTGAGAAAGAGGAAGAAGAGGAAACTCATTGATAGAGGTTGGTTTGGTGCGAGGAGAGTTTACAAGCCACTTCTAAAGACCTAATTGCATTTCTCAGGCTCAAGTATACCTTGAGAGAAGGGAGGGTGACAACAAGCAGTACAGATGGGCTTCTGAAAAGGGAACCAATCCCCTGAAATGTCTCCTGGGAAGGCAGCACCTTGACCTAGAAGTTGTGTTTCATTCCTACTTTCCAGACTACCTTTGTGTAAGGATTAATGACCTCCCTTCAGCCCATTAACTCAGTCTGTCATTAATCTCCAGGAAGTAGCTTGTCAGTATTGCTTTAAGTAAACAGAAGAAATGGTGTGTTTTAGGTTAAAACGGTTAATCTTATAGCCCTCTAACTGCCCTTTGCAATGATTACTGAGTCTTCCTGGAATTCCCTCTCCCCCCAGAATTGGCTAATATTTTAATCAGTCTTTTAAGCTAAGAAGCTGTAGGATGGGAATTGTAATTGATCCAAAAGAAAGTTCTTCCTGGAGGTGTTCTGAAATTGTTTTCAAATATATATGCCCAAAAGGATTCTATCAATCTAAAATTCTACAATTTTCACTTTCTTAAAAATATATTTGGAAACCAAAGCCTTTCCACCTCCAAAGTTACAATTTCTCAGCTCCAGTAGGTTTTTTTGATTTTAATATTTGATAGAACAATGATCTACTAAACTGCTTTGTGAATAAGCTGGAAAAATGGATAAATATTTATATGCTTTCAGAGAATGTTTAGGAGATTTAAACAGTACTTCCTGTTAAGTGTTTCCATGAACATTTTCCAAGATAAGGCCAAAGAACAATAGCTATAGCTATAAGTATAAACAATTCATAAGTGAAATTTCCTATAAGCATGAGTCACTTTATAAGAAGAATGTTAAATTAAGGCAAATATTTTAATAGAATGATTATAAGGGACCAGGATGTGGCTGAAGTGGAAAAGCACATCCCTTGCATGTGCAAAGCCCTGACTTTGGTCCCTGGTACCACAAAGCACCCCCTAAGTCCCCACTGCCACTGGGTGCGGCCATGGTGGCACCCAAAGCAATAAAACAAAACAAAACAAAACAAAACCCAACCCATTAGAATGAAAGCACAGGTGAGTCTGTGGTAATGACAGAGAAAAGTGGCTATAGAGACAGAAATAAGGATGGCAAGAGTTTGGCAGAAAACCAGCTATGCTAATGGTGATTCTCAGTTCTGAGTATAGAAAAAAAAAATGGAGGTAACTGTTGATTCCCATTTCCTGAATTTCTCTTTCACTAGCTAGCAAGCAGATAGTCTTGCAAATCACCAGAACAATGGGGCAATTCACCAGAGCAGTGGGACAAATTCGTGGCATGCTTGCAAAATGGAAAGAGGCCCCATACCCCTAGCTTGGTCATTCCTGGGATTTGCAAAAGCCGTCCCGGGTCAAGACCAGCTCTGCCCTCTGAACCTGGTTCTTCCTCGCTGTGGTCTAGGCTGGGGTGGTGAGAAGAGAAGCCTGTGAACTAAGCCATTGTTCTTTAAACAAAGTTGTGAACTGCTCACAGTTTTGTTTAAAAGTTTATAAAATGGTAACCACATCGCTACATCTCTCTGGAGTATCTCAAACAAAATGTGGTTCGTATTTCTTGTTGGGTGGGTGGGTGGGGGAGTGCTCAGAGTTCTTGAATAAACAAAGACAACCAATGGAGTGAACAGGCTCTGTGCGACCAAAACTATGTCCATTTGGTCTTGTTTCTTGCTTCAGGCAAGGGTCAGAATGACTGAGCAAACTTCTCTGCAGTCCTCATCCCGCCGAAGGGCCTGGTGGGTGCAGGGCTGAGTGGAGAAGGCCAGCCTGCCCCAGCGCAATCACACCCAGAGAAGCTGCACTCATTTCTAGGGAAATGAACAGTCACATCTCAGATCATGACGGAGGCTGAACTTGATGACTTGGCCTATAAGCAAATAGGGGTGCAAACTGATACTTGTATGCACTGAAAACTTCTGTGTTAACACTGCAGCTGTTTGGGAGCAGGCAGGATGGTTCGGTACAGCACTGGGGATAGAAGCTGGGACCTTGAGAATGCAGAGTATCCCAGACCCTTGTCATCTATCCCCTCCTGCCCTTGAGTCAGAGCCATCTTTTTTTTTTTTAATTTAATTTATTTATTTATTTATTTATTGAATCACCATGGGAAAGGTTACAAAGCTTTCAGGTTTAGGTCTCAGTCACGCAAATATCAAGCACATTTCCCTTCACCAAAACTTATTTTTTACCATGAAGAACCCCAATAAAACCCCACCCCCCACCCCTCCCAGTCCCTGTGGGGCAGATGAATTCTAGTTAACACTCTATCTGCTTTGATTAGATTCACTGTTTCAATAAAAGATTCACCACTATTATTTAGAGTTTACCCCCCCCCCCCCCCAAATCAGACATGCTGACAAAGCATTGTGAAGTGATTTGCTTTCTACAGCTGGGTTCAAGAATTATATGTTGGTTTTGGATTTCTGCTATTTTACTTATTGACCCTGGAAGTATTTCTACTGAAAGTCAGATAGTTAAGAAATTGGTTTCTGTGCTCTGGAGTCGTGGCCGTGCTGGAGAGCCGCTAGTGGGGGGCAACTGGTGGCCTCGGTAGGGCGTGAAGGGAGACAGAGCCATCTTTATTGGAACAAAATACTTACTGCGAAGCCAGTAAGATCAAACTCTGATGTCATCCAAGGTACATTTCTCCAAGCATCATGTGTATCTGTTGCTGGGAGTATCCATCTGAGGGCTTCTAAGACCTGTCAGCAATCAACACCCCACCCTCCATCCAGCCCAGCTTTGGTCCTTCAGCACTCTGCCCAATAATGGACAGAACCTGCCAGATCGGTGCTTCCAGCTTTCCTAAAAAATCCCGATTCAAGATTTATGGGAACCCCCCCCCCCCCTAAAGAACTCACATCTTTGGTAAAACTGTGTAGTCATGTCTAGCTATTACAAAAGTTAAAGAATAAAAACGATTTCACTTCCAGGAAAAACAAGGGCTAGGAGGATTGTCAATGGTTGGAATCTACCACAAGTGTGTGTGGGGCGGAAGGTAGGTAAGTTAGAGATGAGACAAGGATGAAATAATAGTTGGCAATGATCTTGCTGGACAGAACTGAGTGTTAGAAGTGGATGAAGGGATATACACAACAAACTTTCATTTATCTGTATTGCAAACCACAAGGCACAAAAGGAGGGAGAGAAGGAGAGAGAGAGAGGAGAGAGAGAGAGAGAGAGGGAGGGAGAGAGAGAGAGAGAGAGAGAGAGAGAGAGAGGTGTACCTGCCATAGAAGCAGGCTAAGAGTGGGATGGGGGTTGATGGGAGGGAACCTGGGGACACTGGTGCTTAGAAATGTACACTGGTGTTGGGATGGGTGTTGAAATACTGTATAACTGAAACCTAATCCTGAACAGCTTTGTACGAATCCATCTCACAGTGATTCAATAGTAATAATAAAAAAGCAGCAACAACAACAACAACAAAAGACAATAAAAAAAACTAAACAAACCCAATTTTACTGTGCAGGTAGCAGGCAGTCCCCAAAGGGCCAACAATAGCCTTCAAAGAACCAATGGTGTTCATCCACCTCCTCCCTCTGGATCTTCAGGCCTCTGGATCCAGGTGTCTTTCTTGTCCTCTCAGCATTCCCACTGCTATTGTCACAGGAACCTTCTCTTGAGTTTGACAGTTCCTCTACTCACGTGATAGACTGCTTGGCTTAAAAGCAATCTTCTAGCCTAGGGTCACTAAGTGCCCAAGAATATACCAAAATTGGGGGAGGCATTTAAGAAAGTCTATGGGCTCCTCCCTCCCCCCAGCCCCCATCAGTTTGTTATTCTGGTTTCACAGCACTCAGCATCCCAAACTCCAACCACCCACATTTTCCCTCCCCCATTGGCACCTTCATGGCAACAAGCTAAAGGCATTACACAGCTTTTCCCTCTGAACTGCCCTTGCCAATCTACTCGACCCTGGCAGACCTTGGAGGGAGAGGGAAGGGCTATTTTTAATGAGATGGCTTAGTAACATTCCCCAAACAGAAGATATCTCACTACTAATACCAGTCATTGTAGAAAACTTTTAATATACACTAAATATTACAATCCCTGGTTGCAAAAAAACAGAGCAATCCGGCTCTGTAAGGTGCTGTCTTTGGTAGCCAATTAAGTGCTAATAATTCAGTGGAATCAGCAGTCTTGGGTTTGTTCCTTGCATCAAACACTAAGTAGTTGAAGAATAGAAAACATCATAGAAGGGCTAGAGCGATAGCACAGCGGGTAGGGTGTTTGCCTTGCATGCAGCCAGCTCGATTCAATTCCCAGCATCCCATATGGTCCCCTGAGCACCACCAGGATTAATTCCTGAGTGCATGAGCCAGGAGTAACCCCGGAGCATCGCTGGGTGTGACCCAAAAAGGAAAAAAAAATCATAGAGAAGACAGACTGGAAACTGGCACTGTTCTTGCCCTTGAGGAAGTTAATGGTCTAGTAGAAGGTAGAAAAACAAAAACTGCTCAATAGGGTAGAACATGAAGAGAGGCTTAGGAGGTTCCGACCTGGTGTGAGTCAAAGCAAAAGAAAATAAATTTACAACAATCTCTTATGCAGGCAGCCCTGACTGAAGGCTTGAGAGGCTGTTTCTGCTTCTCTTTCCACATTAGTCCCATGCTGGGAACATTTATGTCTCCTCTCACCACCCCTAATCCTTCTATGATGGATCAGATGGCACATATGCTACTTTCAAGACCCTATTTGTTTTCAGCACAATCAAAAATTCCAATGGAAGCACTTGACTGAAAACAAGGTCATAACTTTGGGAGATCTTTAGGGCCGGAGATTACTGATGTGGCTGCAGAACCGGGTTGATTCTTCCCCCCAAATATTAAATGTAGCTACCAGAAAAATCTCTGGTCCTAGCTTGTGCACACACAGTCAGCACACAACCTCTCCTCACGTGTCCTGGGGTGTTGGCATTTCAGCTGTTGTTTTAACTCCTTCAGAAAGTAAAGTGGTACCTTACTTTCATCCAGGCCTGGATGGCAAGGAAGCAAAAATATATTTCTTCCCTCATCTATATGTTTGCTTTTTCACCATTATTTAATGAAGATTCTAGTTTGCACCAAATCACAGAGATCCAGAGGAACTATAGGCATGGTACCTCAAATCTGATTCGCTCCCATCCTATATGTAACCAAGAGGCCAGAGTCATCTCTGCTTGAGGCTTAAAGACTAACCACAAACACCTCCAGGAAGCAAAATCAAGAAAGATATCTACTTTGTAACTACCTGGGATAGTGCTTTTCAATAGCAGCATTCTACCTTAACCTGTAAGGCAATCACTAACTTCACCAGGTTTTGAACCCTACCAGAGGTCTCAGTGACTCCTCTACATGGTACTGGCTTTCCTAGCCAACAGCAAAAAAACTCTAACAGCTCTGACCAATCACTGACTACATATAGATTCATAAACAAGCTTGCTTTCTCTCTTGCATTCTTCCCTTTGTTCTCTTCCCTCCAAATCATTACAACAGTGCTCATTGAAGACACAAGCAAAAGTACAGCTTCGTAGTTAGATTTGAGTTCAGTGATCTGAATGTGGACCTGTGTGTGGCCCTGAATGACATGTGAGGCCTATCTGTGCCTCAAGTTCTTATCCCTTAAATCCATATGATAATGGTAAGTCTGTATGCTCCTCTGAGGTTAATCATACACACACACACACAGAGTTAAATGCAATACATATGCAGTACCTGGCATATCCAGTACTCTGTGAATGTGTGACAAACGCTAAGGTTACTGGAACTTATACATCCTTACTCATCTCACAGACTCCTTCCCCCTCTCCTGTCCAACTGTAGTCTAGCCTTTCCTCTGGGACATACTAACATATTAAGTCTCTGAGAGAAGACTGTTCCTAAGACCCAAGCATGAAGCCTGGAGGAGCGTCTCTTTGAGGCCCAGTCTTCCCATCATCAGATCAAAATCCTTTCTCCCTCAAGTCTCAGCCCAGCTCTGTCACCAACTGTGCTCCTCTTCATTCCACCTATTCCATAAGCACTTTGGCAAATGAGTCAAACCATTCCTTCCCTCCAAATTCCTTCCCCATTGTGGGTAGCCTCAACTTAAACAGGGATGATCTTTGTACACAAGATGACTCAAAAACTAAACACATCTCACCTCAGTCATTCAGTTGTACGAGTAGGAAGACTCTATCTTGGGAACCTGTATAATATGTAAGTGGTTCATGTGTTTATCTCTACTTGGCCAACTATTAGTTTATTTGTGACTATCTCTCTCTATTTTAATTAAATCATTGTAAGATACACAGTTATAAAGTTATGTTCATGACTGGGTTTTGGTCAGACTATGGTTTGGTTCCAACACCCATCCCTTCACCAGTGTACATTTTTCGCCACCCAATGCCCCCTGTTTCCCTCCTTCCACCCCCACCACTAGTCTGCCTGTATGGTTGGCAATTTTCTTCTCTCTCCAGTGACTATATCTTATTTGAAGTTTTATTCTTGTCCCTAAGGGACACCAGATGTTTAATAAATTCTGACAGAATGAATAGCACGATATACTTATAGGACTTTTTTCTTTTATTTTGGGGCCACACCCAGCAGTGCTCAGAGCTTACTCCTGGCTCTGCCCTTGGGGATCTCTCCTAGTGGGTTTAGGGAGACTGTACGGGGTGCTAGAAATTGAATCCAAGGCAGATGTGTGCAAGGCAAGCACCTTACCCACTGCACTATCTCTTTATTTATAGTTTTTTTAAAAAAATAAGTTCCAGTATGCTTCTCCATCCATTGTGTTATTTAACCATCACCTTAGAAAGATAGAAACATATGTATAATTGTTCTGTATAAATATGAAAAATTGAGTGACTTATATAAGGTGACATATTGGTTAGACCACAACAAACACCTATGTTCTAACACCTAGAGGGCATCGAGGCACTTCATATCCACCACACTACAAAAAAAATAACAAACAAACCAACCAGCCTCCTTCCTTCCTTAGCTTCCTTTCTTTGATATATTTGCTTTCTGCGAGAACTTTCTAGACCATTTGGAAAGATGACAGCTTATTCATCGTATGTACATGTGAACAGATTTGAGAGGATTATGCATCCCCGTGCTTCAAGGGTTTCCTGTTATGAGACTGTATATTAAACTTGCAGGATCTTCTTAAAAGAATTATGTAATGCTGTATTTCATTACCCCCAGTGTGAACACTCATATGACAAATGTTCAGTCTATTACCCACATTAAATACGTTTCAAACCTGGAAAACACAGAAACTCAATCTTGTGTTCTCTGATTAATTCAATCTTGGAATTAAGCATCCTGATAAATCCCATAAAATGATAATTCAAAATTCCTCTGGGTTACCAATGAAAAATGATATTGGCAGAAACTTGAAAATCCCCTTTTGATCTATCAAGTAGAGCCCTGAAATTGGCAAAGCAAAAATCTGCTTCCTGAACCACTCTATGTCACGTCCCATAAATGACTGAATCCAGTAAGTGCGTAACTGGAATCATTTCTTAACTGATTTACAACGACAAACTGCCAAGTATCTGGTTTCAGGTAGTAAATGAAAAATCTTTCTTATCTGGGCCATTTGCAATCTTTAAAATGTTTTGCTAGTTTAAGAAAGTAATTTTTAAATAAAATATTATAGCTAATGGTTTCTTCTCATGATAAATTTCCACCTCTGTATAAAAAGTGATTTTTGTGAAATTCAACATTCTTTAGAAAAGAATGGCTCTAGTAGACACTGACAAATATTACATTTTCAAGGTTTTAGGGGCTTATACTCCAATATTAAAGAGAGACACATACAGAAGTTTCCATATTATGGGAAAGTTCCCTTTGCCTGTAACAAGAGGATATGCATTAAGAGGCAAAGTTCAGTGATTATTGATAAAAAGAAGTGACAGTTGTAAAATATTTACTCGTTTTTACTATGTGCCAGGTGCTATGCTCAATATTTACACATAATTATCTAATTCTAAAAATGTTATGAAGTAATATAATCACTATATTGTAGGGTGACATTGCTTTGTTCTTCCACAAGAAGCTTAGGTTTATCTGGTTACACCCATCACAGTGCTCCTGAGGCACTTCCCATTCCATTGTGTTTATCTGTAAACAGTCTTCCCTATGCTCTCCTCCCCACCCAGTTAATCAGCTTTCCCCCTAATCAGACTCTATTAATTTGTAAGGTTAGATTTCCCAGAAATCTATGATTTATATGTATGAGTGAAATATTGCCTTTCTCCTCTCCTTATGCCTTATGAACAGTTTATTTTAAAGCAATATCCTTTTTGTATAGATACAGGAAGACTGTTAACATTATGCTTTGTAACTTAGGATTTAATTGGCCTTGAATATTATTCACTCCCAGGCATCTGCTTTCTCGACTTAAGCCTCAGTTGCCCTTAGTTCCTAACACCCCAAAAGCAGGGTCCCGACGAGGGACTGAATGGACCCAGGGCAAGTGGTGAGCTACCCTGGCATCGAAATGGGCCAGGCCAAAGTGCCATGATTCTTAACTATAAGTTAAGAGTTTGATCATAGACAAATGCTGTCATGATCCAAAAGTAACGATGAGACTAGGATCCTGCTAGGGGTGGGAAAGACTATCTGGCCTGAGCACTGTAGTCTGAGATCGAGATGGCCCTAGGAGAGCAATTCTATAAGTTTAAGATATTTCTTACTGTATCCATACAAAATGATTTATATTATATATGCTTATATGCTTGTCGGACAAGGAGAGGAGAGGCACACCCATGGGATTCTGCTCTAGGGTGGGTCCTCCAGCTGAGAAAGGATCTGTCCTAGGAGCAGCCTTCCCTGAGGCTAAGATTTCTACCCCTATTGATTGTGACCACACCTATGTGTAATTATTACCCCAATCCCTCATGCTTTGGGATTTAACTAGACTGTAGGAGTGGGCTGGGGTGAAGAAGGGGTTCAGAAGGGGTTCAGTAGGAAGAAGCAGAGGATCAGAAGGAACAGAAGGAGGATGAAGGGGGATGGAGAAGGAGAATGAAGTAGCATGGGGGAGGAAGGAGAAGCAGCAGCAGAGGCAGAGAAGGGAGACTGGTGTGGATGGAGAGAGGATTGGAATAAACTGCGACTAATACCAACCAGCTTGGCTCTCTTTCCTTCCTCCGCCTGACCATTGCCATCGACCTCCCCGGGGTGGGAGAAGGGTGAGACTACTGAACGCGGGCGGTGGGAGAGATAGAGCCACCGCCGCAGTGTGTGTGCTCCTGTGTGAGTTTACATACTATATTTCATTTCATTTTTTCATTTCATCATCCTGTTAATCGTCGATTGCCTCGAGCAGGCCCCAGTAACGTCTCTTTCATCCTAGCCCTGAGATTATATTCACGGCTCTTTAGGAGAATGAGACCCATCATTGTTACTGGTATTTGGCATATTTGGTACGCCACGGAAAGTTTGCCAGACTCTGCCCTGTGGGCAGGCTACATTCCATAGCCTGCAAGTTTGTCCAAAGTAGGAATGAGATAATAAGATGTCATAATAAAAAACTCTTGATAATCCGGGATCTGGATTTTATAGTCTCTGAGTCTTGGCCGCTGATGGGATTACACGGCGCCAGGGGGCCAGGTGGTGGGTTTGACCCCCGCCTGCTGGAATTTGGAGGATCTGGATGGAAGATGCTCGACTCCAATCGAGTAGGCTTGGAGGTCTCGGCCCCGGAACCCGCGTGGCTTTGTCCCTCTGCCAGTACCTTCATGTGTGCGGAGAGTGGTCTCAGCATGGTGGTGGCTGGTCCTGGAGGTCTTCGGCTGCCAGAGCCCTGGTCGGGGCGGGGAGGAAAGCTCAACCCGCTCCCCTCCAAGGGGTCCCGGCGAGGGACACCCAGGCACAGGGGCAAAAGACTGCACTGTTCTCATCCGGGATCTGGATTTTATAGTCTGTGAGTCTTGGCCGCTGATGGGATTACACGGCTCCAGGGGGCCAGGTGGTGGGTGTGACCCCCGCCTGCTGGAATTTGGAGGATCTGGATGGAAGATGCTCGACTCCAATCCGAGTAGGCTTGGAGGTCTCAGCCCCGGAACCCGCGTGGCTTTGTCCCTCTGCCAGTACCTTCATGTGTGCAGAGAGTGGTCTCAGCATGGTGGTGGCTGGTCCTGGAGGTCTTCGGCTGCCGGAGCCCTGGTCGGGGCGGGGAGGAAAGCTCAACCCGCTCCCCTCCAAGGGGTCCCGGCGAGGGACACCTAGGCGCAGGGGCAAAAGACTGCACTGTTCTCGTCCGGGATCTGGATTTTATAGTCACACCCACCACCTGGCCCCCTGGCGCCGTGTAATCCCATCAGCGGCCAAGACTCAGAGGCTATAAAATCCATACTATATTATATATTAAAAATTCCCTGGGAGGTTCCATAATTTACCTAAATTCAAAGATTAGGAAATATGGTAAAGTTGGGAATCGTATACAGAGTTTTTGTTTTATTTTGTTTTGGGACTATATCTGGCAGTGCTCAGAGCTTACTTCTGGTTCTGCACTCAGGGATCACTACTGGCAGGGTTTAGGAGACCATATTTGGTGCTAGGGGTTGAACCCAGGTAGGCCATGTGCAAGGCAAGCGCTCTATCTGCTGTAACATTATTCCAGTCCATACGCAGGATTTTTTGTTTTGATTTCTTTCTGTTTGTTTTGTTTTTTGGGCCACAGTCAACAGTGCTCAGGGCTTACTCCTGGCTCTGACTTCTGGCCCCCCATAAATAGGATTTTCTGGATAGAGAAGGGGAGAGAGAGAGGGAGGGAGGGAGGGAGGGAGAGAGAGAGAGAGAGAGAGAGAGAGAGAGAGAGAGAGAGAGAGAGAGAGAAATTTGTTTACATCTACCTCAATATCTCTCACTGAAGAATCTCATTACTAATACGTACTTTATTTTTGTTACCTATCATTGGTATTGATCTGCTAACAGCCAGGAGACATACAGGTACACTTTTAGTAAACTGTGTTTCAAGCAGCAGAGAAAAGGATAATGACCTGTCAATAACAAACTACTGCAAAGTCAAGAGGCAGTCATTTGTCTATATACTTGTTGCTATTATATTTTTATTAGATTTTTCAAATAGCAACCTAGCACATACAGTATTTTCTATTCTGTATTCTATTTCCTCAGCTATCCAATAATTCTCATGGTACTTAGGAAATTGCAGGATTCTACAATTTAAGGGGTCTTTACTATCAGGCTAGGCCCACAAGTAAAGAAAATTATTTGTATTAGTAAAGGGTGTTGGGAGGATCCTCCCAGGATGGGAGAAGCATGCTGAAAGTAGACTCTAGACCGAACATGATTGCCACTCAATGCCTCTTTTGCAAACCACAGCACCCAAAAGGAGAGAGAGAACAAAAGGGAATGCCCTGTCACAGAGGAAGGGGGAAGGATGGGGGAATGGGGGTGGGAAGGATACCGGGATCTGTGGTGGTGGAAAATGGGCACTGGTGGAGGGATGGGTACGGGATCATTGTATAATTGAAACCCAAGCACACAAATTTGTAAGTCTACAATATACCTCATGGTGTTTCACTAATAAAAATTTAAAAAAAAAGTTATGTGCATCCTAATAACATATATGTGGATAACCAAACTAAATGGAAAAAAAGGTCCATTTTTTTTCTTGAAACTGACCAAAATGTCCTAGCGGTTATACTTAGATTGAAGTTGGATTCATGAAAAGAATGAAATTGGGATTCTAGTATTGAAGGAACAAATTTTCCTGATAATCAGTCATTGAATTCTGTTTGCAGAAATATAAGTCTTGAAGACGGGGTAGGAACTCAAAAGTATTTATTCACAATTCTCTCTGAATGAGTCTAAAAATATTAAAAGTAATGACTTACTTTTGCATAGTGCTTATGAGATACCAAGACATTGTTCTAAGAGCTTACCATATGTTCACTTATTTAATCTTTGTAACTTTTGCTATACAAATTTGATTATATGAACTGGATATGCAAATATGTATTGCAAGATGTGCACATTCAAGGATATTTTATAGAACTTAGTCTTAACTTTATGTACATGTTAATTTTTACATATTTTTAAATAGGTTGAGAACCCACTTACATTCATAATAAAGCCCTTTTACCTTAAGAAAAGGCACACTGCTGCCCAAGACAAACTGTTATAATAGCTTGTCTTGAGCTAAATTTGCTAGATCTGAAAGATATTATAATAATTAGAAACACTACAGGTTTTAGGGACATGTGTTTTCACTGGGACATTTTCAAGTAGCATGAGTCCTATTTTGGGGGCCAAGAGAGAGAGTACAGTGGGCAGGATGTTTGCCTTGCACATGGTAGACCCAGGTTTGATCCCAGCATCCCATATGGTCCCTAGAGTCTGCTAGGAGTGATCTCTGAGCGCAGAGCAGTGCGGAAATAATGAGCACCACTGGATGTGGCCCAAAAACCAACAAAAACATCCTATTTTCTTTGTCTCATATCCACTTTAATGAAATTAGTGCTGAGAGCTGAATGGTGAATTCAGTTCTAAATTCCTTTTTTCTTTTTGGTCTATATTGGCAATGCTTAGGGCTTACTCCTGGCTCTGCACTCAGGGATCACTTCTGGTGTGTTCAGGGGAACATCTGGGGTGCTGGGGATCGAACCCAGGTTGGCTGCAAGCAAGGCAAATGCCCTACTCGCTGCATTATCTCTCCACCCCAGCCCCTCAGTTCTGAACTCTTAACAGCAGAGCTGAATAGTTGAATGATGAATAGTTGAATAGTTGAATGATGACTCTTTCACATGTTGGCTATAAGTTTTCTGAGAATGACAAATTACTCAGCCCTTACTTAAAACTTTTATTTTGTCATTTTGTTCGAGTTCTCACTGAGTTATTCAATGAGGTAGGTTAAACTTATTTTTACCAAATCATATAGTAAAATAAAGATTCAGGTGACCATTAAAAAGGCAAAGTAAAAAGGCATTTATTTGAGATAAAATAATTGCAATATGTAGCGAACAGATTCAGCTTTAAAAAAAGTGTCACTAGTGAGTGAAAAAAAACAAGTGTGGAATTTTATGGTAGGAAAAGAGGAAGATAAGGTAAGTGGCTAAAGAAAAGGTCTGCGCAGTGCTAAGCCTAAACTCCTGTTACTTATACACAATAATTGATTCCAACAACAAAAAATTCCCAGTATTCATCCCTTGCAATCAGGACGTCCATTACCTTGCAATTTCTCCAGGGTTTATATTGCTGCTTGGTTCAGTACGTATACGAAGGTACTTTTTTCCAACTGTAGTGTCTTTGGTACCATCACTCCCCCAACTCTTCCTCCCCCCTCCATTTTTGGGCCATACCTGGCAATGCTCAGAGGTTACTCCTGCCTCTAAGCTCAGAGATCACTCCTGGAGGTGCTCAGGGGACCATATGAGATTCTGGAAATCTAACCCAGGCAGGCTATAGCTCTGGCCCCTCTGGTATCATTTAAAAATAGCTCTACTTACATTACCCAAGGTCTATTATAAACAACTATCACTTCTTTTCTATCTCTCATTACCAAGAGTAAGCTTAGAAACAAGATGAAAATTTCAGATTTCAAATTTAAAGTGTGAAATAAAATTTTTTTTCTAATTATTACTATTTTTTGGTTGCTGTTGTTTTGTAGGTTTTGTGGTGAGATCCAGAGATGCTCAGGGCTTACTCCTAGCTCTCTGCTCAGGAATCCTCCTGGAAGTGTTCAGAGGACATATGTGGTGCCAGGGATCAAACTGGGGTTGGCTAGTGCCAACCCTATAGTGCCAACCCAAGGCAAGTGCCAGGTGTGGCCTACAACCCTATAGAACCACTTTGGCTCAAAGTATACTGTAAAGACTACCTATCTGTGAGGTAGATATTAATATCTTAATCTTCACTTTACATATGTGCTAGCAAACCCAAGAGATCAAGCCACTAGCTTTAGAACACAATTGTTACAGTTAAGAATCTAAGCTAAGGAATCTGGCCCTAGATACTAAACACCACATTTTATATAGTTTAAATCTCAATATTTCTTAGATCTGATATGGATTCGGAACAATTTATCTCTGATTAATGAGAAAAGATTCTGGACATAGAATATTATCTGCTGTTTTGGGGGGCCACACCTGGCAGTACTCAGGGGCCATCCTGGAGATACTAAGGGACCATGAAGTGCAAGGGATTGAACCCACGCTATCTTCTTGCAAACATATGCTCAGCCAATGAGTAATATCCCTGGTCCCTAGAATACTATTTTAAGAAAATGTTGGAAAATGGTCACAAAGAGGAACATAGCTTGTGTGTAGAAATAATGGCATAAAATCAATAGTTTTCTGGTATTAAATTTCCTCCATTTTAGAGAGGTCATTTACCTAATAAAAGGCAAGTTTATTTTATTTATTTAATAAAAGGCAAGTTTATTTGAAGATATCAAAATTTCTGTTTCAAACAGGAATTTTGATATCTTCAAATCTGGACAGGATTTATTCATTTTTTAATTAAAAAATTTTAACTATTTAAATAAAAAAACAAAAGTCGTAAATTCAATGATCACCTGTAAAATTAAGGTGCCAATATTAAAAAAAAATAGTAGGAACTTAAGTCAAGGCATGTTAATCCTGTACCCAATAGTCTGCGACTAGAAGTCATGCCACGTGCTCCTATCTTCAAAACTAGATGCTCTAATCTCATGACATCATTTGCAATCCTATGATGCATATAAGGTCTCTCCAATCACATTCTACAAATTTTATTTTATTTTATTTTTTTTTTTTTAGAATTTTTTTTTCCCCTTTATTTTATTTTATTTTTTTTTAAAGTTGTAGATTTACAATTTTTTGTGCTTTGGTTTCAATTATACAATGATCAGATACCCATCCCTCCACCAGTGCCCATTTTCCACCACCATGGATAATATCCCTCCCACCCCCATCCCCCCATCCCCCCGTCTCTGTGGCAGGGCAATCCCCTGTGTTCTCTCTCTCCTTTTGGGTGTTGTGGTCTGCAAAAGAGGCATTGAGTGGCAAACATGTTCAGTCCATAGTCTACTTTCGACATGCATCTCCCCTCCTGGGAGGATCCTCCAAACATCCTTTATTTGGTGCTCCCTTCTCTATCTGAATAGCCCTTTCCTCTAGGATACCCGGCTGGCCTCTAAGTTATGGAGTAATCCTCCTGGTGCTGATCTCAGCTATTCTTGGGTATTAAAGCACTTTGCTTTGGAAAAATTTAATCACTGCAACGGGTATACAAACACCTCTATATTTGTCTCTCCCACCATATCTGCCTTCCCTTTAAAGGTTGGGCCCCAAGGATGACAGTCTCCAAATATCTCACTCTGAAGCCCAAGATGCTTTGCATCTTTACAACTAGCTGACATTTCTGTGAAATAAGCTTTAGACAACAGAGCATGGAATGACGCAGATGAGCTCTGGGGATGATGAGAGATACCATATTCCTGGCGAAGCTTGCTTCTCAGAACCAGGAGAGGTTCCTGAGAGAGTATGGGGATGAGACAACTTGTGTAACTCCTCCAAGGTTCTCTGAGTAAAAGGGCAGGTCATGTCAACTCCATTCTTCCTTTGATGAAAACTCACACTTGGAGTGAGGCAGGGAAGGTGCCGAGGGCTGCAGTCCCCAGCGGGTGCTGGGCTTTGGAAAAGTCCAGGCTGTCGGCGCCCAGAGCCCAGACAAGATCCTGAAACGCTTTACAACCCGCCATCCAGGAGGCCCTGGGAAAATTACACATCTCCATGGCCTTATTTCGCTCTGAAAGTCAATGATTCAGAAAATCTGAGGTGGAATGGCTTTCTCAAAAATTATTAGATGATGTTACAAGGTAGAGAGACATAACCTCTTCCCCGAAAAACCGCGATCAGCATGACTGACTCTCATGTTTGCATTTCCAGCCGCACTGTTCCAAAGGTGTTTTTAATTATTTTCAGTGAGCTAATGTTCCCTTGACTATCTTAAAGGCTTAGAAGAGCAGGACAATTAAATCTGGATCTTGAGTTGAACAATAGCAAACAGCTGTGCGGTGGGGTCTCCTGTGGCCACAGGAGCCCGGGGCTTTACTGGAAGTGGCACCCGCAGAGTGTCCCCAAGTCCAGGGAGTGACTGTTTCGAGCAGGCCCTGTGGAAAGGCACTCAAGTGCGGCGACCACAAAGATGGGATCAGCGGTGGAGTAATGAGCTTTGAAAACAGGAATAAGGTTTTCTGCAGCCACACCCAGTCTTGCTTGTAGTGAGAAAAACTGGCTGGTTTTGGGGTAGGGATGGGATAGGAAAGGTAAGTGTGCCTTCCACACTCGAGTTTTATTTGGAACAAGTGAAGAACTTGTTGACTCATTGGTTTTAGTTTTGTGCTCACACCTGTTCAGGGGCTATATTCCTGTAGCAGTGCTCAGGGGACCATGTGGTGTCATGGATCAAACCTAGTCCTTTGATGTGCAAAGCCTTTGCTCAGCCTTTGAACCAACTTTTTCTACCGCATCTGATATTTAAACAATCTATCCAGATCTTCAGTTATCCACTGGGTGTCTTTTCTTGCCAAATATTAAGGAACAATAAACTTTTTTTTTTGAGGGGGGAGGGTGGTTTTTGGGTTACACACTTACTGATACTCAGGGGTTACGGCTTGCTCTGCACTCAGGAATTCTGACAATACTTGGGGCACCATATGGATTCTGGGGATTGAACTTGGGTAGACCGAGTGCAAGGCTAGCACTCTATCTGCTGTGCTGTCTTTCCAGCTCCATGAACAACAAATTCTTACTTGATATGATCCTCTAATGAAATTTGTAAATACATTACAATAAACCTATCTTGTCTGTAGGGATATATTCCAGTATGGCCAATGGATGACTGAAACTGTTGATAGTACCTAATTTAATTTATAAATCAGGCACAGCAAGGGGGAAAATAACAATAAAATATCACAATTATAAAAATACGCTGTAATAAAAATTATTTGAAAATGGTGTTTCAAAAATGTTTTGCTATAAAATGTCCACTATCTCCATTTCTGTTGAATATAGTATTAGAACTCCTAGCAACAGTCATCAGGCAAGAAAAAGAAATAAAAGAAATCCAAATTGGAAGAGAAGAAGTCAAATTATCATTGTTTGTGGATGCCATGATAATACACATAGAATATCCTAGAGTTCACCAAAAATAAGACAGCAAAATGTCTGGCTACAAAGTTAGCACACAAAAATTGATATCATTTCTAGACACAAAGAGTGAATCAGAGTAGAAAGAATTTATTCTATTTAAAATACTGTCCCAAAGCATCAAGTATCTGGGAATCAATCTAACAAAAAAAGGTGAGAGATCTATACTTCAAAAACACTGAATCACTCAAGAAAGTGACATAAAAAGACCTTCAGAAATAGAAACGTTTTTCATGCTCATGAATTGAAAGAATAAATATTGTTAAAATGACTATTCTACCAAAACCACTACAAAGACCCAACCCAATTCTATCCATATTCAGACAATTTTCTTCAAGGAATTAGAACAGTCAATAATAAAGTTTGTATGGAATCATTAAAAAACCCGTAGTAACCAAAGCAATACTGAAAAATAAGAAACTGGCCAGAATCTCATTACCTAACTAGAAACTGTACTACTATAAAGCTATAGTGTTCAAAACACCCCGGTATTGAAATAAGATTAGATTGTGAGACCAATGGATCAGAATAAAATATCCAATGACAAATCCCCATAAGTATGCTGAACTGATTGGGTCAACGAACTGGAAATCAGAACAGAATCTATCAAGTACACTGAGAGACAAAATAGGCCAAATGCTCCAAGATTTGGGCCTTAAAGTTATCTTTGCTGATAGAATAACACTGGCAAAGGCAACAGAATCAAAAATAAATAAGCGGGACACATCAAATTAAAGAGCTTCTGCATGGCAAAATAAACATGTGTTAAAAAACTAAAAGACAGCTAACCAAATGGGAGAAAATATTCGCACTCAATATCTAGGACATACAAAGTACTTAAAAAATCATCAAAAAGAAATTCAAAAACCCTATCAAAAAATGGGGAGAGGGAATGAGCAGGCACTTCTGAGGAAGACTAACAGGTGGCAAATAGGCAAATAAAAAAATGTCATCACTTATAATTAGGGAAATCCAAATCAAGAAGACAATAAAATATCATCTCACACCAGTAAGAATGGCACATGTCAAAAACATGGGAAACAACTTGTGTTGGCGGGGATATGGTGGAAAGGAATTCTTCACTGTGGTGAAAATGCAGTTCTGTTCAACCTCCATAGAAAACAATATAGAGATTTCTCACTAAACTAAGAGATGGATGGCCATATGACCCGACAATCCCACTTCTGGGTACATAATACAAAACATCCAGGATGCAGAAACATTCCCCCAAATACAAAAACATCCATTTAAAAGAATATAGGCATACCACTATTCACTGCAGCACTTGGAATTACAGCTAAATATGGAATCAACGTAGGTGTCCAATGATAGGTGAATGAATTATAAAGATGTGGTATATATACACAATGGGATACTATGCAGCTGTGAGGAATGATGAAATCATGGAATTCACTGCGACATGGATGGAATTCAGAGATATCATGTTAAATAAATTAAGAAGTTACAAACACAGGATGATTTCACTTATCTGTGGTATATGGAATAATAGGTGAGGAAATGTAATATATGAAAGGGGGATTGCTTGGATCACCCGTAATCCTAGAGTACAGGGAGAAGGAGAGACGAATAGAAATTGAGGAGGGAAATAAGAAGCTGAACAGAAGCAATGGGGCCAGGGTCAAGAGTCTTAAATACATCTAGGATGTAGATGTCCACTGTCCACTGTCCTCCCATTGTTCATCGATTTGCTCGAGCGGGCCCAGTATTGTCTCCATTGTAAGACTTGTTGTTACTGTGTTTGGCATATCAAATACGTCCCAGGGAACTTGACAGGCTTTGCCATGTGGGCAAGATACTCTTAGTAGCTTGCCAGGCTCTCTGAGAGGGGCAGAGGAATTGATCTCCAGTTGGCCGGGTCAGCTGTGTGTAAGGCAAACACCCTACCCGCTGTGCTAACGCTCCAGCCCAGAGAAGTGGTATAGCTATATAAACAAAACCAGCAACATTGGAAATACGAGATCCAACTTAATACTATCAAACCTAAAAAATGTGCATGCCAAGGAGGTGGGAGAGAACCTGGGGACACTGGTGAAGGGACATTCATTGATCTGGTGCTGGAACACTATATGTCTTAAACTCAACTATGAGAAACTTTGTTAATCATGCATTTTTAAAAAATCACCCAGGAGGAAAATGTCTTGCTGTACATAATATTTGTGAACTACAGTTAACTCTGCATAATTGAAATTATGGCTAAGATATCTTTCCCTACAAAGGTAAGACAAAAATAAAACAATTCAGTCACAGACTACCATATAAAGAATTATAGTAAATAATGCTTAATTATACTTAAAATTATTATTTTATTTGTTTTTTTTTCTTAAAATTTTATTAGTGAAACACCAAGAGGTACAGTTGTAGACTTACAAATTTTCGTGCTTGGGTTTCAGCCATACAAAGATCAAATACCCATCTCTCCACCAGTGCCCATTCTCCACCACCACTGATCCCAGTATTCCTCCCAACCCGTATAAAATTATTATTTTAGAAATGTTTCCCACTTCATATGTTTATTTGCTTGACAAGGCTTTCACCTGATATAGGTGAGTGCAGAAAATTCCTCATACCTCCATCCCTGCCTCTTAGAGCTTTTAACTAAGTTAATTGAGTGTCTGTACAAAGTTAGTAAAACTAAAGAAGAAATTTATTTTTCAGAATCTGTCATTTTGAGTAGAAAGAACTGAAAACCTCACAAACTTCCTTAATGGTTAAATTTGTGGATATGCATATAGTAGTTTTAGGTAAACGTAAGAAAAGCCTAATAAATGTGTAATTCCCATGGATCAAATAAGGTCATAAAATTGGAAAGCAAGTCAAGAATACCACAACATTTCCTTTAGCTGTTAAGAACAAGGGCTAAATTATCAACACAATCATCTTCTCTAAACATCACAACACTGTCAAACAAACACTGTTCTTCCGTTGTTCATCGATTTGCTCGAGCGGGGCCAGTAAAGTCTCCATTTTGAGACTTGTTGTTACTGTGTTTGGCATGTTGAATATGTCACGGGTAGCTTGCCAGGCTTTGCCATGTGGGTGAGATACCCTTGGTAGCTTGCTGGGCTCTCCGAGAGGGGCGGAGGAATCGAATCCAGCTGGGCCGGGCTGGCTGCGCACAAGGCAAACGCCCTACCGCTGTGCTATCGCTCCACATAACGTTTATTAAATATATTTTTAATCTGGGATACTATGCTGACAGGAAAATGGATAAAAGAACTCGATGTGCTTTTCTCATACTGGTGCTTTATAGAGCAGAAGTGAGAAACGTTCCAATTTCATCAAAGACGTTCAGGGGAGCGTCAACTAGGATTTACTCACACGCATATGAGTAGTGACTTAATTGGGGCTTTAAAAACATTTCTGAGTTACAGGTATGAAAATAAATAAAAATAAACTTTAAGTGACAAAAGGGAAATAAAACACTCGACTTATAACTACTACCTAGAGAAAAGAAACATTTCACATTGTAATGAATTAAGGGGCTTCAAAAGTGAAGCAGACAAAGAAAACATAGAAAGAAAAGTAATTCTGGGCAAAAAAGACAGGAAGACAAGACAGAATGAGAAAGGGAACAGAAGAGTAAGGGGTACAAATAAAAAAAAGCAGAAAAAAACACGAGAAGGGAGAGAAGAGCAAGAACTAGGTGTTCACATGAGATTCTGTAGAAACTGTTATGTTCCAAGATTGAAAAATATAATCATTTGGGGGGCTATTTATTATGAATAATATGTAAAGTGTTTGTTTTCTCTAAGTATCAATATTTAGGACACATATCATATAAGGGGATGATCTAGATTTTAGAATTTAATTCTCTACCAGAAAGTATCTACCTATGTTTTAGCTATTTCTTAATATGTTTCCTTTGACAATAAGAACTTATTCTACCATATTACTTTAACTTTGAGTACCCTCTGTCAATAGTGTGATGTTTTCTATTACAGCTGCAGGCTATACTACAAACCCTGTTATTTTCAGATAAGAAGCTATTTTGCCTATGTCAAATCAGGGTTTTGATTTAGCTAAGGGATGTTCAGAGACAAAATGGAAACTTCTCCTCCATTCAATAAACTCGCAAAAATAAAACTAAAAATGTTCTGAGAATTTTACTTTAAAAATCTAAAAATATTTCCAAGTGGGGGGAAAAAAAATCTTTGTAACCATGGGTTCACTAAAAACTTCTTAGGACTGATTCCAAAAGTCCAATCAAAAAGTGAAAACACGTGTGCATATGCTGCCAGAGCCCATGTGCCGCTTGTGCCCATGTGGCCGAGCACATGTGGTACCTGAGCACATGTGTCGCCCGAATCTCCCCTCCTGAGATGTGGACTTTCATGCTTTCATGTCTAATGCTGGGATGTGTGTAGGGGCTCTCTCTGCCCTGGGAGAAGGCCTGTCTCTCTTGAGCACATTACTCTCCACTCTCTCCCACTTTCTCTCCCTGCTTCCCTTCAAGACCTCCAAAGAAAATCTGTTTTACTTCAAAAAAATAAAAATATAAAAACATTGACAAAGTGGACTTGACACTTGGAAAAAAACACACACACACATACACACACCTCATGCGGTGGATACTGCTAAGAAAAGGAAGGTTTCAGGCCAAGAGATGAAAAACTATGCAAATGACATAAGTGAAAAAGACATACGCAGAATATACAAATAAATCTCGAATTTCAATAATAACAAACAAGGTCAGGCCTGTGACTCTAGTGGTAAAACAACAGTCCTTGCATGTGTAAGGCACTTGTTTTAATCCCCTCTACAGACTGCTCTGTGTCAGGAGGAAGACCTAGATCCTCCTGTACAACCACCAGAATGATGAAACTGATGAAACCCTAAATCAAAACTACTACACCTGAATGATGAAACATTACACAAATGGCAAAAAGAAACAAACTACTGTTGCTTACAGCAGACTCTCAAGAACATTATGGCTCAAGAAAAGAAAAAAAAAAAAAAAGCAAGTGGTTGACCAGGTAAAGCCCTGGAGAGTCTCAGAATTGGGTTGCTCTGGTGGCCTTTAGCACCAGAGAGCCTGGGATCGCAGCATCTTTGGTCTTAGGAATTCAAGAGAACGTCCAGGTTAGCTAAGAATAGCCAGAACAGATCCCAATCCCCTTGAAAGCAGCTTGGGAATAAGCTTCCCTGTGCCCTCCAACACACACACACACACACACACACACACACACACACACACACACACACACGCACACCAGGCTATGAGTATATTGACATGACATTCAGGGAAAAGTGTAATTCAAGGAGAAAACAAAGTGACTGCCAGGAGTAGACAGTGGACAGAGAGGTTGATTAAAAGAAAGCATGAAAAAAGCACTTTTTCTCATGATGGAAGTGTTTTGAATGTTGACTGCAGAGACTATATCATTGTACACATTTCCCGAAATCATAGAACTTTGCATAAGTGAATTTTAGGGGCTGGAGAGATAATACAATGGATAAGGTGCTTATCTTGCAGGAGACTGACCCACTTCCCCTACAACATATAGTTTTCTGAGCTCCACCAGGAGTGATCTCTGAGTACAGAGCTAGAACTAACCCCTGAGCACTGCTGAAAGTGAATTTTATGATATATAAGTTTTATGTCAGTAAAACAAACAAAAGGGTTGCCATTGTTTTCAGTCCTGTGGTTATTTTTACTAATGTTTTTAAAGTTCTAAATTAACAGACTGTAATGATTCAAAGGAACAGATGTTCTATTTTAGACTTTAGCCTAGTGGGTATGAATTATTTAAAATCTTTAAGAAATCATTCATATCAACGTGGTATCAAGTACTGTTATTAGTGAGAAAACTATACATGCGTAGGGCTTTTTGGCCTTACACAAAGTTACTCATAGAGCTACACAGAAACTTACATATAGCAAGTTGAGTCAAAGGCATTTCTCAGTAACAACACTTGAAATAATATACTCAATGATGCTCAACTGAAAATAAGCACAACAGAATGTCTGTCCCTTTCATCTGTCTTGCTGACAATGGTTCCAAATTGTTTTGCTAATCAGCTCAACAGGTTAATTACCTTGGACCAAATAAAAGGAAGCAGCCAAAGAAAACTGCGAAGGTCAAAGATTTCTTTCCACTGCCAGCAAGGAAACACAACAAAACTACGTGCTTAACACAGGTTTGCTGCAGAAAGGTACACATTTATTTCATTAAAAGCCACTTTATAACCTGGGGGAAACCAAATGTCAAGTTTAGCTCTCTAATACGAATCATATTTTATCCAATTGCAGATGTACTTTTGAACTATAGCAATCATTTGATTAACTTATTCAATGACTAAACACTCAACCTTTTCTATTAAAAGTAATGACATTTAAGCCAAAGAATCTAACCTGGAGCTAAATTATCCATTAAAATCTAACGTGGGAGTTTATGACTCTTCATGAAAGAAAAAAAAAAGAAAATGAAAAGAAAGGAAGAAAGAAAAATTCACCCCCTTTCCTGCTAGCGGAGATCTCCAGAGAAAGACTAATAAATAAAAGACACATGCAATTTCTTTTATTTGACCACTTAGAAAGAGGTCATCAACATGCATACCTCTGATTCCCAAGTGACTAACAAAAACGACAAAATGTGGAGCTATATTTGACTGGAGAATACTTCAGAAACATTTCAGCTGGATGAAAGGTGCTTGCTTAGTTCCCTCACGAGACCTGGATCGTCTCTGTATAAAGATATTATTTGTCCACATCGTAGGGTTGTGCTGACATGTGAAAAGAAAATCACTCAGGGGGGCTTGGTGATAAGAAAGGAAGGGAAACATATTTGCTTCTGAGAGAAAGGCGGGAAGCAACTTTGCTGTACAGTTTTGAGCAGTTATAATTTCTTTAAAAAGGCATCGATAAAGGGTGTTGGGAGGATCCTCCCAGGATGGGAGAAGCATGCTGAAAGTAGACTATAGACCAAACATGACTGCCACTCAATGCCTCTCTTGCAAACCACAGGACCCAAAAGGAGAGAGAGAGAACAAAAGGGAATGTCCTGCTACAGAGGCAGGGTGGGATGGGGGGAATGTGGGGTGGGAGGGATGCTGGGACCCGTGGTGGTGGAGGATGGGCGCTGGTGGAGGGATGGGTACTTGATCATTGTATAACTGAAACCCAAGCACAAAAATTTGTAAGTCTACAACTGTACCTCATGGTGTTTCACTAATAAATAATAATAATAATAATAATAAAAGGCATCGCCTCAAATGGGCCACATAACCTGCATGCAGTTATATTCATTCATCCCCTACTTCTGTTACATGAAGAAATATAGCAAGAAATGAAATTCTAAAGAAGATAAAAAGCACTATAAGGCCTGTTGTGAAATATTCTCAGTAATTTATAGTTATATAACATACTGAAAATAAGTTCTCCTGAATATTAATATTCTCTGGTACATGATTATCAACTCTAGAGGATAGCAGAATCACCTCTAGTTCCATTGACCAGGCATCAATAGTTTTCTGAAAGTTCCTATTGTAATTCTTTTGATTAGCCAGGGTTGTGAATCATTGCTTTACTGTTCATTACCATGTATATATTAAGTCACTATAATCAAACTGACAATGAGAAATCACCTCACACCTATAAGAATAATCTATATCAAAAAGGCCCAAGAAAACAAGCATGGTCAAGGCTGTAGACATTCTGCTGTTGGGAATGTAAAATGATGCAGTTATGAAAAAGTATGTGGAGTTTTTTTCAAAATATAAAAAATAGATTTACCACATGATCCAGCAATTCCGCTCCAAGGCATCTATCCAAAGAACATAAAAACATAAGTTCAAAAATATAAATCCCACTTATGTTCACTGTAGCACTATTTATAATAGCCAGCATAGGCAAATAACCAAGATAAAAGAATGGACAAAGAAACTGTATATACACAATCAAAAACCACTCAGCTATTAAGGCGAAATCTGTCCTTTTGCTGCAATATCACTGGAATTGAGTGGGAGCAGGGGGGTGTTAAATGAAGTAAGCCAGAAGAAAGGTAAATCTTGATAAACTCACTCAGATGTTGGATGTAGAGAAGGGATGCAGGAAAACAGAATAAAAATCCAATAAAAACAAACCTGTCAACGGGGACTGCAGAATGGGAGGATGGGTAGAAAGAGGACGTGTCTAAAGAACTGTACTGAAGGAGAATTCAGTGGTGGCTGTGGTCTGGTAATATAAATTTTGAAGAAGTATGAAGATGCAACCCTAAAATATATACAGCTGTATAAATTCATTTTTTTTGTTTTTGTTTTTGAGTCTTGCCTGGCAGTGTTCGGGGCTTACTCTGAGCTTTGTGCTCAGGGACTTACTCTGAGCTCTGTGCTCAGGGACTTACTCTGAGCTCTGTGCTCACTCCTGTTCAGGCTTGGGGGACCCAAACTCAGACTGCATGCAAGACAAACAACTTACTCTCTATACTATCTCTCTCTCACCCAATGGTAAATTAGTTTTATCACACCTAAAAAGGAAAAGAACTTTAATTATAGCTCATAAAATATTATGCAAGCTAGAAAAAACAATGACATCTTTATAGTACAGGAAATAAAAGTTTTCCTATAATCCATATTTACTGGGATTACCTTCTTAATTATAAACAAATATAAGTGATTAAGTTACCAATCTAAGCAGGATAATAATGTCTTTAAAAAAGTCATCCTTTAAATTTGTTTTCTGTCAAGTCTAGTAAAAATAGACAATGTAAGCTCCTGTGGGATGTTAACATGAGCCAACTGAGCATTAAGTTTTGATGTATATATATTCTGTTTTCATCCTTAGGAGCATCTCTAAATAGGAAGAGTGAGCTCCTTTTGTGTGCCCATATGCTTGTGTTTATGTATAAGTGATGATTTCTCTAACTGACAATGTTTGAGGTCGAATCCCTTACACAGAGTAAAACCACAGCAGTTCCTGTTTATAAAGCTTCTCTGAATAGACACATATGGTTCTTACTTCCCAAATGATGTCTTCCAATTTTTTCAGTGGATGCTCCCTTTTAAGAAAATCTATGTGTTTTTCCCCCCTCCTCACTGTATTATCATGAAAAGTAACAGTTCAGAAAAGTCACATGACCACAAGAAGTTAGATTTCATAAGCCCTGCAGCATGAGAAACTCTAACATCTTGTTATAGATTCAGAGTTCTAACATACAAATACTCGAAACAGTTACAGCTTCCACTGTTAGGTTGGGGACATAAAATCTTATAAAATTTGCAAGGCCTAAGTGTAAAAACCGCAATGAAAATTTCTGAATTTTTGAACAGCTTTAACAATTTTCTTTGAGTTTTCTACATATCTGAAAAGTAGATCCAAAAATGTGAACTTGCAAGGAACTTTGATCAATAATCATATTCAGAAGGTGAATTTGCAATATTCATCTTGATCAATATTCATATTTTGGACCAAATTAATCAGTTAGGTTGAGCTGAGCTTATACTTGCAAAGCTTTATGTGTGTAGCATTAAAAATAAAACAATAACTCAACTCTATCTATTGAAGTAGGGAAAAAGTTGAAAGAGACTAAAAGAACCATTTTAAGTGTTGGCAAATAATTTCAAATGGTTAGCATTAAAATTATGAATAACAAATGAAATACCACACAGCCAAAAGAAAAAAAGTAAAATATTTAAAGTTATCCAATATATATATAGACTGGGGAGAAATCATTAGGTAAAATATGTTAGAAGGAAAAGAGAAGTATCAATGATCTCACTCAGAGATGAGCTATAAAATAAGAAAGGCAAGTAATAGACAAATCAAGGGAATAGATATGTAGAGTCAGTCCTCTGAGCTATGGTTTTGATATGGGGCAGAGAAGGTCGAGGTCCAATGAACAGTGGTTAAGGATACTGTAATTTAATGATGATTGTGGTGTGATGATACATACCCCGAAGAGCCATGAAACGGTACCCCAATAACACACTCTTGTAAACTGATGCTATCTCAATTAAACACCAAAAAAATAAAAAATACAGCTAAAGGCATGAAATCACAGCAAGGAGCTTTTAGTTAAGTGGGGTATACTGTGGAATTGAGATGTCCAGACATGTAGCAATTAACGTGGGATTCAGGATCTACCTAGGGTTTTCTTTTAAAGCTGAACATTGGCATGAAAGTAGCAGAGTAACTAGGAACTGTATGTAAACATTACCCCTATTATAATTTTTGTTAAAGAAAGAAACAAGTTACCTAAGACTTGGGTGTATATTGTCTGTAAAGCAGGTTTAAAGCAGATCCTTTTTATTTAGATATCAATGCTCTAACACCTTAATATGATTAGCCAGAAGATACTATAGGACATCTATCTATGGCAAAAAGAAAAGACAATGTTTATATCTATTTTTTTAAGTTGAAACAGCAATTAAGATTCATTATTCTAGGACACCTTTTACAAATGTGACAGCAAGTGTAGACTAAACGTTTCACAGGAGCTGAAGCATGCTTCTAAGGAAAATTTTCTGGGATTGTTGAGAATTTGACTTTAAAGATAATGTTTATATTGCTGCTCCAGATTTTAAGCATTAAGAGAACTGCTTATTTAAATTAATCCTTTGACCATTATCTGTCAATCACTGTCAATCACTGTCCTCCTGTTGTTCATTGATTTTGCTCGAGTGGGTCCAGTAACGTCTCCATTGGAGACTTTGTTGTTACTGTGTTTGGCATATCAAATACGTCATGGGCGAGATACTCTTGGTAGCTTGCTGGGCTCTCCAAGAGGGGCGGAGGAATCGAACTCCGGTCGGCCATGTTGGCTGCATGCAAGGCAAACGCCCTACCGCTGTGCTATCGCTCCAGCCCTGGTCAATGGTCATTAATTGACCATTATCTATTTAGAAAAAAATTTCTAAAAAGGTATCCACAGGTTCAAGCATTTTAAGGTGAAGTAAAAATTCTCTTTGAATCATTTTATAGATAACCTTGACTCTGTTAGGTACCAACTGCCAATTTGTCTTTCCTTAAAAACAGTAAGAATCATGCAGAACCATTGAGATTTCTAAATTTTTGGTAAAGAAATGTCATTTTCATAAATCTAGCTAGGAGATCCAACTTGAACCTTTCTAAACATTAAATAAAACCCGAAGGACAAGAGATCTCCATTTATTCTTCTTATAAAACCACAGGCAAGCTAATTCTATGGATTGTGGAATGTGCAATACTCAATAGACCCCAACGGGTGAATTAAATCTTCAAACTCGGCGGTGTCTTAATTCAACAAGGTTGAGCGTTTGACTCATGCTGACAAGCAGATTTGGTGACATTTATGGACCTCACAGAAACAGGACACGTAACAATAAATTAATGAGGAAAAAATGGTGGTGTTTGTGTGGCATCTATAAAGTCTTTCCAAAGAAAAAGAATTTGTAGTAACTTGACTATAAAAAAAAAGTTACTCTCGGGAGATCTTTTTTGTCCCCCCCCCCCCCCAAGCTGCATTCTTCTCAAGAGAAATATAGATGCTATGTTGCTCTTGCTTCTGTAGTTGGCTTTTGTAGTTGGCTCATACCTCGCTTGGATACTAGGGACATAACCAAGGTATTTTGAAATGACCATCTCACTGATAGAAGAAAGTGAAAACCAGCAACTATTACTAGGGTAACTAAGCTAAATGTTCAATGACAGTGAGTTTTATCATTTGCAATGATGACATTTTTCCTCCCAAGAGTACAAGTTTCTTTTTTTAGCTGGGTAGGGGCCATACTCAGCAGTGCTCTGGGGCTATTCCTGCTCTGTGCTCAGGAGAGACCTCTGGAGATGATCATGGAAGGATATGTGCTGCCAGGGATCTAACGAAGGTTGGTGGATGGAAAGTGCTTCACCACCTGTACTATCTCTCTGGACCTTCAGGAGTCTCTATAAGTTAACGTCTCCTTCATCCTAGCCCTGAGATTTTTAAGAAAGTGCTATATTCAAGGCTCTTTAGGAGAATGAGACCCATCATTGTTACTGGTATTTGTCATATTGGGTATGCCACGGGGAGTTTGCCAGACTCTGCCGTGTGGGCAGTTTACATTCGGTAGCCTGCCAGTTTGTCCAAAGTAGGAATGAGATAATAAGAAGTCATAATAAGATGTCGCACGGCCGCATTCACAGCCGCGCGGTTCCGAGAGCTGGTTTTTATATTCTCTGAGTCTTGGCCGTTGATGGGATTACACGGCGCCAGGGGGCCAGTTGGTGGGTGTGACCCCCGCCTACTGGAATTCGGAGGATCTGGGTGGAGGATGCTCAGCCCCGATCCAAGTAGGCTTGGAGATCTCAGCTCTGGGACCCGCTTGCCTTTGTTCCTCTGCTGGTACCTTCAGGTGTGCGGAGAGTGGTCTC
The DNA here is from genome assembly GCF_029834395.1 of Sorex fumeus. Taxonomy (NCBI): domain Eukaryota; kingdom Metazoa; phylum Chordata; class Mammalia; order Eulipotyphla; family Soricidae; genus Sorex; species Sorex fumeus. The sequence goes on along the minus strand of NW_026606098.1, from coordinate 216,578 downwards.
AGCATTTACTTTTCATATGCCCAGTTTAGCCAGCAGGTTAAATAGGATACATCATATTTTATGAATTATATACCACAATAAGATATATTACTATCCTGTATTTATCTATACATGATAATATCATATGTTTATATGATATATCTACGCAACATTCTGATATATGATTTTAGTTTAATAATAATCATCGTGACTTGTTATAAGCAAAATAATGAATCAAGAGGCTCTCAGATTGTCCAACTTCATTCTAAGGATTTAGTGGGACCCAAAATGTCCAGAAGTATGTAATCCTTACATCATTATCCTTTCAGAAATGAGTAAATGAGTAATATTCTTCAGAGATGGGAAAGGGAATAGCAGGAAGTCTCAATATGTTCATACGGCATGAAGTGTCATCTAAGCCAGAAGCTGGCTCTTCACCAGTGGGATGCTTTCCGGGGAGATATCTGGCAATATCTAGAGACATTTGACCTTGACAATGGAAGGGTACTACTGGCATCTAGTAGAGTCAGGCAGTGATGATCTTAAGGCTCTATAATTCACAGACAGCTCTTCCCGGCCTATATTATTAATATCAATCTAGCACAAAATGTCAGTAGTGTGGCTACTGATAAACCTTTCTCTAAAACAGCTAAGAGAAGTTGTTGGTAATTAAACAAACAAATAAACAAAAAGACATAAATAGAAACAGTTGGCCTGGCTGTCCTGGTAAACATTCTGTGGTTTTGTATTAGTGTATATTAAGAGTTTACTACTTAAGAGAATGTTTTGTGGTGGTCACAAAAATTTTTATTTTTTAAATTCCTAAAATCAAATTATCCTGGTATTTAAGTTTCAGGGAGGCAACAATTAGAGTCCAGAGCTAGGCTATAAGATCTTACCTCAAACCAGGGATCTACATGAGCTGTTAATCCTGGAGCTACTTACAGAGAGATCTGTCTAGACAAATACATGCAAGAGAAGGGCTGCAAAGTTCATCCAGACCTTTAAAGAGGCTGGTACTGAGAGAAAAGATTAAAATTTGACCAAGAGTATGATACATGCTTTTGAAGAATACTGTTTTATATTTCCAAGGACATAAACTATTAGTATATCTGCTGCATAATAATAAATGGTGACACATAAATTGCTTTAAATGAACAGTGATATATTGGTCTCCATTTCCACTGCTGAAATAAAAGAGTTTTTGTATTTGCAACCAGGATGGGTTCAGATTGTTAGAAGACAGAGGCAAAGACTGTGAAAAATGTAAATTGTACTAAAGGGTTTTCATTTAAAAAAAAAAAGAATAAAGACCAGAAAAAGACTTTTGGAGGTGTACATGAAGACCCATCTTTAGAGGATTATAGATCATGCAAGACCTGAGCACTTTTTCTGAGGAAGCATCAAATGAGGCTTGGAATATCAACAAGTCTAGTGCATATAACATTGGCTGGTGACAGTTTCTAGAACAATGTTTTCTTCATACCAAGTTGCTCAGCAGACAGTGGTTAAATAAATAATGACAGAAAAATGTGACTCTATCTTTTGCAAACACAGACCCCCAAACCAATTTACGTTATAAATTCATACTTTGGGATAGGAATGAGAGTGAGTTTCAGATGGACTGCTTTGGTAACCATGGCAGGAAAGCATACACAAGTATCCGAAAATAGGATCAAGTAAGAAAATTCAACTTCAACTCATGCCTTATTTGGGTAAGAACTGACTTGTGAAAAGTGATAACATTCCATTTCTATTCTCACATGCCTCCCAGCTCTCCAATGCAAACAAAGAATTAGCTGATAATGCCCAAGAAATGAGTTGGTTTCAAATTGTTCACGAACTCATAAACTGTCTCCTTGCCATCTCAACTGTTTCTTGTTGCCAGTGGGAGAAAAAGGCGACAAGTATCTCCCATTAGGATTTCTCAAAACGTGGCCCAAAGATCACCCCATATCTGCCTCACCTCACGGCAAATTCAGATTCTGGACTCCATTACTCACCATAGAACTGAAATCATACAGGGATACTATAGGAATCTGCACTTGATATTTCCTACATGACGATGGAAAAATCTTCTACAAAGAGATAATTGGTTTAGGGAGAACTCTAGTCCTTGAGTTATACAAAATATCCCCCCCCCCAAAAAAAATAGCTTAGTAGAGGTTTATGAAAAGTGGCCGGCTTAATCCAGAAAAGGGTGGAGAAAAGATTGAAGGTGGCCGTGGAAGACCAAAGTTGAGACAGTGTTACAATTTTTTTCCCCAAATATTTTTTGGGCCACACACCTCAGGGCTTACTCCTGGTTCTGTGCTCAAGGATCACTCCTGGCAGGGCTTGGGGGAACCATATATGGTACTGGGGATTGAACCTGGGCAGGCTGCAAGCAAGGCAATTTAGTGCTATTTTTTATGGGTGCATTGAATTTTTCATAGTGATTTCTGAGTTACTGGATCCATTTCCTTTGCATTTCTGATGTTTTTCAACATGGCCCAGGATCTTTGTAAATATAATATACCAGATACCATTATACGTTAATAAAAGTAGAAAAAGAACACTAACATCTACATCTACTTTTCTGGTGGTGGTGGTCGCAGGACACCCGTGTTGGGGAACAAACCCAGGGACTCACACATGCAAATTCATGTCTATTTTATTCTTTGAGAATTCTTTTAAAATAATGGAGCAATAAGACTTGATGTATCTTAGATTACCATAAGAATAGAGTGCCACAGAAATTTTAAAAGGCAGAAACCATCCCCACTCTTAATATGGGCTTTATTATGGAATTAACATTTATTCTACAATGTGAACATAGGTATGTAATTGTTGTTCTATTTTTCCACTTTTGGTGGACACCCAACAGTGCTTAGGGCTTACTCCTGGCTCTGTGCTCAGGTATCACTTAGGTATCACATGGAACCACATGCAGTGCCAGATATCAAACTAGGGTTTACCACATGCAAGGTAAGCATCCTACCCTAAGTTATCTCTCTGCCCCCATCCCCAATTAGATAATATTTTGGGAATTCACATAATTTCATATAAAATAATAGGATACCACAATAAAGAGAAAATAAGGCTTCAAAGACTGCTCTTATTTCGCACCCTTAAAAATTTGCCTTGTTTGAGGTCCTGGGTTTAATTCTTGGGACCCTCCCACACACACTCTCTCTCTCTCTCTATATATATATATATATAACTGTATATATAGAGCAAGTAATATATTAGTTATAATTATATAGTAATAATTCTATATATAGATCTTTTATTTTTCTATGAGCTAAAAGATAAATTCTTCTGCAAAGTTAATATAAACACTTTAAATGCAATGAAGCTAAAAAGAACTTCAAACGCAATAGTCACACAATCAGTCAACAAATATTTACTAAGGAACTGTTTAAAAGAGAGTCACAAATTCTTTACTAGTCACCCTGTCAAAAGGTATTATCTATTTCCTCTCCTCTTTGGATCTTGACTAGTTCTGTGACTTCTCTAACAGAGTCAAAAATGACCCCAGCCACTTTCAGGTATAAGTTTGTCTTAAATAAAAACTGACAGTTTCACTTGCATTCTTGGAAGCCAGTCCCCATGCTGCAAAGAAATCTGCACAAACTGGATTCTGAGGGGGCTGGGGAGAGAGGTCTTCCAAACGAGGGGTCACTTAATACTCAGCTAAACTCACAGCTGAATTCTGCTGCAAGTGACCTTAGCCACGGCAGTGGAGAAGAGCCACTACTAAGCTGAGCCCAGTCAATGAACTGCAGCTTCAAAACACTTGAGCGGACTGAGCGGTTTGGGAGGAGTTTGCTAGGCAGACCCTGGGAACCGGTAATCTCTCTTCTAAATTCTCCAACTAATAGAAGAATGAAGACAAGTTCTCTAGATTCGCTCAAGATCGATCAACTGTTGGCTAAAAAACAAGTAATTAGATATCACAGGCTGTGTTTCTGGTAGGGTTTTCAACAACAGGGAACCATTATTTGCTTTCTTCTATACTCCGAGAGTTTGAAAAGTTCACTCCTTTTCTGTTTCCTTAGTATTTCCAACAGAGAAACAGAGCTTAATTTACTCCCAACACTGCTAAAATGTTTGTCTCCTAAAATGCGGAGATAAAATTGTTATCAAGCCAGCGTGTATTTAAATGCTCAATTTATAAAGTTATTAAAATAATAAATAGATGAACTCAATACTGTTAATACAATTAGTAATCTTTTGATTGCCTTTTTTTCTACTGACATCATAGTTTGGGGTGTACATAAATAAAAGTGGGTTTTCGAACCTCTGTTTTAACAACTCCTTAGAAATTTTTTTTCTTATTACTCTTAGTGAACTTTAGTTTGTGTTATTTACATTCCAAGTTAATCCTCAGGATGAAGGTTATCCTCTACCTGGAATGTTACTCTTCTCCCTCTTCATTTACCTAAATCCTCCTTATCTTAAATACACATGGCCTTGCATTAACCTCTTATATTATAAACTCCTTGAAGGTTGAACCCAACCAAGACCAAGCAGCTAAGAAAGAGCTAAGAAAGTAGACCATGGATCGAACACGATGGCCACCCAATACCTCTACTGCAAACCACAGCACCCAAAAGGAGAGAGAGAACAAAAGGGAATGCCCTGCCACAGAGGCAGGATGGGGTGGGGGGGATGAGGTGAGGGAGGAGTGGGAGGGATGCTGGGATCATCGGTGGTGCAGAATGGGCACTGGTGGAGGGATGGGTACCGGAGCATTGTATGACTGAAACACAAGCACGAAAGTTTGTAAGTCTGTAACTGCACCTCACGGTGAGTCACTAAAAAAAAAAAAAAAAAAAAAAAGACCATGCAGCTAAATAATTACCTGCTATTTAACTGCTATTAGTTCTCAATCTGATTGCTACCTTGAAACACTTCAGTGAAGTAAAGCATTTTCTCCTTTACTTCTCAGATAGATGACTTTGGTTTTACCTCTGCTTGTGTCTTAAAAAGACTATGCATCACTATTAAAGAACTCACACAAGTAAGGGCAGAGAGACTCTCTGTATGAGGATATTTCAGTCATTATCTAAGAGCCTGTGAACAAAGTATGAAAGTCTAGTTTCCTCAAGGTCTTTGCATGTCAGATAAGGTCTATCCGCTCTTCTTTTAAAGGATGCAAATTTTAAAACACAGCTGTCTTGTTACCTTGGGAGACCGAGCGAGCCGGAATTTGCAAACAAGCTTATGTAAGTGTACTCTGGTATTGAAAGGTCTCTTTAAGTAAATGAGAAATTTTTATTTTTCATACTAAACAGCAAAAGAATCTTCCACAAAGAGGCATCTCCTGTCTGACCCTGACTTTGAAAAGTACCCTTTGTTCTGATTATATCTTTAACAATTTTAAGTCATGAAGTCATGAAGAAAATTGGTATAACTGCAAACGCTAGACCTCCCCAGTGCCCAGACTGTCTACCATCTCATTAAACACTTTTTTCAATGACTTGGAAACTAATGGACATTACAGTAATAAGTTCGCCAGAGGGTACTAAGTGAGGAAGTGGTAGGAGAGACAGAGGTGAGGTTCAATAATATTCATGGATATGAGGAGATTAGAAACAGAGCAAAGTACACCACAAGTTCAGTCTGGCAAAATATAATTAAGTACAAATATCCAGGGGGAAATAACTCAGAAGACTGACATTCTCTGGATGGATACAATGTCAAAATGAGGTCAAAATCTACTGAATGAGATAGAATAGTGGAGAAAAGCAAACATTCTGGTAGGGGTTGTGGGGTTGAAATATGACACACCGTCTGATTGACAGTAATGTACATCATAGTGGCTAAAACAAGATTACAAACAGAAATCAACTGGGGCTGGAGAGATAGTCCATTAGAGAGAGAGTTTGCCTTGCATGCGGCTAACCCAGGTTTGATGCTGGCATCCCATATGGTCCCCTGAGCACCACCAGGAGTGATTCTTTAGTGCAGAAGTAGGATAACCCCTAAGCATTGCTGGGTGTGGTACAAAAACCAACCAAACAAAAAAGTCCAACAAACAAACTTCTCAAACCAAGAACTGGTTGGACATTGTGACACATGGAATAGATGGGATTTTGAAATGCATAGAAAGAAAAAAGATTCAAATCTATGTCACCTTGCTTGGGAGGTCATCGGCAAACACAGGAGGTAATTAAAATGGTGAGTGTAAGAATCTGAACTTCTGCTTTAAATTCAAACATTCCATCAGAATGATGAAAAGCATCTGAGAAGCTCTGGAGGGAAGACTTCCCCCCCCCCACCACCACAAAAATAGGCATATGATGAGAGATTTAAAGAATGAAACAGATAAAACTCTGGTGAGCAATGACAAAAATGAGGAATGTGACCCTGATCAAAATTATTGTTTACATTCTTACTTGTTCCAGGAAAGATAATTAAGAAACACATTTTTTCCTTACACATAATCCACACCAAAAAAAAGTGAATTTATATTAAGTATCCATCTATACAAAGCCACATAGTTGAAAGAAGACTGATGATCACAGAATTTTAGAAGAGGAATGTTAGAGATGGTCTAGCTTTCGGAGTGGGATGTGGAGGTCACTGAACTCCGAATTGCCTGTAGAGCTTGTTAAAAATGATGATTTCTCAGCTCTTACTCAGCTCCTGAATCCCTAGCATTCAAGGATTAGCCTGAGAAGCTGACAGGGTTCTGGGCCTCTTTCTATTTAAAGTCTAGAGTGATAAGTTGCAGTAATAAATTCTGGTTCTTGGGGTGAAGCCACTGTCTTTCTGGGATGAAAAGCTCCGCAAATCTATAAATTGCCTGATTCTCATAAGTCACAGTTTTCCTGAGAACGGAATTCTAATGCTAGACGTTGCTTCATTTCTTTGGTAGTAAAGGAGGGGAGATATAAGAGAATGGAGAACAAAGACTGGGGCAGGAAGCTGAAAGAAAATACTCAGACAGGAATAGGAGTCATAAATGACTAATTAGCCTCTGGTTGAGATGATAGAACAGCTACATGAACTTAATGAACTTAAATCATAATCTGAACAGAAAGCCCTTGAGTCCATTTTCCCACCTACCCCCAAAGAAATCCTAAATTATTCAGCGAGTTTAACTTAATCCCCTGGGCCTTGTCTGAATTCATCTTGAGGGAGATCGTTTTAGGATTCACTCTGCCTCCTTTGGGTCTGCTTCTCAGAATTTGCGTATTGGAAGAAAGAACCAAGAGATGGGAAGATGGAAATGTCCCCTCTGTATAAATGATACTACTGAGAGAATATAATGCTCCAATCCTAACTAGTTTCTAAAATACCAAGTACACTGCCAAACAGAAAAAAGACAAAACCACATGATATTCTATATTCAAAAGGTTTTCTGGAAATTTCTCAGGCCTCATATTTATTGCTTCACTAATTCAAAAATCCCCAGTCTGAATTTTAAAGAAATTAACGTGACCTTACCATTATTCTAACCCTTTACCTGCATGACAGTTTTCGAATTCTACCACCATTTTGACTCCTTGGTTTATAAGGGCCCATAAATTATTTTACTTCAATTATTAGGAAAACAATGAATTTTCATAAAGTAGAATAAAGCCCCCATTGAGACAGAGTTTAAGAAAAGAAGAGAAGTTCAAAGAATAAAATCTGCACCTTTTTAATCTCTAAAGAGCTTTCTGAAAATGCAGAACCTCTGCCTCATTATCCTAAATCTTCTGCTCCTGTAAGATGAAGACATAAAGGGCGCCTGGAAATATAATAAAGAAGGTAAGAAACTATTTTGCATGAGGAATTTTGGCTGTGACCTTGGTTCGGTCCCCATTACTGCTTATGGTCAGTCCCCTGAGCACAGAGCAAAGAATAGACTCTAACCATTACATTTGAAGTTCCTTATATTCTTCCTCTGCATTTGAAGTGATGTTTATATTCACTTTATAGAAGAATTTGTCTTGTAGTTCACGAAAACTCAAAAGACATGTATATAGCTTGGTGATGTTGGAAACCCCTTAGGAGAACAGCAAAGAGTTCTCACAATCAGCCTGGAAGACCCAGGGGGTCTTTCTGATTTAGAGCTCTGTGACTTCACTGCAGGATAAACAGCTCTGGATTCTTCTTTAATGACAACAGCATATCAGCTCCTTTTGAGGTTACAGCATACATAAACAGGATCTGCCTCATATTTTCCAGTTGTGGAAGATGGAAGTCAAAAAAAAAAATAGGCAGGGGGCCGGAGGGACCAAAATCCCCTTCTCTGTGAACTGTGGAAGATGACTTGACTTGGTTTTACTTGCACGTAAAACTGAAAAAAGTAAAGTGGAACCCACAGCACGTAAAATCTCCCAAGAAATGAAACAAGGAAACCATGACTTCCTCTGTTTGTGAGAACACTGGTGGGCAACCAAGGTGGGGAAAGGTAATGCTGAAGTTGAGTTTTTGAAAAAAAAAAAAAAAAAGAGACGCAAGAATCAATAAGAAGAATTAAAGGATAGAAAAGCTTTGTTATCAAATTTTTCTGGCTCCAAATCTTAGGGGTGTCAAATGGGAGGCAAGGGTTCCTCTTTTCCTTTTGAATACTGCAGTGAACACTGACTCAACTTATTTTGCAGGATCCATCCCCTGAAGTCAGTGAGAGGCACTGAAAGCTTCCTGGACCTTAAGAAGCTGAACAAAACATACCAATTGAAGATAGTTGCTATCTGAATTCACTTTCCACGTGGGTCCTAATTCCTGTGGGCATTTTATTTGAACTAAGTGTCTAAAACTTTAAAAAAACTTTTTTTTTTTGACTTAAGGTCCTATGACTCTCTCCCAAACCCTAATCTTCCCATTCTAACATTTTCTGGGAAGCTGCAGAATAAGTTATTCTATTTAAATGTGTACTTTAGTGAAATGGAAGTTTGTTCCATTTTGTTATCAGGTAGGGCTCAGTAAAACTTTTTTTTTCCCCACCTCATTCAAAATGATGAATTGATAAAAGCAGAATCACAGAGAAAACTAGGAACGAGTTAGGCTCACAGGGAGAGGAGATGCCAGGCAGCCAGCAGGAGCCAGTGGTCATTTGAGTCCTAAGCTCGCTTCAACTGGAGCTCACATACCCAGGTTTGAATTTGTGTCTGAATTTAAAATATAGATTGCGAAGTGGAGCAGGTAATCATTAAGAACGTTATATCCCATTAATGTTAGGCTCATTCCATTCCCATATGAATAATCCGTGTTTGGGAAAATAAATCTGTGTTATTAGATCTTAACACATGGAGTGGCTATGATTAGAGATGATCTTTAATTCAGCACTCACTACATAGGGGCACTGTCTTCAATATAGTGGTAAGTCTGACTTCCTCACATAGAATAATTATAGTTTTAAGGCCATCGGCAATGACAGTTTCATGCCGACACCTACAAATTTAACTTGCCATAGACGAGAATGGTCCAAGGAAATTCTGCCGGTAAGAGTTCTCTGAATTTGTTTCAGCCCCTGGATCAAGAAATCAATTAACAAATATAATGAATTTTTCTGGCAAAGCTATGTGATTGATAGACAAATGATTCACATCTGGGAAATAGTTTCGTTGACCCAGTGAGCTTAGGTTACCTGGAGTGGGGTGAAAGGTATCAGTTTATAGAGGCTATTCAGGAGGAAATGTCAGCACTAGCTGACAAGAAACAGTCAGGCAAAGGAGACAGGAATGAAATTCAGGAAAAGAAGCTAGACATGGACTATTTGTAGAAAGGTAATTTTTGCAAGGAAATGGGATTTGGAGTCTGGGTGAGAGAATGCTGGAACATGGAGCAAGAAAGCCCAAGAAAGGGTCAGCTTCTGGGCATCAAATGTAGCTCTGACAGGAAGGAAGCAGGAGTAGGGAAGATTCACAGCCTTCCTTGGGTTTTCCAGAACTTTCTTCATCCTTTTTTTTCAAAGCTAACTTTTGTGGACATATTGAGACCAGGGTGGACTTAGAGAGAAAACAATACCCACATTGGCTTCTTATCTCAGGTCAGGATGTAGGAAGATGGCAAGACTGAATATTCACTGAGGCTGTTGTTCCCTGGGGAACAGGAAGTCACGGTCCCTATTCCCAATTTTCTTCCTGACAGTAACATTTTCTCCATCATGTCTAGTAAGGTGTGTTACAAAAGCAGACTCCTAATGAAATGGAGCAGACAGAAAAAAAAAAGCACTGAGACTAAAGTTGTATAAGCATCATGACACCCTGTAAGCACCACAACCAAGCATGCGTGACCCCACTTATATCTATGAACAGTAACAAAGGCACAGGAGGAGGAAACACTTCTTTTTTTAAATGGATGGGCAAAAGAGAAAATCAGAATAAAACCCATTTCCCCTTACTTCTTCACTATAAATAGCGGTGTGTCTAAAATAGGGATATTCCGCCCCCCATCCCGCCCCGCAAGGTGGCCACCACCTCAGAGCTTATTGGAAAACCAGGTATGAGCCTGGACTTAGTCCAGAGCCCGGCAGCTTGCAGCAGAAAAGTAAATGGATCATGCATTAAACTATGGTGCCATGCTTCCCTGGGAGGGAAAGGGTGTTGCTCCCTCCCCCCCCTGCCCCCCCCCCCCCCCCCCCCCAGCCAGCAGCAGGGTGGCTGCCGCCTCAGAGCTTATAGGAAAGCCAGGTATGAGCCCGCAGTGATGGGGCAACTGCAGTCTCATGGAAAGGGGGGCGGTACCAGCTCGTCCTTCACACCCTACTGAGGTCATGAGTTGCCCCTCCATGAGCGGCTCTCTGGCACAGCCATAACACCAGACGTACAGAAACCAATCTCGTAATTATCTGGCTCTTTGCAGAAAACCAAAATCGTGCGGCCGCTATTGTGGCCACACAACATTATATGATTCTCATAACTAGCTATAGAAAAAAAGGTATTTCACAATGCCTTTTCAGCAATTCTGATTGTTGGGGGGGAGGAATTCTAAACAATAATGGTGTATATTTTGTCGAAATAATAAGTGTAATCAATGTAGAGAAGAGTTAAGTAGAAATCATCTGCCTCACAGGCATTGGGAGGGATGGGAGGGAGGTATATTGGGGTTCTTGGTGATGAAAAATGAGTACCGGTGAAGGGAAAGGTGTTTGATTATTGTATGACCGGGACTTAAACCTGAAAACCTTGTAACTTTTCTCACAGTGATTCAATAAATAAATACAAGAAGAAAAATAAATAAATAAAATTATGAAAAAAAAAAGAGTAAGGTGGAGTTCATGCCCAATTCAGTCAGCTAATCAGTGGCTGAATAAATAGCAGTACTCCTACATTAAAAAAATAAAATAAAATAGGGATAACACTCAGGACGTGACATTACAAAGGAAAAATGGAAATACTATTCCATTTAGTAAAGGGTAATTTAACTTGAAAAACAAAAATTCTTCTAAATAATGGGATTTCTTTAGGTGGATGTTTCATAAGGAAAAGTGCACAGAGGAAAAAAGACAACATTGCTGGCATTAAATCTTGATTCATATTTCTTTTTATGGGGGGAGGTTTGGGGTGGGGTGTCTTTCAAGCAGTGCTCAGGAGGCTCTCTGGCCAATTCTATACCAACTGAGCTGGAAGTACAACATGAGGCCCAAGGAGTGAGGATCAAGAATGCGGCACCACTCAGGCCCTGTCATATTAAAGCCAGTGCCAGGCAATGCCAGGAAACTATTAATGTCTATGTTGAGACCCCTGCTGTACCCAGTGATGACCCCTGCTCAAGTGACAATGCTGTGGTATGCACCTTAATCCCTATAATAGCTCTCTAATTCCCCTATTCCCTCAGGCACGTATTATAAGCTTGGATAGAGTATTATTATTATTATTATTATTAATTATTATTCTTAGCACAGCGGGTAGGGCGTTTGCCTTACATGCTGCCGACCAGGCCAACCTGGGTTCAATTCCTCTGCCCCTCTCGGAGAGCCTGGCAAGCTACCAAGAGTATCTCGCCTGCATGGCAAAGCCTGGCAAGCTCCCTGTGACATATTCGATATGCCAAACACAGTAACAACAAGTCTCACAATGGAGGTATTACTGGGCTCGCTAGAGCAAATCGATGAACAATGGGAGGACAGTGCAGTGCCTTTAAAAAAAAACAAAACAAAACTTTTTGGGTCACACCTGGTGATGCTCAGGCGTTACTCCTGACTCAGCCTTAGGGATTACTCCTGGTGGTGCTTGGATGGGTCAAATGGGATGCTGGGGATTGATCCCAGGTTGGCCATGTGCAAGGCAAATGTCCTACCCACTGTACTATCACTCTGGCCGGTCCCTACACATTCTCTTAAACTGGTCCAAAGTTAAGCTTTAAGATCAAGCTTTGCACTATACTTAGTTATAACTTAAACTGACTAGGAGAGTAAAGGAATATGATTTTAAACTCTAGGCCTAAACGGAAAAAGCAGAGTATTTAAAATTAGCATTCATGAGAAAATTTCTTTTGAATTCACTGGTCAGAAGAGGTGAGACAATAATATCTGATATCTCTTATCAGTTTTACACTTAACACATTGTTTTAGTATTAGGGTGATCAACTTCTCTCAAACACTTGCAAAGAAGAAACAATCGACTGTTCTCTCCAAAACAATACCCCACCCTGATTTCAATTCATACCCCAGTGTAATATGAAATGTTTTTCACATTAATGGGATTCAGAACCAGGCTCTGGTCATACCAGGGGTGAGTAAAGAGCATCTAGTGTTAAGCATTTGGTAATAATTATCTAAATCCATGGCTCTTTTCTGCATACATTATGGCAATGCCATGTGTGCAAGAATAATCACACACTGTTAATTTGTAATGCATGAGTTTTCGATTCAAGGATCAAAAGAGTTAGGGGTTGTGTTTGAGGGCCGGGAGATGGCTCCAAGGGTTGGAGCTCATGTTTTGCAGGTGGGAGTTTCAGTTGGATCCTGACTACACGGTCCCCAAATCACCGTGGGTATCACCCCCCTCCCCAATATTACATTTAAAATTAGAAGGAAAATCCTGTGAAGAAATGAGGAAAACAAGAAGGAAAAACATCTCCATGTACCATGTTCTATCAAAGGATTTTTTGGTTTGTTTTGTTTTGAAATGTCTGTTGCATTGAGGTAGAATTACTTTGAGTTGTGTGTGGGTAGGGGCGGGGGTGTGGGGCGGGAGAATTAGAGGGTGTTTTAGGCTACAACCAAACAATGCCAGGGGCTATTCCAGGCTCTGTGCTCAGAAGCGATTTCTGAAAGGATCCAGGAAGCCTCTGAATCCACATGTGATGCTGAGATTCAAAACAAGATCAGTGCAAGTCAAACCTCTTTATAATCTCATCTGATATTTTTGATTTGGGGGCCACACTCAGTGTGTTCCTGGGGACTTCCTCCTGGGTCTATGCTTGGGAATTTCTCTTGGGGGCAAAGGGGAGCTGTAGGACCAGGCAGTGCTGGGGATTAAATAGTCTTTCACATGCAAAGCCTGTTGAGTTTTTTATTTTTGTAGCGGTGGTGGTGGTGGTGGGGGAGGCACACATCCACTGGTGTACAAGGCTTCCTCCTGGTTCTGTACTCATGGATCACTCTGGGTGGGCTCAGGGGGACCCCATGACCCAGTGCTATGGAAACTGGGTCTGCCATGTGCAAGGTAAATCTGCTGTATTTTCATCCCAGCCCTGAGACTCTTTGCATCTTATATCCAGGGCATATAACCAGCTATAATGGCAAATCCATCAATTCTCCTTACACCCTCACAAGTGGACTGGTCTGCCAGGCTTGCCTTCCCAATCCTGCAACTTCTGGCAGAGAAGAGATCTGTCAGAACAGGTTACTTGTATTTTTATTGGTTCCTCTAGACTATGACGACATTTCCTGAAAGGCAGTGCCAGGAAACTATTAATGTCTATGAAAAAGAAGTGAAAGTTCTTATGAGCATAAACTGTCTGGTACCCCAGGAGACCGCAACCCTGAAGGAGACGTGGGTCTTTTGATGGTGACATGGAATCAATGGGCCGTGCTCACAGAACTACAAAGCACCAAAGACAAAAGCAATTTCTTTCCAAAAAGGAAGGTCTGTAGAGACAATTCGTTATTTCCTCCAGTTCTCTTAACTACTTACTTGCCCAGGATGCAGTAACTTAGATTTAATGTAGTGGCTTAGAGAAGGCTGTCACACATATTAGTTAATTCACCCAAGTGGTTAATGGATCCTTTCCCAAGCAGGCGGCTTAATAAGCCTTCGTAAGTGGAGAGTCTGACGTCCCCTCACACGGGAAGAAAGGATCCATTCTAATATCCAGGTGCAGAAAGAGAACTGCATCCTTTGTAAAGGGCCTCTGTGAGGTTAGCAAATTCTAGCAGGATTCTAGCAAACGTTACAGATCGAGTAAGTTCTTGACACCGCTGATCTTAAAGGAAGCAGGAACTTAGCAGCAGACGTGGAACTAAATTAAGAGCGTGGACACTTAGGAGAATTTTAAGTATTTCAACTGATACACTCTAAAGCGTCAAAGTCGCTAAGGTTCTAAATGGGTGTGTGGAGCGGAAAGGCAGCTCCCGGCGTCATAGCTCTATTTCACAGCGCCACCTGCTGGACGGGATCAGAGGATCAGAGAGCGGAAACTTGGTCTTGCAGAACTGAGTCTTAATCTATAAATTCAAAGAAATGTTCACTATATAGAGAACGCTAACAGGCCTTTTTTTTTTTTTTTGGTGGCAAATTCGCAGAGAGGTAGACAACCCTGCTCATCTTAGCTGCAGTGCAAGCCATCCCGCAGTCCACTGATAAGCGTTTCCGTTCAAATGTCCAACAGGAAAGAAAGAGCATTAGGACTAAGAACATAAAATACGGGCCTTGCATGCTGACTGTGCTGACTGGCTACATGCCTGTTAAAATAGGTCAGTCCTTGAGAGCTGGACTATTTTCTCGTTAGGGCACAGCAAGGGCATTCCAAGTGAAGGCACTTAGGGTTAACGCTTTTAGAAGAACATTAGTAAGGTCACCAACATAGTAAACATTCACCTAAGAAATTCTTGCAGCTAAGAAATAGCTACTGTCACTTAAAACACTAAGCCCCAAACCTAAAGTGTTAAAAAATAAATTCATCTGTATCCTAACTATTGTTCACCTAGGTTGATGAGTTCTTGCTGGAGAAGAAAGCTATCGACCCAAAATTCCGCATCTGAAACTTTTGAAGTATTTGCATTTTAAAAATTTTCAAATTTTGGAAAGAAAAAACGGTACCACTACTGTATGTAGAGCACAGCAGGCTCTTGGCGGGACACCAGCTAGTCAAATCTCTGTTCTAGCACTAATATATGCAAATTGTCACATTAAATGGCTGAAGACTAAATGGACTTATGTCAATTCACATCAGGTTATGTTGTCAAATGAGTTTGTATAAAACTTCTTAACAATCCTTTCTATTGGGAGCCTTCTGTATTTCAGAATGAAGGATAAGGATGTAAACCCACAGAAATCAGTCTTGAATGAAAAAGAGGCAAACTCTGAGTGGTACAGATGCTTTAAAAGATTGAAATATTTGTGTTTTTTTTTCTTTTAAATTTTGCGCACGTTAGTAAACATCGCTAGTCTTGATTTTCTTATGGGGTGAGTTGTTGTATAGAGTGGAGAGGAGTGAAAGTGGATGGGGTTTCCAGGGTGAGTGGAGTGGTGGGAGGTAGTCATACTCATGCAGTGTTACGCAGCTGTTTCTAGTTCTTCAACATTATAAACAATATTTTCAAAAGCAATCTGGTAACTAAATCCTTGAGCATATCCCTTACAAATTATTTGGTATAAATATTTCAAAAAATGCCATTGCTGTGTCAAAAATTATCTTAAAATTTTATCTGTCCAGTCCATCCATCCATCCATCCAGTTGTGTTTATGGTAACATTGTGGAATTGCATAAAAGCAACTTCTTTTTTGGTTGTTTTTGGGCACACCTGGGGAGCTCAGGAATTATTCCTGGCTCTGTACTCAGGAACTACTTGGGATCCATATGGGATGCTGGGATTTTCATAGTGGCCATCTTGGATAATTTTTGAAATAGCAGCCTGAGTAGACACATGAAGACTGTATTTCATTTGATTCATTTTTGTTGAAAACACCGTGATTTACAAAGTTGTTCATTATACAGCTGTTTCAAGCATTTGGTGTTTCAGTAACACCAGTGTGACCTTCCCTTCACCTGTCCTCCCAGTTTCCTTACAAATCCCAACACGCACCCTTAGGCACATAACAAATTTACCGTATTTTACTTGTTCCAACAAAACTTTAAGAAACAGCAAATAGAATGATCAGTCAGAAAGAGCCAATGATCAGTCAGTAAGAGCCAATTTGTGATTGCTGTCTAATTTTAACCTATGCAAATAAGGAAATTAAAACCATTTAATACAATATACTAAAAAATGACTATTCTCATTTACATAAAATTTCAACTCTGGAATCTAAAGTACATTGCATTAAATTTTATTTTATACTTGGATCTCATTATGGTAATGAGCCTGAAATGGTAATAATCAGTTCTTACCCGTCACTAGGGCTGCATCAATAGCACAGCGGTAGGCCAGGCCGACCCGAGTTTGATTCCTCCGCCTCTCTGAGAGCCTGGCAAGCTACTGAGACTATCTCGCCCGCACGGCAAAGCCTGGTAAGCTCCCTCCGACGTATTCGATATGCCAAACACAGTAACAACAAGTCTCACAATGGAGACGTTACTGGGCCTGCTCGAGCAAATCGATGAACAACGAGAGGACAGTGCTACAGTGACACAGTGCTACCTGTCATTAATGAAACTTTTAAAGAAATTCTGTGCAAATATATTTTGGAGTTTACATGACATACGTTAAGGCCTACATATGTAAATCCCACCCCTCTACACTTTATATGAACAGTATGGCTTACAAAGTTGTTCATGATGATCTGTTACAGGCATTCAATAGTCCAATACAAGGATTGTATTTTAAGTCGCCATTCAACACCAAGTAGTGCACCATACACAATTTCAAAGTTAGCTAATGAGCTCATTATCAAAACCAGCATACTCTTCTAGGTTTGATGCCTGGCTTCATGTATGGTCTCCCAGCCAGGAGTGATCTCTGAGTGCAGAGCCAGGAGTAAACCTTGAGCACTGCTGGGTGTGGTCCAAAGCAAACAAACAAAAAACCCAAACAAAAAACAAACCAAAACCCAAAACCCAAAAAACCTCCGCTCCCCCCTCCCCCGCCCTCACAAAAACCCCTGCAAAATAGACACCGACAGGTAAGAAAGTCATGTGCACTCCTTCCCTGTTAGGGCTTACTTGACATGAAATACATCTGTATTTGAGTAACAGATATGCAAATGTGGAAAGGGCAGGAAGGTCAGAATAATTCTGTGTAGGGATTCTCTAATGTAGGCTAATTGTGGGCACGGGAATTGTGCCTGCTTTGAAAAGTGAGATCTGAGTGTGAAGCAGAGGGATAAGACTCCTGTAGTTTAGGTGACTGCTACCCGGGACACTTAACCCACTGCAGTGCAGGCCCGCTCTGCTACACATATGGCATGCTAGAGCAGGCCATGTGCGTGGCACACACATTCTCAGGCATCTGTCTGAAGAAGACCAACAGATCTCTCTTGAAACAGAATATCCTGAGAGAAACCAAGGAACGACTGGCTATAAATAGAATTGCTCAAAAATCTTTAAACCGTGCCCTAGGATTTCAAGAGCGAGCCTGGTCTGGGGCTGCCTGAGAAGCACACAGCCTTTTGCGTTATCCTTGCTTTAATCATCCCTCCCCATGACATCACCATCCGAACCCTTTATTTAGTCTATTTTCAAGTTTACCACATGGCAAATGACTGCCTACATAAACAAAACAATTCAGTTTTGTAAGGATTCTGTGCACTTGAGACCCCTGGAGAGAGAGAGAAAAAGTGTAATTGCCATCTGAAACACACTAAAATTTCTGTAAGTGGTTTTATATATGAATGATTGGCTCTCATTAAAAGAGGAAATGGGAGGAGGGGGGCCCAGAGGAACCTGCAGAAAGCATTTTTGAATCTTGCAGATACAGTAAAGCAAAATCATGACCGTCTCGTCAGAAAACCCCATAGGAAACTAACCACCGGCAGACAGGTGGGCAAGATAACATTCATACCATCTCCTTGAGAGTAAAGGTGATCACTTTAGCTCCTATAAAGATAGTTCTCAAACTGTACAATTGTCATCTGAATTACTTTTAAAAACACAATACTGGGGGCCAGGGAGACAGGCAGGGTGCATGCCTTGCACGCAATGGACCCAGGTTTAATCCCTGGTACCATATATGGTCCCCTGATTCCCACAAGGAGTGATCCCTGAACACAGAGCCAGGAGTAAGCCCTGAGCACCATCAACTGTGGCCCCCCCTTCCTCCAACAAACAAACAAAAAAATCAAAACAAAAACAGACAACTGGGCCACACCTAGTTTCTGACTTAGAAAACCCAGGGTGGGGAACCTAAATTTGCAAATTTACAAGTTTCCAGGTGATCCTTTTGGTCCAGGAACTCAATTCTGAGCATCTATATCTTACAGTGCCAAGCACAGTGTGAGGCAAATGGTAGCTAGACAATAAACAGGTATTTGATCAAGATAAATTCATTCTCAAAAACAAGGTATTTGGGGTCAGAAAGATAGTACAGGAGGTAAGGCGTTTGCCTTGCATGTGGCTGACCCTAGGTCAATCATCAACACCACAGATGGTCCCCAGCACACTGGCAGGAATGACCCCTAACAGCACAAAGGATGTGCCCCTCCCCACGTCTTCTTCCTTATTCTAAATGTGAACATGTGCTGAAATGCTAGTGGACTTAGACCAGATTGAAGAATGTAGTACTTTGATGATAATTAATATGGCAAGGCACAGCAGAGCCTGGCAAGCTCCCCATGGCATATTCGATATGCCCAAAACAGTAACAATAAATGGGTCTCATTCCCCTGACCCTGAAAGAGCCTCCAATATGGCACCGTTGGGAAAGACGAGTAAGGAGAGGCTGCTAAAATCTCAGGGTGGGGATGAATGGAGACGTTACTGGCACCCGCTTGAGCAAATAGATGAACAATGGGATGACCAGTGATATAGTGAATATGGCAAGAAAAACCAAATGAAAGTATCATTTGTAAAACACAATGATGACAACTATGGGGCTCTATGGCAGTGACGAGAGGCCAGAGAGATAGTTCAAGAGGTAAAGTCACTTGCGTTGCATGACGTGGACCCCAGCTTGAATCTCTGCACCACACATATGGTCCTCCAAGCACAATCGGGGACCGCTCCAGACCACAGAGCCAGGAATAGTCCAAGATCCACTAGAAGTGGCCCAATTCAACCTCCTTTCCCATCCCAGTAAACAAACAAACAAAAAAATCTTTAGAAGAATGACTTTTGGCAAATGGCAACATAGAGAAACTATTAATAGAGAAAATAACTGGGATTGAATCTAGACCACTATAATGTTAGCAGCACAACTTCTGCTCAAGCTACTTAATCTCACAGACTTTTCTCCTCACCCCGGACTTGGATGATGATGCCCACCCCTCAGGAATAGATACCCGAGGAACAGAAGTTTAGAACAATCCCCCTCAAACTTGAAAGGTCACAAGAAGTACCTGGAAATCTTTCTTAAAATCCAAAAGCCTAGGGATATGCATCTTGCCAAGACTCCCTTCTCCCCTGAAAATATGGATTAAGTAGGTCTGGAGTGGGACTTTAGATTCTGCATTTTTTCCTCCTTACTTTATTTTTTTAAATTTAAAACTTTTTTTTTTTAATGAATCACCGGGGGATACAGTTACAGAGTTTCAGACTTTCATGATTACATTTCAGTCATACAATGATCGAGTACCCATCCCTCCACCAGTGCCCATTTTCCACCACCAATGTTCCCAGTATCCCTCCCCCCACCTTCCCTGTACCCCTCCTTCTGGCCCCTCCTCTGTGGCAGGCACATTCCCTTTCACTCTTTCTCTTCTTTTGGGTGTTATGGTTTGCAATATAGGTAGGAAGTGGCCATTATGTTTGGTCTAACAGATTCTGCATTTCTGATACCCACAGAATCAGTTCTCAGACTACATGTTGAGTACTGGAGAAGTCCCTAAGTGCCACTGAAAAAAAATCACACCCGCAGCATGGGGACAGCCCAGTGGCAAAAATGCCTGCCTTGCAGGCAGGGCACCTAAGTCTGATCCCCTGAGCCACCTCCACGCAGTGATTATGATCCTGCCAGCTTTGCTCTTTACTCTGTGACCCCGAAACAAAATGTGTGATCTCTGACTCAGGGGTGTGTAAGCACCATGACAAAAGTGTGTGATTCCTGGCAAGTCCTGTGACTACAGAAGTGTGAGCGCCAGAGCCAGGTGTGCGCTCCCTTGACCCCCCGAGGGAGCAACTGCAGCCAGGGACACAGCCTATGGTGAGCACTGAGCAAGCACCCAAACTAAAGTAGGGCCACCAGCGAGACCCCTGCCAAGTGTGTGTAGGTGACTCCAGGCCATTGCAGTGCCAGAAGTTATAAGAGCAACCAAAAGGGAAAGAGAATAGAATTATAAAAAATATATATATATGTATATATATCACGGTATCACTGTCATCCCATTGTTCATCGATTTACTTGTGCGGGCACCAGTAACGTCTCCATTCGTCCCAGCCCTGAGATTTTAGCAGCCTCTCCTTACTCAACTTGTACTCTTTACAAGACGAGTAATGAGTAATTTTATAATATATATATATAAAATATTTCATATATATGAAACACACCATGTCGATTTCCCAACCTAGATCTCCATGATGTAACTTTCCATGCCCTACCTTATGTCATTTTTTGCTCACGGCTTTCAACCCTCTTACACTGACCCCATGTGCAAACTGTCTTGTTCTCCCTTGTATTACACAATGTCTAGAGATGTTTTCCTACACACACACACACACACACACACACACACACACACACACACCCCAATATACGTTAGTAGATGGATGGTGCACAGGGCAGCAGCAGGAATACATGTGTGTTTATTTAGGCTTCTTCTGGTTCAACTCTGCCCCCTATAATTTACCAATAACATGTAATCCTAACTGTTGAATTTCTTGAAAAAAAAAAAAAAACAAGAGCTGTTTGCCAAGATTAGTCTTAGGGGTAGATGGTATCACAAAACTTATTAAAAGTATTTCCATGTATGAGTACGATTTGCCAACATGCCCTCAATGAATCCGAGGCTGAAGAAAATCAGCAACTGTAAATCACAAGTTCCATTAGGGCCTTATGCATCTTCCAAGCTCTTTGCCAGAACCCTCCTTCCTCCATTTCAGGGGTTTCCATTCCCTGGAGAACCAAAAGGTCTCTAATTAAGTCCTTGGCATTAAATATTGGACTGCATTTGTCAAAGCATACATGAAAACCATTTTCCCAATAGGTTATAGCACATCTAAATAGCATGATGTTAGCAAACACCTACACTGGATATATGTTTTTCTCAGTTTGTGTGTGTTGGGGGAGGGAGGCATTGGTTGGAAAAAGACGCAATAGAGCTGAGTAGCTGGTGATAAATTTGTCTTTTTTAAAGATACACAGGAAATACTCAGAGGTTTTGCCTACTTAGTAAGTTAAACTGCAAAGCAGAAGCTCATGAAATGTTTACTCTGATACATCCTCTATCTTCCCAATACACCAACTCCCAAGTACTCTCAGAAGAAAACCAAATAACTTTAGAAGGAAAGATAGCCCTTAAAAGCACAGAGCCGACTTAAACTCATTTCCCAAATCCCCATCCGTCAGAGATCTCTTAAAATAAAAAGAGATTAAAACCAAATAAAGCCAAATCAGAACAAGGATCTTCTATCTGCTCTAAAAGAAAACTGAGATTTGAGAGGAGGAGTAGAAGCAACTTTTCCAAATGGGGACAAGAGCATAAAGTCCTGGCAACAATATAGCTGACAGTGTTTGAGACAGAGATGAAAAGGACTCAGGGTGAGATTTGAATATTTGATGAAGTTTCTTCTCCATACTTCAATGAACAGAACAAGTCAGTTCCTTTGTTTAACTGGAGCTGTATTACAGACAGAAGAAATAAGGTGCTGTTTGAAAATTAGTTCACTGTGCTCTGAAGTCCAGAGTTAGGATGAAGATTCATGCAGGCTGAATTCTTCTCCTATGACCATATCAATTGAAAAACAAAACAAAACAAAGAACACAGCTAGCTAGTGAGATTTTTGAAAAAAAAAAAAAAAAGATTGTCAAAGTGCACAAAAGAGTACTGAATCCATCTCTGAACATTAGAAATGTGATTATGGGGCTGGTCCGATGGTAGGGGTTTATTTCATCATCCTGTTATTTGTCGATTGCCTCGAGCAGGCCCCAGTAACGTCTCTTTCATCCTAGCCCTGAGATTATATTCAAGGCTATTTAGGAGAATGAGACCCATCATTGTTACTGGTATTTGGCATATTTGGTACGCCACGGGGAGTTTGCCAGACTCTGCCCTGTGGGCAGGCTACATTCGATAGCCTACAACTTGCAGGCTATCGAATGTAGGGGTTTATTAGAACTTTTTAACATTAATATCACTGAAGTGGGTATACACCCCCCCACTCCCAATAAATTTGACTGGCATAGAAAACGAGAAAGAAGAAATATGTTTCTGGAAGGCTGAGTCCAGGAGCTTTAAGTTCGGTTTAGAAAGTTCCTTTAAAGATATGTGTATCATATAAATATCACACATATTACATACATATATTATATAGAATATATAAATCAGATCACGACCATCCTATTGTTCGTCGATTGCCTCGAGCAGGCCCCAGTAATGTCTCCTTCGACCTAGCCCTGAGATTTTTAAAAAGTACCATATTCAAGGCTGTTTCAAGCTTAGGAGAATGAAACCCATCATTGTTACTGGTATTTGGCATATTGGGTATGCCACGGGGAGATTGCCAATAAATATATAAATTTACCATGAGAAAGTTAAGGGACATCACTCTTTGAATTATAGCAATATGCTACAGATAATTTATAAAAATATATTATGAAATAGTGATACACATAATAATGTGTATATAATATATAGTAATACAGTATGTGATGCTAATTATCTGAATAGTATAATACAGCTACTCAAACATACAATAATAAACCATTCAGATACATAATGCCTCGTTGAAATCATTAAGGACAAAGCAGACTTTCATATTTTCTGTAAAACATTTTTTTAACTAGGAAAATGGAAAAAAGATGAAGAAATACTGGGGTTATGTGTGAACCAGCAGAAAAGAAGTGGAGTCTTGGGATTAACAGATTTTCTTTTTTGAGTTGCATCCTGTGGTGCTTAGGGCTTACTCTTGTCTCCGTGCTCAGGGATCTCTCTGGGTGACACTCAAGGGACTATATGAGGTGTTGTACTATTTCTCAGGTGCAAGGATTCAAATTTTTAATAGTTAACAGTTGCAGGTAATGAAACACACATTAGCAGCTAATAGGATGCCAGCCAAGAAGGAAGATAATAATAAAGAAACACTTACTCTAGCTTGAATTTCTTTGTTTTTTTGACTCAAAGAAAGCACCTATTTCTATGTTTTCCTCTCCTGCTGAAACAAAAGGTCTATCTATCCATTTAGAAGAAGTTTAAAGTTAGAGCAATAGGGGTCATATCACCTGATGTCCAGTATAACCAGCAACTGAGAGTTGGGAAGAAAGTTGTGCCAAGAATCTAGATTGAAGGCATGAGACTTGCACCAAGCTGGGGTTAGGTAGGGTGAATGCCAAGGTCGAGGATACAACCTCTTCTGGTGGTAAAGAGATGGGAGATTTCCTCAGGGCTATGCTATCTGCCTTTGAATTTCCTTTTAAGGTATTTTTTAAACCAAGACGCAACAGAGAATCAAAATCAAAGGAAGGCAGCAGAGATAAGTGAGGTAGCTATCAGCCACCACACATCTCTGGGGAGAGATAGTTGCATTACTGAGCTGAGTGTGGCCCGCTAAGGGCTGATCATGACAGAGCCAGTGGCAGAAGCTAGGTGGTGAGTATAGTCTTAATACACCTGTAAGATTTAAAAGGTATAAGTAGTTTGTGACAACAGGGTAATCTCAAATAGTAGGTGTTTAGAGATCTCTTAAGCTTACTAGAAAAATAACATAGAGTGATGGTTAAAAATGAAGGTATTTCTATATGACTGAAATCCAATCATGAACAGCTTTGTAAGGATCTATCTCATGGTGATTCAATAAAAAAGTTTTAAAAAATGAAGGTATACAAGGTACTGGTTAAACTCCACAAGAAGAAATCACCCAACCCCATCAAAAAATGGGGTGAGAAAATGAACAGAAACTTTCGCAAAGAAGAAATTCGAATGGCAAAAAGGCACATGAGAAAATGCTCTACATCATTAATCATCAGAGAGATGCAGATCAAAACCACAATGAGATATCATTTCACACCACAGAGACTGGCCCACATCCACAAGAACAAAAGCAACCAATGCTGGCGCGGATGTGGCGAGAAAGGGACCCTCCTTCACTGCTGGTGGGAATGCCGGCTGGTCCAACCCTTTTGGAAAACAGTATGGACGACTCTCAAAAAATTAGAATTTGATCTGCCATTTGACCCAGCAATACCACTCCTGGGAATATATCCCAGAGAGGCAAAAAGGTATAGTCGAAATGACATCTGCAATTGTTTGTTCATTGCAGCACTCTTTACAATAGCCAGAATCTGGAAGAAACCTGAGTGCCCAAGAACAGAGGACTGGTTAAAGAAACTTTGGTACATCTACACAATGGAGTAGTATGTAGCTGTTAGAAAAGATGAAGTTATGAAATTTACATACAAGTGGTACTACATGGAAAGTATCATGTTAAGCGAAATGAGTCAGAAAGAGCAGGATAGACACAGAAAGATTGCATTCATCTGGGGAACATAAAGCAACAGAAAGGGAGACTAACACCCAGGAATGGCTGAGATTAGTACCAGGAATTTTGCTCCATGAATGGAAGGCCAGCCACACGTTCTAGGTGAAAAGGAAGCTCAGATAGAGAAGAGAGCACCAAATGAAGGGTGTTGTGAGGATCCTCCCAGGGTGGGAGAAGCATGTTAAAAGTAGTCTATAGACCAAACATGATTGCCACTCAATGCCTCTCTTGCAAAACACAGTACCCAAAAGAAGAGAGAGAGAACAAGGGGGAATACCCTGCCACAGAGGCAGGATGGGACAGGGGGGATGGAATGGGGGGGGGGATGCTGGGACCCGTGGTGATGGATGACGGGCACTGGTGGAGGGATGGGCACTTGATCATTGTATAACTGAAACCCAAGCACAAAATTTGTAAGCCTATAACTGTACCTCATGGTGTTTCACTAATAAAAAAAATAAATAAAAGGAAGTTAAAAAAATGAAGGTATTCAATTTGTGAGGATGAAACAGTGATTTTGGTTGTACAACAATGTGAATATACTTAATTTTACTGAATTGTATAGCTCCAAGTGGTTAGAACTGAGTGTTTGTTTTCTATTATTAAAAAAAAATTGTTGGCTGTTGGGCCACACCCAGCAGTGCTCATGGCTTATTCCTGGCTCTGTGCTCAGGGATCATTCCTGGCAGGCTCCGGGGACCTTGTGGGATGCTAGGGGATCACACCTGGGTTGGTTGCATGCAAGGCAAGTGCCCTACCTGTTCTACTATTGGTTCGACCCTTGTTCTCTATATTTGACCACAATAAAATGAAAAATACAAGGTTTTGAAGGGTTCCCGAGTTAGTCCTTTGAGTTCAAATGCTGTCTCTGATATTGTCTAGCCTCAATCAATCTCCAAGATGCTCAATCCACACCTACTCCAGTTTCCTCATATCCCCTCGACATGTATGGCACACCTAGGGTCACAGTTCCTGGTTGTCATCTCCCCCCCGCCCCCCCACCATCTCTCTAATCCTCTGCCTTCTCCTTTCTTTGAACTCCTCTAGCACAAACTCTTTGTGTCATTTAGGAGGGCTCACTCTCATTCAGGTGGGTCACATCTAAAAATAAGTTTTCAGGGCCAGGGAGATAGCTTCAAGGGCTGGAGTGTGTGCCCATATACTGTACAGGGACCCGATTTAATCTCCTTGTACCACCTAAGTTCCTAAGCACCACTGGGTGTAGCCCTGAAGACCCTTCAGCACCACTGGGGGTACCCAAATCAAAACCAAAACCAAAACAAATTAGTGCTTTCATGCATGTCTAGTTTACTTCATTGACTAACTAGACCAGAGTTTCCCAAATTGGAGGCCTATGAGTTGAACGCAGTTCATATAACACGTTTCATTTGGCACAGATAATGTTTTTGAAGAATATGAACTAGTTGCCGGCATTTCTCAAGTCAGAAGATAGTACAAAATTAAGAGCTGGATTTCTGACTTCCCTTTCTGAAAAACTGGATGCCTTAAAATGCTGCGTCAGGAATCCAGGGCAGTCCCAATCAGGTAGAGCAGCAGAAAGACTGGTCCCTTTAGAGTCATACTTTAATGCTGGCAGTCACAGATGCTCCTGTGTCTGACCCTTCCTACTTCCTCCTGGAACTTCCTGTCTTTTGGAGCTATTAATGTGCATCCCTTGACTACACTCTACACATGGAGAAGATCCCCCTCCTGACCCCCTTCTTGGTCTTATCTCCTCACTTTCTCCGGGTCTAGCACACTACTCTTTCCAAATAGGCACTAAGAATAAGGAGTCCTGAATGGAAAGAAGAAAGCCAGCAATAAAACAGATGAAAGTGATGCATCAAAGAGCTGTGAATCAAAAGAGGTCAAGGGTAGTACGTAAGAGTTAGGAGCCGGAAAGATAGTATGGAGTAAGGC
The DNA here is from genome assembly GCF_029834395.1 of Sorex fumeus. Lineage (NCBI taxonomy): Eukaryota > Metazoa > Chordata > Mammalia > Eulipotyphla > Soricidae > Sorex > Sorex fumeus. The sequence continues at coordinate 189,806 of NW_026606098.1, read as the reverse complement.
ACTTACCACGTGTGTCCCTAACCCTGATTCTATTCTTGGTACTACATATGGTCCCCTGAGCACTGCCAGGAATGACTCAAGCACAGAGCAATAAGACAGCATCATTGAATATCATCATTGAATATGGCCTCACCCACCCATCCCCAAACAAACACACAGAAAATAAAACACAAGAGTGTGATATTTTTTCAGTGTCTTTGAAAGGATGTGAAATGAAAGATCTTGTTCTTTCATAACTTCAAAGAACAATGATTTCCAATGATTCCCAAAGAAAATTCTAAGAGGTATTCTGCCTTTAACACTATCTCATAAGCTAGAACAGAGAAATATGGCGATCGAAGGAATATTAAAATAAGCAAATTACAGTTACTGAATGCTTACTAGTTGGTACAAAAAAATAAGTAAAGTTCCTAATATATTCTCGTTGAGCTAAATAAAGATATTCTGACCTTTTTGCATCTAGGTAAAAGGTGCTTTTAATACATATTGGCTTATGTGTTAGAAATTAATAAATGTGTGATTATGCCAATTATGAAGTGAGCCGATCAAGCTTTTATTTCAAGGAAAGCCATGAAGCTAGAAGACTTAGTTGGTATTGCTGACAAGATAGAAGAAAAATTACCCTCAAGTCAGTCTTGTTTTCATTTCTGTATGCAAAATCTTAAAAGAAACCCACTGGAAGAGATGAGTATTTTCAAGGTAGGGCCTTTTCCTAAATCGGACTCATGCCATTGGCATGCCATCCAAACTGAACCTCTGCACTAGAACAGAAATGGAGTTGAGCAGATCAGGAAGATCAGGATCTGGAAAGGCTCAGAACAACTCCATATACATTAAGGGCAACATCATTTCCACACCCCTCCAAATAAGCTATGAAATCGCACCAACTAAGAACATTCTACTTTCAGAGAGCGGAGGAAAGCTGTAGCACACCATTCAATGGCTCAACTTTAAACTTTAAAGATGAAACTGTGGCTCTGGAGATGCCAGGGGTTTAACTCACGGGGGGTTAGAGGTAAAATTTCTTCCTTCTGAAAGTCGTTGTAATTTCACTGCAGAGCAGGCCAGGAAAATTTCGTCTCACTACTCTGCGAATGCCGCCAGGTTATGATGACATACAGTGAACTGTGCTGGTGATGAGCTGAGAAGGGGCCTCTACTCTGGAACTTGTTTTCTCTGCGGATTTGTCTTAATGGAGGTAAAGCGGCGCAAAGGTTTAAGTGTAGCTTATGGTGATCTCTAGTCACTGGACAGAAAGGAGGTCACTAACGGGAAACCCGGAGAAAGAGCCAAGAACAGACACGTGTCTCACTTGACGACTACTCAGATTTTCTCTCTCTGAAGAGGTGACCTTATTCTTTATTTTTAGAAATTGTCACTTAAAAATCCATATACCCTTGTCAGGAGAAGATTATGCAAACTTTGTTTTCGTAAGGAGAGGCTTATCAAAGTTTTGAAAATCCCCAGTTCTGTAGTATCCTAAGAAAGTCAGATCCTAAGGAAGGCTGTAGAATTGTAGGGCTCACAGGTTCTGTCTGAGGTCAGGCAGACTTAGATTTGAGTACTGGCACTGCCAGTCTGTGCATTTGAGATTCTTGGGCAGTCAGATTCTTCCATCCACAGTTTTCTCACCTGCATCAGGAAGATTAAAAACAGTCCATACTGTGTGAGGTTACTCTGAAGCCTGAGTGAGACAAGGCAACCAAGACCCCACACAATTTTGTGCTGAGAGTCAGCTCCTAATAACAGGAGTCGTTCACAATGTAGAAAGATTAAGATGTTCAGCTGGAAGAAAGGTCATCAAGATCTTTAAGGACTAAATAAATGGACTTGGCATTGTGCTCACAGTTGACAATGTTAAACAAAGGTGGGGTCAGTGACTCCTGTCAGAAGAACAATGGTTCTGAGTGATTTTCTCAGCAGGTTGGATGGGATATGGGGAGCAAGTCCTGCACACATCTCTCCCTTCTGTGATCCAATGCATGCATTTCTGAACTAGCTAAGAGGGCGGGGGCTGCTCAGTATGAAGCCAACGGTCCCATCTGGGGTCCAATCCCACACTCTTGGATTTTGATCAACTGAGCTAACTGGTAACAGATAACCAAAGGCATGCTCTCTGCCTGCAGGAGGCCAGAAAACTTTTATAGGGATATATCACGAAAACTTGAACAACATGCAGAACAAAAAATGAAGGCATTTTAGTAATACCCAAGTACATGTAAGGTTTCAGAGTTTGAAAAAACTGCAGCTACTCCGTCCACTCCAATTTATAAGCCAATTCTACAGTCTAAGAGGTCTGGGCTTTTATTGGCTCTACTCTCTGATGATGTAAGGAGTATCTGAAATAGACATGCCTAACTAAAGCTAAACAAGAAACTCAGACCTAGCAATGTATCATCTTTCTTTAAACTAGCATCTGACTTCAAGTAACATCTCACCAAATTTATAGTTTCTTGCAAAAGGACAGACAATTGCAGAATACAGGGTTTCAGAATATTAGAACTGGAAGAGTCTTCAGAGTTCATCTTGTCAACTGGAGAAGCAAAGAGACCACGTGACAGGCAAAGATGAGAGAAATAAATGTAGGGTCTGCAGCACCAGAGTTTTTCAGACTCCAGTTCCAGAGCTTGCCCTAACAACCTGCCACTCTGTGTCACCCAATCACCAGTTTCTCTCACAGAGTGACCCCAAACTGTGGGGGACAGAACACGTGCTCATGTTTTGGTAGAAACTTGCCACCTGGTTGTATCGATGTTCAAATGCAATGAAACATTTGTTACAGATGACTATAATCTCAACTTTTGCTTTGCTAATTATATTATCACACATTTATTAATTTCTAACACATAAGCCAATATGTATTAAAAGCACCTTTTACCTAGATGCAAAAAGGTCAGAATATCTTTATTTAGCTCAACGAGAATATATTAGGAACTTTACTTATTTTTTTGTACCAACTAGTAAGCATTCAGTAACTGTAATTTGCTTATTTTAATATTGAATGTCAGCACAGCGGGTAGGGCGTTTGCCTTGCACGCAGCCGACCTGGTCAGCCCAGGTTCGATTCCCCCTCTCAGAGAGCCCCGCAAGCTACCGAGAGTATCTCGCCCGCACCCGTGACAAATTCGATATGCCAAACACAGTAACAACAAGTCTCACTATGGAGACGTTACTGGGCCCGCTTGAGCAAATCGATGAACAACGGGAAGACAGTGCTCATTATTAATTAGCTAGCATTATTTAAAATTTAAACATTATTTAAAATAGATATTTCTAAGTTATTTACTAAGCAAAATTTTTGAAAAAACATTTCTTAAACTAAAAGTTAAAGAAATTTCCGTCACGGTGATTTACAATGCTGTCAATGATAACGTTTTATGTATACGATATTCCACCACTGTACCCCCACCAGAGTTTCCTTTCATGATACCTCAGTTTTTCACTTCCAGAGATCTCACCACCCTGCCCTTTGCCCTGCCATGGTAAGGTCAGTTCTGTATATCAGTTCTCAGATTCAATTGCTTTTGGTCATTTATTATTTCCTCATTGTGTTTCTTTGCACCTACATACATATCAGAGGGGTTATTCTGCATCTCTCCCTCGCCTTCTGGCTGACTTCACTCAGCATGTACCCTCCAGTTCCATCCAAGCAGCAGCAGCAGTAGCAGTAGCAGCAAATTGCTCGATTTTATCTTTTCTTATAGCTGAGTAGTATTTCATTGTGTTTCATACAATTTTTTAAAGTAGGTGTGAGGTTTAGAATGCTTAACATACTGAATGATTCACTGGAGATTTGTCAGCTCATCAACTGGAAATGTGAGAAGTCCCAGAAATGAGAATGAGATTTTGCTTCTAGTCAGAGTACTGCTACATTTTCAGTGATTAATAATCCTTGATACACTAATATTTTTCCATTGTAAAATACATAAAACAGCTTTCCTCTATAATCTCATTTTTTCCCTCTTCAAGTTCTAACTTAAGGCCTTGGTCCATAAACAACATTTATGATCTATCACTTAACTGGAATCCACATACTATTTGAGCAAATATAAATCTTAAAAAAAAAAATGCTATCCATAGCATTTAGCTATACCAGGGCTGGAGTGATAGCACAGCGGGTAGGCCGTTTGCCTTGCATGTGGTCAACCAGGGTTTGATTCCTGCATCCCTCTCAGAGAGCCCAGCAAGCTACTGAGAATATCTGCCCACATGGCAGAGCCTGGCAAGCAACCCATGACGTATTCGATATGCCAAAAACAGTAACCACAAGTCTCACAATGGAGATGTTACTGGTGTCTGCTCGAGCAAGTCGATGAACAACAGGAGGACAGTGCTACAGATCAGTCATGATCTCCTTTCTTGCATACAGTCTTATTTAGGCCAGGCTGCTGTAACAGAATACCTTACAGTTGAGTGGCATATAAATAATAGAAACTTTTCCCCTCACTGTTTAGGAAACTTTAAATCGTAGTTCCAGCCAGAATGGCCAAGTTCTGATGAGATCCTTCTTCTGAACGCGGACTGCTGACTTCTACACTTACAAGTAGAGGGCAGCAAGAGGACCTCATATAATTTCCCTTACCTCTAGAAAGGGATCCCATCACCTAATATTATGAAAAGGGAGGTAAGGTTTCAAGTATGCATTCAATGGTGGTATGGCGGGAGAGACACGAATCTATCTGTAACAAACACCTAGAACGAAGTCAGGGCTTTGCACACAGGGGTTGTCTATGATATAATCTATCCAACCAGATACATGAGGAAACTGAAAAGAGAATCTTGTACTCCTTGGGAGTAATCATAACAAATATAAATCCATCATACTATGGAGGGTAAAGTGATTTAATCTAAAGCAAACAAGAATGTGTATTATATTGAAAACAGTCTGAAATGTTTAAGGCTAAAGTTTTCTTGAGTTATGTAACTCCTTTTTTTTCTCTAACATTTGGGATAATCACAACACTATCTTTGTCTCAAGAGTGCTTGAGAACTAAGAAACCAGGAAAGGAATGCATTAAAACGTAAAAAAAATGCTAGCAATGGTTATCTCTAGGTGGTGAAGTTATGGAAAACTTTTCTTATTTTTGCCTCTGTGTATTTTCCACATTCCTTACAATAAACATGTTGCTGCTATAATCAGAAAGATTATTCAAGAAGTTTTAAAATCAAGATAAGTTGGGGTCTTTAGGGTTTACAAATATTTGAAGTAAGACAAATTAGAGGCTCTTAGCCTCAATGGTAATGGCCATGGCATGATTGCATGCTCCACGAATTGCTGAGAACATGCTGCCACATGAGTCAGTATGAATATAATTTTCCCCTGGGAAACCCTAAGTCTCTTATAGAGGCTGTCCAGAGATGCTTTAGAAGGCAAGGTCTGGTAAGACCTAGTAAGAATCGAAGATTTCCAAAAAATTTCCTCTTGAAAGTTAAAAACTGTGGGCCAGACAGAACATGGAAATAGAAATGCTGAGTAAGAAGGACAAAAAGGGGCTTCAGAAGCTAGAAAAGGGCATTCAAGAGTTTCTGGAAAGGCTCAATGATATATTAAAGGAATCCAAACTTAAGAGAGTAACATGATTACTGCAGCACAATTCACAATAGCCAGAATCTGGAAACAACCCAAGTGCCCGCAAACAGACATATTGATAAAGAAGCTTTGGTACATCTACACAATGGAATACTGCAGAGTTGTTAGGAAAAATGAGGCCACAAAATTTGTCTATAAATGGATAGTCTTGGAGAGTATCATGCTGAATAAAAGGAGTCAGAAGGAGAGGAACAGACATAGAATGACTGCATTTATTTGTGGGATTAAAAAAAAAGTATGAAACTTGCACGCAGCCAACATGGCCGGCCCGAGTTCGATTCCTCTACCCCTCTCTGAGAGCCCGGCAAGCTACCGAGAGTATCTCGCCCACACGGCAGAGCCTGGCAAGCTCCCCGTGAAGTATTCGATATGCCAAACACAGTAACAACAAAGTCTCGCGATGGAGACGTTACTGGGCCCGCTCGAGCAAATCGACGAACAACGGGAGGGTCTTTACCTTTACCTTTATGAAACTAATATCGAAGGCCAGAGAAAATGGGCCAGGAGGACTGGTCAATGGTGGGTCAATGGTGTGGGAGATGAATGGTAGTTAGAAAGATCCATTATGACAATACTAGTTGGAAATGATCACTCTGGACAAGAACTGAGTGTTGAAAGTAGGTGAAGGGATATCCATGATAACCTTTCAGCATCTGTATCGCAAACCATAATGTCTAAAATGTGAGACAGAAAGAGAAAGAGAGAAAGAGAAGAAGGGTGCCTGCCATAAAAGCAGGCTGGGGTGTAGACTGGTTTAAAGGGGTGGGAGGGAAATTGGGGACACTGATGCTGGGAAATTACACTGGTGAGGGGATGGGTGTTGGAACATTGTATGACTGAAACTCAATCATGATCAATTTTGTCACGCTCTATCTCATGGTGATTCAATTAAAAAAAAGAGAGAGAAAGAGAGAGAGAGAGAGAGAGAGTAACATGAGACTGAATTTCCAATGACCTCCCTTGAAATTTTGAAAACTCTTGAATTCAAATTAGATAAAAAGAAAAATGGGATGGGCAGAAGCCATGGAATCCAGAAGCATTAAAAGTGTGATTAAAGGTGTGTATTTTTCCCCTGACCTTAGCAGGTAATTGGGGTAAGTTGCCAAAAGCAGTGGGAAGGAAAACCATAACTCAGACGTCATTTGCCCCAGTGTGCTTCATATGATTTTTGTGAAATGGGGCTGGAGCAATAATACAGCGGGTAGGGCATTTGTCTTGCACATGGCTGATCTGGGTTTGATTTCCAGTATCCCACATGGTCCCCTGAGCTCCACTAGGAGTGATTCCTGAGTGCAGAGCCAGAAGTCAACCCTGAGCATCGCCGGGTGTGATCCAAAAAGACCAAAAAAAATCTGTGAACCATGTTAGGAAGAAAATTAAAATATGTACCTAAGTACAGGGCTAGTGCAAAGGCCAGCCAGGGTCAGACAAGTAACACAAGTGAATGAGGCATCCCATTGTACCTACATGTACTAAGCACAGTCCTGGGGTGAAGCTCTAGCCCGAAAACAGAGGGTGTGATCTCTAGCACGCGGCCAGGAGTACATGAATACTACAGTTAAAGAGTGAGGGCCCCAGTCATGACAACAAAGGAAGGAAGGGTTAAAAAACAAACAAATCCAAATATCTAAGACCAAAGGAAATGATTTCTGGCAGGCACATGGTGCTTAGGGTAATTTGTGATTTTATTTTGGGCCCCCTTCTTAGAACAAGTGCAACTTCTGATTAAAACTATGTGCTTTCTTGAGGATCACAGCAACAGTGCAATGGGTAGGGCCTTTGCCTTGCAAGTGGCTGAACTGGGTTCAATCCCCAGCATCCCAGATGGTCCCCCGAGCACTGCCAGGAGTAATTCTTGAGTCCAGAGCCAGGAGTAACCCCTGAGCACCACCACGTGAGTCCCCAAAACAAAGACAAAGAACACTCCCACCCTCCCAACACACACACACACACACACACACACACACAAAACCATGTACTAGCTTGAAAGCATAGAAATATATGATCTTTGGCAAGCTTTAGAATACCAGAAAGGCTCAAATGTTTTTAGGAAATCGGATAATATAACTCTTCATAGCTAATGCCTTGGGGAAAATATCACACAAATTTAAGTCCAACGTCCAGATGTACAAAAAACAAAGAATAAAATTTGGGACGAAGTCAAGTGTTAGCCAGAGTCAAAAGCTTGAAGCCACTGATATGTGATTGCTTTGATTCCGGCATCTACATATAAATTCTAAAGAACAAACCTGACCTAAAGGATCAATTTATAAAATTATATATATGCATCATATACTATGGTAGTGACCAAAGAGGGCTGGAGCAATAGCACAGCGGGTAGGGCGTTTGCCTTGTACACGGCTGACCCCGGTTCGATTCCTCTGTCCCTCTTGGAGAGCCCAGCAAGCTACTGAGAGTATCCCGCCTGCACAGTAGAGCCTGGCAAGCTCCCTGTGGCATATTCGAAATGCCAAAAAAAGTAACAACAAGTCTCACAATGGAGACGTTACCGATGCCTGCTCGAGAAAACGATGAACAGGAGGACAGTGCTACAGTGCTACAGTGTCCAAAGAATTGATGAGCTAGGGTTTTGGTGTCTCTGGCTAGACTTCCAGGTAAGAGAGCTATTATAATAAAAACAAATATCCATATTCCAAGCAAACAAATTCGAGAATGCTTTGTTTAATGATGGCTCTACTTAGAAATTTGGAAACAAGATGAGGCCATAGGGTGTGCATAATTCAGTGATTAATGACTGTCCTTACGAGAGGGAATTTAGACACAAATGCATTGCAGGAAGACAACTGTATAAAGACAGAGGCCTGTTTTAGCAATAGTAAATAAGACAAGAGCTTAGCATGTTTGCTACCGAAGCTTATAGTTGCCATTTTCCTATAACAAAGAGTAAGTCGCATGTTTCCAAAGGCTAAATTTCAAATGAGAAGATGAAAAGGTAAGGAAACAAAAGCGGAAAGAGAACTGTCAACAATAGAGGTAAATTTCTACAGTTCTTTTCAGTTGAATTTAGACATCAAATTTTGTTTTGGCCTTATATATTTAGGCCTGACTCATTTATTTATTTATTACTTCGCTTTGCTCTTTTATTCTCTTCAAGGCATAATTGAAAATAGACCATTGTGTCTGTGGTAACGTTCATTCCATGACACAAACAAAGATGCTTTTCAACAATTGTCCAAGTTCATATTTAAGCAATTAGTCTAACCCATCATGTCAAGCCTTATACAATTCTGCACAACAGATTCTTCCTTCAAGAGTAAAAGGCAGTTAGGAAGCAGCAATACACGGATCTTGGGAGAAGATAACCTAGGATGAGACAGGAAACTCTGGGAACCCAGTTTGGGTCATTGTCTGGGAGCTCGGAGACAAAACCCCCGTGGATGCCAGCGCTCCTGGGCGTCAGCTGAGTGGGAAGAGTTCCTGAGTCGGATTTTGCTCTAGCTTTGGACATGGACGTTCTAAGGAAGTTGGCTAAGAATCCCGTGGCCCTTGCTCCACTAGAGGCAGTTTCTTTCTCCTCTCACGCCCTGTGGTGGGATGTGTCACAATAACTTCGCACCCGCAGCTCTGGCTTCAGGGTGGCCCCTGGAATAGAGTGAGCGGTCTGTGTGGGCAGCTTGCTTTGGTTAGCTGCAGCTGCAGTAGGGGCTGGCTCCACTCTCCCGGCCTCTCGCCTCACCAGCCCTGAACAAATGCTGCAGGCAGCTTTCACACTTGGATGTTGGCAGCACCTGAGGTGCTGGGGCTACAGGTAGCACTGCACTGTCGCACTGTCCTCCCATTGTTCATCGATTTGCTCGAGCGGGCACCAGTAACGTCTCCATTGTTGAGACTTGTTGTTACTGAGTTTGGCATATTAAATACGCCACGGGGAGCTTGCCAGGCTCTGCCGTGCGGGCAGGATACTCTCTGTAGCTTGCCGGGCTCTCCGAGAGGGACGGAGGAATCAAACCCGAGTATAGGGGTGAAACACTAATCGAACCATCTAGTAGCTGGTTCCCTCCGAAGTTTCCTTCAAGACAGCTGGCACTCTTGCACGACCCACAGTTTTATCTGGTAAAGCAAATGATTAGAGGTCTTGGGGGTGCAGGTAAGGGGAGAAACGGGGGAGGGGACTTGGGGGGCTAAATTTTAACCCAATTCAGGAATGGATAAATGAGGTCACTTAAACAGCACCGCAGATTTTCCTGGTAAAACAGAGGCCACGGAATGGATGTGATCCGGGCTTATCTCCTTCCCCAGGGTCTGCTCACTACAACTAGAGATCTTGCCATTGATGACGCTGGGCGGGGCTAGAAGAGACAAGGGCAGCAAAAGTGGGCTAGTTGGGCCATATCTTCCAGTTTGTCCTAGGCAGTCAAGTATTAATTTTTCCTTTTCACTTTTTTTTTGCTTGCTTTTTTGGGTCACACCCGAAGATGCACAGGGATCACTCCTGGCTCATGGACTCAGGAATTACTCCTGGCGATGCTTGCGGGACCATATGGGATGCCAGGAATCAAATCTGGGTTGGCCGCGAGCAAAGCAAACACCCTACCCGCTGTGCTGTCGCTTCAGCCCCTTTCCTTTTCCATCCGCAGGGGCTGGAGCAATAGCACAGCGGGTAGGGCGTTTGCCTTGCACGCAGCCAACATGGCTGACACAGGTTCGATTCCCAGCACCCCATGTGGTCCCCTGAGCACCGCCAGGAACAATTCCTGAGTGCATGAGCCAGGAGTAACCCCAGAGCATCGCCGGGTGTGACACAAAAAGCAAAAAAAAAAAAAAAAAGTTCCATCCCTCCCCCTGCCTCTATGGCAGACGGTGTGGGGGAGGAGGTATACTGGGACACTGGTATGGAAAATGTGCACTGGTGGAGGGATGGGTGTTTGATCATTGTATGACGGAGACTCAAATATGAATTTTTTAAAACTGTACCGCACAGTGATTAAAAAAACAAACAGTTTCAGCCCAGTGTTCTTGGGTTGGAAGTGGGATGAATGACAATATGTTTTTTATGGTAAAGGGAGATTTTTCCTTTCATGAGACACTCACTTGCAGCTCTCCCTGCATCCACTAACCACCAGCAGTCTATCTCTACCTGACCGTTCTCCACTCACCCCGTCATTTTCACAATCCAAACTGCCCTCCTTGAAACTGGGGACACTGGTGCTGGGAAAAGTACACTGGTGGAGGGATGGGTGCTGGAACACTGTCTGACTGAAACCTTACCATGAACAGCTTTGAAAGGGTCTATCTCTCAGTGATTCAATAAAAAATGCCCTCAGGGCTGGAGCGATAGCACAGCAGGTAGGGCATTTGCCTTGCATGCAGAGGACCTGGGTTGAATTTCCAGCATCCCATATGGACCTCCAAGCACTGCCAGGAGTAATTCCTGAGTGCATGAGCCAGGAGTAACCCCTGTGCCTTGCTGGGTGTGACCCAAAAAATAATAAATAAATCAAAATAAATAAATAAAAATGTTCCCCTTCTTTCGACATATCTTTTAGGGAGAGCAGCAAAGCTGAGCCACAGAGCTGCAGAGTGCATGCTCCACCACTTTATTTTAGTGTTTTTGCTTTTTGGGTCACACCCGGTGATGCTCAGGGGTTACCCCTGGCTCATGCACTCAGGAATTACTCCTGGCGGTGCTCGGGGGACCATATGGTGATGCTGGGAATCTAACCCGGGTCGGCCATGTTGGCTGTGTGCAAGGCAAACGCCCTACCTGCTGTGCTATCATTCCAGCCCTGGTCTGTCACTTTAGCAACAAAGAAGTGGATGTTTGAGAGGCGTGAAAGGATGTGATTGCGGCCCTGGCTCCAAAGTGGCTAAGGCCTTCTTTCCTGACTCCATGGACAAGTTGCTTCTTTCCCAGGAAAAAAATTCTCCTATCCTCTGACAAATACCTGCTGTTGAATCGCTTTTTGCAGAGGTCAAATTGCAGGCAAAAAACTTACAGGTGCTACCTGTAAGTTTTTTGATTCTTGACCTTGAATCACACACAGTCTGTAGCATCCTAACACTTGCTCATTTCAGAAGATATTTATAATAATGGGATTTTTGAAGAGAAATCTCATGTTTTGGGTTTTTAACATAGAAAATTCAGAGTTAAAGGCTAGCTGAGATAGGACAGGGGTTAAAATGCTTGTAGGAGTAAGTTTAAAAAATGGGTTAATGACCAAATAACAACGGCATCAATAAACATGCTTCTGAAAAATATTTTTCTCAAAAAAATGTTTTAGGATATAATATTCTCCAAACAAACAAAAAGCCAACAACAACATCTCACTTTGTACAGTTCTTACTAGTTGCTTTCTTGACAGGATTCATGACCAGATCTATCTCAGGAGGTAGGAAGTAAAAAGATTTGCAGCCCCATTTCATGGATGAGAAAAATCAAGGCCAAGCAGTTTCAGTGGCTCTGTCAAAGGGTCAGATCTGGGGGCCTCTAGATCAATATTCTTTATACTGCATCTTGAAAACTGAGGTCAGAAGAGTTCAAGATTATGCTTAAAAAAAAAAAAGCAGCCTCTTTGTCCAGCTGTTAGGAAAAACTAAGTACGCATGGACCCACTAACAGAGTTAAGCTCCTCCTGGACAGAATGCCACTACACACTCACCAGAGACTCCCTGAGCACTTACACTGTGTCAGGCCCTCCTGAAGGCACTGGCGATGTAAAGGTTTATCAGACTCAGCCTGGCCTTTGAAGGGTTCCCAAACATCATGAGAGCATTTTTAGTATTCTTATTTTCCTCAGAGTTGACTCCATTCTTGATAGCCAAATCATTGACAGTGCCTGGCTAATGACTGTCTGCATCTTTCGCCAAAGTGAGCTGTCTTTTACTACTCCTTTCCCTCAAAATAACCTTAATAACAACCACTTGCAACAACAACCAACTGTAACAACAAGCCCAAACCCTGGGAATGTATAGTCCTTGCACATACAAGCTTTTAGAAATCTTCCTTTGGTGTGCTGGCTAGATTCCTGCTGTTAGAATTTAAAGAAAAAGAAAAGAAAAGAAAAAAAATGCTATTTGTTTTGGGATGATGACAGTGAAAAAAGCTCATGAAGAATGATCTGATGCCTTAAACGACATTGTTAAAGGAACAGTCATTCTAAGTCTCTCTTTTTCAGATGCACTTGAGGCAGCAGAAGGAGGGGCAGTAGGTCTTGCCTTAGGTTCTTAAATACAACCCTAAAGTAGATACACAGAGCTCTGAATTGCTGGCAGAGTTCCCTGAGAAGTTTTGAATATGCTAGAGATGAGATTCATGAGCTTATCATTCTCTAAACATCTGATTAGACAGTTACTGCAAATGCTGATAACCGTACAGTTTTTTGGGGGGGACCCAGTTCTTCCAGCTTCTCATCATCTCTCTGCTCTGTTCCCTCTGCTTAAAAAAAAAAAATCAAGCAAGCATGTGGCAAATATGTTTCTGTTTTTCCATCAAGAATGCAGACATGACGGCTTCTTCCCCTACTCTTCTCTCATCTTTTGCAGTTCCGTCTCCCCCCACCCAACGAAATGACCTCATCCCTGCACAGAGGACACCAGCTGCAGGGAGGGCCGGCACCCCCACGCAGGCAGGGTCATTATCATCTTAGTAACGCCAAGAAGCCCAGGATGCCTGGTTGACATGTGCAACGCGTTAACAGTTCTGTGGTCGCCCCACACTCTAAGCAAAGGGGCTGTCTGGAAATGTAAAGGCTTTGCCTTCCTCAAAATAACGTTACCCAAACACTTATGTGTGTCTTACCCAACCCCGCAGGGACCTGGGCAACAATGAGTGGGACCTGCCGCGAAGATGAGCCTGATGGCAGTCTCACAAGGCAGCTGGCCACAAACGTCCCACTTTTGAAATAAAAAATGCAGACCAATCCCCCCGCCCAACACAATTCCACCCCCAGGGAGCCGGTATTATTTCCAATAGGAGGGCTGCCTAGAAAGTAAAAATTAGGACAGGAATTCTAAATTGAGGGTACTAAATTCTAAATTGAGTGTACTAATAAAAGCTAGTGCTTTGTTGTTGACATAGATGTGCCGTTATATATTTGTTAATTCCTGCAGGTTTCACTACACTCTATTTTTACTCTCCTCTCTGGCACTCAGTGCCAAGCCACCACAGAGAAACGGGTGTGAGGTTTTACCAGACACAGTAGTAAGAGAAATTGTCACAGATCAAATGTGCCCCAAACTGAACTTGGGATTTATACTGACTCCCCATCCCACCACACAGCCTGGGCTAAGCCTCCAAAGTTTTCCCTCACATCAGGAAATAGCACCTGGTGTCTAGAGATTGGGAGTTCATCTGTGACACTGCTCTCTTCTGTAATGTCACCACTCCAGGGTCCCAAACTCTTACAAATTCTATCCTCAAAGTCTTTCTTGAATCCTATCAATTTCTCCATGGATTCCTCAATGACATTTCACTTGGAAAACTACATTTCTGTCACAGGTTTCAAGAATTCCCGGAAACCACTGTGTGACAAAAACAAACAAACAAACAAACAAACAAAAAAAACCCATTTCGGCTGCTTGAGACAAAATGTGATTATTTTTCTCCCATTAATTTTTTTTTTCCCCTAGTGGCTTCTCACTCCTATCAGAAGAGATCAGAACTCTTGTGGGTAGTCAATGTGTACAAGAGCACTTTCCTCTCATTCACTGGCCTCCAATCTGACTGGATACTCATCCACTTGCCTTCAATCTGAATGGGATGCTCTTATTCTTCTTTTATACTCAGTTCCTTAGTGTCTTTGGGTCTTGGCTATCAGTTTGTGTTGTTCTCATACTTTCTCTTTGGCTAACTCCAATCTATTCTCTGAACCTCAGCTTAAAAATTATTCGACAAAATAACCTTTCCTGCTCCTTTAACTATTAGAGTCTTCATATTTTTTCTCCCTTATACTTATGGTAATGGAAAATTTACTCAAATGTTTGTTTTTCTTTGGCTTCCCTAATTGGGGTATAAACTTGATGAGGAGAAAAACCAAGTCTGTCTGGTAAACAACTGCATCCATCATGTACAACATAATTCCTGGTTTACAGAAGACATTTAATCAGTTTCTGTTATATGAGCATATGAGGCAAGTAACTTGCTCAAGGTCACAGGATTTGAACTCAAATTGATCTTGTCCCAGAGCATGTTACTTTTAAAAATCTTGAAAAGCAGGAGGTTCTGGTTTTTTCTTTTTTAAATAAATTCCAGACATCATGAGTTTCAAGACATAAATTTCCCAACTCTCAAAGTCCAAACTGACTCAAATGAATGACTGGATGTTTGGTTGAATAGCGAAGGCTGAGTCTGCAAGCATGGGGGATGGGAAGGGATAGTCTCCTATAGCCTATGTGATATAAGAAACATTTACTGGTCTGGAGGAATAGTCATAACAGAGAAATGAGTGTACGGATGAGAGAAAGAGCTATTAGAGATTAAATTGCTGTAAGCTTAAACAAAATGATATTCAAAAGGCAAGGAATCACTCTTTTCATTCCGTTGAAAAGAGCAAAAGCAGACATGGAAAAGATACAAGTCTTTTAAGGAGGAAAAACTTACCAGATGTGGAAGTCTGCCTGTGTCATTTTTCCTTCCCTTACTCCTGTGTATGTATATGGGTGTGGAGAGGACAGAGTAAATAGAGCAGAATAAAGAATGGACTACTGGAAATGCCTGGAAAAAGCTTCTCTGGGTTGATGACTGGGGAGTAATTCCTTTTCATCTGAGACTTAGGATGTTTCCCTTCATTAGGATGATCCAAAAAACATTCTCTAGTGGGTGGTCTGTGACTGACCCTCGGAAGAGGTGGGGAGAGATGAACACAGAGGTATTTGAGCAGCACAAGGCCATATTAGGCCTGTATCTTTTTGGTTCTGTTCATGCATTCCAGCTTCCTTCTCAAAAACACAGGACTTCGCATTTTCTTATAATGAGTGTGGATGCATCACATTTGTCCTAATTGTTGACTAGGAATGTCTTTCCTACTCCTTCAATTCATTTCTTTTCTTGAACTGAACCTAGCTTCTCACAGTAAAAAAAATCATCCTTGAAAAAAATGTTTACAGTTTCTTATGTTGCTGTGCATTTATGTAGATGAAATAACAGTAACAACTCGGTTATCAGTGCTTTCACCAAAAAAAAGTGTGCATGTGTGTGTGTGTGTGGGGGGCACCACTTTTACTTTTCTACTTAATCCTATGTTCTTCATAAAGGATCAAAGATTATTATTATTATTTTTGAAAATCTGCCATCATCCATTATGGTTGGGATTGTTCTGATTATTTACTCTGGTTAACACCATCTGAATCAAACATGGAGCACTAATACTCTAAGAATCAAAATAAAATAAAACTACTACTAGTAGTAATATGAAGCAGTACCTAAACATCACCTTTCTTTGACAAGTTAGAAGATGCACAAGGATCTAGTAGGTCACTGTTGTAAATGTTTTATTGTACAATGGTGCTGGGGGTCTGGATAAGAAAACATAATAGAGACCGGAGTGATAGCACAGTGGACAAGGCGATAAGGTCCCCTGAGCTGACCAGGACTGATCTCTGAGTGCAGATCCAGGAGTAAGTCCAGTCCTGAGTACCACAGGGTACAACCACAGGGTACAACCTCTCCCTCCAAAAAAGGTCCCTCCTCAAAAGAAAAACAGGTAATAGAGTTTACCCTACCTATTAGTGATCAGTCATAAAGAATACTGGACGGTCTTCATATTAAAATACTAAAGAAATTCATTTGCAGTTTGATATTTATGGTATTAACTTTTAGTAGTCTGTTTGCTTTTGTTTTGGGGCTAGACCTAGCGGTATAAATTCGGAGATGCACAAATTCTTTTGGTTTAAGCTTGGGGGCGCTTTCTAACTTTTGCAATTGCTTTTTTCCAGTATTATGCATTTTTGTCCTTTTAAGCTCCTTTCAATATTTATTAACTTTAAAGACTGAAGCTGAGCATTTTACCGGGCTGTTACAAGTTTAGGGAAAGACTGCGACCCTGAACTGTGGCAAAAGAGAAAGAACTAAGGCTCAAACAGACCTATGGTGGGGAAATGGGAATGACAAAGACCAGGTAGCAGAGACAACAAAGGAAGCAGTGACTCATGTTCTCCCAGTTCTGGAGCTGCAGGCTGTGTTCTTCTACAGTATCTTTCAATTGCCACTGGTTTCCAAACCAAACTGTAGTTGGGGGTAGCCGATAATGTATTTTCATTTCCAAAATAAATAAATAAATAAAAAAGAAATCGAGAGAAATCAAGGCCCAAAGTGAGTTATTCTTGCTCTGATATTTTTCAGCTTAAAAGAGCCCTCGTAGACCTACACCATGCTGCATACATACAAAAATACCCCTTCACCCCCAAAGCCCGGCTGTTTTCCCTCATTCCAATCTCCCCCAAAGCAAATACATACAATGAATTCTATTTTTTTGGTAGAGCAATTGTTGATTAATGAATCATCTTTCCTGTAATTTTGATTTTTTTTGTAGACTTAGTTTGGCTAGGTTCCCTGGCATTCCTGTTGAGGTATGTAATGGAAAATTTGACCTCACACTCTCTGCTTTTTTGTACCATCAGAAAACACTGATATAACAAGGCTACAAGAAAGTAGCCTGGGGATGAAGAGATGCACTGAAAGAAAAAGCCCAGTGTGGAAAGGAACAAAGGCTCACTAAATCATGTGGAAAGTAAATATTTAGCTTCATGGACGGGAAGTTACATAGATCTTCAAGAACAGCTCATTTGTTACAGCTTAGGATGTCACACTGTTTCCATCATAATTCTGCTTCTCCAAAGAAACTGTCAACCACACATAAAAAGCCATTTTCAAAATGAACTTGCAATGTAGGCAGATCATTTTGTATGTCCTATAACTTTTCCCCAAATGGCCATTTGGGGAGGAGAAGCAGACAGAATAAAGGTGGCAGCAAATGATGACCTGCCTTTAGTTATATCTGAGCTGAAATAAAACCTGGGGAATCACCTTTCTCTGATCCCATCCAAGTGTCTATGGAAAATGAAACAGGTCACATGAAGAAAACTTTGGTGAACCTTGAGCTCTGGCATGCTTTATGACAGTATATTTCAGCAAAAATTCATAGTGAACTGAATAGAATGATTATGAAAACTTTCTCACTGGGGAGAATGAGATTTCATTTTTAAAAGACAGAGCTACACTCTCTTTCCTCAAGCATATACATCATTCTTTAAATGCATAACTCAGGCTTGAAAGAATGTCTACCAATGTGGATGTCCACAAAATTCCTCTCTGCAATCTAGCAGTCCTATCACCTGAGAAGTGATCAAAATCGGCCAAGAAGAGGAACGAATTCCACGCAGTTCCCAGCACATGCTCTCCAAGTGCTATTCTCTTAGTACTGAGCATCTGATGAGGTGTTTTATGACAGCGCTGGGTAACGAATGTACAGTCAGCCCTGATAGTCCTCCATGACTGTCAGAATATGCCTAGAGAACCCTCAGTTTATAAATCATCTAGATGTGCTGGAGAAAGGAAGTGAGAAAAGAGCAGATGCAGAGTAGACTGTACAAATCACAATTTAGTTACTCAGACTGCTGGAAAAATCTGCAGATGTTTCTGGATACTACCTAAGTTGTTTCCCAAACCACTGTAACATCTGTCTATGTTTCTCTATTAAAATGAACTGTTATTTACTGGAATTATACAAATAATTTGTAGTGGAAAGAGCTTAAGTATGCATTAAGTATGGAATGAATGAACAAGTCTTTTTATTAAAGGAAACAATCACGGTTTTTTAAAAAGAGGGAGTTAAACAGAATGACCATGAAATATGCAAAAGAGAACTTTGCTTTAATTTTATGTTGCAAATGAAAACCTACAGTGTTAGGGGTGACCTGTGTCGGCGTCTGTTTTAGGATTAGGTTTGCATACGACTTTGGCAGGTGCAGGGAAGGAAAAAGGGAATATTCTGAATGGTTCTATTTGTCCGTTTATGAAATGCAGGTGGACTGATGATAAAAGCTGTTAATTACAAGGAGAACATTAAGGGAAAAATTTACTCGAGACATTTAATATCCTGTTTAAGGGAAGTACTGAGATCTTGGTTAAGAAATTGGTGATACATTAAAATATCACCTTTGGGAAGGATTCTATTGGATTCCTAAAATTTTTATTGGATTTCTAAATTATTAGGTGTTATTTGGTTTCTGACACTCCTGAGATTCTCTTTGTATTCCACATCTGATCACATCATTGAATCTTATACTATTTAATTTGAAGTAAGATTTAATTTCCTATTTCTTATGGGGTTGTAAACCATTCTGATATTTTGATGGCACTCTGCTGAAAGCACATTATCCTTTCCATCTCTTTAATGTTCCCTCAGTAGGCAAGATGTGTATCCATTCATATTCCTATGCCCAAGAATACTTAAGAAAATATGTTAGCCATGTTTTTGGAGATCTAATTAGTAAATGAACCAGACTAACTCAAACTAAAATGCATAATTGTTCCCATGATTATAGCAAAAGGTGTGGAAGTATCACTAAAACAGTGTGGAAAGTATTTTCTATTACAAATGTAATTATATAAAGTTTAGGTATTTTTTTTCAATATCCATTAATGCCAAAGTTGAGACACTTGTACCCCAACACCAGATTTGTATCTCCGAAGGTATTTTTAAGGGCATATGTTTCTTTTCAGAGATACTGTAGACATATGCAGGTAATTAAATTTTATACAGCACATATTTTCTTTCCTTCTTTTATTCTGTGCAAATGGTGGTATTCAATAAAAATTATCCTATCCTTATCTTTAAAATATCCTTATCCTTAAAGAAAAACCTGCTTTTATCTTATTTTCCTTATAGTGGGGGTACATCCGGTGGTGTTCATGGGCTATCCTGTGATGGTGCTGGTAGGGGTGATGGGGGGGAATTTAGGTAATGCTGGGAACCACAAAGGGCAGGGGATTGAGCTCAGGGGTCCTCCAGGCCCTCAGAGCCATCTCCCAGGACATATTGATGCCTTATAGATTTAACCCACCTAGAAATCTTTCCTATTAATGCATAAAGCCTATGCTAGTCTTTACTCCCAGTTAGGATTCAAGCCAGGATTGCACATCAAATCTCTAATTTTCTTGAAGTTGAAATAGGTCCTTTTGCATTTTAGAGCACTGACATTTTTGAAAAGTATCATTAAGTTGGGCTGCTATATATTTTTTCACATTAAATTGATCATGCATTTTGGGACACAGGCATATCACTGACTTTCTGAATACATAGCAGCAATAGGCTCATGATGTTCTATTTTGTGATGGGGATTTTGATCAGGAAGGAACGATAGCACAGCGGGTAGAGTGTTTGCCTTGCATATAGCCAACCCGGGTTCGATTCCTCTGCCCCTCTAGGAGAGCCCCGCAAGCTACCCAGAGTATCCTGCCCGCACAGCAAAGCCTGGCAAGCTACCCGTGACATATTCGATATGCCAAAAACAAGTCTCACAATGGAGACGTTACTGGTGTCTGCTCGAGCAAATCGATGAACAACAGGAGGACAGGGCTACAGTGCTACTACCTTAATGAAGTGATCAGCTTCTCCACTCTTCTCTCTTTTTTTTTTTCTTGCTAGGAAAACTGACACTGATATCCTTAACACCATATTCTTAACGTATTTCAAGCAAAATCTCTTAAATCGTGAGGGCGTTCCCGCAATGAATCCCATAATAAACCTGAGAGATCTTGCTTAAATAACAGGCATTTTCTCAAATTACAAATAAAAAGGTGATGCTCAGTTTTACCAATAAGAAAATATACTTAAGTAGATAAAATCCAGGCAATTCAGATGGGATTTGAAGTCGCAGATAATTTTCTATAGAATTTTAGCAAAGAATCTTTTGCGGTATTCTAATTAAATGAAACCTTTCTCCCCCACCCCCCAAAGAACTGTTGAATCAAAAGGTGCATTCCTCACTAAAGCTAGCACAAAAATGCTAGTAAATTTTTCCATTACATATATACAGGCATGACCAGGATGCTAACATTCTATAACTTACATATTGTAAATAAATACAGACTAAATATTACCATGAGGAAATATTTTCTCCAGTAAGGGGTACGTTACCACATTATTTGTTTCCTGGCTATAGTTTTTTCCCCTCACCCCCCCAAGTTCCATGTCATGTTTGTGAGATAATTTGTAAAACTAAATACTGTGATATTTACAGACCATAAGAGTGTCTTTTTAAAAAATTTTATTTTCAAAAAGTTGTTCACATAAATTGATTACATTCAATATTTCAACACCAATCCCACCACCATTACACCTACCCACCACCATTATTTTGAGTTTCCCAGCACCACCCAAGTCTGCACTAAAGGCAGATGCTAAATAATTTATTTTGTATTGCTTGTTATGAATAATTGACTAAAAATCATTCAAAAAGGTTTCCTTAGAGGACAGTGTGTAAAAATTGTTGTATCTCATTTTGGAGTCATTAAGTCCCTGTAATAGACACCATTAGCATGTTAGAGTTTGAGTCTCGTGTGCCTATATATAATAAAGACTGGTTGCCTTCTGCCTTATACCCCATCAAATGTGATGTGCTACTCTGGGTATATCAGTGGCATAATTACATGAGATGTTGTGCAGCCACACTCCTGGGATTCTAAAATTTTTTCATTGGGTGCTAGAAATGGAGTTAAAATGAGTTTTGGAGGTCTGCAGCTGCTGGGGCTCTTTTGGGGCAAGTGGAAGGACACACCTACCCCCTTCGAGGTGCCCTGGTCAAATCAGCCTGGCACGGGGTGGGGAGACTTCTCTGCAGCGTGTTGCTCTCTTCCAAGATTCATTTGTGCTGAGATTATCTCTTGATGGAATGTTTTGTTCAGAATTACCAACAATGAATCTTGACAATTTCAATGGATGATAATGCAAATATACTTTTTTTCTTCAATGCATTAATGGGCCATTAATGTAAATAAAATAAAGCATGGCAGGATGAATAATACCAACATATTTCTTCAATCAAATATCCACACTGTGTGTCTGCTTGTGGTTTCAAAGAAATCTGGATTAAATAATATGATTCACATAGGAAAAGACTCCAAAAACCTGGACTTTGGTATCATCAGTCCTACATAAAACAGCCATTTTTGCACTTATTTCCACATCTAGGAGAAATGAAACTGTTTCCTCTGAGATAGATATACTGGATACTTGACCTTGGAATCCTACAAACCACACATGGAAGGAAGAAAATTTAGGGGACAGGAATAAGTCACTCCATGTACTTGGTACCCTAAGGTGTTTTTTTTTTTTAATCATTTCTAATTCGTCAAAGAGGTAGTTTATGAAATTCATTCAAGTGTTCGGTTTTAATACTGATTCTTACAGTGCTCTCACTCCAATATTACTTCCCGGGTTACTGGGCAAGACTTCAGGATCGAGCAGTTGAGGGACATTCAATGTCTTTGTGGAGGTAAGTTAACACATAGCTCCCGCTAAGGAATCTAGCTGTTACAGGCAGCGTTTGTTGTTGACGTTTTACAACGTTACCAGCATTAGTCATGACGGTCCAGAAAATAACAGTGAGCTCTAGGAACTGGGATTTTCAAAGGGGATGAGGGAATGAGGGTTTTGATGGACGCTTTCCAGAGCTGCAGCTGCAGGGCTTGTGGGTTTTTCATTGGTTGTCATTTGATAGAGGTAGGGTGTGGGGAAAAATTCTTTGAGGGCAAGTTCAGACAGTGAATAGTTCAAGACTGCAGCCTGCCTAGAAACTGGGAACAATGAACGGACACAGAAGCCACATGATGGGTTTGGTTTTTTAAGGGCTTAAGGGGCAAACTTATATATACATATATATATATATATTATAGACATATATATATTTATTGGACAATAACCCTGCAGAGTAAAAGTAACAAAACATACAGAGGCAGCACTAGAGTTAAGATTCCCGCCTCGACCCCCGCCCTGCCCAAATGCTGCTGTTTGGTTTTGCTTTATTTCCTTATTTGTTTTGATCACCATTTTTATCTCCTGCCCATGGTATAATGGAAACAGGAAAAAAAGACACCTTTCTGTCAGGAAGCCTCGGATTTGTTGCTGCTATTTGGGGTGTGTGTGTGTGTGTGTGTGTGTGTGTGTGTGTGTGTGTGTGTGTTTGTCCTCCTGATAGAAGAGTCACATATACATGCAGTCTTGTTGTGCACTGAATAAATGAGATAATGCAAGGTAGATGGCAATAGACAGGAACTGAAGAACAACAATAATGCCCTTCGTTATCAATAACCACATTGTCCCTTATATCACTGTGGTAGGTGGCTGACCTACAGAGAAACAAAAGTTGTATTCAACTACATGTAAATCATTCCTACCATTAAAAAATAAAAGAGTTCCTTATGGATTTTGAATTTATAAGGTTTTTACACTTTATCAATAGAGCCTTAATGCCTAAAAATAGAGATTTTTATGGTTATACTCAGCATGTGAAAAAGCATGTTCGCTGAGTACTTCATGTCATGAATGAGCTTATGCTGAAGAGGAATCCGCTTGGTCCCTCCGCCCCTTCTCAGACGGGGGCACAGTAACACCGATAACAAACCACTAGCTGCCATTCCGAACACAAAGTTCTTCTGTACAGAGGTCTGGGTGCGTGCTTGATTAGGGCTTAATCCCCAGCTCCACATGGACTGCTGAGCACTGCTGGGGTGATCCTGATGATCCCCAGCACTGCAGGGCCCAGACAGTATCACGACTTCAGACCCTAGCAGAGAACCACTGTCTCTCACCCCACTTTTTCGCCCCTGTGTCTACATAGTTTATGACAAACTCTAATGCACATGTCCTCTTCTTCTTTCCACGTTTCTTCTCAAAGGTCAACTAAAATCTTTCGGAAATCCTTTAATTCCCTTTTTTTGGGAGGCACGGGCAAGTTTGGGGCCATACCTGGTGGTGCTCAAGTGCTATTTCCAGTTGTGTGCAGGTTGAGGGTCATTTCTGGTGGAACCGGGAAGCATGCAGTGCTGGGGATTGGACAGGGTTGGAAGCATGCAAGGTTGGAATCTTAATGCCTATACTAGCTTCCATAACTGTTTTCTGGGGGGAGGGGTGGTCAGGAATAGGGGGTGGAGGGGTTGTGCTACACTGAGAAGTTTTCTGGTCACACCTTTGGCATACATTATGTATACATAATGATAAAGCTGAGTAGTTGTGACAGAGGTCACATGGCTGGCAAAGCCTAAAGTATTTACTAGTTGACTTCTTACAAGAAAAGTATGCCAATACTCCCCTAGAAGGTATTTCTCTTGAGAGGCGATGAGGCAATGCATGTGAAATACACTGCGTGTTCTGTCTGGTCAGACACAGAAAGGAATAGCACTGAGCTTCACTCTTCAACTGCGGTGGATCCAAATAGCCAAAGACTGAATTGACACTACAGTCAAGAAATGTGGGCCTAACAGAATGTACCCACAGACAATAGAAATGGGGACTGGGAAGATGGGTCCATGGTTGGAAGCTTGCCATAAGTGGTGGGCAGGGGAGAGGGCAGTTAGGATAGAGAAAAAAACCACAATGACAATGACCATTGGAAGTGATGACTCCGGATAAGAACTGAGTACAGAAAGAATGTAAAGGGATATACATGATAACCTTAACATACCTGTATCGCAAACCATAATGCCCCAAAGGAAAAGGTGGGGAAGAGCTAGAGAAAGAGAGAGAGCAAGAGAAAGACAGAGAGAGAGAGAGAGAGAGAGAGAGAGAGAGCCTGTTATGGAGGTAGAGGCAGGCTGGTGATGAGGAGTAGAAAGTGGGAAACTCATTATTGGTGGTGGGAAATGTACACTGGTGGAGGAATGGGTGATGGAACATTGTATGACTGAAACCCAATCATGAATAACTCTGAAACTGTTTATGATTTAATAAAAACATAAAGAAAGAAAATAAAGAAAAAAAGAAAGAAAGAAAGAAAGAGAGAGAGAAAGAGAGAAAGAAAAGAATTGTGGGCCTCACATTTTGCTTTGTGGGTTCTTGACAATTAATGTACTCAACTCCTCCAGTCCTATCAAACCAGCTCTCCCTTGTTGGTTTGGAAAAAAGAGTCAGTTCCTCACTGCATCACTGGATGGATCACTCTGATAAAAATGGAAACTCTACCACCTCCTTCACCCTAACTTCAAAATTAATCCAGGGTCAGTAGGAGTATGGGAAATAAAAATATTGGAAATCTTCTGACAGGACTACAGGGAAAGTATAAAATCCAGTTTTAGGGCTGGAGAGATAGCACAAAGGGCTAGATGTGGGTGGCCTGGGTTCAATCCCTAGCACATGAAATGGTCCTCTGAGCACCACCAAGAGCAACTCCTGAACACCACTGCACATGGCCCCGAACAACAATAACATTTAGTTTAGTTTTGTTTTTGGTCCACACCTGGTGGTACTCAGAACCTTGAATTATTTGCTGGGCAGGTGGACCATATGGGGTGCTGGAGATCAAACGGTGTTGGTCGCATGCAAGACAAATGACCTATTTGCTGTACTACCTCTCCTGTCCAACAACAACAACAACAATAACAAAAATTTCATTAAAAATAAATGAAAAAAACTTAGTTTAAATACGGGCTGGAGCGATAGCACAGTGGGCAGGGCGTTTGCCTTGCACGTGGCTCTCGTGGCCGATCCGGGCGACCTGGGTTGGATTCCTCTGCCCCTCTCGGAGAGCCCAGCAAGCTACCAAGAGTATCTCGCCTGCACGGCAAAGCCTGGCAAGCTACCTGTGATGTATTTGATATACCAAACACAGTAACAATAAGTCTCACAATGGAGTCGTTACTGGGCCCGCTCGAGCAAATCAATGAACGGGAGGATGGTGCTACAGTGCCACAGTGCTACAGTTTAAATACTATGAAGACGAGCACATCCCCATGTGACCACATATCTAATACAATGAATAATTCACCCTCAATTTTAAGGGGGGGGGATGGAGGTAGTAAGGGTATATGAGACTGAATCACCTGTTTTTTTAAAAAAAATTTTCTATTATGTATATAATTAGAAACAGTTATGTCTGGGAAAAATAACTTCTATGATCTTTTTTAGACAGCAACTGAGTATTGAAAGTAGAATAAGCTATATATACTTGATAACCTTTCGAAACTGTATTATAAACCATAATGCCCAAAAGGTGGGAGGGAAGAGAGAGAGAGAGAGAGAGAGAGAGAGAGAGAGAGAGAGAGAGAGAGAGAGAGAGGTGACTGCCATAAAGGAAGGGCGTTGGGAAACTGGGGACATCGGTTGTGGGAAATGTGCACTGGTGAAGGGATGGGTGTTGGAGCATTACATGGCTGAAACCTAACCATGAACGACATTGCAACTGTGTATCTCATTGTGATTCAATGAAAAAGACCTAAACAATCTATTACTGGACTAAGAAATGGAGACAAGACAGTCAGATCACTTTAAATTCATAGTTAATCATCACTTGAGATATAAATATATATAACTTCCATAGCTCAAGAATTTTATATTTTATGCAATTATGTATTCCTATTTATAAGAATATCTATAGTTGTACAGTAAATTTCACTTTAAAAATCATACTTTATTTGGTTATCACTGTATCACTGTATCATTCTCATCCCATTGTTCATCAATATATTTGAACGGGTGCCAGTAATGTCTCCATTCATCTCAGCCCTGAGATTTTAGCAGCCTCTTCTTATTCACCATCACTGTCACTGTCCTCCCATTGTTCATTGATTTGCTCGAGTGGGCCTAGTAACATTGTGGACTTGTTACTGTGTTTGGCATATTGAATACGTCGTGGGTTGCTTGCCAGGCTTTAATATACATATTATTATTACTTGACAGACATGTGATGCTCAGCACAGCTAAGTGACGGTCACGGTCCTCCCATTGTTCATCGATTTGCTCGAGTGGGCCCAGTAATGTCTCCATCGTGAGACTAGTTGTTACTGTGTTTGGCATACTGAATACATCACGGGTAGCTTGCCAGACTTAGCCGTGCGGGCGAGATACTCTCGGTATCTTGCCGGGCTCTCCGAGAGGGATGGAGGAATCGAACTCGGGTCGGCCATATTGGCTGCGTGCAAGGCAAACGCCCTACCGCTGTGCTATCGCTCCAGCCATATATATATATATATATATATATATATATGTTATAACCAAATTATATTTGGTTATAATTGGCCAAAACTTTTGACACTCCAAGTCCTTGTTGCAGGACAGGAAAGCTAATCATTTTATTGCCATGGATCTCCCCATTGCTCACTACACAGCTGTTATAGAGAAGGTTAAATTGGTTGTGGGTACAATATTTATCTACCACTCCACTGAAGAACAAAACTTGGGAGCCCTGGCATATATTTTGGTCATACTTTACTTACTACTAAGCAGTTATGGAAGAGGTTATTGATTCTTCCAAAGGGAAAATACATTTTGCAAAAAGACTAGTGCAGATGACAAATAATTGAGTTGTCATTATTTTAACTATCCTATTAAAATGATATGAAAATTATCTAAATTTATTGAAATTTGTTGGAAAAGTTTCATTTCCATATGCAGGTCACAGCCATTGTTCAGTTTCTTCCCAATCACTCACTTCTGGTGGCAGAAAACGCCTTTCTTTTCCCAAGTCAGCTCATTCCATTTGGTACAACTCCAATAACTATACAGTCATATAATGCCCAGAATTATGGGGGGGAGGGAGGAGAGGAGGGAAGGACACTAAGAAGAATAGGAGTACCAAATCCCAATTTCATTTCTACAATGGCTGTAGATGTAAGATACTAAATCTTTAGCACTCTCTGGGTCTAAGTTTCCTCACCAGAATAGAGTCTCTGAGATCCTTTCCAGTTTAAATTTCTCTATGTCTATAACGTCCATTTCATGCTACTGAAATGAAAATCAGTTGTGAGAAAACTACTTAAAAAAAAGCGAAGTTTTTCATCTTACAGTTTCACTTATGTCATACCTGGGTTGTCTCTGAATGTTCCAAGACTTAAATGTCATTCCAACACTTGGTCTTTACTTCAGCTTTCCAGATTACTTATGGCTATAGTTTGATTTTGCTTTGCTGTTGCTTTCTCAAATGTTCTCAAGACTCAGAACATTCCCTTTCAGCCTCTATATAGCCAACATTAAGTATATAATCCTTTCATTTTTTTGTACTTTAAAGTTTTTTTTAAATTAAAGCTTTATTAATATTTTGTCTGGTTTTCCTCCAGGTTTGTCATTTGTCTTTTTTTTTTTATAATCTTTTTAAGGAAATAAATCCCTGGCTTGTAGATTTCTGAAGTTAAGGCAAATCAAAAACAAACCCTGAAAAATGTTTTAGTTGCTCTCAGACATCGAACCAAAAAAAGCTCTATTCAATAACTTATGGGATATTGTAAATTGTTCAATATTTTAATTTTTTTATGATTAGAACATAGAGGCGCAAGTAAAAAACTAGCTTTTATAAAAATGGCAATTAGTGTACGGACTAATTTTTTGAAATGAAAAACACTGTACATTTTAATGTGATAGTAACTTGGCAAGGCTGCAAAGGCAAAAGCGAAATGAATGAGTATTTGGCATTTTATTTCTATACCTAAAATATATATTTTAAAAGATGAACGGACCTGAGAAAATTTATTAAACAGTCATCGACTGATAATGACAATATTAGGTAACCCAAAGCTTATTTCTGGTACAAATAAATACAGTTAGTGGTCATAGTAAGACACAAGGACTTTCAAACAAAAGGAAGGGAGTCCATATGTTGCAGTGGCTGGTGACAATTTCTAACTTGCTTGACAAACATCACATATGTGTGTAAAGAATATGCATGTGCAATACATATGTGTATGTGTGTATGCATATCTATCTATCTATCTATCTATCTATCTATCTATCTATCTATACTTTGATACTTTGGTGAAAAGGTACACTTAAAATGACTTCTAAGGATTCTCCCCCTAGTTTCAAGGCATGGTCTCTCCCCTTTCACATATCCGTTAGAAGCACAGAAATGGGCTGTTGGGGAGAACAACGCAAAGAGTAAGGACTGTTGAGGAGAACAAGTTCGGCTGTAGGTATAGAACTATTCTTCCATAAAATCTTTTTCTCTTTTATCTAATCATGGTTGGTCATTTGAAATCACAATGATACATACCTATTATAGATAAAGATAAGTTTTGAGATTGAGAAGAATTTAAAGCAGGATGTGTTCACTAGTACAACAAAAAATATGGGCAAAGTAAGGTCAAGCAGAGACTTGATGGTAACAAGTCCAAAGTGCACTCTAATAAAGCAGCGGCATCAAATTTAGTCTGCAGCAAGACAAACACAGGGAGAACTACAATATTGGCTCCTCTGGTGGCATAGGGAAGCTGTGATACAACAGGAATAGAGACAATCAACTTGGCTACAGACTGGTTTCAGGATCTTGGGCAAGTCATGTGAACACCTTAGGTCTCATTAAAATAAAGAGGATGAGGAGAGTAGACTCAGTATTTCCTTTAAATAAGTTCATCTTATCCAGTTCTGTCACTTTTCTTTAATTCAGGAAGGAGCCATGTAGGATGAATGCTGAATGAATAAAGCTAGAAGACTTTATTCCAACATATCTCCAATTGTCAGAAGAAATGCATTTGTTTCTAATCCTGTTTATGCCTGCTGGCCTGGTTATTATAACGATATATTTAATCAAGTGAATAACCACAAGAGTGAAAAGTAAGAGTTGCCTATTTTACAAGTACCTGGAACAGTCCGAAAAGACTCAATAGGGGTAAATAATTTGGAATGGCTATCAAGGCCAACGTAGGTAAGACCATTCGAAAAGAATGAAAAACACATTCTAAAATGCTAGGACTTCTAAAGTCCTTTTTATACTCGAACAAAACTTAAATGGGGCACCAGAGAAAATGTGATCATTAGGTATAATTAATGCAAGAAAAAATTAGAAAATTATAATCAGCAGACCTATAATCAAAGAAAAGACCTTGGCCGTACATCAAGGCTTCCACGGCAACTGTAAAGGGAGTTAGAACCACGTGAAACGTTGTGCTCTTATTTAAAACCAGATGAAACTGGCAATGATGACTAGGAAACAGCTTCCCAAGGAAGTGGTTAAGGAGGGGGAGGGAAAGAGGAGATGGAAAGGAGGGTTGTGGAAGGGAAGAAGGGAAAGAGGGAGGGACTGATACACATGGATCCTACTTTTGACAGTCCGGCCTGGACCTGGAAGCTTGTTAACTGAAAAGTGAATGAATTCACTTCTGCAAAGGCTTGCAGCATCTTTACTAAGGTCCCCGAGAAGAAAACTGCTCTTTCCTAGTGCTAGTAGTGAAATTCTGCCCTTGTCACCTCATTCTGAAAACATACATTTGAAAAATACTTTAATAAATAATAATATGTGTTGAATTTACCCGGGCAATGGACACCACAAGTGAGAACATAGGATTTGGCTTTGATTTCATTTGAGTAATAAGACAGGCAGGTTGTTAGAAGTCCTAGGTAGAAATAATAGTTTTCAATGGCAAGACCAGGCCTGCAATTTTCTGGAGCCACCCATGACATCATGGTTTATTTGAGGCCAACTCCATAAATCAAGCTTTACCTAATTAGAGATTGTTGTGCAGATCGACATTATTAGAGCAAATAATTAAAACTGCCGAGGCAATAATACAAGCCAGATCTGTTTACAAAAATGTTCTTTTCCCCCCCCTCAAAGTCTTTTAGTCTCACTACCACCAGTTATAGATTGCTCACATTTAGTAAATTACAGACTCAGAGCATTTCTTTTAGTCTGACTTCACTTTCAAGGAATTCTTCAATTAACTTTACGTTGCTTTAAGCTTGTTCATCCACTGAGAAAACAATCTGTGGTCTCTGCCTCCTTAGCATGCCAATGGCTGCCATCCATGTTTGATTTTTGGACACTCTGTCTCTAGAGAGCCAGGCTCTGTTTGCAAAAAAAAACAGCCAGTTGTCATAGCATTTTCACAAGCACTATAGAAAAATAAGGAATACGACTTAACCTGGAGAATTACCAGCACAACAGGGACATCCACAACCAACCACCTAGCCTAAGCTAAAAAGCAGTACAGACTCCACTTTCACCTGCCACGATTCCATTTTCACCTACCTTCTCTTTGCCACCAATGCCTTTTTCTTCATCTCCCCTTTTTTCAAAACTGATAAAAATCCAAAACCCACAAGAAGGTGTGCTTACTCTAACAACAGTAAAAATGCAAGGAAAACACTGGAAAGCAAGAGATTGCACTGCCTTTACAATGGTTACAAAGCATCACATGTCAGATCTTGGGCCAAATTCTGTGTAATAAAAAAAAAGCATGATCTCAGAGGTGGGACCACAGTCCAAAACTTTAAATTATCTCAGATTCTGGTGTAGCACCTCAATTCTCTTTGTCTCTTAAGGTTCACTCGCTGATGTTTTTTAAAGAGCTTTTAAAATGAGACTGGCCAGTGGAAAATAACTATGGGAACAAATGATGGAAATAAATAATGATCACTGAAGAAAAAGATTCTTGGATTTTCTACCTATTGCAGCTGATTCATACAGAATGGAATCCCTCTGACTTTCCTTTCTCCTGTGCTTGACAAGTTTCTGACTATTCCTCAAGTATGTTCATGCTATGGAAGTACTCGTGAAGACAACAAAGCTATAAACCGAGAGCGACATTTTTGAATTGTCAGGTCAAAAAGATGATGAATGAGAATTTCCCCAAATCAGTGACCCTATCAGTCATGGTCATGGTCCTTCCATTGTTCATCAATTTGCTCGAATGGGCCCAGTAACGTCTCCATCGTGAGACTTCTTGTTACTGTGTTTGGCATATTGAATACATCACAGGTATCTTGCCAGGCTTTGCCATGTGGGCGAGATATTCTCGGTAGCTTGCCGGGCTCTCCGAGAGGGGCAGAGGAATCAAACCCGGCTCAGCCGGGCCGGCTGCACGCAAGGCTATTGCTCCAGCCCATAGTGACCCTATAACTGGATTTATAACTACTGGAATTACTGGTCATTCTGAATGAATGATTATATGAGTAGGGCCATACCATGTCAAGCAGGAGGGCAGAGCTAAAAGAACTAGCAAAATGCACAGGCCAAAGCTCTGGTGTTTACTTGGTAATGGATCAACAAGGTCTAGTAAAGGGTAGAAGAACCAGTGGAAAGATCTGCTCTTCTCTTCAAAACAGAATTGTGTCCTCAATCATTCTCTCACCTGTACCTCGGTCCAAAGAACTAGATGGTTTCTGAGAGATCCAAAATTATCTTAATACCATTTTTTTCCTTTCCTCTCCATTGAAATTTAAAACCCCTATGCAAAAGTTACTATGTTTTTGTTTACTGCACGTGCTTTATGAAAAAGAAAAAGAAGACAAGTATAACCATATCTATCTTTTTTGTTCCCTTTCTGTTACTAATCAGACAGACTGATACCCCCTCCACATACATATATAATATCTAAGCTATTATTTCTCCATTCAAAAGACAAGATTTCACATAGCATCACATATCATTTCTCTAACTGGCAAGTCATTTATATTGATTGACTCTGATATTTACTCTGAGATACTATAAATATAGGGAACTGGATTGTAGAGATAGTACCAGTGATAAGGTGCTTGCCTTGCCTGCGGCAGACCCTGGTTCAATTCTCAGCACTCATACTTACCCTCCTCACTGCCAGGAGTGACCCCTAAGCTCAGAGCCAGAGTAGCCCTTGTGTACAGCCTGCTCCTCCACTAAACACAGGCAACAAGACACTCGATATAAAATCATCTAACTTATTCAAAGGACTGCTTTATAGAGTGTATTTTTCTAAACTCATGTCATAATGCAGATCATGCATCAAAATTGAGACTTTAAAACAACTTCTCTCTGACCGCTATTCTAATGCTTAAAATTTTCAAAGTAAAACACATGCTACAGGTAGTTTATCTCCTACAAGTCAATTTTGAAATTTGAGAAGACCTTCCATCTCCCTGGAAACTTCCTGCCTAATCCTTTGCACTATTAGCTTATTTCCTGGAGCACAGGTCATAAAAAGATGCTTAGCTGGGAAGGAAAGAATGAACCAGGAAGGATATAGTCGAGGGAATAAAAACGTTAAGCATCAACTCTTAAAAAGAAAAGCAAAGAATGAACTTATTGTACATAATGAGAGATCTAGGGCACGTCACTAGAAACTCCAGTTTTGTTTAATGCCCAGGAAAGACATGACATTGGGAAGACTGTTCTCTAATTTTCTAGAGAAGAACAGTAAATGGGGAAATTTCTGCTTTGGGATTTGTGGTCTAGGCAACTGAACAGACCGTAAAAAGAAAAGGAGGGCCCTTTAGCAAGAAGGAAGCTTAAGGTTATTAATTACCTCCTAGTAAAATAGCTCTTATTATGTAAGTGGTAATATGTATTCTGACTTGGTGAATTTAAAGTAAAATCGTTAAAAATAAATGCTTATACATTTAACACTACTTGAAAATATGTTACCTATCATTCTATTTTTCCCTGCTGTACCTTTTGCCATTCTTTATTTTTACATGTTTTAGGTCTTTTTTTTTTTTGTTTGTTTTGGTTACAACCAGTGACGCTCAGGAGATACTCCTGGCTCTACACATAGGAGTTACTCCTGGCGGTGCTCAGGGGACCATATAGGATGATGGGGATTGTACCCAGGCCAGGCGCATGCAAGGCAAACACCCTACCCGCTGTACTATCGCTCCGGCCCCCATGTTTTAGGTCTTGTAAAAAAAAACCAACTCAAATACAGTTCTCAAAAAAGAATGTGCAAAGCAATGCTGGGTTTCATATGCTTCAATTTAGGGCTTCAAAATACCCGGAGCTTACCAAATCGATTCTGCTTCTATGCTGAAGGCATCTATCTTCTTTTAATTCTGAACCTAGGGAAGTTATAGCTTCCAGCTGTAAATTTGTATTCTACTGGAAAACCACAGCACCAGACTATAAGTGAGAAAATTTAGCTTTAAAAAAAATTGTAAATTTGGAGCACAGCAAAGTGAACTGAAGAATTTACTTTTCAAAGAATTATCTGAAATAGGAAAAGAGTTTTGGAACAATAAAATCCATGAAGATACAACGCTTTAGAAAGTTGAGATGAGAAAAATGAAGACATTATATGCCACATAATTTTAGAAAATAAAATTACAAGGTACATGATATGCTAGCAAAATTCTCAATTATGGTAAGGCTTTCCAGGGAATAAGAAAAGCTTGTGTGGCTACTACCCCGAGTGATTACTGAATCAGAGATATTACTCAGAAAATAACGTTGCATATAATACAAAGAGTTTTCAAGACAGTTTCCTGTACCACACTCCTCTGGCCCCTAATCTCACACTAGTGACTTCCTGTAACTGAAAAACAGAACCATTGAAGTACTTTGAGGACCATACAGTGCTGGGGATCAAATTCAGGCCTCCTGCATGAAAAGCATGAGATCAGTGCACTGAATTATCTCTCTAGCCCCAGAAAAAGGAAATGGAAACAGCATTTTAAAATAACTGAATTTCAAACTTTGAAAGGTGTTTCTAGTTTTCTTTAAAATGCAGTCCTAGTAAAATGGGTTCAAAAAGCTAAAACTTATTATTTTTTTCTTTCGGTGTTTGACATTTTAGAGCTTTTATGAAACATATGTACCTTTTCAGAACATTCAATTATTTTTCTTTTCTTTCCTTTTCTATCTTTTTTTTTTTTTTTTAAATTTCTGGCTTTGAGGCCATACCTGGAGTATTGGGATTACTCCTGGCTCTGTGCTCAGAGGTCAATCAGGCGGTGCTTGGGGGTTTGTACGAAGAACTAGGAATCAAATTCAGGTCTGTTATGTGCAAGGCAAGTGCCCTTCCTATTGTACTATCTCTCCAGACCCAATGTTTTCAAAATTTACTTGATTTTTGGTAGTATGTCTCAAAGGACTGTGTTCCACAGAGCACACTTTGCAAAACACTAATAAATATATACTCCGAAAGGGTTTTCAAAGCCTTTATTTTTCTGTCTTCTTTTTGTAGACACTGAATTTCAGACCATAGAGAAACATATAACTTCAGTTTTGTAATTCTTATAAAGCCCTGATCCATATTACTTGCCATTGAATCACAATCCTGGATACCCACACACCAGGCATTGAATACATATTCATCAAAACAGAATTAGGAAAAGTATCACATTATCCTTCCTGTTGATTTTTCTTTACCACCAAGGGTGCTATTTTCCACAAAATAAGACTGGTCATGTTCAGTGATTTCTGAGTAATAATCAGCTATTTTACACAGCTTTAATCAATAATAGGATGTTAATAGGAATACAAGCAACTCTAGTCTACAAATAAGATTTATGATGTCATACACTGTAAATAAATAGGAGCATGCTTGTTTGAAAGACAGAGAATTTTCTGTGTAAATTTTGTTAGAAAATATGGTCACGGTCACGGTCACGGTCCTCCCGTTGTTCATCGATTTGCTCGAGCGGGCCCAGTAACGTCTCCATCATGAGACCTGTTGTTACTGTGTTTGGCATATCGAATACCTCAGAGCTTGCCAGGCTCTGCCGTGCGGGCGAGATACTTTCGGCAGCTTGCCGGGCTCTCCAAGAGGGGCGGAGGAATTGAACTCGGGTTGGCCACATTGGCCGCTTGTAAGGCAAACGCCCTACCACTGTGCTATCGCTCCAGCTCCTATTTTTAAAGTAGAATTTTATACCAATTATTACATATTCATTATTGCCTAATTTTTACAAGTTAATTTGTGGTTCAGATAATTTCACATTTGATGATAGCTTTTCTCAGTATTGGATATCCATGAGTGCCCGCTGTGTATCAGGGAATATGACAAGTGCTAGAGATGCAGCAATAAGTAAAAGCAGACACCGCCCCTAACTTCATGGGACTTTCAGCTCAAGGAAGGCAGATGAGTTGGGACACTGAAGGACAGAGAATAATTTTTATAGTCTCAGTTACAACTGTAACAACCTTTATTTTATTAACATAAGCATTCAAGGGCCATCAAATTTCTAGAAGCGATGAGATTCAGATTTGAGGATATTAAAAAATAGATTGTTCAGCTATTTAGAAGTAGTTTATTTTAGAAAAGAACTCAAAGAACCAGCGATTATCCTTATTTCTAGAAGGATACCCATGACATTTTTCAAAGAAATAGATTAAACAACTCCTGAAATTCATATGGAGCAATACTACTCCCCGTCCACACACACCCCCCACAGTCAAAGCAATCCTTGAGAAAAAGAAGATGGGAAGTATCATTTTTTCCAAACTCAAACTGTACTATAAAGTAGTAGTAATTAAAACAGCATGGTACTAGAGTAAGGACAGACCCTCAGATCAATGTAGCACTGTAGTACTGTCCTCCTGTTGTTCATCGATTTGCTCGAGCGGGCACCAGTAACGTCTCACAACAAATTGTGAGACTTGTTGTTACTGTTTTTGGCATACTGAATATGCCACGGGTAGCTTGCCAGGATACTCACAGTAGCTCGCCAGGCTCTCCAAGAGGGGTGGAGGAATCAACCCAAGTCGACTACGTGCAAGGCAGCCCTACCCACTGTGCTATCACTCCAGCCCAGGTCAATGTAATAGAATAAAAAAATTCAGAGACAGTTTCTCAGTTACTCTTAGATAAAGGAGCCAGAACTACGAAGTGGAGCATGAAAATCTTCTGCAACAAGTAGAGTTGGAAAAGCTGGTCGACCACATTCCCTCGCCCCCCCCCAAAAAAAAAACTTAACAAAAAATCCAACTCAAACTTCTTCCTAACATCATGCACAAAAGTCAAATTAAAATAACTGGATTAAAAGCCTCAATATCAGACCTAAATCCATAAGGTATGTAGAAGAAGATACAGAGCTCCCATAACATTGAAAGTAGAGGCATCTTTTAGGATGAAACACCGCTGATTAAGCAAGTGGAAGCAAAGATAAACAAGTGGGACTACATTAAATTAAAAACCTTCTGCAGCTCAAAGGAAATGATGACTGGGATACAAAGAATACACAGACTGAGAGAAACTATTTGCTCACCACTAATCTGATAAAGGGTTAATATCCAAGATATATAAAGCATTAGTAGAACTCTACAAAAAAAAAATGATAATCCAATCCCATCAAAAAATGAAGAAGAGATGAACAGAAACTTCTTCAAAGAAAAATACACAAACGCCCAAAGACATATGAAACAATGCTTTGTGTCACAAATCATCAGGGAAATGTAAATTAAAACAATGAGATATCACCTCACATCACAGAAACTGGGACTTATTAAAGAACAGGGGCTGGAGTGATAGTACATCAAATAGGGTGTTTATCTTGCATGCTGCCAGCCCAGGTTTGATCCCTGGAACCCCATATAATTTCTGAGCCCCCCAGGAGTGATCCTTAAGCACAGTCAAGAGTAAGTCCTGAGTGCCACCAGATGTGGCCCCTAAACAAAGAAACAAACAAAAACAAACAAGTAAAAAAAGAACAACAACCAGTGTTGGCAAGGATGTAAGGAAAAAGGGAACCTCATTCACCACTGGTGGAAATGTCAACAGGGCCAGCCTTTTTGGAAAATGATATGGACATTCCTCAAAAAACTAGGAATTGAACTTTCATATGATCCAACAATTCCATTCCCGGGAACATATCCCAACGGCCCAAAAACACAATGTAGAAGAGACATCTGCACTTATGTTCAATGCAGCACTACCTGCAATAGCCAAAATCTGAAAATAACTCAAGTGTCTAAGAACAGATGACTGGATATGTGTGTGTGTGTGTGTGTGTGTGTGTGTGTGTGTGTGTGTGTGTGTGTATGTGGAATACTACTTAGCAATAAGAAAAGATGAAGGCATGTAATTTGCTGCTACATGGAAGGATCTAGACAGTATTATGCCAAGTGGAGTTAGTCAGAGGGTGAAGGATAGATACTGAATGATCTCTATCTGATGTGGGATATAAAGAAACTTTATAGGGGAACATCAAATGCCCAAAGGCAATTGAAATTAGGAGCAGGAGACCTGGTCTTCAGTAGGAAGCTTGCCATTGGGGTGTGGGTGAAAGGGTTAAGCTAGGGTAGGGAACACTAGGACAATTTTGGAGGGCCAAAGTGGGGTGTAAAAGAAACTGGTGACATCAGTGTAGGGAAGTGGACACTAGTGAAGGGACTGGTGTTGGAACACTGCATGCCTGAAACTCAATCATGAATATCTTTGTAATTTTTGAACTCATAGTGATTCAATAATAATAATAATAAAAAGAACCAGAGAGATAATACAGAAGGTAAGGTGCAACCCTTGCATGCAACTGACCTGGGTTTGATCCCCAGCAGCCCATACCATTCCCTGTGCTCCACTACCCCCACCCCGGAATTATCCCTGAGTTCAGAGTGGGAAGTAAGCCCTGAGTATCACTGAATGAGCTCCCTGCCCTGAATCTGAGCACTCTATTTTCTGTCACTGTCACTGTCCTCCCGCTGTTCATCGTTTTGCTCGTGCGGGCCCAGTAATGTCTCCACTCTGTTTTCTAATCAATTCAAAACATTCTCTGCATATACAACTTATTGAATTGAGGGGACTCACAGAGGGTATGTTTAGTAAATCCAGAAATCAATTCACCACTGGTGACTTTGTGTTGATACTGACTCATTTTATGATTGGTGAAATAATTTGTCCCTATCCTTTCTGATGGCAGTTTCGCTGAGTGGAAATGGATCTGATTTGGATCTAATGGAGATGAAATGGGTCTAATGTGACATGGGTGGAGAAACACGAATTCCTCACAGCCTTCATAAGATTAGGGAGGATTCTTCTTCTGAGATGCTCCTTCTCTTTACTCAGTTACATGGATTCTTCAAAACACTACTGATAAAATAGAAAAATTGGAACTGGAGAAAGGGAACAGATGATAGAGAAATAAAGTCAAAGTTATAGTATGTCGAACTGATTCCCTAGCTATCTTCTTTTTTTTTTTTTTTGAAACTTTTTTGGTTTTCCAGAGGGGGTCAGGAGGCCCTTCCTGATGATACTGGGTCAACCAGGTGATCATCCAATCAGGGCCCCAGGATGCACTGCTGTTCAAGTATTGCAGTACCAGGGGTGACTTGGGCCACCCAGTTGGTCTTGGGGTGCAGGGGCATACCCTGCAGTGCTCAGGGGCCTTGCAGGTATACCTGGTCATGCTCAGGGGATCCTGAAGTCCTGGGGATTAAACAAAGTTGCCTGCATTCTAAGAGTATGCCTGCACTCCGTACTGTTTTTTTGGACCCTTCTCTGGGTATTTTATGATATAACATTTTAAACGTATGTTTTCAGCCACATCCAGCTGGGTTCAGAGGATATTCCCTCTTTGGTAGTTCAGAGGATACTCTCTCTTTGGTGCTTGAAGGTCACTTGGAGAAGTGTCTGGGAGAAGAGGAGGTGTTGGAAACTGAACCAAAGGCTTCAAACATGCAAGGCAAATGCTTTACCACTGAGCCATATTTCTGGTTGAATTATATTTTTCATCATATTTATCCCCAAAAGAAAGCATACAATAAAATTCACAGGTAAGAGATACTAGAAAAGACATGATACAAAGAGTAGGGTTTATAGGCTCTGGTTGCTTATTACTCAATAGTAGATTGGTTTGTGCCCAGTTTTATAGAATAGGAAACAATCCTCAAGGATAAGAATTGCTGGACTCACAATTCCCTTAACCATGTAGTCAGAGTACCATAAATGCATACTTTTTTTACTTCTGGAAACAACCAAAACATCAGAAAACTATTTGATGCATTTGTTTTCTTCCCTCATAGTGCACATTTTTGAAAGCTTCAATCATATTTTGATGAACTATATGGTTTAGTACCATCCAAATATATCAGAATCCTGGCTTAAGCACTTCCAAAATGGTATCTTTTGTCCACTCTATTTATTAATAGTATTTTTAAAATGAACAAATACCGCAAAACTTATCAATTATGATTCAAACAAAAAATTCTCTGATTATACAGAAACTCACATAGAGTTTTTGGTGGAAAATACATACTAACAAATTGTAAAAGTAAAAGCATACATCATTTGATAAAAATAGCAATACTTTACCAAATGGAAAATTCCATCCAATAAAATGTCACTCCAGTCAGATGACTTACCTGTAAATGAGAGAGAGGAGAAAGTGAGATTTTGGTATTATATACACTCTTCCCTACACTAGATTTTATTTTTTTTAAAGGATGATCTTTATAACTATTAGAATGTCCAAAATAAACAGAATTTATACTGGGTCAGGAAACACCAATTCCTTTAGCAAAGGTAATTAATGTTAGGAGGGAAATGGCAAATAAGAAGCAAAGGCAATGGAGAAAGGAAGTGGTATTTACTTTCACATCATTTGACTGTCAAATATATCTTAAGAGGCCAATTTTGAAAATGTGGGTACATGTATCTACAAAGACTATAACTAAACTGTGTCAGTATAGAATGCTCCTCCTTCTTCCAAGGCCTCTGATTACTGCCTTAAAGAGAAAGTGTCAAAACTGCAAACTTTCTAATATCTTCCATTCATGTGATTCCGGAAAAAGGTGTGATTATATCGAGTCCTACTGTAATTTCCCCTGTTAGTTTTCTTTCCTTTTTGACGCTTAGATGTTTCAGTGTTTTTATTTTCAAAGTGAACACTGATGTTCGTGAAAGGTGCCAGATTAACAACCTGAGAAAATTAAGAGCTTGCTATCAAGAGAACAGGCTCGGGTGTACAGGAGGTGACGAAAGTTTCCCTTCCACTGTGCTTGCCTACGTACGCTAGCTCTGACCCACGATCACCCCGGCTCTCTGGTTTCATGGTTCATTAATGTCTCTGACTGCTGTTTGGGTTGCTAGCAGAAACAGGCAATCTTGTTCCTGCTTTTAATGCTAATCGTTATTAATATGAATTCTGTGAACCCTAATTTCTCCCCTGAGAAATTATATGAAAATTTATATTAGCAGCCATTTAGTTTCAGGACAACAGGAAAATAAACCGAAGATTAATCTTATATTTTAAAGTCATATCGCAGGTTTGGTGAAAGTCCTGTCACTCTAGTTGTCTTCAGCAGTCAAATTAAGATAGGTCTTGATACATTCAGTCACTTGGACTCAATATAAGACAATTCAACATTTATTGGTCAACGATAATTTATTTTTCTTTTTGAATCTACTGGAATTCAGTGAATTTTTTTTAAATTCACTAGCACTTATGATAAAGGTAAAGGCCTAATATATCATAAGTTTTGAAAATCACTGTTAACCTAGAGAAAAATATTTATTCCTTCTGTTCATACAAGTGTCCCAAGTTTCTAAATTATCTGAATAATATGTAATTATAGAATTATGAATCAATCTTGTCTATGTCCAGAGATCTATGAATTCATTTTGATTCATTCAGTTAGACATCTAAGCACTACTCAGTATAGCCACTTAGAGCAACACAACAACTGTTTTCTTACCTAGCGCTTATAACAAGAAGGAAAACAAAACTAGCAAACACATGCAAAATATTAAGGGAACAATGAAGTATAACACTGAATATCGCTGACAAGCAGGCTAATGATTACTTAGAAGTAATTTGGAAAGACCACAATATTAATCCCACAGTAGTTCCCCGACTTTGCTATTGTACTTTTTGTCAAAAATGAAACTCGCTGCAGCTAGAGTCAATTTCCTTCTTGACCAAGTTTGCAATGCCCGTAATTTCTAATCTCTAGAAGTGTGGGAGAATGAGAATTGCAGGGTACCAATGACGGCAGCAACACATGGTAACAATTAGATTGAAGGGTGCCCTGGCTGCATCTCATATGGAAATCCTGGAAAATTTTAGTTTTAGAACTTCAGTTTGGGAAGTTTTCCCCTTTCTCCACACATAGCCTTTATCAAGCAAGTCCTTAAGGCATAAAAACTTTGGCATCATCTCAAGTCTAAGCTATGGCTGGCATGGGATCTAATTGGGAAGAATGGGTGGAGCGGTTACCTTTATCAGGAAAGACCTTAACTTCAGGGAAAGGCGCTTTCCTCTCACTGCTTAAGCAGTCTAACTGAAAGACTTAACCCCAAATGTGAGAAAAGAGATTATCTTTAGCAGCAGAAGCCATTTACTGTAATTACATTAGTTCAACAATCAGGGAAGTAGACAATGCTATGCCAATTTAATAGGTGAAAAAAACAACACCTTATAGAGGCAAGATTGTGCTGAGGATACCAACC
Source organism: Sorex fumeus (assembly GCF_029834395.1). NCBI lineage: Eukaryota > Metazoa > Chordata > Mammalia > Eulipotyphla > Soricidae > Sorex > Sorex fumeus. The sequence continues at coordinate 147,981 of NW_026606098.1, read as the reverse complement.
TCAACTTCTAATTCCTGGAAAGGCCTCGGTTCCCCCAAGTGCCAGAAAATTAGAATACAGCCTACTTACTGGAAAACCAATAACCCCACTCTGCAGCTGGGTACCAGGCAATGGGAATATACTCACCAATAGATATCACCAGATATCTGTTGCTAACCTTCAGGGACCAGATTTTACTAATTCCTGTTGCCTCAAAATGGGACCAGAGACTAGTATAGCAGTGGGTAGGATGCCTAACTTGCATGAGGCTGATCTGGGTTTGATCACTGACACCCCATATGAGTCCTCAAGCCTGCTAGGAATAAACCCTGAACTCTGAGGTAGGAGTAAGCCCGAAGCAACACCATGTGTGGCCCCCAAATAAAATGTTTTTTTCCCCAATGATTCCTGTCAGTCCTATAGTATAGTTCACAAGAGTCAGCCAAAAGACAATTAATCATACAATATAACACCTCGACTCCAATCACTTTATTTTTTTTTCATTTTTTAATTTTTTGCTTTTTGGGTCACACCCGGCGATGCACAGGGGTTATTCCTGGCTCTGTACTCAGAAATTACCCCTGGCGGTGCTCAGGGGACCATATGGGATGCTGGGAATCGAACCCGGGTTGGCTGCGTGCAAGGCAAACACCCTACCCGCTGTGCTATTGCTCCAGCCCCTCCAATCACTTTAGAGGTTACCCCTGAATTACAATTTTAGGCCTCCCTGTGCTTTAGTCACTGAACAAGAGAGTATTTTGTCTTTAAGTTTCCTCCTCCATGTCCTCTTTCTCTCTTCTTCTGCCCTCAAATCCCTTCTTGATTGCAAAACAATTCTCTTATAGAATTATAGTTTCTCCTCCTCCTTCTTTTAAATCTTACATATTTGGTTTTTCTCACTGCAACACACTTTCTTAGGGGGAGATATATAATTCTGAATTCCAGAATTTGTGAATTCATACAAAATAGATTAGTGAACATATGAAAAATTAGCTTTGTGGACATAGCTCTGTCTTATACTTCTAGTTAAATTGAAATTTTAGCCAATGAAGTATTTTGATATTAGTTTTATTTAAAAAAAAGAATAAAGCTGATGGACTCAAGTTATCATATTTCCTAGTCAAGAAGAGGAAAAAATAAGGCTTTTAAAGCAGAAAGTAATAGGTGATATCACTTTTTCTACCCATTCCAAACATCTCCCAACAGGAGAACAAATGCCAAGGACAGAAGAAACAGAGTTAGGGAAAATTTGAGCCACAAGAAGGTAACAACCTTATCTAAAAAATACCAATTAAGGCAGTAAAAAAAATCAGTAAATACAAAAGCATTATGAAGATGAATATGCTGATGTATGGGACCAATAGTGTGTAAAACAAAACCAAAGAATAAAAAAGAAACCTACACTTTCAAAATAACATTTTTTCCCTCATTTTTAATTCCTGACAATAGGCATTGGAGAAAGCTCCATTTTAAGTGCTTAAAAGAGGTTAGTAACCAAGTGACTCAGGCAAGTTTTTATGGTGTCTACTATAAAGAATGCCTGGTGAATAAGATGCAACTATTAATTTGGCTATCTGATTCCCACTATAATCAAAAACATTTGCTCTTGGTTAAATTTCTTAACTCGTTATGTAGCAGTTTAAGGAGCTGCTCTGCTTGGGACTAAGCATTCCATATTGAAATTTTCTTACGGGAAGAGAAGACATAAGCTAAACAAGCTGGATTCCCATCATTCCAAACTGAGTTTTAATAATATAAAACGAAGAGTAAAATGAACAATGGCTCCCATGACTTTGTAAAGGAAATATTTTTTCTTTTTTCTTTTCTTTTTAAAATTTTACTGAATCACCATGAGAAATTTAAAAGCTTTCATGTTGGGGTTACAATCACACAATGATCAAACACCCATGCATCCACCAGTGCACATTCCCTACCACCAATCTCCCCAGTATACCCCCTTCCCCCCCCTCCCCCTGCCTCTATGGCAGACAATATTCCCCATGCTCTCTCTCTACTTTTGGGCATTATGGTTTGCAATACAGACACTGAGAGGTCATCATGTTTGGTTCATTATCTACTTTCGGCACACATCTCCCATCCTAACTGATTCCTCCAGCCATCATTTTCTTAGTGATCCCTTCTCTATTCCATCTGCCTTCTCCCCTCCTCTCCTGAGGCAGGCTTCCAGCTATGGGGCAATCCTCCTGGCCCTTGTATCTACTGTACTTGGGTGTCAGCCTCATGTTATGTTATTCTATACTCCACAAATGAGTGCAGTCCTTCTATGTCTGTCTTTCTCTTTCTGACTCATTTCACTTAGCATGATACTCTTCATGTCTATCTACTTATAAGCAAATTTCATGACTTCATCTCTCCTACCAGCTGCATAGTATTCCATTGTGTAGATATACCAAAGTTTCTTTAACCAGTCATCTGTTCTAGGGCACTTGGGTTGTTTCCAGATTTTGGCTATTGCAGTTCCTAAGCAGGAAATACTTTTACAAAGGAGTCTTTAGGAGGGGCCGTTAAGATAGCTCAAAGGCTAGTGTGCATGCTTTGCATCTGGGAATCCTGGGTTCTATGAGTAGAACCTACACATGGTCCCCTGAGTAACACGTGGAGTGTTCCCCATCCATCCCCAATAATAACAATGGAAACAGTGAAAGATCAGGTAAGGTCTGGGGACAGATTGATTTGCATTCATTTCTAAGGTTCTCTCAAAAGGAAGGGACAATGGTACTCAGTCAGTCTCTCTGACTGACTGCTCCTATCCCGAGAACTCTCAAAGGCACCAACATCTCAGAGTTGGGAAGTATAACAGCCAACTGCTCAGGGCTTCCTGGCCTAAGGTCCTAAATGTCTTATCTATTTATTTTTGGTTTTGGGGGTCACACCCAGCTGTGCTCAGGATAACTCCTTGGCAGTGCTCAGGGGATCATATGTGATGCTGGGGATTGAAATGAGGTCTGCCCTGTGTCAGGCAAATGCCTTCACCTTTATATGATCTCTTGGTTCTTGCCCCATTCCAACGTGTCTGTTTAGATCCCCGATCATTTTGCCTTCCTCTTTTCTATAAAGCTATCGTTCTATTTTTCATAAAATTGTTCCTCCTAACCTCCCCTCCCCCGACTCCCCTCAACTATTCTTTATTCTAGTTATGGTGTGTAAGGGTTGAAAAAAAGCAGTGATAGAGCTGGGACTGAATGGGACACAGCTGGCCCGGGGCAAAAGGACTGTGAGTCGGAAGCAGCTGCATGTTGGAGGCAAGAACAAAGTATTCGGATCTTCAAAGGCAAGGAAAAGCATCTCTCTGTTCTTCCCTCCTTTCACCTCTTCCCCTTTTTGGAAAGTTGCAGAAATTTCACAAAACACACAGCCTTTCTGAATTCACAACAATCTCCTTTCCTCATCCTCAAGTGTGTTTAATTTATTACTACTGCTAACATTCTGCAAGAAACTTGTATTGAAATTTTTCTTCGAAGAGTTTCACAGGGGTTATAAATTTACATTAAAATAAACATGCCTGGCCATGTGTTATAAAATTAAATTTTAGAATAATCAAAATTCAATGTGTTGAAAGTTACTCTTCTAGGACTTTTCTTTTTACACTATGTACACATTTCTTAGTCAGTCAGTGGCTCTTAAATTTTTAACTTCATAAGAGTTTTCAAGTTTTAGGAGTCACAAAGTATCCATAGGGGAGCTAATATTTTTATGTATATTTTCATTTCTTGAGCTACTGCTGATAATATGTTTGTATTTAGTCATTTAGGGCAGAATGGAATACACATTTTTAAGTTAAGGGGATTCTTATACATGTGTAGTTGGGTAGAGAGATCACCCCCAACCCTAACCCCATCCTACCGAGTACTCTATCCTTTCATCTTCAACCTCTCCAAGAGTCTTGGGGACAGAAGTAAAACAGCTTCCTGTAGCTTATGGTGAATTGTTGAATTGCAATTACAAAGTGAATAATCTCAGAGGAAAAAAAAAATCACCAACAAGATTTTACTTTCAACAATGCTAGGTGCAATTAGCTACACAAATACAGGAAAGAAAGGGAGGGAAAGGGGGTTGTAATTCCACTTCCTTGAATGTGATGAGTTTGATATTATGAATGAGTTAGTGTTTCTCATTGGGACAGTAGAGCCTGCAAGGAAATTGCCCTTCCCGTGGTGGTACTATGGCTCTGGCCCCTTGGTCTCAGATATTCCACAATTCTTTCAAACACATTTAATATGCTGAGTTTTAATCCTTTAATTCAGCACAACACAGAAAATGGCACAGTTACTTAGTCACCAAGTATATACTATGATTTTGAGCCCAAGACAATTTCATTTTAATCTAGAAAAAAATTGCCTTACTGCTCATGGACAAGCCTATACCAATCTACAAAACTGTATTTCACATGGAGGTCAGTTTTTTTTTTAATTTCTTTTTTTTCTTAATTGAATCACCATGATATACAGTTATAAAGCTTTCATGTATGGGTTTCAGTCATACAATGATTGAACCCATCCCTCCACCAGTGCATATTTTCCACCCCCAATGTCCCCAGTATTCCCCCCCCCCCCCCCACGCCACCTTCTCAACTCTCCCCCTGCCTCTATGGCAGACAATTTTCCCCATACTCTTTCTCTATTTTTGGGCATTATGGTCTGCATTGTATATAATGAGAGGCTATCAGTTTGGTCCTTTATCTACTTTCAGCACACATCTCCCATCCCGAGCGATCCCTTGAACTTCAATCATTGACTTAGTGATCCCTTCTCTATTTCAGCTGTCTTTCCCCCTAGCTCCCGAGGCAGGCTTCCAACTATGGAGCAGTATTCCTGGCCCTTGTGTCTATTGTCCTTGGGTGTCGTCTCATATTATGTTATTTTATATTCCACAAATGAGTGCAGTCCTTCTGTGTCTGTCTCTCTTTCTGACTCATTTCCCTTAGCATGATACTCTCCATGATGAAGGTCAGATTTTAAAAGAATGTGTAAAGAGAAAAAAATAAGTTGCATTAAAATTACCCAGAAAATCCCCAAGAATTCCCCATTATAGAATTGCAAACTCTCTCTCAGTATGCCCAAACTCGATGGGTTTTTCCTCTGGCAATGGTATAGATTACCATGTCTCTGGTTGAATGAAAGGTGGAATGCTTAGGTTGCATTGTGATGGATGCTATGCAAAGCATACTAAGCAAGCAAGATGACTCACTGAGAGAGAGAATGTGGGAACTGACACAGAGAAAAATCAATACACATTTCCTATCTCAGACAGATCCTAGGTTCAGACTCACTAAATCTCAGTAGACTTTTCTGCACGGTGGAAATGATGATTTCTTCTCTTTTCAAAATTAATTTTCTAAGCAGGTACCGTTGAATTCAGACAGATCCCATGTTTGTTTGATATAAGTCCAGCACAGTATTTCAATGTTGTGATGCGAAAAATAACCTATATGCCTATTCCTTTGATACCTAGTATTTCTGGTATCAGAGAACAGAGACAGATACTACACCAACTTGAGAGAATAGATTTATTTTTATCATTATCATTATTATTATTATTTTTGTTCTGTTCTGGCATGACAGTGAACAGGGTGTACAGTAAGAACAAAGCACTGATCCCCACCAGCTGTACCACAGCGGGTTCACCCCCGATGCAAATGTTACGTCCCTTACCTCAGCAGGGAGACCTCTGAAGCCCCTTTGGCAAAGAGGACTCTAGACCCTGTGTCTTGACTGCACCCACTCAGGCCTTCCACCCAGCTTGCTCCCTGGGAAGCACCCCATGTCCCCATGGGAGTTCCACCACTGTGATAGGTCAAAGCAGTACCAGCCCCAGCCATGCTTCTGTGACCGACAGAAAGAGAATAGGTTTCTTGTAAAAAAAATTTTTTTTAGTCAAAAATCAAAGAACTTTGTGTAACAGAAGTAAATATAGTACTTGGTGTCGAGACTAAATTTTAGTCTGAATTCTGATATGTACTAGCTAAGTGAACTAGATCAGGGTCCCTGTAAAATGGTGAAAAATAGTAACAGCCTTGAGGTTTAAAAGAAAAAGTAGGGGGCTGGAGTGATAGCACAGTGGGTAGGGCGTTTGCCTTTCACGCGGCTGACCCGGGTTCGATTCCCAGCATCCCATATGATCCTCTGACCACCGTCTGGAGTAATTCCTGAGTGCAGAGCCAGGAGTAACCCCTGTCTATTGCTGGGTGTGACCCACAAAGGAAAAAAAAGTAGCATGTAAGAGCAAGTACCAGAATCAATGACAAAGATAGGCACTGACTTCAGGTTTGTTTGCTGTGAATGTGTTGAAAGGTGAGAGATAAAACAGCCGCCTAAGAAAACTACCTATCAGCACTGATACTGCTGGCTCTTTAGCAGGTGCCAGTCTTGACTGATCTAAACTGAGAGAGATATCAAGCTGATTAACCTAGTCAATATGTAATCAGTCCTAACATTCTTTTCTCCACATGGTCATTGGTACAAAATCCACTCAGAGCTTCACAAACATGGGCTTAAAAGAAAAGTGTTTTCAATCAGATTTGGGGAGAAAAGGAGAGAAACACAGGGTGAGGTAAGTGTGAGGTACAGCAAGTGCCTCATAAGAGGGATGGCAAGTGCCTCCGTGCGTGAGTCACACAGACACTGAGCGGCACACAGCTAGAGATAATTCACAGGTAAACGCTGCGAGAACCATTACATCACTCTCCTCTGCCCTTTCTTCATCAATCATGTAGCCTGGACTGTGATGCAACCCAGAAAGAATGTCTGATTTGCAGACAGCAGAGAGAGCCCAGAACACACACACACACCATCAGAGGAAGCAACATGAGCCCAAACTGAAGTTTTAGGCATTTCTTTCTAAATCATGTGTCAAAGGGGGAATTCTTAGGAATGGGAAATGTAATGGTAGATTAAGACACATCTGTTCTGAAGATCGAAAGAACAAAGTTCCTCATTAAGGACGAGGCAAGCCAGGTCTGTAGGCCAATCTGCATCTTCAAAATTAAATTTATCTTCAAAGTCCTTCCTAATTCTACAGTTCGACCATGGAAGGATCATGCGCATCACATCCAAGGAGTGGACACATTTATTTGTACAAATGGGGTACAAAATCAGCTTTCTTTATTCTCAGCTATGTAGGTCATTTAAATTTTGGCTACTTCCATCTATCTGCCTTCCAAATTATGAGAGAGTATCACTGTCACTGTATCACTGTCATCCCGTTGTTCATCAATTTACTCGAGTGGGCCCCAGGAACATATCCATTCGTCCTAGCCCTGAGATTTTAGGGAGTATAAGTAGGTATAAATCTGTAAAAGCAAGAGGAAAAATAAAAGGTATGGAAGGTATGGTGACTTTAAAAAATCATGAATGTCCACACCTGGGATTATAAAGATACTTCAGTCTGAGAGGGATATAAAAGAACGCTCATCGGGGAATATAATATATCGAACCTATTTTCTATAGGGGCAGTTAGTGAACCACAGGAATCTCCAAGGGGGGCAAAAAAAGCAATGTGGGGTGGGGGAGGGCAGGCAGAAGGGAAGTCTAAGCTCCAAATAATTCATAACTTAAGAGGAATGCTATAACTCTGACTCGAAACCACACGAGGGCTAGACTGCACATGATTTACCTAAGTGATGCCAGTTTGTGAGTTCATACACCACCACACCACAGGAAGGAGACACTCATTAGAGACCAATAGTGCAAGGAGGAGAGGGTGGGTGAGCCAGTTCTGCCATCATACTTTATGCCTGTCACAACACCACCCCTTTGCCACGCTGACCAATACGAACACTCGGAGACCTATCACTAGAAGATATGTTTCGAATCCACAGAGAAGAGATTGGGGATATTTGGGATCTGGGGGAAAGATACAAGCCCCGGGGAGATGAAAACCATATGCTACCTAGTACACTGTAGTCTGTGGCGGCTGGCAGTGTGTGGGGTCTCCTGCCGTATGCTGAGTTGGCTGCAGGCAGGGAGGTCACTCCACTGCACCTGGGGCAGCATTCAGCAAGGTACCCCACCCTTTATCTGTTCAGACACATGATTCATGAAGTTTGGCAGCTGAGACAGAGCAGACAGGTTTAAATTCACAGGCTCCAACTCCACAGGTACTCTGAAAACCCTGGCCACCTGTGTAAGAAGCACTGCACCCCTTGGGAGGGAAGCAAATAGAAAAGGAGAGCATGTGACCTATCAGGAAGACAGGATGGGGCTATGTGGGGAAAGTTTCCCACTCTTGCAGCACCCAATCTCTTACCAGCTTCCTTCTTACAGAAGCAGATGCTCTCTCTGTCTCTCTCTCTCTCTCTCTCTCTCTCTCTCTCTCTCTCTCTCTCTCTATCTCTCTCTCCCCTTTTTTGGGTCACACCTGGTGATGTACAGGTGTTACTCCTGGCTCATGCACTCAGAAATTACTCCTGGCGGTGCTCAGGAGACCATAAGAGATGCTGGGAATAGAACCTGGGTCGGCTGCATGCAAGGCAAACACTCTACCGGCTTTGCTATCACTCCAGCTCTCTGCTGCACTCTCTTTAGCTAGCAGTGTAAAAGTACTCAGGACCATCAACACATCCTCTTATTCTCAACAGGTTTGTTCTGATGATAATATATAACCATTTTGATCAACTAGGGAAAGAAAATTTTCCCCTAGAGGGACTGTGAGGAAATATTTTAGATATCTCTAAATATTTTAACCACAGATATATCTAAATATTCTAGATATCTCTGCTGTAAATACCCACCTCTACCATTAAAGCACAGAAGCAGTTACTGGCAGAATGCAAATGAATTATTAATGTGTCGCAATGAAACTTTACTGCTTAAAAACAAATCAAGAGTGAGATCTGGCCATTTTGGTCTGCTAACTCCATATCTAGTATGTTTCCAAATAACTGAAAGCAGGTAAAGCAAGGAGGTGACAAATGCATTATTACTTGAAACAACTTATCTAAGCCACAGTTTTGGGAGAAGAACTTCTAGAATAACTAATCTTCATTCATTACGTCATAGTAAGGCATAATAAGATGAGGAAAACATATGGGTACGTGAAATGTAAGACAATTCAAAAGAGAGGAAAAATCTATTGCTCATTAATATGCAATCCTAAGAGAATGTAGTTTGCACTAAGTCATCAGGTTACCCTCAGGTATCTTGCTATAGGGCAACTAAAGATTTTGTCTTCTTGTTCATATACAATTGTACCTGAGCAATAGTTTTGAAAGTGCTGAATTCTCTTAAAACTAATCTGTATATTACTTGTATGCACATTATTATCTTATCTGATAAATATGAAACTGTAAACAAATAGTTGCTCTTAGAAAATGAGTTAGAAAGGTTTATTTTTAGAGATTTTATTTATTTATTTATTTATTTGTTGGAGGGATGGTTTACACCCTCTAGTGCTCAGGGGCTATTCCTGGCTCAGTGCTCATGGGTAGTTTCTGGTACCAAATGGTGCCAGGAATGGAGATGTGAAATCGTACATGCTCCATCTTACTGAGGTATCTACCTGGCCCTTATTTGAAAATTTTTTGAAGGGGGAGTGGGTGTTAGGCCACATCCAGCTGTGCTTAGAGTTTCCTCCTCACTTTTTGCTCAGGATTTACTTTTCACGGTGCTTGGGGACCATATTTAGTGCTGGGGATTGAACCGGGGCTGGCAACATGCAAAGCAAGCACCTTACCCCTTGTATGATCTCTCTGACCTGTTACTTGAATTTTATTATATATATACTTTATATATATATACATAGTGTGTATACACACATATCTATAAAATCACAGCTGAAATTTAGAACTACTCATTGACTTAAATCATCCACTGAAGGATTTCTCTTTTAACTTCTTTAAAAATGTTCTCTTTACATCTTCTTGTCAAACTTTCACCTGCTGGTTTTTCCCCCGCTAGCCTCCCTCTGTTCCATTGATTCAGTCAATCAGTAATCACACATATAATCAGCGTACATCACTCCACACTAGATGTGGATAATGCAGTAATGAGTTCTTAATCCCATGGGAGAAACAAAATTTTAAAAATAAGAAAGACAAATTAATATACAAACTATTTCGATAGAGAGGAAATGCTCTGAAACAGTGATTAGGTGAATATCACTGAGATGGTGATGTTGGTGATGTTTAGCTAAAAGCATGAGAGATACAAAGAGGGCAGTGAACCGGAAACAAAACCCAAGCACTGTGTGAAGTTTTAAGTTTTCTTTTTTTTTGTGGGGGCGGGGGGACACATGTTGTACTCAGGGGTTTCTCCTGGCTCTGCAGTCAGGGATTACTCTTGGTCGTGCTAGGGGGGGGACCATTTGGGATGCCAGGAATCAAACCTGGGTTGGCTGTATGCACTCGCCCTACAGGCTGTCCTATGACGTGGTTTTCCGTTTTGAACTCTTTACTAAGGCTTTGGAGCTGCTGCCTGATATTCCATTTTCTTTCTTCAAAAACAAGGACCAAGAACCACTGTTCTAGAGTCTAGACACATGGATGTCAGGATGAACGGAGCCTTTAAGAGGGAATTGGTCTGGAAGTGAAAGAGATTTACAAAGTTTTCAAATGGTGTGGGGCTTTTAAAATTTTAATTTATAGAGATTAACTGGATGCATTGCTTGGGGGATGTGATGAAACTATGGGGATTTCCCACTCAGTGCTGAGCAGAGTTACACACGGATCTTCTAATCCGTCTGCTTCCCTCCACCACCATCACCACCAAACATCTGGCAATTGTAAAGCAAGTGAACCATCAAGTTGACAGACTTATTTCATGTATTTAGCAAAGGACTGAGTAAAGGCCCCAAGCTCTCCGCTGCAGAAAAACACAGTTAAAATCAGTTGAACCAAAAATACATCCCTAAGGCAAGGAAAGGTCACCCTAAATGGTGTACAGTTATTATACCTTCTCTCATATTCATATATATTCATATCTGCACCCCTCCTAGTCCTATTCACCCAACTCTAAATAAAGTTGATAACTGATGCTAAGGCAATCAAAAATCTGTAATTATTTTTATTAATTTTTAACTGAATCACCATGAGTTATACAGTTACAAAGTTGCTCATGGTTGGGTTTCAGTCACACAATGTTCCAATACTCATCCTTTCACCAATGTATGTTTCTCACCACCAATGTCCCAGTTTCCCTCCTACCACCCTCCACCTCCACCCCAGCCTGTCTTATGGCCATCACTTCTCTCTCTCTCTCTCTCTCTCTCTCTCTCTCTCTCTCTCTCTCTCTCTCTCCCTCCCTCCTTTTGGGCATAATGGTTTGAAAACAGATACTAAAAAATTGTCATGTTTGTCTCTTTACCTACTTTCAACTCTTACTTCTTGTCCAGAGCGATCAGTTCCAACTATCACTGTCACAGTGGTCCCTTCTCTATCCTAACTGCCCTTTCCACTACTGCCACCACTTGAAGAATCACTGTAATTTATTGATGATCTTCTAAGTAAGTTCAGGCAGTTTGCTGAAATTTTCTTTCATATACTCATTTATCTATCCAACATACCACTGCACACCTACCCTGAACTTGCCGCTGGAGCATGATACGTACAGGCCTCCTTTCCAAAGGGAGAGAAATACAATTACAGTTAAATCAGAGGTGGGATGTGCTGACAGATAGTGCTACCTTTCCTCTCTGTTATCTAGGTACCATGAGCTGTATTCTATCATGTAGAAGTAATCATACTTTCTACAATTTGCCTAAATGTGATGATCTCTCAACTAGAGATACTTTAAGACTCTCTCACTCTTTATTCACAATACTAAATGTACTTCGTGATAAAGAAGGCATCTAATAACTATAGGTTGAATCAAAAAGATATTTAAGAGGGTTATAGACAAGTTTGTTTGCTCTTGCTATTAGACTGAACAATTTTAGAAAATGAAAACCTAGTGTTACTTTAAAGTCAGTCCTTTAGAAAATGTACTTGCTCTAAAGGTATGAGCAAAGTTATACAACACTCCTAACAAAGTTTATATAAAAATTTAGAAACAGATAAAGTTACAAAATTTCTTAGAACTCTGAAAGTTTTATTAGGAAAAAAAGTAGAAGCCAGGAGAAAAAAAGGGCACCTGACAGAATTAGAACAATAGTAAAAATTACAAAATGGAAGATGTAGTTTCAAGAACAAAGAACAATAATACAAATTACAAAATGGAAGATGTAATTTCAAGAACAAGTGACTCATTAAAGTAGTTATGATGGCAGAAACTACTTCTGTAAAAACTACAGAGGTAATTTATATTATTCTACTTTTCCATGTTTAAGGGAAAAAAATAAAATGTTATATTTTATTTGTACCACCTACTTATAAGTCAAAAATGAATTTAATATATCCAATAAGATTTAGAAATGGCTTCAAAATCAAAGCTTTTCCTACACAGAGCTTTTCTTATATTAAAGAAAAAAATCCCGGCTTTCTATAAAAAAAAGTGTGGTTGGGATTGAGATAAAATAAAAAACCCTCAATTCTTTTTCATTTTATCATAGAAATTAAAAGTTTTTGAAATAGAATAATACTACATTCAGTATTACTATGCAGTATGCGTTGACAATTATGGCTTATGTTTACAATCTGCTCTTCTTTTACATTTTTTAATTGAGATTTTGTGGTTCACACTATTGTTCATAATAGTTTCTCAGCGATAGCACAGCAGGTATCGCAGAGGGCGTTTGCCTTGCACGCAGCCAACACAGCCGACCAGAGTTCGATTCCTCCGCCTCTTTCCAAGAGCCCTGCAAGCTACTGAGAGTATTTCGCCCGCATGGCAAAGCCTGGCAAGCTCCCCGTGAGGTATTTGTTTGGCCAAACACAGTAACAACACGTCTCACAATGGAGATGTTACTGGGCCCACTTGAGCAAATCGATGAACAACGGGAGGACAGTGACAATGACATGCACACAATTTCAACAACCCAACCATCACCAGAGTATTCACCTCCCTCCCCCAAGAAGCTCAAAGCTCCTCCCTTTCACCCCCTGCATTCCACCAACTCAACTGTGGGATCAGTTCTCTAGTTATGTTGCTTTTGTACTTTAGTTGCCACTTTGTATACCTTTGAACTTGATCGACAAAATATAGTGATCCTTCAGAAACAGACTCATGTCCTGAAAGAACACAATTGTCAATTTTTTTTTTTTTTGGTGGTACCAGGGATGAAACCAAGGATCTCACAAGCAAGGTATATGCTCTACTGCTGAGGCACTTCTCTGGACACTTGAAATTTTTATTTATTTATTTATTTTAATTTTTATTAGTGAAACACCATGAGGTAGAGAATTTTTGTGCTTGGGTTTCAGTTATACAATGGATCCTTGAAATTTTTAGAGTCTAACAGGAGATGAGCAAACGTTGTCTTAAAACTATGTGCCCTATTGTTTTTCAGATCAAGTTAATGAAATGTTTACTGTTACAGTGTTATTTTTATATTAATAAAAGCATTTTTGCTGACTTGCTCAGAGGACATATGCACACAATTTAAAATGGAATTTCAAAAAAATTTTAAAACATAAACCCATGAGAAAAATGACCCAAATCTCAAGACTATTTTGTTAAAGTAATTCTAACTTTTGGTTCGTGTTAATAACAGAACCAAGAGTTTTGTTAGGCATGTGGCTTTCTATTTTACTGAGACTAAGGGCAAAGGATTTAAGATTCTTTAAATTTCTAACACCTAAGTGTTTCTTTGAACAGTCCTTCAATATTGTCTTGATGGAACATGATCAAGGTCCTCAATCTTGGAATTAGACATTTTGGCTGGATAATTCTTTGTCATGGGAGCTTTCCAGGGCAACTATGCTTAACAACATTACTCACTGGATGCTGTAATACCATCCAGCACCAGTTTTGACCATCAAAACTGCCATCAGGCATTGCCAAATGTCCCTTGAGTGCACATCTCCCTTGTTGACAAAAACTAGACTAGAGGAATTACTAGTTCCCCACTTTTTGTGTCCTTGGGTCCATTCCCATGACAACTCGACTCAATTACTCACACTTTCTCTTCTCTCTCTGTGTCTGTCTTCCAATCCGCAACCCGTGATTCTACCCCTCTACAAACTATTATCGCAATTCTCCCCACGAAAAAATGCAAAAATACAAATCAATTTCCAGTCATTGCTGCAACTTCGTCGATTGCCTTGAGCAGGCCCCAGTAACGTCTCTTTCAACAGCAGTAGCTGTTCTTTGTTCATCTTCCTCGTTAATGTTCAGAAAGACTAACCTTTCTCAGTACTACTCAAATTGTATTTTAAACATAATCTAGGCCAGCGATATACTTTGCCACTATTTTACTTCTTTGGTTTTGAGCCAAACCCAGTTGGTGCTCAGAGCTTACTCTTGGTTCTGTGCTAAGGGGTCGTTTCTGGCCGTGCTTGGGGGACGATTTGTGGTGACAGGGATAGAAACAGGATGGTGGCCATAGCAACCGCATGCAAGGCAAGTACTTTACCTCTTATACTATCTCTACAGCTCTCCCCTTATTTTTTCAGGGTACAAAAATCTATCAAGCAAATATTCATCATTATTTTCTCTATTTTTTATTTTTTTGCTTTTTGGGTCACACCCTGCGATGCACAGGGATTACTCTTGGCTCATGCACTCAGGAATTATTCCTGGCAGTGCTCAGGGGACCATATGGGATGCTGGGAATCGAACCCAGGTTGGCCGCGTGCAAGGCAAACACCCTACCTGCTGTGCTATTGCTCCAGCCCCTTTCTTTATTTTTTAACAATACATTTTTCAGCCATGAATGCAGAGGCACTGATGAAGCCATTATAGCAAGCTTCACAAAAGACCCTTCGCTCTCACATGACATTCAGATTTCATACTGATGTGTATGTACCATCTGTCATTCATCCTACTGAGATCTATCTTTATAACCTACAATTTCAACATAATTAGGATAGTTATCTCTCATTAAATGAAAATGATTTCATTTTCTATCTACTGCTCTCTTATAACACTTCAAAACCACGTGAAAGCAGCTTTGATGTCTTAACAGCAACTGAATCCTTTGTGAATACATTGCTATCTCTTGACTGGTTTATGCATAAATTTTATTTCGTAAGATTTGATTAATGTCAAAGCACTGTGATACAAGAGAGTGTGTGGCTAACATGGCTTTCGCCTTCAACGTGTTTTACAGATACAGGCAATAGAACTTTAGAAAAAGTCTTCAAAACGAAGTGTTTCTTAAGATCCTCAGACTCATTAGGTTGAAGAAAAATTTTAGACTTTATTAAAAAAAAGAAAGGATGATTTGGCTATTTCCGTCCTTAAGACATTATCTTACCAACCTAGCTATGTCATTTCTAACTACACAGGCCTTCCTTGTGGCAAAACTTTTAAATATTTATATTTAACAAGTTATCTTGTTCCCACTAAATCTTTTCTTCCAAAAGCAATATCCTCAGGTTTATTTAACCCCGAAATCCAGTTGTTCAAATTCCTTATTGCTGCAGTCATTTGTTAATATCCCTCTTAAAGTATGGCACTGAGATCTAAATGCATTATCTCATATATGCATAGACTACAGGAATGGTTCAAGTTTTATTCTGTAACACTGTACTTTGTGCTGGTGTTTGGAAACACAGAATGTTTTCAATAAGTATTAGCTGATTATGACTCACAGTCTTATCATATACTTCACTTAGCTACTCAATCACACTGGATTTTGAATTTTAAAAAATAGGATTTAAAAAAAAATCTGTCATATGTCAATAATACATCTCTCCCCTGTCTCCCATATTGGCTTCAATAGTTGGTCAGAGAGGAGGCTTAGTTTAATTGGCAAAGGTGCCCAGGTTTTCCTAAAGAGCACTCAAAGGGAATATTGATGGCAAAGACTCTCTAAGAGCAGAAGACCCTTTGGAGTGCACAGAATGAATTACAGTGACCAGGGATACAAGACCACAAACAACATCAGAAACTCATCAACTGTTTAAGTGACAGACTCACACAATTCTTTAGACTTCACAGAAAACGTTAAGCAGGGCTCGTGAACTAATGCAGACTAGCTGGTGCCTTCTGTTTCTGCCCTGCCATTATCTATCAGTAATAAATGGTCTAATCTTAAAAATAAATTATGTGGTTTTCATTTCTGGCTCGAGGTTACTTGTGGGGAAGACAAAATATAACTTTTAATTTGCTTTGACAGGGCACCCTACATAAAAAAATAAGTGAATAGCTACTAGTAAAATGGTACTCACAGATGAATGAATTTTTTGGATGTGAGACAATCACATTCCAAATTCACTTAAAAAAAAACACCCTATGCCAGTCTTGATGAACTTGCAGAAAAATGGATCAATTATTTACTATCCGAGAATTTGGTAGGACTCAGGGTTATTTTACTCTGTGCTTTATGTCTGAGTATTCAAACCCTCTTCCCACTGACACCACCCTTTTCCTTTGTTTTTGGGTCACACCTGATAATACTTAGGGTGTATTCCTGTACTCCTGTGCTTAAGGATCATTCCTAGCTCTGCTTGGGAAAACTTGAGGTGCCAAGACCAAACCAAGGCTTCTACATGTAAGGCAGTGCCTCAATCTCTGTACTATATTTTCTGGTCTATTATATACCCCTTTTAAATGCCAATTAACATCACAGTATTTGAGCTTAATTCATGAAACAAAAGGAAATATATTAGGTGACTGAACATAATGCTATATAAGGTTTTTTCCTTTTTCTTGACTTTAAAAAAATTATATTAAGGCACACTGATTTTCAAAGTTATTCATAGTTGAGTTTCAGGCATGAAATGTTCCAACACCAATCCCACCACCAGTGTCAAGTTCCCTACACCAATGTCCCTGGGTTACTTCCCAATCCCCAGCCTGCCTCCTTGATAGGTACATTTTAAAGTTTGGTTGTTGTAGTCCGGATCTCATGATTTCAGTGTTGTTGGTCCTGTGGCTTCAATATCATACATCCATCACACCTCTACACCAGGTGTATGCCCAAGGTCCTTGACCCCTCCCCTGTAATCTCTCACTGACCTCTTCTTAGTTCTCTCAATTTCTTTTCTTCCTTAAGGTTATCCAGTTTTCCCAACACCATTAGTTGAAAAGACTATCTTTACTCCATTTCATGTACCCAGCTCCTTTGCCGGAAATTATTTGACCATAGATTTGCGGATTTGTCTTTGGGTACTCAATTCTTTTATTTATTTATTTATTTTAATTTAATTTAATTTTTTTTATTAGTGAAACACTATGAGGTACAGTTATAGACTTATAAATTTTTGTGCTTGGGTTTCATTTATACAATGATCAAGTACCCATCCCTCCACCAGTGCCCATCCTCCACCACCACAGATCCCAGCATCCCTCCCACACCCCATCCCCCTCATCCCACCCTGTCTCTGTGGCAGGACATTCCCCCTTGTTCTCTCTCTCTTCTTTTGGGTCCTGTGTTTTGCAAGAGAGGTACTGAGTGGCAATCATGTTTGGTCTATAGTCTACTTTCAGCATGCTTCTCCCACCCTGGGAGGATTCTCACAACACCCTTTATTTGGTGCTCTCTTCTCTATCTGAGCTTCCTTTTCCCCTAGCACGTGTGGCTGGCCTCCAAGTCATGGAGCAAAATTCCTGGTACTAATCTCGGCCACTCCTGGGTGTTAGTCTCCCATTTTGTTGCTTTATGTTCTCCAGATGAATGCAATCTTTCTGTGTCTATCCCGCTCTTTCTGACTCATTTCGCTTAACGTGATACTTTCCATGTAATTCCATGTAATTGTATGTAAATTTCATAACTTCATCTTTTCTAACAGCTACATATGGGTACTCAATTCTAATCCATTGTTCCTAGCATGTTTTCTGATGAAACGAAAGGAGGTAAACTATTCTACATTTTGTCATTGATAATGGGGCGTTCGCCTTACAAGCGGCCAACATGGCCAACCCGAGTTCGATTCTTCCGCCCCTCTCGGGGAGCCCGGCAAGCTACCGAGAGTATTCGATATGCCAGACACAGTAACAACAAAGTCTCCAATGGAGACGTTACTGGGCCCGCTCGAGCAAATCGATGATCAACGGGAGGGCCTTTACCTTTACCTTAATATTCCAAGAGATGGTTTACTCTCCTCTGTGTTCTTCTCACTATGTAAAGTGAAAGTAGTTTCATTTTTCTTAGTAACTACTGTAAAGTCATAAGGAATATTATTTTGAACCAGTGAGAACAGAGATTCTAGATGTACAAAGTGATGTTTCAGTTTTTCCATTTCAATGTTAGGTCATATTTTTATGGTTACCTCAATAATTCAGATAATCAGAGGAAAATTCCCTTGAGAAATTATTTTCAAAAGGCACAAATGCAAGTGAGAAAATGGCTTTGGCGAGGCTTTGAACACTTTCACAGAAAGCTATTTTTGATATGTCAATTATGGATACAGAACACTGACTTCCCTTATGTTCAGACTGGTGGCAAGAGCACAGCTAACACACTTCAAAGAAACCCGCGCTACACATTCTCAGACAACACTGTATATGTGTAACTTTGATGTGAGAAAATAAAACATGCTTAACACAGCTGCTTTCAGCTGAAAGCCCACTTTACATGATTTATTTTTAATTTCTAAATTAATGATCATTTCATAGGGTTGGGCTGTTCAGTTGTCATCACAGAATTTATAAGCAAAATTTTTTTTTATGAGGAAGAATGATTCTGTGAAATATGCCATATGGCATTTACAGTGTCATCGACATAGAAGGTGGCCTATTTATTTTGGGTTAAATGCTTCAGTGATTTAAAAGTTACCTGAACTGGGTCAGAGGTGCGGCTCAAGTGGTAGAGCATATGCGTTACAGGTGTGAGGGCCCTGAGTTTGACCCCTAGCACCAAATACCTTCCTCAAGCATAGTCATACGGCCCTGAGCACAATCAGGCACCAACAGGCTGAGCATCGTGGCCTTAGCACTGTCGAATGTGACCGCACACAACATGGAAACCACCTGATTAGAATGTTGCACTTATAAATACACAGCCCCAGATTTAAATGGAGGATAGGAATTTATAAGCTTGACTGATAGAAGGTTTTATGGTACAACAAAGAGAGGGAAATATAATTATATATCATATAATTGTAAATAATATTATTAAAGGACATTATCAAAGTACCCTAAGGAATTTAAGCCCAAATTTATTCATACGAATAGATTCTTTCCAATTCAGTAAATAAGCATTGACAACTAGTATTAGAACAAAACATTAAGTGTTGTTGAAAGAAAAAGGACTGCATGAAGACTGAAAAGACAAGTAAATTTAAGAGTAGGAAGGCCAGGTAGACAGCATGAAAAAGCTAGCTCTGTGAAAAGCTGAGGAGAATCTAGAATATTAGCACAGAGACTTTGGGAATAGAGTCCTAATGAAGTTGGAAATAACTAGTTCATAGGCTTCAAGTAAAAATAGACCTGGAATCCTTGAGATATTTTAAGATAAAATGATAACATAAAAAAAGTATTATAGGTTAAAAAGAACAACAAAACCGCTGCACACTTTAGAAACAGCATCATATCTTATAAAATTTCTAGAATTAAGCTTGTCTGCACTTCTGTGAGTTGAAGATGATTTTTTGCAACTTCTGTTCAAATCTCCAATTTATTTTATCATCGATAAACATTATTGGTTTAGTGTTTTAAACTAAGGATTATGTTAACTATATAGAAATAGGATGATTTAACAATAGCACTGTAGCACTGAAGCACTGTCCTCCCGCTGTTTATCGATTTGCTCAAGCGGGCCCAGTGCTGTCTCCATCTTGACTTATTGTTACTGTGTTTGGCATATTGAATACGCCATGGGTAGCTTGTCAGGCTTTGCTGTGTGGGCGAGATACTCTTGGAAGCTTGCCTGGCTCTCCGAGAGGGGTGGAGAAATCGAACTCGGGTCAGCCGCATGGGCCGTGTATAAGCCGTACCCACTGTATTTTGGTAATATTTGTAAAGAATAAAAACATTGTCAGAAAGCATAACAGAAGATTATTCTTGGCTTTTCAATGTCTTCTCATATACATGAGGGTATTTACAGCTGTCCATGTGTGAAAAAACACCTATGCATACTTTTTGCTTGTTTGCTTGTTTTGGTTTTGGGGCCACTCCTGGTAGTGCTAGGGGTGAGAATCGAACCTGTGTTGGCCATGTGCAAGGCAAGCACCATACCTGCTGTGCTATCACTCTGCCCGCTATGTACACATTTTTTCCCACCTATATGAGAGAAAATTGCATGGATTTTGGATTCAGGCAGATCTGATTTAAACAGCTGATGCCAGCATGTCCTGCTGGTGGTTCACACTTGGATGGGACTTAATGAACACAAATTATGGTGCCAGGGTCAAGTTGTTAAGCCTCAGTTCCAAGTAATCTGCAGAATCTTAGACAAATAACTGAAACAGTATAAATTTCCACTTGTAAAAACAGGAACTTATACATTCATTAAGTCTGGATTGGGTGCCTACCATGCTCCACTGAGGGTGCCGGGAAGATTAATGAGAACAACGTAACTGGGGAGGCAGAACATACAGATAAGGAACTAGAGCAGTGTGCCAAAATGCTGTGACAGGGGCCATCAAAACCAGAAGGAAGAGTGCTCGGATGCTCCAAAATAATTTTTAAAAGCTTCACTGAAGAGGTGACACCCTATCCTAATCCTAAAGACCAAGGACATTATTTTTTTTCACATTTAATGTATAAGCTTTTTACTATATTAAATAAAAAATTTATTGGATCAACATGAGATACAGTTACAAACTTGCACGATTGTGTTTCTAGAATAATGATTGAGCACCCATCCCTCCCTCCACCAGTGCACATTTTCCACCACCATTGTTCCCAATGTCCCCCCATGCCACCCCCAGCCTACCCCACTCCCTGCCTCTGTGGCAGGTACAGTCTTTCGTATTCTCTTTCAATTTTGGGCACTGTGATTTGCGATACAGATACTAAGAGGTCATCGTGTTTGGTCCTTGGTCTACTTTCAGCACATATCTCCCAACCTGGGCAATCCCTCCAATCATCATTTACTTAATGGTCCCCTCTCCATCCTAACTGCCTTTTCCACCAGCACATGGGGCCGACTTCCAAATCATGGTGTGATCTTCCTAGCCCTTATCTCTACTGTCCTTAGTGTTAGTCTCATATTATGCTACTCTGTATTCCACAAATGAAGGTACATTACTTTGCCATGAGGCTAGGGCAGTGTTGGCTTTGAGGCAGTGGAGCAGCACAGTTAAACGTAAGTACAGAGGTAGAAACTAGGGGTATGTGTTAAACAACTATAAGCACCGCACTCAGGTACTGGAAGCTTGCAAGGCTCAGTGCAATAATGCACAGGACACTGTTTTGATTTTGTTGGGAGAAAGCATCCAAATAAACACAGATCATTCGTTCCACAAACCTTGAAATCATCCTTGTCTCCTCCCTCAACCCAACAACTCATTAGCAAAACCAATATCTCTCTGCTCTCACTATCCTATGGAAGTTGATGCCTTCATCATGCCTTGCTAGTACAAAGATGCCAGATGTTCAGGAAACACATGACTCAGCAAGTCTTAAATGCTTTCAGCTACCCAGCTCCAGCTGAGCGTGGCTGAGGAAGCATCAGTTTAAGCAGCACCTGAGGTCGGCTGAGGTATAGCTGGAGTCCTCAGGCAAGTCACTCACTCTCTCTACTTGGAACTAATAAGGCAGAAAGAGAAGCAATGGACATGGACCAAGTGCAAGGCCAGCTGCAAGACCTGTAAATATATTGTCACAGTTGCTTCTCAACAGCCTCATAGAATGGTCCTACTACAAGGCCACTAATCCCTTCTCCACAATTATAAAATAGGAAAGTTTTTTTTTCTCACTTATTATGTATGTTTGAAAAAACTCACTGGGATAAAGCCTGTGAACCAACTGTATAGGAGTACAGATAATCTTTATTTCACTTATTATAAATTTACCATACTACTTTCTACAGACATACGAATGTACTGATTATGAGGCACTTTCTCAAACTTTTTGGGGATTATTTAACATGGCTGATGCACTATAGTTAATTTTCTAAAAATTAAAAATCCTGAGTTTCAAAACATCTGCTGCAAGAGTTTCAGATAACATGGGTATGCAAAGCAAAACACACAAAACTTAAATAACTTGTTCAAAGTCACAGTTTTACCAGCTTCAGGTCTCAAATCCAGGCAATTTAGCGCTAGCCCACTGACTGAGAATCCTTTAGGGACACTTGCTCTCGGTGTTCAACCAATTCCAATAATCTCTAAGACCTCTACAGTTCTAAGGTACTGTGAGACTCACTGTTTTACTTTACCATTGTTACTTAATGTTTCAACTGGTGTGCATTTTCATCATTTTCAAGATGTATTTCTTTCTCATTTTTAATCTAAGTAAACTTTGCTCAGAATTTTTTCTTCTCCAGTGCTGCTTAATTATTACCTTATCCATTCTTTAACTTATTAAGACAGTGGTCTGAATTTTCTCAACTAAAAATAAGTTGGGCTGGAGCAGTAGCACAGTGGTAGGGCGGCCGGTGTGGCCGAGCTGGTTTCGATTCTTCCTCCCCTCTCGGAGAGCCCGGCAAGCTACTGAGAGTACCTTGCCCACATGGCAAAACCTGACAAGCTACCGATGATGTATTCCATATGCCAAACAGAGTAACAACAAGTCTCAAAATGGAGACGTTACTGGGCCCGCTCGAGCAAATCAATGAACAATGGGAGGACAGTGCTACAGTGCTAAAAATAAGTTAGTTCACAGTTCCTTGTCTCTATGTTTTAGGGCCCTAGACAAATTCAACCTTTACATTATAGCTCTTTGTAAGCCTGCATTGTCTACTACCTGAATTGTCCTTCTTTTAGGGGGCTGGGAAGGTCCAGGCTTCATTCACCTTTACATCCTAATAAGGACTAACAAAAACCATGCTTATGAATACTGTTCGTGCTTCATAAATGTTTAGCTGCAAGGATGAAATGCTAACATTTTAATTATTTTTGTATTGATGTATACAGGTGATCTTTAATATTTTTATGGCAGGTTTGTTTTCTTTCAAAAACATTACCAATTTCAAGTAATTTTCATAAAGGATTTTTCTCCTGTTTCACAGGAGACTGAGTCTTAAAAAAACATAAATAATAGGAAAAAATCAGCCATACTCACTTATGAGTAATTAAGTCTCAAAGGCTGGCTCATCACCATGAAAATAAGCTATCACATAGAAATCAATGTATTAGAAAAGTGAACATGATATATAACACAGTGAATTTCAACCATTTTTTATACCTGAGGATCAGCACCAGTCCACAGCTGGTGATTGGCTGAAAACCCTGTGAGTTAACCAGAAATAAGTTTTTCAAGGACCGGCAGGAAACTATTGTGGACCAGTTTGGGTTTGTGGACTAGAGGTTGCAAATTACTGACACACAGCATCTTTAGGGTCTTTTCACTCTGGTAAATCTGGTAGCAACTTATAACTTTGAATGCTATTTTTCATTTTCATTTATGGCTTTTTGGGTCACACCAGCGATCCACAGGGGTTACTCCTGGCTTTGCACTCAGGAATTACTCCTGGCAGTGCTCAGAGGACCATATGGGATGCTGGGAATTCAACCCGGATCGACCACATGCAAGGCAAACACCCTACCCGCTGTACTAATGGCTCCAGCCCCTGAATGCTATTTATTTCTAACTTTTTCTAGTTTTTTTTTCTTTTTGGGTCACACCCAGGGGTGCTCAGGGGTTACTCCTGGCTCTGTACCCAGGAATTACTGCTGGCAGCACTTGGGGATCATATGGGATGCCAGGAATTGAACCCAGGTCCATCACGTGCAAGCAAACACCCTACCCACTATACTATTGCTCTGGCCCCTTTTCTAGGGTTTTAAAACAGGATTTTTTTTTTTTGAAATGTCTATTCTTCTTTTATGTAAAGGATGACTTTGCTGGAATTAGGACGAATGGCAAAACAAAATCTCAAAGAGGATCACTTGACTGATTTTACATATGCAAAATTTGGCCATTTTTACAGTTCCTACAGCTTTATCTTTTAGGTCAATGACTTTCAACTGGCATTCTAGTAAAAGATAGGTTACGAATACTTCCCATTCCATAGCACTGTAGCACTGTCCTCCCGTTTGTTCATCGATTTGTTCAAGTGAGCCCAGTAAAGTCTCCATTGTGAGACTTGTTGTTACTGTGTTTGGCATATCGAATACATCACGGGTAGCTTGCCAGGTTTTGCCCTGGGGGTGAGATATTCTCGGTAGCTTGCTAGACCCTCCGAGAGGGGTGGAGGAATGGAATCCGGGTCAGCCGGGTTGGCCACATGCAAGGCAAATACCCACTGTGCTATCCTTCCAGCCCTCCATTCCCACACTTGTAAATAAGTGACTAGGGTTAGGCCATCAAACAGTGTAAGTTAACTGGTAAATAATGAAACCCACCCACCAGTCCACTACACTGGAACAGTGTTAAACTCTATTAAAAAAATGACATTCTGGGGCTGGAATAATAGCACAGTGGGTAAGGCATTTGCCTTGCACGCGGCAGACCGGGGTTCGATTCCCAGCATCCCATATGGTTCCCTGAGCACCGCCGCCAGGGGTAATTCCTGAGTGCAGAGCCAGGAGTAACCCCTGTGGATTGCCAGGTGTGACCCAAAAAAGAAAAAAAAATGACATTCTCCAATTTAATCCTAAACTAAGTTTCTCCCTGGCTAGGGAGCTTCTTTTCCTTTCCCTCTTACTTTCCAATGAAGCTTTCTATTTCCAACAACAACAATGCTATATTATTTTCTGATAAAATTTGAAAGATAAATAAGCTTGGTTAAGATGTTATGTTATTGATTCAAAACAGAGTGGTTTGGAATCAGGACAGATTTTCAGACCAATGAAATAGAATTAAGTGCTTGGAGATAAACCCTCAGATACAGAGCCTATTAATCTATAACAAAGAGTTAAACATACAAGTAAACCTTCTTCAACAAATAGTGCATGTACAACTGGATACCCACATGCAAAAAAGAATGAAACTGGATCCATATCTCACACCATACTCAAGAATTCAATCAAAGCAGATTAAAGAGTTTAAGGTTAGATCAGAATCCAATTAAAGAAAACACTGGCACTTTTCAGGATACAGACCTCAGATGCGTGTGTCTTCAATGATTCACTTCACTGGCTAAGACAATAAAAACAAATAACTGGGACCATAAAACTAAAAGTTTTTGTATGGCAAAAGAATCATGGGCCAAAATTTAAAGACTCTCACCAAATGGGATAAAAACCTTACATAATCCAATAAAAGGCTGTGTCCAAAATACAGAAAGCACATACAAACATCAACACCAAAAAAACCTCCACAACCCCCCCAAAAAACCCCAATAAATCCATCAAAAAATAAACAGACATGTGTCTGAAAACTATATGCAACCCACTAATAGATTCATGAAAAATGTTCATCATCACTTTTTATCTCGTGGTGTCTCACTAATAAAAATTAAAAAAAAAATCAAAATGACAATGAGGTATCTCACACCAGTGAAAACGGCATATATCAAAAAGACTAGAAAAAAAAAAAACCAGTGCTGGCATGGATAAAAAAAAATCTTTATTCCCTGTAAGTGGAAATATTTTTTGGTTCAGCATTTATAGAAAACAGAATAGAGACTTCATAAAAAATAAAAGATACAGCTTCCATATGATCCAGCAATCCCACTTCTTGGTATATATCCCACAATTACAAAAACAAGAATTCAAAAGTATTTAAGCACAAAATGTTCTTTGCTGTCCTTAGTACAATTGCCAGGATAAAGAAACAACTCAATTGTCCAATCAAAGAAGAATGATAAAGAAATTGTTGAATACTACACAATGGGATACTATGCAGCTCTAAGAAAAGATGAAACCTGGCAGCTTGTTGTGATATGGTTGGTTAAGTTGAACAAGTCAGAAGGAGAAAAACAATACTGGATAACTTCACTCATCTGTATAATGTAGAGAAACAGAACCAGGGAAGAGACAACACAAATGACAAGGCTGGAGTGATACTACAGCAGGTAGGGCATTTTCCTTGTATGCAGCTGACCTGGGTTTGATCCCATGTTGTCTCCAAAGCAGCTCTAGGAGTAATTATCAAGTGCAGAGCCAAGAGTAACTCTTGAGCATCACTGGGTGTGCTCCCCAAACCAAGCAATCCGAACCAAAACAAATGAGAACAAACACTTAGCATTTACTTGCAAGAGATTACTAAGGAGTTTGGGGATGAGAGGAAGGAGATGGATTAGAGGTGAATAAGTTAATGAATGTCTTGGGCACTTTGGTAGTGGTGAAGGTGCAACAACTTTGTTCATCAAAATAATAAGTTAACACTAGTGTAATCATATTTTGTAAACAGCAATAAAAATCAAATCAAAATGTTAAAGAAACTAGCCTAATACACTCAATTTTATAACTATATACAGATGCATATATTTAGAACCATTTAATTACTCTAATCTAACAATGTGATGAACCTATTTCATGTAGATTGTGATAAAGGGATACGGACTTTTTGGTGATGGGTGAGTTTTGCAACATTAAAAACATGAGTATTTGTACTCTTGCAACTTGATACGATCTCAATAAATGGGAAAATGAATAGAGCAAATAAAAAACTCTTGAGTTGAAACATTTTTTATTATTGATGCCATACATTTAAGTTTTATGCTGAAATCAAATACCTACTATTGTTGAAATGTATTTTATGGGGATAACAAGGACTTTAAATGCGAAATTCTATGTATACACAAATATTTAGCTGTATAAATATTATCTTCCCTACCATCATCATGTTCAATCATCTACTCCTCTCCAACTTTACTACTCTTGTTTATACCAGTCTATCATATCAAGCAACATAACCATAATATACCTTTAAATTGTCTCTCCTATCTCAGATCTCTGTATTCTCTTAATTTGCCTTCCATTCAGCTGTTAGTAAAAACTTTTATTTATTTATTTTATTTATTTATTTGTTCTTTGGGTCACACCTGGCGATACACAGGGGTTACTCCTGGCTTCTGCACTCAGAAATTACCCCTGGCGGTGCTCAGAGGACCATATGGGATGCCGGGAATCAAACCCGGGTCGGCCGTGTGCAAGGCAAACGCCCTACCTGCTAGGCTATCACTCCAGCCCCTGTTAGTACAAACGTTTAAACATATAAAGCCATTAATACTATTCTTAGATTAAATCTCCTCACTGGCTTCTTCTTTCCTTTGGAATGCAGTGTTAACTGTAGTGTGGAGCAGAATTTTTTATCCATGCTGTGCTGCTGAACAAACCAGCAGCCCTCTGCCCCTTTCAACAAAACTACGTATAATTCATGCCAGGTTACTTCATCTCTGCATTTTGAATTGCTGTATATAGTAAATATCTCAGCTACCATAAAGATACTTGTTTTTTAAAATTTCAACAAGGTTTTTACAATGTAATTAAATAACTATCACTATTTAGAGAAGAGAATTTCAGCAAAAAATTTCCAATGGAAAACATTAATCACCAAAGTATACTTTATAAAAGACATGGTCAAACTATAAATATAGGGAGAGCCTGAGTATGTATAAAGAATGCCCTTAATTTATGTAGCATATGCCAAAGAGAGACAGTCTTTGAAAGAAATTATTTTTATATATACTATGTTTAATGTTACTATTCAACATGTATGAATTTCAAGCTATAAAGCCAGTTTTCTAAAATATGAAAATTTCGAATTTCAAATCTTTATGCAAAATAAAGATTTCTAGAGAAATATTTACTTTTGACCCTTTGTGAAATTATAGCTAGGATCAACCATCAGTTGGCTTTCAGAATGATGCTTGCCAACTACAAAGAGAAAACATGACAACCTTATAAGTAGTCTTCCCTCATTCCCATGCTATCATATTTGCAAAAATAGAGCCAATATACTTTTAATGTATAATTTTAATTTAATTAAAAAATTAAAGTTCTTGTGAGTTCCAGCCATTCAAGCATTTGATTAAATAAAAGTCTCAGTGATCTGGACTTTGCTGATATGCTGCTTTACATAAAAAAATTAAAATTTGATTTATTTCTTCATGCTAATCATATTTTTCCTTTTTATCATTGCTATTCAGCAATATGGGAGGCTCTTAGTAACTCACAAGTGCTGCTTGGCTGGACAATGCTCAGAGGCCACCAGAACTATGCAGAGTAATGCCCGAGGGGCCATGGCATATCAGGGATCAAACTCAGGACCTCACACATATTGGGCATATTCTCTATAATTTAAGACTTTATCCATGGTCTTTATATATCCATTTTAAAAGCTTAATACCCAAAGTTTAACTATTAAAATCAATGCTATTCTTTAGGACTTTTCTTCCACAGCAAAGATTTTGAATGTTGCTTAAATAAGCACATATAATATCTCAGACATCTCACTTGTTTGGTCATTGCAGCACTCTTTACAATAGCCAGAATCTGGAAAAAACCTGAGTGCCCGAGAACAGATGACTGGTTAAAGAAAAGAAACTTTGGTATATTTACACAATGGAGTACTATGTAGCTGTCAGAAAAGATGAAGTCATGAAATTTACATACAAGTGGTACTACATGGAAAGTATGTTAAGTGAAATGAGTCAGAAAGAGAGGGATAGACATAGAAAGATTGCATTCATCTGGGGGAACATAAAGTAACAAAATAGGAGACGAACACCCAAGAGTGGCTAAGATTAGTACCAGGAATTTTGCTCCATGGCTTGGAGGCCAGCCACACATGCTAGGGGAAAAGGGAGCTCAGATAGAGAAGAGAACACCAAATAAAGGTGTTGGGAGGATCCTCCCAGGATGGGAGATGCATGCTGAAAGTAGACTACAGACTGAACATGATTGCCACCCATTGCCTCTTTTGCAAACCACAACACCCAAAAGGAGAGAGAGAACAAAAGGGAATGCCTCGCCACAGAGGCAGGTGGGATGGGGGAGATGAGGGGTGGGAGGGATACTGGGATCCGTGGTGGTGGGAAATGGGCACTGGTGGAGGGATGGGTATTCGATCACTGTATAACTGAAACCCAAGCACAAAAATTTTTAAGTCTACAACTGTACCTCATGGTGTCTCACTAATAAAAATTAAATAAATAAAAAAGCACATATGTCTCAAATGTGGGCACCAAGACCCGTGGCCTGGGCACACTCCTAAGAGATCATATTTTAAAGCCCTTGATCTGCTTAGTGCTCTTGGCACACAGTGGGTGTCCAGTAAAAAGCTGTTCAAAGAAGAATGCATGGAAATGATCATAATAACAAGTGAAAGCATTGGAATGAATAGGACTTAGTTGATATATGTACACACATATATATATATTAATCAAATTCTTTCTAAAATAAAATAGAATAGTTCAAACCCTGCTGCTTTCAATAACTGCGCTGCAGTCCCTTGGCATTTACTTTCGGACTTTACAACATTCTGAAAAGCATTTTAACTTACATAAGTAATCCTGAGGCAATTAACACATTCAAAACTGAATCTACAATGGGAAAAGTGGAAATAGAGGTAGAGAAAGAAATTGAGTGGCAGAGACAGAGATGGAAAGGCACGTATATCACTTAGGAAAAAGAAATAAAATTTCACATGAATTCAATCTCCCACATTAACAGTTATGAATTACACTACCAGTGTAATTCATGGTTCACGGTTTGAAAGCAATATTCTGGAATCTGACTATTGAGGTTGGAATCCTGATTCTGCTATCTATAATCTGATGGCATATATACCACATGTATTATTACCTAAATACTTAACTGACTGGTGGGAATGACAATAACACCTGTTTCATAGGGTTTCTAAAGGATTAAATAAAATAGTATGTACAATGTTTAGTAAAGTATGAGGCTCATCATAAGTTCTACTTAAGTGTTCATCATCATTATTATTTATTCCACCAAACCAGACACAATTACAATTATTTTAGGGTTGAGGGTAGAGGGTCCTATTTTGGCAGCGGAATTTCTTCTTAAAATCCAAGTACCATGGGGCAGGAGAGGTAGTATAATGGTTAGGTCACTTGTCTTATGCATTGCTGACCCTGGTTCAAATCCCCCCAGTGCCATATATGGTTCCCAAGTACCACCAGGGATCATTCAGAGCAAAGAACAGCCGCTGAGCAAGACCACTGGTGTGAGTCATCATTCCTTCCCCACTTTCCCCCCCCCAAAAGACAACCAAGTATCATGCAGTATCCAAATAGATTAAATTAGATTAAACATTTATTTCACAATATAAATATATGATATAGTTTTAAATAAAGAGTTTAATGATAAACACACCATAACAGGAACTTTTATAATTGGGAGATGATGATTCTACCTGGCCGACCCAAGTTCGATTCCTCCGCCCCGCTCGGAGAGTCTGGTAAGCTACCAAGACTATCTTGCCCGCATGGAAAAGCCTGGCAAGCTACCCGTGACGTATTCGATATGCCAAACATAGTAACAACAAGTCTCACAATGGAGACGTTACTGGGCCCGCTCGAGCAAATCGATGAACAATAAGAGGACAATGACAGTGATATTTAACTCCAATTTGTCCTCTATTTCACTTATTTCTACATTTCCATATTTCTATTTAGTTCATCGTAGTTGCACAAACTAGAGAAGATTTTCATTTATACAGATAAATTACAAAAGCTCTCTTCTCTTTTCTCTTTGGTTTTAGGATCACACCTGACACTGGGCTTACTCCTGGTGGGGCTCAGGGGACCTTACTGGGGTGCAGGGATCAAACCCGGGTCAGCCATGCTCAAATCAAGCATTCTACTCCCGGCGGTATCACATTCTGCCCACCCTCAAGCTTCCTTTGCTCCCCTTAAACCTTTAAGGATATTATCCAAAGATTTACAACAGAAATAGAAGTTGTTTTTTTTTTAACCTCAGAGTAGGATTGGTAGGTATTTAAATACCTATGTACAACTCTAAAATAACAACTTCAATACTATTATAAACTATGACACCACAAATTTAAAAATGAAGACAAAAAATCAAAAGAGGATACATTTAAAAACCATTTACATTCCTTTTAAGCATAAACCAGCACAAGACTAATAGTGCTAATGACATAACATTGTGAGGCAGCATGTGGGCTGTTCACTGGGTACTGAATAATTCACTGGTGTGCAGAGTGGACAGGTATCACGAACGCACCTGGCAACGGCGACCCCTGCTTTTACAATGCTGCACATATAGACAAGTGTGGACTGGACTGGGGTACACAGAACCACATCCTTTCAACTCAATGTAATAGCTACCAGAAACTCAAGTACACCAGTGACAGGAGATATCACAAAGTCTGAAAGAGCTGGAATAATAGTACTTAGGGTAGGAACTTGTATCGATGATGGTTGACCTGGGTGAGTACCCTGGCAACACATGTGGTCTCCTAAGTGCCTCCAGAGTGGACCCCCCGAAAAAAACAAAGTCTGAAAAAAATGAAAGTGGGGAAATTCACATAAATTGATTGTTTTCCAACCTAATTCTGGCACATAAGACTTTTATTGTGATCTATTTTTATTACAACATTTAGACAATTCAACTATTTTTAAAAATTAAATGTCAATGGCATGAATGTGGAATTCCTAAAGAATATCTATAGAACAATTTAAAAACCACAGGAGTAAAAGTTATGATTCCACTTAGCATATAGAAAGCCTGTAAAGAATGTCATACTCGTTCTCCAAAGAAGAAAAATTTAAGGGGGGGGGGTGGGAAAAACTGACGAAAAGCTATTTGAACACGGAGAGCAAAGGTCACAGATCAAACAGCCTGAGATCCAAGACAGGGAAACAAAACATGTTGACTTGCTGACCTGGGCTACAACACAGTTCGAGACACCGGACATTAAACGTAGTTAAGAAGATGAGCTGGAGCCAGTGGGATAGAACAGCAGTTAACGTTGTTTGCCTTGCAATGCGGCTGGCTGATCCGGGTTCCTGGCACCCCAATGGCCCCAGAGCCCAGGCAGGAGTGATCTCTGATACTGGTGTAATGGGGCTGAGGTTGGGAAATGGAATTTGGAATCACATGGAATTTGATTATGGCTGATTTTAAAGTTGGGTGCTATGAATAACTTTGTAAATTACAGTACTTCAATAAAAAAATTGAAAAAAAAAAGATGAGCTGGAGTGATAGTACAGTGGGTAGGGATCTTGCCCTGCATGTGTCTGACCCAGGTTTGTTTTCCAGCAACATATATTCTCTCCTGAACAACTCAGGAGCAGAATTATTCAACTATACGTTTAATGGAATTTCCAAAAGACAGTTATGACTCCAGTTGAAAGGACTCTTGAGTATTATGCCCACAGGTGTATTCAAGGCCACACACAGACTGATCTCCATAGCTCTCTCACGGAACACAGAGAACATATTGCCAGGCCATGTGTCCGAGGAGAAAGATGTGGTTCGGGTCAGAAACTAGAGGACATCACAAAAGAAGAGAGATAAAGGTAGGGAAAAATGTTTGAAGGGACAAAAGTAAAAAAAAAAATGTTAAAAAGTAATCAAAGACATCAAATCACTATTCCAAGAAACCCAGAGAACTCTTAGGGTAAACAACAGTAACAACAAAATCACATTATATTCGAATTGCTGAGTGAAATCATGAAGGCAACCAGAAAAAGCACTTAATTCATCTTTTTAAAAAAAATTTCTTTTTTCCCCCTTTTGGTGGTGATTGAATCAAACCCAGGACCTCATACAAAGAAGGAGAGTGCTTTACCACTGGTCTATCCCTGCGATGTGGCCCCCCCCCCCCCCCCCCGCCCCCCGCCAGACACTTTATACAGAAAATAATAAAAATAAATGCAAGCTTCTTGCAGCAAACTAAGTTTGGCCATGAAGACAATGAAAGGACTTCTCTTAAAGTGATAAAATAGTCACCAGGTTAGACTGCACATTTTTGTAATTAAGCTTAGATGCAGCAAGAAGTAATCTGTCTGAAGTTTCCATTCTTAAATTCTTGGTGTCTCTACATGTGCTCTGAACACGGCATAATAATTTATCCAACACATTCAATACCTGGACCCCATCACATTACTATTTATTTTATTCTTTATGTATAACTGGTGTGTTGTTATATAAGCAAAACCGAGTCTTTTTTTTTTTTTTTTGAGAGGGGGTGGTTTGGGCCACACTTGGCGATGCTCAGGAGTTAATCCTGCTGTTACACTCAGAAATTACTTTTGGCAGGGCTTGGGGACCATTTGGGATGCCACGGACTGAACCAGGGTCAGATGTGTGCAGGGCAAATGCCCTACCTGTTGCGCTATTGCTCCCCCTAAAGAACAAGTCATTTTCATCTTTTCACTTTCTTCCCAGGGCGATAGCACAGAGGGTAGGGCGTCTGCCTTGCACGCGGCAGACCTGGGTTCGATTCCTCCGCTTCTCTCGGAGAGCCCGGAAAGCTACTGAGTATCTCGCCCGCCCAGCAAAGCCTGGCAAGCTCAACGTGACATATTCGATATGCCAAAAACAGTAACAAGTCTCACAATTTGTTGAGAGATGTTACTGGTGCCTGCTGGAGCAAATCGATGAACAACTAGAGGACAGTGCAGAGGACAGTGCTACTTTCTCCCAAGAGCACAATAACTCATGATTATGTGGCTTTACTATGCTCCACTTTCTAAGCACTTTTAAAAGAGAAACTATATTACTATTATTAAAAGAGACACTGTATTACTGTTAGCTGGAACAATACATGGTGTTGGTTTTCCTAAATTCCTCCTACAACTCACCGTGAATTTGACTTCCACAATTGAGTAGGAATGTTACTCTTGGAATGGGCTTTGCCATGAGTCATTGACAGGGCTGCTGAAGTGCCTCTTTCCTTGATTATCCAACTCTTAAGTCCTCCATCTCCCCCAAAAGACTATGGTTACTTTGTATTTACCCTAGTCACCCTGTCCCCCCACACTTATTATTATTATCTGAAATATTACAGCATTTATTTGCCGGTCTGCTGTCAGTTTCCTGCACTAGGAATATATAATTCCAGGCTCTTTGTCTGTCTTAGTCATTCACTGCTTTATTTCTAGCGCTTTAGAATTGGTCCTGGAACTTTGAAAGAGCCTGTTTTTTGATTTGCTGCACATACGCACACACAAATGGATGAAATAATACACAGGCAAATCAGAGAAATCTCTTTCACCTGAAAAATCTGGTAGAAGAACCTGAATGGGTGCAAGCAGATGAAGTTGAAATCCTACAACGCGAAAGGCGTAACACTGTCTCAACAGAGCTAAGATGGCCTGCCCAATCACTGTAACATGAAGAGGCACTAATATGTACTGATTATAATGAATGGTTATAGTTTGCGTCTCAAGAACCTGTTTTTATTTTATTTTCGGCACTGTGATTTGCAGTTATCGCTAATGGTAGGGTTTCATACATTCATTTCCAGCACCATGCCCTTCACCAGCATCTGCTTCCCTCCACCACTGACCCAGTGTTCCACTCCACCACCCCTACTAGCTCCCACTTCCCCCAGCCTTCTCTCTTTTTTTTAATTTTTAAAAATTTTATAAGGTGGCTCACAATATCTGATTACAGTTAATATTCAAATACTAATCCCACCACCATGACACCTTCCCACCACCAAATTTGGGATGTTTCCACCCCAAGCCCCAATCCCTGCCCCAAAGCACAACCGAAATGATATCTTTTGTATTGTCTGTTATGGAAAAACCGCTGAAAATGCTACAAAAAAGTATGCATAGAGGAGACAGGGTGAAGATTGTTCTACTTTGGCAGGGGCCATTAAGACATTATTTAGAATATCACTAACATGTTGTTAAAGGTTGAGTGATGTGAGCTTTCATATACACACACACACACACACATATCTGAAACTATGTATATATGCACATATTATATATTTTTTCCTCTATCACTTGTTGTCTACTATCTGAACCCCATCAAATGTGGTGTGATACTTATGGAGAATGGTTAGGGAGTGTCTTATGATGTGTCGTATGGCCACAAATGCAGCCGTGCGGTCCAGGGATATGTTCACTCATACTTGAGGCTCAGCCCGAGCATGTAAGGAACACCTTCAGAGTGGAGGCGGTTGGGTTCTGGAGGTTTTTGGCTGCCGGGGCTGGGTTCCTTGGGGTGAGGAGGGGTCTCACCCACCCCCCTCTGGGGCACCCCAATGAAACAGCCTGGGGCAGAGTCCGGTGGTATGGTTATGGTCCCCAGCCTTCTTTTTCCTTTTTTTTGGGGGGTCACACCCAGCATTGCACAGGGGTTACTCCTGGCTTTGCACTCAGGACTTACTTCTGGTGATGCTCAGGGGACCATATGGAATACTGGGAATCGAATCTGGGTCGGCCGCATGCAAGGCAAATGCCCTAAGTGCTGTACTATTGCTCCAGCCCCACCCCAGCCTTCTTGATGTGGTAAGTTTTCCATAAAGACCAGTTGTCAGTTTCTGTTGCTTTGGGCATTTATTTCCTTGCTATGTGTCCTTACTGTGTTTCTTTACAATTTTCTTACAAATTATTTCCTTACTATGTTTTCTTATGTACCACATTGTATATCTGTCTCTCTCCTTGCTGGCTTCCCTCAACATGATACTCTTCAGATCCATCCGCATAGTAGCAAGTTGCATGATCATATGTTTTCTTAATAGCTGAGTAGTATTCCACTGTGTATATGTACCTGTATATGTACTACAGTATTTTGAATACGTTGGTTCTTTCCAGATTTTGGCTATTTTGAACAGTGCTGCAATGAACAGAGGCATGCAAATGTTTTTCTAAATAGAGGTTTTGAGCTCATGGGGTAGTTGCCAAGAAACAGAACTGTTGGGTCATATAGAAGCTCAAGTCTTTTTTTTTCCCTTAAAAAAAAAAGAAGTACCTATACTGTTTCACAGAAAGGTTGGACCAGTTGATGTTCCCATCATCTTGAACTTGCTTTAACCAATACGTGAGGATGGAACCATTTTCCAGTTTTTTACTTTTTAAAAGGTAAACCTCTATGTTAACAGAGTTTGCAAGAAATGGGGGTTAAATCCACCAATGTGTGGCAGACACCAGATTCAATGCCCAGAGGAAGAAAGAGAACTGACAAACTTGTTATCTATCTCCACCCATTCTTAGTTATTTTTGCTTCCTGAGGAGAACTTCACTGGCATAAGTGAAGATCTGGGTTTGATTCCTGGCACTACACACACACACACAGAGAGAGAGAGAGAGAGAGAGAGAGAGAGAGAGAGAGAGAGAGAGAAAATATTTAGTTGAATAAAAAGATACACTTTTATTATATGTCGTGAAGGGGAATGTTCTTTTCTCCAAACTTGGGGTTTTTATTCTACTTTTATAATTTTTTTGACCTAACAGTGATAGTCTTAAAGGTAAAAAGGGGGTTGAGGATGGGCTTTACTAAAGTTACCAAAAATATCTAGTTTCATAAACTTCTCTAAAAACTGAAGGTCCACACCATAATAAATCAACCTGTACTTGAAAGTACAAACTGTATATACTGGCACTCTACTCAGCTTAGATAAAAATGACAAGTCCTTCAGTGATAAATTGTCCTCGCCATATTATCCAATGGAAATATTCATATTGTCCAATACCTACAAGCAATTAGAAGGATTCTGTTCAACTTTCAAATTAAAAGGCTATTAAAATGGAGCACAGTCCCTTCATCCATCTGAAAAACATTCAGAGACACTTCCTGGTCTTAAAGCTTGGAAGGAATATGGTGTGCAGTTTCACATTTCCTTTTATCACAGAGCAACTTGGCCAGGTATTTGGAACTGTAGACTATAATAAACTGTGGGATAAAACAAGATTGAAAACTATGCAGAATCTTTTTAATAAGTTATCTATTATATATTACCAGTCAAGAACAGCTGAACTTTAGCATATCTTCCCCTGAAAACCCCACCCTAGACCGCAGGCACCAGGCACCAGGCCTAGATAAAGTGGAACAGAACCTTCTATAGGATGTCAGAACTCACCACTGTCCAAACTGGGGAAAGCTGTGTTCTTGAAAAGGGATTTAAGTGCAAGTTTATTTACTGCTTATTATATATATATATATATATATATATATATATATATATATATAGTCATTTACTAGGGTGTGGAGGAGGAAGTCCATTACTAAGTAAAGGAAGACAGCATTATAAATTCTAAAAGAACTGAGGCAGAAATATTGATAAACTCCACATAATAGAGCTGACTGGCCTTAGAGGTCTACCAATAAAATCTGGCAATATAATTACAAATATCAAAATATGGGGCCAGAGAGTTAGCTCAATGGGCTGAGCACATGTGTTGCATGCAGGAGCTTGGGTTCGATTGCCAGCACCATATGATCTGCTGAGTACGGATGGGACAGGACTCAAAGCACAGAGTAGGCCCCCAAGGACCACTGGTTGTACACCACAAATGAAAATACACAGGATAAAAAAAGGAAATACTGCATATGTAATTATATCTGTATATTTTATATTTTTATATAAAAATAAGACTTAATTTTATTTTTTGCTTTTTTTTCGGGAGGGGGCACACCTGGGGTTGGGTCAGGGGTTACTCCTGGCTCTGCACTCAGGAATTGCTCCTGGAGGTGCTTGGGGGACCATATGGGATGCTGGGAATTGAACCTGGGTTGGCCACATGCAAGGCAAACACCCTACCTGCTGTGCTATTGCTCCAGCCCCACGACTTAATTCTTCAAAGACTAAATTAACACTCATGTTGAGATGGTATTTGCAGAATTAAGGTACTAAAACATACCATTATTCAAAATG
Source organism: Sorex fumeus (assembly GCF_029834395.1). NCBI lineage: Eukaryota > Metazoa > Chordata > Mammalia > Eulipotyphla > Soricidae > Sorex > Sorex fumeus. The sequence continues at coordinate 110,185 of NW_026606098.1, read as the reverse complement.
TATATAACGAAAACCCCTGGTATTTATTCATGGACCTTGTATGAAACCTGAATTACAAAATTAGAATTCAAACACTAGAATTCCTCATGGAGCTCACAGGAAGAGTAAGCAAGAAACTTTTTTTTTTTTGAGAAGAGTGCTCAGGGGGGATTGAGTCCACTCCCTGTGATAATCGGCCTCACTGTGTGGACCTAATGGTTAAATGCTCATGCCAGTTAATGCGGTGCTACAGTGTTGCTTGGACTTGGTAGTGTCTGGGCCATACCCAGCAGTGCTCAGTTAGCCTTATAGTGTGGGGGACCAAACCCAATACCTTATGCATGCCAGGTGTGATTTCCAGCTCTCTGAGCTATCTCCTGACCCAGCAGACATAGTCTCATTCATATTTCCTTCATATTCTATCTAAGACAAAATTGTCCTAAATCTCAATTTACTGATCTTGAAATTCGATCCTAAACATTTATTAATTCCGGTGGTCTCATTTTCCCATGTTTTTCTTCAGAAGTGGCATTCCACTCATTAGCCCTATAGTTCTGCACCTAATTTTGTGATCCACAGAAGGGAAGCTTTTAATGGTTGCTGCCTCACATTCTCCAGCTTGCTCTGGGTCTAAGTTTTTACTGCCAAGGACGTGAAGATCAAAAGTTGCTCTTTACTCGTGTTTACTGCCTTGTAATCTACCCTTTCACAACAAAGGATCTCAATATTTACCTTCAACATGAAAGAGAAAGTTCTGAAGCAAAAAACCTGCATCAGACAGATGCAAGTGATAGAATTTCCTCCCCTTACACTCATGGAAATTCACATCATTAACACTTAGTCAATCTAACTGTCCTCAAGAGCAAGAAAACCAATGGGAGCCAGCAGGCACCTCTGGCTTTCTTATTGCCGTTCCTTGGCTTCACCCAAAACTTCAATCTTTCCCAACAGAGTGGTGACATGGGCTTATTTCATACGCATAGAAATATCTCATGAAACATGAACCATTATTTACCCTGGAAAGAAAGACCAAGAGCAGCTGTGCCCAGCAGTAGCCAGCACTCGAGGTAGAAACTGGGGCAGGGTCGCCAATCTATTATTATTGTAATAACTAATGGAAAGGCCTAGCACGGATTAACAGTGTTAAATCCAACTGGGAGGGTTCTGCTGCTGCTGCAGAGGACATTGGTTTCTCACAGTTTATGATATCATCAAACTTCTGGATGAATTTACAGTCTGGTAATCCTGCCATGGCATTAGTTTTCCACAAGCAAATCCCTGGAATTGAAGTGATTCAGCAAATGAACAGTACTAGGGTACTTAACTCAGTCAAGTTCATTTCATCTCAGTGAAAGCCATGTCTTCTACTCCATAAAAAGACCTTTCTGACACGTTTTTCCTCGACATTGCAGACTTGTTTTGGGGTCTCTGCTTAATTATTATTTTGTTCCTGTCAAAACCAGTTCACTTGTTCACCATATTCTTAATGCCTGTAGTTGATTCACCGCTAACTAGGCTATTACCTATATTTCACCGTTTTATCCATCTATTGAATATACTCTTAATTACTTACCGAATTTACATTTTCAGGCTGGACTACACATATTTAAGTTAGGAAAGTAAATTCTGTGGGACCCATGGCTGAGATCTCCAAGCCTGCTTGGATTGGGACTGCACCAAGATCCCAGATCCCCAGTTCTCCAGTAGCTTGGTAGTCACAGCCACAAAATGCCCCCAGTACCATGTAATCTCATCAATGGCCAAGATCCAGAGACTATAAAATAAAGCTCTCAGAAAAGAGCAATGCAGTATTTCCTGGAGTGGGTACACCTGACTGAGCCCAGTGTCCTTCTTCTGATTCCACAGGGTGAGGCCTTGCTAAATAAAGGCCTTGTGCCCAAAGTCACAGTCCATGTAGGTCTCTGTCCCAGTCCTCAGGTACTAACATATTAAAATGTAGCTACAGGCATGATACTGATATTGAGTGTGGCAATTTGGGAAGTAATGATCGGGAAAATCAAGCGCTAACAGATATTCACTTGCAGCCTCTGTAAGGCTGGATTCCTGAATCCCAAACCAACATTTTCACTGAATTTTTATTGCTATTGTTTGTTTGGGGACCATAACCAATAATGCTCAGCACTTACTCTTGATTCTAGGCTCAGGGTTCACCCGGGAGGCGCTCAAGCATCATCTGTAGGATCAGGTATCAAACTGGGGTCAGCCACATGCAGGGCACACGCCTAAGCTCCTTACTGTCTCTCCAGCCCTATACTACATGTTTCTAGACATCTCTTATGCAACACACATTAAAAGGGGTTCTTGTCTCTTTCCAAGTCAATTTTTTGTTAACCTTCTAAATAACTTAGAAGTAAACTTGTTTACTTCTTTTTATTTAAAATTTGTTTACTGAATCATTGTGAGAACAGTTACAAAGTTTTCATGTTTGAGTCTTGATCATACAATAATCAAACACCCATCCCTTCACCAGTGCACATTTTCCACCACCAAAAACCCCAGTATATTCCCCCATTCCACTCCTACCCCTACCTGTGTGGCAGATAAATGTCCACATTACTCTCTCTTTACTTTGATTACATTCAATGTTTCGACACCAGTCCCACCATTATCATTTGGAATTTTCCCCCAAACTCAGACCTAACGAAAAGACAATTTGCTTTCTACTGCTGGTTATGAACAGCATAAGATCGGCTGCATGATCTTGGAATTCTAAAACTTTAATAATTAGATCTGGAGAGATTTATGCCAAGAGTTGCTTCATTCCGAGATTTTTTTTGTGTGTCTCTGGGATCATGACCATTATGGAGCTTAATAAATAGCCTTGGGCCATTCGTGAGCAGTATCTCAGGGTCCCCTCATGGTGGGGGAGAAGGACTGGATCCTCCCTTATCCTGTGAGGTCTGGTGTGTGTCATCACTGCTGGCCAGTATCTGGATTTTCCAATGAGCTTTGGAAGATGGCGGCCACCTGGCTTTCCAGGGAATAGGCAGAGGGATGACACCTTTTCCCATCTGGGGTATCCCAGAAAAGGTGGCCTAATGTAAAGTCTGGAGGCATTTCTGCCAAGAGCCACGCGGTTCCGAGATCCATTTGTGTGTCTCTCCCGAGTCAATTCTTATGTGATCTCCGTTACAGGTTCCAGAACACATATTCTCTAACACACCCAAAACTGAAAATTCTTGATATTAAGTATCCTATAAATACTTGCCCCACCTTAATCACATATCTAAAAATGAGCATTACTGAGCCCAATTCCTGTGCCTGGATGTTTGGAATAGCTTCTGAGCTCATTCCTGCCCCTAATCTCCCCCCCGTTTAACTGCGTACTCATCAACATTATCTATAGTTAGTTCGTGGCATTTTTGCTTAGGATTTTTTGGTAGCTGACTACAGCAAAGAAAATGGCAAAAAAAAAAAAAATCTTTCAAGACCCATCCCAGTTTCTGACTTTCTTTCTACTACCTCTCTCTCTCTCTCTCTCTCTCTCTCTCTCTCTCTCTCTCTCTCTCTCTCTCTCTCTCTCTCAAAGTCTACTTCTCATACAACACCAATACATAGTCCAAATGCAGAACCCCCAAGTATTTTCAGGATAGACAGAGTTTCTTGCTTTTTCCAGATTCCTATGACCTTGTACAAGTAATGTTTAGCATCATCTCCCTCATTTGTCAACTAGTAATCTGCCTAAAAGGAAGCCAGGAACACTGGTATAAAGTAAGGAAGAAGAGAAAGTAATTGCCCCCTGGGAAGTTTGGGAGTGATAAACTACACGTGAAAAGGATGATGGAGAAGCAGAGAGAAGAGGAATGAGACTTTAGGAATGGCTGGGGAACTACTCTCCTTTACATTTCAGGTTCATTTACAGTGGAGCCAAGTTCAGTCTTTACCTTCACACCAAAAGACTTAGAGGGTAGTGGAGGGGGACGGGGTGGGGGGCGTGAGGAAGAGAGAGAGAGAAAGAGAGAGAGAGAGACAGAGAGACAGAGAGACAAAGAAGGAGAAACAGAGAAGGAGAGAGAGGCAGTGAGTGCAGCCTCCGGAAGCTGAATCTGGGCTCACAATTTAGTACATAAGTAGGGCAAGTTACTTGGCTACAGTGCCTAACAGATCCTAAAAATCAGATCCTAACAGATCCTTTATTCTCTCATCAACCTGGCTGACCTCAGTACTGATCTAGACAGACCATCCAATTCCTCACCTTCTTCACCTTTAAGTCACCAATATCCAAGGCTGTATCCAAGAAATGATCCTTAAGAAGGGCTGCTTCCAATCTACTATTCACAAATGACCACAAACCCTGCTTCTTCCCCTCTTCTCCTCCCTTTGCTCTCACCATCTCTATCGTATAATTTTAGAAAAACCAGTTTCTGAATTCCGCTATCTTTGTTTCACTCCTCTGCCATGCTGGGGTAGAATGAACTTATCACTCATGAAACTTCACTGGCATCTTCAACTACACGGGACTTCCACATGTTTGCTTTATTTCTTTAACAAATCCTCAACACAGGGTCAATTCAAAAATAAACCTTCTCAGCCTTGAGAGATGGTTTAGGAGGTAAGGTGTTTGCCTTGCATGCTGCTGACCCCAGTTTAATCTCTGACATGGCCTATGGTCTCCTAAGCACTGCCAGGGGCCACTTTTGAGCATATACGAGGGACCAAGAGTGTACCCAAGTCCCAGACAATAAAATTAAAAAAAAATGTTTTCTATATATCTGTGATCCAGCTGCTGAGCAGAGTTGCATAAAATAAGTTCCAAGTCTGGCACCATGATAGAAACTGTGCAAGGTTCAATCTCAATCAGGCCATCAGCGTTACTCCATCTCCGCTCCTCCTCCATGGTCTTATTTTCCCAAGCTATGTTTCCAAACTGCCAACAGCTCAAGATGCCAGTAAAAGCCATCCCAGCAGATGAGATCATCCTGTACTTCAATGAAACACATCTATAATATTTCAACTTCCCTTGTAAGGTATTTCTAGAACAATCCTTGCACTCAACCCCAATTTGCAGTATACGCTAGCCCTTCTCTGGGGCAGGGCTCAGTCCATTGCTCAGGGCTCCAAACTTTCCTCTCTCCTATGACCTAGCTCCCTTGATCATCTCCTTTTTTTTTTTTTTTTTTTTGCTTTTTGGGTCACACCCGGCGATGCACAGGAGTTACTCCTGGTTCATGCACTCAGGAGTTACTCCTGGTGGTGCTCAGGGGACCATATGGGATGCTGGGAATTGAACCTAGGTCGGCTGCGTGCAAGGCAAACGCCGTACCCGCTGTGCTATTGCTCCAGCCCCTGATCATCTCCTTTATAGATCTAAATGTTCCACCTCTTGAGCTTGAATTGTCTTTTGGGAACTAGCTATCATCTTCATGTTCATGTTCATGTTCATGTTCTCTCTCTCCCCCCTCTCCCACCCGCCCCCGCCTCCATTCCCCTTTGCAGCTTCTATTGCTGCTTGAGGGGGATGGAGTGGGGAGAAATCATATACTGGGTTGTGATGCACACCCTTGGCCGCACAGCTTATTTGTACTCACATACACTGCACATTCTTTTTACACTGCACATTGTGACACTTTCATGCTCTGGTGGTGCCCCAGAGAAGTGGCACTTTCACACGCCTTTCATGTGGTGCTCCAGAGATGGAATATTCTGTTGCCCAGCACCGGGGAATGAATGCTGGCAAGGTAGGCACGCTTGTCTTTGAGATGTCCCCACCACCCCTTCAGAGAGGTCTAAGTTTTCTGTCTCCACTTTCTCCCTTTATTTCCTCAACAACCAGCTTCTGGATTTTGCCCTGGTCCCTGCATTAAACACTTCTTTGAGGAAATCACCAATGAACCCTTGAATGCCCAAAAGATGGTGACTTAGTAAATGTCTCATTAAAAAATTTTTTTCTCTCTTTTTTAGTTCAGACTCCCTAGTGGGTTTCATGTCTTCAGTTCTGTTCCTTTGAATTCTTCAGGGCTTCACCTCTGACAAGTCAAGTATTATTCTAGATACTTGACTTGTGCTATTTCATCCTTTTTTTTTTTTTATGTCAAACGCCACTGATACAGGGTGAGTTTTCGAATCTGCATTGCCGGCCCTTATTTTCACACCATGAACGCCTGCCACATTTTAGCACTTCGATAGCTCACAGGGACATAAATGCAACGGACCATTTAGCTTCTGTTCATAAAATATGCATTAATGGCCCCTACTTTATAATAATATTCAACAGTTCAAAACCCAACCAAACAATCCCCAGTCCCCCGCAAAAAGCATTACCAATGCATGCTTTCACCTTAATCCTTACTTCTTGTTATGACCCCAAATGAAGCTTGAGACTATAATGATGCCAAACTTTCTGTAATTTGCCACTTTCTGCTGGAAGAAGACTAAACACACTGGGGACCTTTGAACATTCTAATCTTCCAGCCCAAATTCCTTTCCCATGCTCTTTGCAAATTTTAAGACTTTAGAAGTTTTGTCTGCTCTAAATTCCCAGAAAGGCAAAGTGATCTTGATCCCCGCACTGAACGGGATGTGCTACAATGTCTATTTGTACATCATCCTCTGTGGATCACCATGGCAAGAGTTATATGTCTCCACTGAAGAAAAGACTGTATGGTACATAGATTTTTTTTAAAAAAAGGTATTACTCAGCTAGATGTACCCTTTCCCCTTTTGTGGGGAATGGGGGGCTGAGGCCATATCTAGCTGTGCGTGAGGGCTATTCTTTCTATTCTCAGAGGGTCATGCAGTGCTGAGAATTAAACCAGTGGTGGTGATACACAAAAGAAACCACCCTGGGCTGGAGCGATAGCACAGCAGGTAGGGCGTTTGCCTTGCACGGGGCCGACCCGGGTTCGATTCCCAGCATCCCATATGGTCCCCTGAGCACTGCCAGGGATAATTCCTGAGCACAGAGCCAGGAGTGACCCCTGTGCATTCCTGGGTGTGACCCAAAAAGCAAAAAAAAAAAAAAAAAAAAAAAAGGAAAGGAAACCACCCTCCACCATCTTGCCATCCACTAAAATTACCCACTTTCAAGTGAGACACAGTTCATTTTTGCAGAGTTGGAAATTAAACCCAATAGTTGTGCATGCAAAGCATGCACTTTGCCAATGAGCCACATTCCAAGTCCTTTTCCTTTTTGAAATACCCCAAAAGTTGGAGTGCATATCTAAGTCTCCCCAGCACTGGTGCTTATATTTACTTTTTAAAAAAAAATTAATTAATTAATTATATTAGTGAAACACCATGAGGTACAGTCATATACTTACAAATTTTTGTATTTGGGTTTCAGTTATACAATGATCAAGTACCCATCCCTCCACCAGTGCCCATCCTTCACCACCAAGGGTCCCAGCATCCCTCCCACCTCCCGTCCCCCCATCCCACCCTGTCTCTGTGGCAGGGCATTCCCTTTTGTTATCTCTCTCTCTCTCTCCTTTTGGGTCCTGTGGTTTGAAAGAGAGGCACTGAGTGGCAATCATGTTTGGTCTATAGTCTACTTTCAGCATGCTTCTCCCGTCCTGGGAGGATCCTCCCAACACCTTTTATTTGGTGCTCCCTTCTCTATCTGAGCTTCCTTTTCCCCTAGCACATGTGGCTGGCCTCCAAGCCATGGAGCAAAATTCCTGGTACTAATCTCAGCCACTCCTGGGTGTTTGTCTCCCATTTTGTTACTTTATGTTCCCCAGATGAATGCAATCTTTCTGTATCTATCCCATTCTTTCTGACTCATTTCGCTTAACATGATACTTTCCATGTAGTACCATTTGTATGTAAATTTCATGACTTCATCTTTTCTAACAGCTACATAGTACTCCATTGTGGAAATGTACCAAAGTTTCTTTAACCAGTCATCTGTTCTGGGGCACCAGGTTTTTTCCAGATTCTGGCTATTGTAAAGAGTGCTGCAATGAACAAACAAGTGCAGATGTCACTTCGACTATACTTTTTTGCCTCTCTGGGATATATTCCCAGGAGTGGTATTGCTGGGTTAAATGGGAGATCAAATTCTAATTTTTTGAGAATCGTCCATACTGTTTTCCAAAAGGATTGGACCAGTCAGCATTCCCACCAGCAGTGAAGGAGGGTCCCTTTCTCGCCACATCTGCGCCAGCACCGGTTACTTTTGTTCTTTTGGATGTGGGCCAGTCTTAAAGCTCATTCCCTGCTCCTTGCTAATGATAGAGAAATTTTCTCTAGAATCCTTTGGTAGAATTGTCTGGTTCAAGACTAAGGTTTGTACAGTATCATTCTCTCACAAACAAGGTCCAAAAGAGTGTTCTGAAAATTTTTCTGACTGTTCTTCAACCTCCACTATGCCAAGAGACCAATCTGATGGCATACACAGGATTTCCTACCCCTGCTGGGGACTCACTGTGTTTCCTGAATTCCCAAAGTCTCATTTGCCACACTGGATCACTACGCACCATATGTCTGTCCTCTGGCAGTGTGTGAAATTCAGGAACTCATGACCCAAGTTCACATTGGAAAAATGAACACATTCATTTCTCACAAGAAGCTTCACTCCCAATGTATATAAAAATGCTTTGCGTTCTCTGTGAAGTGAATGATGTAAACACAAGACATTATTACTAACATTATCCCCTAGATAACCTCATGAGGTAAGTATTAATGTCAGAGGGAATATTATTTTACAGGCAGAGAAGTCAGCTGATTTGCCCCGAGTCAGAGGTAGTAGTAAGAGCCAAGAACACAGTCCAAGAGTCCCGTGCTTGTATCCATTGCCAAACTTAATCCAAGATTTTTAAACAAGTTTCTCTAAGGATGTGAACAAAGTCAGAATACTGTAGCTCCCCCCCAACCCCTTTTTTGGTGGGGGGGGGACTCATTACTGCTCTGTCCCTCTGTCCTGTGTATCAATTTTTCCTCCTCAAAAAGGAAATGAAAAGAGAATCCAGTGGCCACTGAGCAGTGATCCAAGCTCCACCTATGCAGCATCTGGGGCAGAGCAGAGGTGTAGCCAGGCAGACTCTGCCTTACTGCTGTCTAGGGCTCCCGGTCAAGGCAGCGCACAGCCCTGCCAGCTTGACTTCATTTAGTCCAAGGAAATCGCTGTGTTGTCCAAGCACAGTATGCTCCACTGGATTCATTCTCTTCAGCTACTTCTGGTACAGGTGGCCCATGTAACTTAACAAAGATTCCACTCTCCACACCGTTTTTCACATTTGACACACTACATGTATTAGGATGAGGCTGACTAAGTCTCTAAACAATTTTGGTGGGTCTTGTGCAATAGCAATCCTTTATGGAGAAGGAGGATTCTGCTGGACTGAATTATATTTATTTCTAGGCCCTAAAGCTCTATATAACCATGGAAGGGAGGAAGGAAAAGAGGGAGGCAGGGAGCGGGGAAGGGAGGGAGGTAGAGAGAGAGAGAAAAAGGATGAAAGGAAGAAAGGAAGGAAGAAAGGAAGGAAGGAAAGAAGGAAGGAAGGAAAGAAGGAAGGAAGGAAGGAAGGAAGGAAGGAAGGAAGGAAGGAAGGGAAAGAGAGGGAGGGAGGGAGGGAGGGAGGGAGGGAGGGAGGGAGGGAGGGAGGGAGGGAGGGAAGGAGGGAGAGAGGAAGAAGCAGGCAGGCAAGCAAGCACAATTCTCTGGAAGAATTCTGGTCTTAGTTTGAGAAGAAGGGAAAGAGAGAGGAAAGTAAGAAAATTAAAGGAGATCAGAGAGTAAGAGATGGAGAGCTAGCTCAAAGAACTGAAGCTGGATGTTGAAGCCCCCGATTCGATCCCTGACACCACATGTTGCCCTAAGCACTGCCAGGAGTGACCCCCGTGAGCACCTCAGCAGAAGAGCTCCTGAGCAGTGCGGGGTGGGACCCAAACACCAAAAGAGAGAAGGAAAATTAAGGGTTTTCAAACAAAAGTTCCTTTGTTTGAAAAAAGAACAACAAGGTCATTTCCTATGTTTAAGCAGTGGGACCAAAGTTTATTTGAAATGATCACTTGTGTACTTTAGACACTCTGAGAGTCGATGAAGCACTAATTGTATTCTATGCACCAATTACACAAGATAAATAGAAGTGAATTATCATCTTAACAAACATCTGATAAAATGAAATTATTGCTATTATGATTACTCAGAGAGCTCCCTTATAGGGTGACAGACTCAACAAGGCAGACCATGCCACTGGCATTTTCAGAGTTTGAAATATTTGTAGCATCAGCAACCTCAGGTAGGAAGGAAGTTACAGACGTAGGGTCCCTGGCTGGGAGTCTGATATACCCAGGGCGTGTTGACCACCCCAATTCCCAACTCTTTTAAGCACACCAGCCTATGCAGCCTGCCTTCATGTCTTCCTAATGGACCTCTGCGCTAAGCAACAAGTTCTCTGGCTGGGAAAATAATGCCTAGGGCTGAAGGCCATGCTTCGCATGCAGGAGGCCTGGGTTTGATCCTGGACACCATATGGTCCCCTGAGCCATGCTGGAAGCAACACATGGACACCAGTGCCAAGAGTAGCCCCTGAACGCTGCTGGATTTGGCTAAGCCAAAATCACAAGACACAGTTTTCCTAAGAACTTAAAATTGTAAAAAATATGGTTTATCAGCTTTAAAAGATACTGCGAAAGATACTATTAAAAAACATCAATCCCTCTGTTAAGATTAAATGAAAAGAATGTCTGGGAAAAACCTGGAGCTTAACTTCATGAATCGTTCTGTAAATCGGATCTGACCGTGAGAGAACATTGTGCTACACTGATAGAAGGAGCACAGGGCACGTGGCACTGAACCCAGCTGGGCATGGCAGCAGTCTGCCCCCATCAAAACTCACTTGGGCGAAAGTAAAGTGAGTTTGGGCAGCAGGCCTGGGTTCCATCTTTGGCATTACATGGTCCCCTGATGGTTGCCCTGGAGACCCCCTAAATCCCCCTGGCTGTTGTCCGGGAGGCCCTTGAGCATCACCAGGGTGGCCCTGGTAATCTGACACTGTAGAGCCAGAGCAATACAGCATCCTTTGGACCTTGCCCAGCTCCCAGCTCTGATCACTGCTTAAGAAGCAGTGCCCCTCCCAAAGTCACCAAAAAAAAACCCTTAATTCATTCTTTCTTTCTTGATTGGAAGGATAAAACCACTACCATATATAGGGAGTATTTAAGAAACATAAGAAAAATTCATGAGTCACTCAAAAAAAATAAAAAACAAACAAAAACCTTAATCCATTTGTTGGGGCTAGAGTGATAGCACAGCGGTAGGGCGTCTGCCTTGTGTGCAGCTGGCCTGGCCAAGTCAGGTTCGGTACCTCCGCCCCTCTTGGAGAGCCCAGCAAGCTACCGAGAGTATCTCGCCCGAACAGCAAATCCTGGCAAGCTACCCGTGACATATTCAACATGCCAAACACAGTAACAACAAGTCTCACAATGGAGACGTTACTGGGCCCGCTAGAGCAAATTGATGCACAACGGGAGGACAGTGACAGTGACAATCCATTTGCTGCCCACGTATACGTTATTTTTCATAGGATGGGGGCTAAACAGTGTACTTGGCTAAGAGAACTAAGATTTCTTAAGAAATTATATTCTTTCTACTGAATCAAATTAAACTTTAAAAGTAATGATTAAAAGGTACTTTTATGTATACATTTATTTTATACATTTAATTCACCACAATTAGTTTATAGACATTGAAGACATTTTCTAAGTAACTTCAATCCCCTGAAAAATATACAGAAAAGAATCATGGTTCTTTATTGTAAAAAAAAAATCAGTTTTCATGCATAATATCATTCAAAGATTGGGAAGTCACTGTGGCTGTGTGGGACAGGGGCCCTAGTGACTCGACTTTAACTTAGGAAAGCATTTTCCATTCCTTGCTGGAAGTGGCGGAGGAGAGGCACATGGAGATCTTACTAACAAGGCATTTCGGTAGGGCCTGATCAATCCCTGTGATTTGCAGACTACTCGCTTCAGCTGCCCTCCAGAACCTTCCTCTAATTACCTTCATGCCCTAAACAAACAATGCCAATTTCTCTCGTACATCATACTGCGAAGTATAAATTTGAAAATATTAGTTTAGGGAACAGCAATTTCCTTTTGCTGCCTGATGCATAGATCACACTCATTCCATGTGATGTGTCAGCGTTGATAAAGCACCAAGAGCTCAAGATTTTGTGGCTCAGACATCCTCATCAACTTTGAACCATGCACAGATTCCTTTACCTAGGAACTGACTCACTTGTCAAAATAAATGGGCTGATTTCCAATTGCCTTGAAAGGGCCTGTTTAACTTAGAACCTCTCAGTCTGTGGTTATCATATGCCCAGTACGTGAATAAGCCCTTAGGGGAAATAGAAGACCTCAGTTTCCAAGAAACAGGCAATCCAGCAAGAGATAACCAATCCATGGGCCAGAGAGATGGTAGAGAATGTAGGGCACTTGCCTTGCATGTGGCTAATCCAGATTTGCTCCTCAGCACCACATAGGGTACCCATAGGGTTTTCAGGAATGATCCCTGAGCATGGAGTCATGAGTAAGTCCTGACCATAGTTACAGATGGCCCAACAAAACCAAATACAAATTTCAAAAGAGAGCACTAATCCAGATAAACAGTAATGAACAAAATATAACACCGAACTGAATTGTAATAAGTTGAATTAGCATCAGATTTAATACTGCAGTGACATTTCATACTTGGAATATTGGTATTACAGATCTAGTCTATGACCTCTGCTTTTATTTAATCAGTTGAACAGAACAATGATCACATTCAACTACTAACTATGGGCTAGGTAATAATCAAGTCATGTGAAATGAAGAGATCAGGTTCACCTTGGTTATGCCTAGTTGCTCAGATTCAACCATTTACCATTTTTATTATTTTAAGTCATTTACAAAATGGCTGCATGTTCAGGTAACAAAGACTGAGAGAAGGAAATGAACTAAGAATCTTCCTCTAAAACAAACAAACAAACAAACAATTCAGGTTTGGAGAGAGGTACCGTGGATAAGGCACATGCCTTGCACACAGCTGATATGTATTTGATCCTTCATACTGAACATGGTTCCTTGAACCCCACCTGATCCCCAAGCACAGAGCCAGGAGAAAGCTCCAAACATAGCCAAGTGTGCTACACCCCCCATCCCCATGCCACGTCCCACAAACAAAGGGATTTTTTTGTTCCCCCCCAAATTCTACTTTCCACATTCAACTTTCTCTGCTATTTTTCCAAAGCTTTTTTTTTTAAATTTATTTTTATTAGTAAGTCACCATGAGGTACAGTTGTAGACTTACAAATTTTTGTGCTTGGGTTTCAATTATACAATGATCAAATACCCATCCCTCCACCAGTGCCCATTTCCCACCACCATGGATCCCAGTATCCCTCCCACCCCCCATTCCCCCACTCCACCCTGCCTCTGTGGCAGGGTATTCCCTTTTGTTCTCTCTCTCCTATTGGGTGTTGTGGTTTGCAAAAGAGGCAACGGGTGGCAATCATGTTTGGTCTATAGTCTACTTTCAGCATGCTTCTCTCATCCTGGGAGGATCCTCCCGACACCCTTTATTTGGTGCTCCCTTCTCTATCTGAGCTCCCTTTTCCCCTAGCATGCATCGCTGGCCTCCAAGCTATGGAGCAAAATTCCTGGTACTAATCTCAGCCACTCTTGGGTGTTAGTTGCCTATTTTGTTACTTATGTTCCCCAGATGAATGCAATGTTTCTATGTCTATCCCTCTCTGACTCATTTCACTTAACATGATACTTTTCATGTAGTACCACTTGTATGTAAATTTCATGACCTCATCTTTTCTTATAGCTACATAGTACTCCATTGTGTAAATGTACCAAAGTTTCTTTAACCAGTCATCTGTTCTTGGGCATTCAGGTTTTTTCCAGATTCTGGCTATTGTAAAGAGTGCTGTTCTCTGCTAAATTCTTAAGCATCCACTCACTCTTCTCACTTCTTTCCTCATGACTTCATTCCTCCTGTCACAGATCTTTGCCCCTTTTGTTCCTAAGAAGCACTGTGTAGCCACACCCAAGAGTACAGTCGGCCTTAGAGAAAAAATCTACACGTTAGAAATTTGGAGCCACTTTATATTCATAGTTGGGACATTAAATAGCGTGAATGAGACCAACGCCTAAGCAAGCAAGGAGAGTTCAAATCTTCTCGGATTCACTGTTACCCTATTTATCTTCCCTAACTTTTTTTTTAAGACTTACAAATTTTTGTGCTTGGGTTTCAGTTATATAATGATCAAGTACCCATTCCTCCACCAGTGCCCATTTTCCACCACCATGGGTCCCAGTATCCCTCCCACCCCCCATCATCCCCATCCCACCCTGCCTCTGTGGCAGGGCATTCCCTTTTGTTCTCTCTCTCTCCTTTTGGGTGTTGTGGTTTGCAAAAGAGGCACTGACTGGCAATCATGTTTGGTCTATAGTCTACTTTCAGCATGCTTCTCCATTCCTGGGAGGATCCTCCCAAAACCCTTTATTTGGTGCTCCCTACCTTTTTAGGGGCTTAAGTTCTCTTGACAATAAAAGGAATCAGGGAGAAGAAACTTATAAAACACAAAGAAACAAATAAGGCTGCAGGCAGTCACAGCTACTAGTAAAAATGAGGCCAACCACTGAGGGCAGTCAGGAGAGTGACTTCCTCCACAAATTAATCCCAGTGGTTAAAGCATGAAATGTGGATTCATGGATTCTTGGCTTATGTACACTACTCATGACGACACTAGCTGTATGCAGTTCTGATGAGCAGGAATCATAAGCCATGCCTAAAGATGTCTTTAATTGTGCAGACTTAGTGTATTTCTCTCATCTATAAAATAATCTGACCTCATGTTCTCAGGGTCTGGAATCAAATTCTACCTCTTGCCAGATAGTCTCTTAACTTCTAATAAGTTAACTGTCTTTTTATACAAACTACATTGATGTAGGTTGGTCTGCAATATTATAAAAACTTTAGAAGTACACCTTTAACATCTTCACATGTTAAATTACTTAAATTCTATATATCCAGGATAATAGGATGAAGAGTTAATACGGACACTAAATTTGTGAGTGTACTAGGTAGGGTCAGGCCTATTGTGTTATATTAGTTGGGGTCCTATGAATAGAAGTACCCTATATTTTCTCAGCTATAAGAATATTTAGCTTATGGGAACCGGAAGCTATATTTAGGGGTTAAGGTGCTGGCATCACATGAGGCCAATCCTGGTTTGATCTCAGATACTGCACATGGTCCCCTGAGCATTGCTGGGAGTGATCCTGAAGCCAGGAATAACCTTAGAGTATTGCCAAGCATGGCCTCGGAAATAAAAAAAACTCAAACCAAACAAACAGAAAAACAAAAGATTAGCTTAAGTACCAGAGATATGTCATATAAGAATGTATCATGCCATGGTATTACATCTTTTTGCTCCTGTCTCCAAGTATGTTGTTGATAGAGAAATGCTACTGAATGAGCCACACCTACTCAATTCTAATGATTGAATTCTTCCTTTCTCTGCCAGTCAAGCATAAAATGCAAAACATTTCCAAACCCTGACTTCATATGAAGTCTGTCGTTTCCCATAGTTACTGTGTAGCTAGAAGAACAATAAAGATTACTCCTATCAGGACTATCCATCACTTTCCATGTTTGACCTCATTTCCCCATCCCACCTTCCGCCTAATTCTGCTCCTGCACTTTGGTATCATCATTCCCACACACCACCACCCCATTGAGTGCCCAGACGGGGCCACCTTTATGTCCCTGACTCCATACATGCTCCTACCTTTAACCTTATCAACCAGCTGGTCCTCCCCGCCGGAAATCTCTCTGCTCCTCATGCATCACACTCCTTTGGGTAACTCATAGCACACTGGTGGACTTCTATTCTATGGTGCATCCTCTAAAAAATTTTTCTTTTTTCTTTTTCTTTTCTTTTTTTTTTTCTTTTTGGGTCACACCGGTGATGCTCAGGGGTTACTCCTGGCTCTGTACTGAGGAATTACTCCTGGCAGTGCTCGGGGGACTATACAGGATGCTGGGAATTGAAGCTGGGTCAGCTGCGTGCTAGGCAAACGCCCTACCCTCTGTGCTTATCGCTCCAGCCCTTTAAAAATTTTCTTGACACCCTCAGTCTTCGAACATCAAAACCAAACTTGGAATGCCTGAAAGAATCTTTGTCACTATTACTAGTCTAGAAGTTCCCTGAGGGCGCAGGCTTTCATCCTCACTCTGTCCCTACCTTCTAGTGGTCTTATATATACAGTTTGAGTTCTACAGGAAGGCAAATGAAATATGATATGAGAAAATAAACAGATACACCTCCACATGTTTGACACCTAAAAGTGCGATCACTTCCATTGTCTTCAAAGATCTCTCAGTGGGAGGGAACAGGGAAGGAGGCAGAGTGACAGTATAGTGGGAAGGGCATTATTAATTGCCTTGCACGCAGCAGACCCAGGTTCAATCCCTGGCATGCCGTATGGTCCCCCTGAGCACAATTAGGAGCAATTCCTCAGTGCAGAGGTGGAAGTAACTATTGAGCATCACTGAGGATGACCCAAACAGTCACACACAACACACACACACACACACACACACACACACACACACACAATCTCTTAGTAAGGAGCAGCAAGAAGACTGTTTAGGTAGTCAGAAAATGATGCCCAGACCAAGATTCTGGAGGGCTTAGGGGCCTGGAAGACCAGCAGAGTGGCTTATAGCACTTCCCTTGGCAATCTGTATCTGAGTTTGAATCCTCAGCACTGTCACATGTCTAAAATCAATGAGACAGGCTCCTTCAACTTCCATCCAGTGGGAGTTGGCTGCAGAGAATGGAACAGGCACTTAAAGAGACAAACAAACATAGAAAGGCTGTCCAAACTTTGGGGTCCCCTGAGCAGCCCCCAGTGAGCTCAAAGGCTGACCTTTTACTCAATACATTATTGCTCTACAACCCTGGTTCCCAACACACAAGCCGTTGTTTATCGTGAGAGACATTAGGAAGCACATCAAAATTCAGTGTTTACATTGAGAGCAGAGGCTGGGACATTTCACACAGCCGATCAGCAGGCACCCTTAAAGCAAAAAATCATGACTATTTCCTGTTCTATTGTTGCCCATGTTGACCTCTACATCTAATAGATCCTAAACTGATATTTTTTTGTTCGCTTGTTTGTTCATTTTGGGGACACACCCAGTGATGCTCAGGGGTTACTCCTGGCTCAGCACTCTGGAATCTCTTCCGGTGATGCTCAGGGGACTCTGTGGGATGCCAAGGATCAAACCTGGGTCCGCCACTTGCAAGGCAAATGACCTACCCATTGTGCTATTGCTCCAACCCATCCACTGTTTTGTTCTATTGCTTCCTGGATACATTTTCGTTTGCCCTGCTATATTCTAAAACATCTAAATAAACAGTTTTTCCCAGAGGTCTGTCCCAACCTTAGGGTTATTACTTATAGGGGGACAATTTCCCACACCATATGCTCCAGCCGTGACCACAGCAGCTTCCCTGCTTGCATCTGGCAGCTCTTAAGTGACTCCAATTAATAAGCAGTGCAAGTGCCATGGCCAGAAAGGGCCCTTGGTGTGTCTGTGTGTGAGCACTACAGACACCCATAACTCAGCTGAAGAATGCGAGCCCTCGCGAGCTCTCCACAGTACCACAAGTAAAGGAATGCAAACCTCAGGGAGTGCTCCAATCCTGTATGTCAGGCAACTGTGACCCTTTATGAGCACCGCAGCCAGAAACATGTGTGATCCCTGGCCATCTCAACCACAGCATCAATAGCCAAGGGGGGTTACGGGGCGGAGTTGGGGGGGAGATAAACACTGTAAAGCATGAGAAAGTCTAAGCCATATTCAACTACACATAATTGGAGTGATTAACACGCCTGGGAGAAATGAACTGGATGGTGCCTTGTTTCCTTGCAAAGTTAAAATTCTGTGACTCATAAAATTCTGCTTCTGGGCACCTGGGTATTCATCTGTAGGATAACAGTCAATGTGGATATGTAAAAGATCAAAGGTTACATACTAATGTCCCCCTGGGCACTGCCATAGGATGGGTAATAGGGCATGGAATACAAGAGGATTTGATATCAAGCAAATAAATAAAAAAAAGTAATTCAACTCCAAGCCCAGCATTTCCATACAGGGGACAGGACTGGCCAGAAGCAAATCCAGGGCCCCAGACTTTCTTTCCTCTGCCACCCTCATCCTGCAGGAGGCAATTTAACTTTACAACTTTCAAGAAACTTCCCATTAGAAGTGCTTTCAACTTTAGATTTATTGCATTTTCCAAGGTTACGTCATTCAGGCTATGCATGATCCAGAGGGACCCAAGGGGCCACCCTGTAAACTGTTACAATAAATGTTAACGAAGACCGTGCCCGATAAAACCTGCGATCCACACACGCATGCACCCACACAGAAAGGGATTTTTCACCTTATATGGTGACTTTAAAAAATCATCTCCCTCTTCACATTCCACTTTGTTGGACTGCCAAACACACAGAGTACATCTACTTTAAAAACACCAATTAAAAACATTAACAACACAAAAATATATAAACGGTGGTTCGGAGCCCAGGGCACATAAATTGACATGGATTTAGACAGTAAGTAAACATAACATGAGTAACAGAAACTACGACATCATCCAAAAGGAAGCATGCACAACAGCACAAAATGTGAAAGTGATTCATCCCCACCCCATCTCAAGATTCCACCACCAGCACCACCCTCCAGCCCCCAGCAGTTCTATCTTTGAGTCTGTTAGAAATAATGTCCCTTCCTCATACATGTGTCCTCTAAATTTCTTTCTTTTTTTTTTCTTTTTGGGTGACACCCAGCTATGCACAGGGCTTACTCCTGGCTCATGCACTCAGGAATTACTCCTGGCGGTGCTCGGGGGACCACATGGGAAACGGGGAATTGAACCCGGGTCGGATGCGTGCAAGGCAAACGCCTTACCCGCTGTGCTATCACTCCAGCCCCTCCTCTAAATTTCTAAAGTGTCTTTAAAAGAGTCCAAAGCCCTTATCCGACTATATCACAAGACTGACCCCGACCCAAAAAGACTTAACACCTAGAAAAATGAGACACAGTAATCCAAATAAGAACCAAGTCACCTAATTTCTCTAAATTTGTTTGATTTTTTTTTTTAAATTAAAAACCCAGAATCTTTACATTTACGGGGGAATGAGAACTATCTAAAGTTTTGGAGTTTTATTGTTTGAAACTTTATTCAAATCCCATAGTTTACAAAGTTGTTCATAAGAGAGTTGTTTCAGGCATTCAATGTCCCATCCCCAATTTTACCCCCAGTGTGACCTTCCCTCCACCAATGTCCCCTTCCTGCCCCACCCCCCACAATGCCTGTCCCTTTAACAGGGACAAAATAATTTACTTTATATTGCTTGTTACAGGGCTAGAGTGACAGCACAGTGGTAGGGCGTTTGCCTTGAACGCGGCCAACCTGGCCGAGCTGGCTTCGATTCCTCCGCGATTCCTCCGCCCCTCTTGGGGAGCCCTGCAAGCTACCAGGAGTATCTCTCCCACTTGGCAAAGCCTGGCAAGCTACCCCTTACCTATTCAATAGCCAAACACAGTAACAACAAGTCTCACAATGGAGACATTACTGGGCCCGCTGGAGCAAACTGATGAACAATGGGAGGACAGTGCTTGCTTGTTACAACATGTATCTGATAATGGTGTTACTAAAGTCATTGTCTGAGGAGGTACTGAGCTGTTTGGTGCTAGCTAGGCTCAGTTGTTATTGTTTTCATTCACTGAGCTTAGGGGGTGTCTACACAGCTTTCTCAGCTAATTTGCTGTGCTCCTAGTGGGCTCTCAGTGCTGTGAAGTCTCAGCCACACGTGCCAGGAGCTTGGAACTGGAACTATTCAGCATACTGGAGTCTCTCGATATTAGTTGTGGTGTTGTGATGCTGGGCCTTTTACGTGCTGGAGCATATTGGGTGGGGCACTGGGCCTTTCAGCCTTGTGGGGACTCGCCCCCCCCCCCCCCACACACACATATACCCCGAAGCAGTCCAGATGGGCTACCTGGGATGATTTAGCAGAGCCGAGAGTGAAAATTCTCTTAAGTTTTATCAACTCACATTAAAAAAATTAAGGTCATGTCCTAATATGCTTTCTTCTTTTTTAAAAGAATTGAATCACCATGAGCTTACAAAACTTCCACGTTTGAGTTTCAGTCATATAATGATCGAAACACCCATCTCTTCACCAGTGCACATTTTCCACCACCAATGTCCCTAGTATCCCTCCACCCCCCACCCCCGCCCCATCCCATCCCTCCCCCTGCCTTTATGGCAATTTCCCTCTTTCTCTCCCTCTACTTATAGACATTATGGTTTGCAATACAGATAATGAGAAGCCATCACGTTTGGTCCTTTCTCTACTTTCAGCACGCATCTCCCTAATATGCTTTCTTATTCCATTTGTTTAATTCAAATATCTATAATACAATTGTCCTGATGTGGGGGGGAAGGATCATATATTTACCAGGGCATGACAATTTGTTATTATTATTCACGGGCTGGAGCGATAGCACAGTGGTAGGGCGTTTACCTTGCACGCAGCCAACATGGCCAACCCGAGTTTGATTCCTCCGCCCCTCTCGGAGAGCCCGGCAAGCTGCCGAGAGTACCTTGCCCGCACAGCAGAGCCTGGCAAGCTCCCCGTGACGTATTCGATATGCCAAACACAGTAACAACAAAATCTCCAATGGAGAAGTTACTGGGCCCGCTCGAGCAAATCGATGATCAATGGGAGGGCCTTTACCTTTACCTTTATTCACGAGGACTTGGTAATAGGAGACATATTATCCCCAGCTTACCAATTAAAAGAACGATAAAATAAAACAAAACAAGTTGTTTATAAACATCTGATCTGATGGTTCTCTACTGCCCTGAAATAAAATCAAACTTCCTCAAAATGCTAGATGAATTCTAGTGCAGATTCGTTCTCTGGTTCATTAGATGTGCCCTGAGCCTCAAGGCCTCTACTCCACTATATCACAAGCCTCACCCCCACCCAAGCTCTAGCCACACCATCTACTCTGCAGTTACCTGAATACCCCACACTGGCTCAAGCCTCTATGCCTCACAACCCCCCTTGCCTTCAGCTCTCTTACAAGAACCCAAGTCAAGCGTCACTTAAACCAACCTATTTTCCTTCCTTCCTTCCTCCCCTCCCCTTCCTCCCGTCTCTCTCTCCTCCCTCCCTCCCTCTCTCTTCACCTCTCTCTCCACACCCAGCAATGTTCAGGGATGGCCCTGGAAATCTTCAGGGTATAACATAGCGAATAGAATCCAACAACTTATCAAAAAGATCATACAGCTCGACCAAGTGGGGATGCAAGGATGGTTTAACATTTGGAAATCAATCAGCATAATCCATCATATCAAAAAAAGAAAAGATAAAAAACATATGATCATATCAATAGATGCAGAGGAAGCATTTGACAAGATCCAGCACCTGTTTATGATGAAAACTCTCACCAAAATGGGTACTGAAGGAACTTTCCTCAATATAGTCAAAGCCATCTACCACAAGCCTATGGCAAGCATTATCCTCAATGGGGAGAAACTAACATGGGGAGAATTAGCATTGTCAAAATGGCAATACTCCCCAAAGCATTATACAGATTCAACGTGATCCCTATAAGGATACCCATGAAATTCTTCAAAGATATGGATCAAACATTCCTGAAATGTTCATATGGAACAACAAACGCCCACGAAAAGCTAAAGCAATTCTTGGGGAAAAGAAGATGGGAGGAATCACCTTCCCCAACCTCAAGCTCTACTACAAAGCAGATTGGCCTCAGATCGACCATGTGCAAGGCAAGCCCCTACCTGCTGTACTATCACTCTAGTCACCCATGTAAGCCTTTTCTGAAATGCTCTCTGTTCCTGTGAGTTGTTGAGAACATATCACTGCCTGAACACTCCCTACTGGGGTCTGTCCTAACCTTCTGTGACATATATAACACGATACAGCTCTTAGGCCAAAAGTCTCCTTTTATCTGTAAATTCAGTAACAGGTAAGGTCAAGTCCCTTCAAAGCAAACACTTTTCCTGAAGATTCTTGGTAACTTCTTCATAAGCTGTCTGACAGGCAGGATTCCAGATATCATGGCTGAGAGAGGGGCAGTGAAGTCAGACTTTGAGAACTGAGTATTCTGTATTACTATTCGCTAATACTGAAATCAAACTTTCTTTAAGACCTGATTTATTATTTTTTTTTCTTAGAAAAGACCAAAGTCAGAGTCACAATTTAGAGGAACAATGAGATCAGGGAATAGTGGCTCAGTTTGGGAAAAGGAAAAGTGAAGGCAAGCTGACTATAGAAGCTTAATTTCCAGTCAAAGCTGACCCTCTAAGCAGAGGTTCATATGGGAGGAAATTCCAATTTAAGAAGTGATTAAAAGTACTGATTAAATCCCTAAAAGAATTCTGATGGTGTTAGCTAGGAGAAAAAAACAGGATGACACACTCATACATACATATTTTATGTTAGCATTTAAAAAAAATTATTTGTGAAAAACCAGAACATTCTGATTCCATGTCTTGCTTGGCCTTTCTTCAAATAAGGACTTTGTAAAGCATTCTCGGTTAGTGTTGAGAATGTGTGGAAGTCAGAACTCTAAAATGTACGTTATTAAGCATATAATTCATGTAATTATTTTGTTCCTACTTTCCATGTTTTCGTACTGGGACCTTTTGGTTGTTTCAATGCAACCTGCAAATCAAAATGCCTGGATGAGTGTGTGTGTGTGTGTGTGTGTGTGTGTGTGTGTGTGTGTGTGTGTGTTTTACTGGGAATTAAACCCAGAGTCTGTCATATGCGAGGCAAGCCCTCTGCTGCTGAGCCATATCCCTGGCTTCCTGATCAATGTTTTCAAGCCACTCTTCTGTGTTTTTGTTGAGATATACCCAGTAGTCCTGAGAAGCTACTCGTGGCTCTCTGCTCAGCAGTTGCTCCCAGTTGTGCTTAGGGGAACCAAATGGTTAGGGGAACCATTTGGTGCTGGGGACTGAACCCAGGCCTCGTGTAAGGGAAGCATGTACTCAGTCTTTTGGGCTATTTTTCTGCCCTCATCATTCCTCTGTTGTAAACAATATCTTTTGTTGCATGCCACATACAACACTAACCTTAGAGATATAAACGCAAATGCTTTTATACTTACAGAAGGACAAAATTGGGAAGGGAGAAGTGAAAAATAATATTACAAGATTTCAAGCCTGAATAGCTGGAGGTGGGGGGGGGAGTATTATTAAGTTTAGCAGAAGTCAAGATAGGAAGATGAAGAAATTTCTAGTTTTGAGTAGAGGATGCTACTGCTGAGTGCAGAAGCTGGGCTGTTAGCAGGTGAGTGGGAAGGTAAAGGACTAATAAAATGAGTCCGGGGAATGTGAAGATGGTAGAAAACTTGGTAGCTCGAGAGGGAAAGCAGGTGAAGTGATGATTTTAGTAGCAAATCACTGGATATGCTATATTGCTAAAGAAAAAGAAGCAGTCACGAGGGAGGAAGTAACTTTAGTTGTACATAGGAAAGGAGTAAAATGATGGAGAAGATTCCAGAAGGGCTGCCCATCACCAAAAATGCTCACATGAAGGAAAAGATGCAGAAACCCAGAGAGGAACATTCTTATTATGATAGAAGGAAGAGAAAATGTGTGTAAAAGAGAGATTTTCTGGGTGGAGGATGGGTTGAGGACAAGGAAATGGTGGCAATACTAAATGAGGAGAGTAGAAAAGGCTGGAATCATCGTTTAGGAACCAGAGGCAACAAGAAGAAACAAAACTCTTATTGAAGCTAGAAACATGTTAAAAACACACCAAGTCAGTTATTCAACGGATCACTGAACATGTACGGAGCAACTCTTAAATTCCAGGTACTGTGCAATCCTTGCCAAAGACTGCAGGGTGCAGTATGGAAGTTGGTCAAGTAATATACCATCAGGTAATGGAGCCGGGTCCAGGTTAGAGGTCAACATAAGGACACATGTAAGAGTATACATAGTGTATTTAATCCAAGTGTTAGTACTAGTACAATTTCCCAGTGGGAGTTATTAAAGTACTTGCCATTTTCCTATTTTAAACAGCAAGTTTGAAGAATAGTCCACTGGCATTCCATTTACTACCCTGCCAAGACACAACAAGGAGGAAAGTGTATGAAAATATCCCACAAGAACCCAAGTAATTCCACATATGAGCACCAGGAAATCTTTACCATCAGTATTTGAGGATGTAGTTTTCACGAAAGGCAGGACTGAGAGAACTCCACAATAATCTGAGAGAAACAAATCTTTCACAGACTTTCAGAAGTAACCAAGTGTTTGACTGTGACTATCTTGTCTTCTTAGAGTCTTCAAGAATTGCTGGAAACTATTCTAGGGGAAATGGCTTTCTGATTCCATTTGAGCCACAAAATTCTGGTTTAATAATTACCTGCATTCTGGCATCAAACATAAAACAAATATTTTCTTAAATACCTTCGTTAAAAAAAAAAAGAAAAATCAATTATCCAGGCTTTGTTTCCACCTTTGAAAAATACTGTATCTTATCTTTCTGAGAAAAGCAAATACTTCATCAACCTTATTGTTTATACACTTGTCATGTACAGCTCAAAAAGTCAAAGTCTGCCCTCAGCTTTGCTAATGGTTTGTCCTTCCTCCATGTAAACATACCGCTTCATTATCGTAGAGGGGACTTGAGTTCTGACCCAAGATTCCTCAAGGAGAAAAACTCCACTCCTGAAATGGCACTGTCAGAGTTAGAAGAGACCTCAATATTATATGAGGCGTTGTTTGGGTGATGAAGGACAGGTGATCCTGCACTTCATCTCACTTTTTTGCTTTAAGTGAGGAAGGACATACAGGTTCACCATTGCTATAACAGAATCTTTGCAATAGTCAAGTAGAGGAATAGTAGGATCTTTCTTTGTTGTGCTCATTCTAGCTAAAATTTATTGATGGTTTATGTGCTGGGCACTATGGTAAGTAAGCACTCTACAAAGATGATCTCATTTTGTTCTTAAAATAATCCTAAAATATTAGTGCAATTACTATTTCATGATGAGGAAACTGAGGCTTGAGTTCCTGCTGACTCTCCATGGACTGATATGTGACCATCATTACATGTCTATATATAAATATACATGGTAGCTACTTCATGGGGTATGTCTGGGGGCAAAACAGAAAAATATTTGAGAGACTTGTCCAAAATCTATCTGACATAAAGCTGCTGTTCCTTCTTAGAGGCATGGTAGGATAGACCATCTAGGATACTAGATGGCACTTGGGCTACAGAGTCAATGGCCTGAGCTCAAAGTCCAGTTCTGTTACTTGTGCGTTGTGACAGAGGGCAAGTCGTTCACCTTTCTGAACTTCACTGTGCTCATCTATGAAATATTATGAGCAGTAAAGGCACCTCCTAGTCACTAAACATTTAAATGAAATGATGCTTCATGAAGATTTTATTTAGCTTAGGGCTGCTACAAACCAGGTGCTGTTTCCTTTTCCTCTTTGTGATATATACATTGTAGTCCTTCAGAAGCAACAGAAATAAGAATAGAACTTGAAAGCAGACAACGGGGAAGTTTAAGAAACCTACTATGTGGGAAAGGAAGCACTGGTTAACCACAGGGTTAAGTCAGTGTGGAAGGTGTGCCTTGTTGATTTCTGATTCCAGCAAGGGCACATTACTTGGGCATTAAGAAAAGAACAAGGGTTTCCATAAAAGGGTGTTATCTAGTTAATGTGCATTTCTGAGACAATTCTCCATCAATATTAGCTGAATTCCTAAAAATGTTATTACTGTGGATCATACCTACAAAAAGCACCCTTTAGTAGAAATTATGAGTAAGAGATATTTCAGTATTATTTATAGCATTTTCCTATTTAGAGGAGAGTACTTTACCAGGTCTGATTAAAGCCACCTTCTATGAGAGTGATTTAATTTGATTATGCCCATTTGAAGGTAAATGATCAAGTATGTCATGAGATAGAAATAGAACTGCTGCTTGGTGGGATTCAATGTTCATGCAACACCAATGTTGACAAAAATGAATATAAAGTCATGTTTACTGCCAATGACTCTCAAAAACCCTTTACTTCACATTTTAGGAAACTTCCTCATTTTTCACCTGATTTCTAAGTCCATGGGAAATGTAGATGCATTACCAAGGTTAGAGGAACAAATAAATGATTAGCTATAACCTGACACAAAAGTGATAGGAAACTTCTGGTCTGGAAGTAGGATCCACCAGTGTTCTTTTATTTCCTGAATTTGAACAGATAAAACACTGATGAAGAGCTGAGAAAAATGTGTGAATTCTGTAGTGCCACGCTGTAACTTCCTCATTATAAAAGTACTCAAGATAAACACTTCACTGAAATTACCCCGTGATTAGTTTGGTTTAGGACACAAATTTTGTGATCAGATACCACAACATTTATCTCCAAGAGAAGTTGTCCTTTTATTGCCTGAAAAGTCAATGGAGAATTCACAGAGATCATGGTCTATGTAACAAAATGACTCTCTCTGAATCTGCTGGTATTGGTGCCATATCTATATCTTCTACTTTGCAATTTCAAAGTAGAAGACCCCGGGTTTTAAGCAGTTATGCATATCTCACTGGAGTAATAATGGTTCTGTGAATAAATTCCTTATAAGAGGAAAGGGACTCACTATTCAGACTGACTTATTCATAGGTTTCCTCAGTATTCTTTCTCATCATCTAAGGCAGGGATCAGACAAATATGGCTGTCTTGGTAAATGAAGTTTTTTTGGAATCAGGTCATGACAATTCACTTGTGCATTTTTCTATAATTACTTTCTGCCAAGACAGAACTGAGTGGTGGTGGCATGGCGCACAAAGCCTCAAATATTTACTTTCTGGTAATCTGGTAGTGTACCAGAAAAGGTTTGCTGATTCCACAACAAGTAATGGTACCTGGTAAATAAAATTACTCACCAAATGTCATTAAGAAACACTTATACTATAGCTAAGTCCAACCTGGTGGGAACTGTGTGGTGGGAGAAGGGTCAGGAGGGAATAATGACACACAATCACTTTCTTCCTTTCCTAACTCCCCATCTTTCCCTTTTAATATAGTAGAGTTTTGTAAATTCATGAGTTCTGTGAGACTAAATTCATCTGAGTTTTATCAGGGAGACTGCACTAAAACAATACCTTTTCGTTTGGTGATGAAGACAAACATTATTTTATTCATTCTTCCACAGACTGAGTGCTTAGCATCTGCGAGTACCAAACACGGGACACAGACAAACAGGGAACATCCTACAGTAGGTTCCAGTGAGGTAGGCTGGGATGGATGGATCTCAAACTGCTACTGCACCGGGTTTAAGAAGGAGGTTGTGAAGCTATTACTAGCAAGTATAAAGGGGCTAATGACCTACTTAAAAGGTCAGGGAGGGCTTCTTGAGGAATCATCATTAGCACAGAATGCTGAGGGCTGAGTGGAAAGACTGAAACTTGAGGAGGTTAGGGACCTGAGGCAGAGTACACAATGTAAGCAAAGCCCTAGGATTCAGAGGGGGAAGCGACAGGAAGGGTGATGAAGGAAGATGCGGTGAGATTGCAGGCCAGATCAAGTAGCGTTTTGAAAGTCCTATTTTTAAAATAAGTTCTCAGTTACACTATAGACAGCATCAGACCTAACAATTCACAAGAGACTATTGTTCCCACCCTCAAGCCACTATTGTCTGAAATAGTTTCCTCTGTGTTTTCCTGGTTCCTTCCTTTCTTCTTTCCTTCCTCAGCCAAAGCCATAGCTTTATTCTGAACATTAACCATGTTTTTCAATGAGCAAAAAAACCCAAAACCAAAACAAACAAACAAAAAAAACCAAAACAAAATAAAGAATTTACTTGTGGGTGGTGGGTGTGGTGTTGGGACAGCTTATGCATGAAACTATCACTAACATTATAAATCACAGCACCTTAATAGAAATGGACAGGGGGAAAAAAATTATTTGTGGGGCTGGAGAGACGGCTCAATGGGCTAAGTACATGTTTCCATGAGGGAGATCTAGGTTCTATCATTGGTATCCCATGGTCTCACCCAGAGAACCACCCAAGCACTTCAGTATAACCCCTGAATATTGCTAGCTGGCCCCAAACTCCCTTCCCTGTACCCTTGCCAAAAAAAAAAAAAAAAAACCCAAAAACCAAAACCCAGGAATAACTTGTGGGCCCCATGAAACATGAAGAAGTAGATCTCAATAGGGAAATATCCCTTAAAATACCCCAAAATGAACTATATATGCCATATAATTTAAAGATATTTTAAAATTGAATGTTTGAAAGATAACATTATCTTTAAACTTCCTCCAGAAACAGGGAGTTTAAAAGATAAGAACTATTTTGAAGCAAATCAATGAAATACACCAAATGTACACAGACATAGAACACAGTACCAATGAAATAAGAAAGAAAATGCAGGAGAGGGAGTTCTTCACCAAAGAGAATGAAGATACAAAAGAAAAATTGAAACAGAGATAATAGATATGAAAAACACAATGAAAAATCCCCAAACCTCCAGGGAAACACAACAATTAAGCTTAATCTCCTAAAGACTTGAGTGATGACATTGAAGATAAAATTCTAGCAATGACTCAAGTGGAAAAGGAAAAAGAAGTAAGATTTAGGGAAAACGAAGATACTTGTGTATCTTATATCTTGGCCTGGTGTTGACATCCAAAATATATGAAGGGGCAGGAAGGAAACTGGGGACATTGATGGTGAGAAATGTAGGGATAGGTATAACCGAAATGTATATTGAAGGAACACTGTATAACTGACAGTCAATCTTAAACAACTTTTTAAATGTATTTCATGGTGATTCAATAAAAATATATATAAAATAAAAAAATTCACGCACTGAAAAAAAAAAACAAACAACCCAAAATTATATAAAGAACTCACAGAACTTCACAAGGAAAAAGCAAGTAAGTCAAACACAGGAGCAAAAAGTTCTGCTAAAAGCTTCTGCAAAAAAGGCATACAGATGATCTATACACACATGAAGAAATGCTCAACATACCTACTTTTTGGGAAATGCAGATTAAAACCACAATGAGATATAAATCCATACCACTGAGATTTCATAAAAAATATTCTAAAAATGGTAATGCCATTCCAGCTATACCATTCCTAGATATACTCTGAAGGTCATAGTAGTATTATAACTCACAATAGTCAAAACATAGAATCAATACAATATTCATCACTGGGTGACCTTACTACTGCTCAACAAATTAAAAAGATGAAATGGTTCACCCTTTGGAACAAAATGGGTATTTCATGAAATGATAATGCTAAGTGAAGTATATAAAGAAGCAAAAGACAATTACTGGATGGCTTCATCTAGATGGAATAGAAGTAACTCAAGCAAGAAACAGGTAGAACCCAATAAAATTAAATCCAAGACATGGTGAAACTATGGTACTTATGGGAGGGAAAAGGAGCTGGGTTAGAGGAATGGATAGAGGGCTGGTTTGTGATGGTGGGTGTAGCAAATCCTATACACATATACAGGTGTTAAGTTATACCTCTGAATTTCTGTGATACTGTAAATGAGTGATGAATCAACAAAAATGAAAAAAAATTACTTATACATTTAATACAGTGCTATTTGTGGATTATATCTCAATAAGCCTAGGGGAAATTTTTAAAAATAAATTTAAATTCGTAAAAAAGAACTTACTAAACAGCTTATGGTAATATATTAAACATGTATAAAGGGAATTTCATGCTTTGCTCTGTCACTCTTTCTGGGGAGGTAGAGATAGACAAAGTTTGTAGATAGTTCTATTCACCAAGACTCAATTTTTTCTGGGAATGATAATATATTAAGCTTCAATGATAACATTTCAGAAACAACATTTTATACTGAAAGGTAAGGAGAGGCACCTGGAAAAACTAGTGAAAACAGGAGGCAAAACAGAAAAGTGAAAAGAAAAAAAAAACCCCAGAAACAGGACATGTGAGCCCTGAGTCAGCCACTTATTAACTATGTGACCTTGGGCAAGTTATTTTATTTTTCTGAGTCTGACCTCCACATTCATAAAAATGATAACAAAGCCAGAGATACAATTCAAAGCAGAGTCAACACATGCCTGGCATATTTGAGGTCCCAAGTTTGATCCCTCGCACCCTGTGTCCCGCCCATGAAGGCCCCACTGGGATTGCCTTCTTGACTCCAAACCCTGGGCATCTTAGCTTTGGGGATAATTACTGGGGCCAGAAGGCGTCAGGCCCAAGCTGCTGGCTGTGGTCTCATTAACAACAAAAAGCATGAGAATGATCAGATTTCCATCAAGAGCTGCCATCAGGATTAAATAAAACACTGTGCAAGTTCCTGACATCTAGTAGGATATTTGAAATTACTTTCTTCCTTTCTCAATAACAGTCTATTTCTGATGTATGTCACGGGACAAGGAAACCAGGGCAAGTGGCAAGAGAACAAGATAAGGAAGTGAACATGGAAAAAGTCTTATCTACAATTATAAAAGGTGGCTTCTTAGTGGCTGGAGTACTTCATACAGACTTTTGTTCTTTAACCTGATGACTCAAAATGACTTACACCTTGAAATGAACGTATAACCACTCCTCCCATGCAGGTAATAATTCATAAAGTCAAAGGTGGAGAGATAAACCTGTGATTATGGAATTCAAAGGTATTCTGAACAATATTTAATGGCATATTTACAGACAGTTATAAGTTAAAACATGGCAACACATAGCAACAAACAACACAAATCAGCCTGGCACCTTCCCCACCTCCCAGCCTGCATATTCTAGGGACACACCCTGCAGCTAAGAAAGTCACTGGCAATCACTGTGAAAGGAAAAATTAGTGCTATCAAAGGAAATAATTATTTCTACCTATGAAACCAGTCTTACCCTGATTCTTAGAACTCCAAAGTACTGAAAAGTAAAAAAATCAGACGTTAAAGACAGAAGGGCTGAAAGCACCTCTACGAATGTTTGGTTGTGTAACTCTAATCACCTTTTAAGTTATGTTATACCTTTCTGATTAGGAAATGCTAACATAAGCACTGAGTACTTCTTTGTACCTTTTTAGAAAACATTAAGTACTTTGAAACCTAGCCTTAGCCATATTAGTGCTCTGAGAAGGAAACCAAGGCTGCTATTGGATTGTTTGTTTTTCTTTCTTTAAGCTGATGAAAGGCACCAAGAATGAAGTGTGAAGTGGCTATTTAAGGTGGAAGCAGGCATAGGAATGAATTCTTGGCTTTCCCAAATAAAGAATTAAACTGTGCTGCTATGCAACTGAGCAGTTAGACAAAATCAAAAGCATATTTAAATAAAAACAAAAGTTGTCAATTAGCTGGTTTTATTTAAGTTCATCTTATTAAAAACAAATTAAATAATACTGTCACTGTCCTCCCATTGTTCATCGATTTGCTTGAGCGGGCCCAGTAACGTCTCCATTGGAGACTTAGTTGTTCCTGTGTTTGGCATATCGAATACGTCACGGGGAGCTTGCCAGGCTCTGGCGTGCGGGCGAGATACTCTCGGTAGCTTGCAGGCTCTCCGAGAGGGGCGGAGGAATCGAACTCGGGTCGGCCATGTTGGCTGCGTGCAAGGCAAACGCCCTACCGCTGTGCTATCACAAATGTCAAAATAGAACTTGGGGAGAGGGGTAGCCTAAGGTGTCTGTGCTTGCTTGTTCGTTTTACCGTGTTCTGAATGAGAAAATTCACAACAGCAAAATTTTCTTTAGTCGTATATACCCTTAAAGACATATCACTTTGGTCACAGGTTCAGAACTTGGTTCAGTTTAGGAGGAACTGACTTTCCTTACCATTGAGGAAATCTTCCTCCCACTTTTTACAGTGTAAAAATCATCATCGTTTATATTATCTGGTAGTATTCAACAAACTATATTGCTATGGAAAATATAATGGCTAAAAATTTCTCAACACATCATCAGAGACTTGGCAGGCTCTTAAGAGCACTCAGTTGTGAGAAACGAGTACTCACGGAGCAGATGTGGCGGCGTCAAAGGTAGTGTTGCTCTCCACCTCACATGCAGTGCCTGCCCGAAAGGAGCTGGGGAAACCTCTCTCCAAGCTTTCCTGACCCTGAAGCTCTTTCTAAGCCAATCTGATCCTTCTCTGCAAATCCTAAGCCATATAACAATTTGCTTTTTGACCTATTGCTCCGCAACCGTCCTTTTACACACACATGGTCTTTGGGTAACACAGAAGTATTATTAAAACGACAAGACACTCACTCCAGAGGCGGAAACACAATGCTCCAACAGGAAAAGTTATTTCGCGTCTTACCACTATATTGTCTATACAGCTTTGCTTTTACATTTTTTGTGAAATATTCTCCCCAAATCCAAGTCTTATCTTTTTTGAATTGAATGCTACATAATGAAGTAATCCATAAACGAAATAGCAGCCTCTCTTCCATGAAGTGGAAAATTTCTGAAAATAAACATCCTTCCACAGTTTGGTATGGGTTACTTAGATACGTATTCCAATTCTTGTATCATTTCTAACTATCTCAAATTTGAGGACAGGGAAAAAGGTGGTACAGTTGTCTCCACTAAAAGTGTCTAATGATTTATACAAAAACCATTATCAGATCAGGATATATATATATATATATATATATATATCCTTAAATGTTTTCAAAACAACTTCATATTTTTGGTTTGGTAATAGGGAAAGAATTTAGAGAGGAGGTAGAAAAACGATTATGAGTTGTGATTAAATTCTGCAGAGGCCAAAGTTTCAAGTTTAAAACAACAAATAGATATTTTTCTGAGCCAAGGACAGTTCTCATGGACTCCAGCCAGTTTCTTACAGTCCAGACAAGTGGTCAAGGTTTCTCATGAGCTCTGGATGCCTTCTGGACCCACAGGGTCCAGTCTGGGTCCAGGCCTCTAAGATTAGAGTGGAGGGATATCAATAAGAAAAAATTCAAGAGAGGTAACTAAACTGCATTACAGGGGAATAGGTATCCCAAGAGGGTCCCTTTATACAATGGAATTCTATGCTGCCATTAAAGATTATAGTCTAATGACTAATGACATTGGAGAATGTTCCTCAAGCAACACAGCTTGGGGAACATTCTCCATATATGTTATATGGCGATGTTATCAGACACAGAAGCCTGGATGCAGCTATACAGGAAAGGTTAAGTGCAGAAATCTTCGCCTAGGCGAGTTAAGAATGCTTTCCTTCTTAGAATTTACCTCTCCATTTCCAAAACATAAAGTATGTTAATTTTTGTTAGGATTTTTTTTTAAGCAAAAAGGGAAATGTTCACAGAAAAGGAGAAAGAAAAGCAGGAAGGAAAAAAAGTTCTTCAGAGTGGAAATCAGAAATTAGAAATAGGTTATTAGTACCTGTGTACCAACCCATTGCATCCTCTGTGGAAGAAAATGCCTGCACTTGGGAACTTGGTATCTTAGAGATGTAGTAAAACTCCAAAAACAGGGCCTCAGGGCCAGAGAGATTGTACAGTGGATAAGGTTCTTGCCTTGCATGAAGCTAACCCAAGTCGATCTCAGGCACCACAAATGGTCCTCCAAGCACTGCCAGGAGTGAGTCCTGAGTACAGCTGGCTATAGCCCCCAAAATAAAATTTTTTTTAAAGGAACAAGAAAACAAATGATATCTATTGATACTCAATAACATAATCCAGCACAAAAACAAAAATAATTTTTAAAAAATTTAAGTTAAAAAATTAAAGTATGCCTCCCCCAGTCCCTCCAGAGAAAAATGAAGTTAAAAAAATATTTTAAAACAATACCTTAAAAATCTACAGCCAACATACTGGAAGTAGCAGTCCCTGTTAAAGGCTAAAAATAAGAATACTGACTCCAGATCTCAGCATGTAGTTGCAACGGAGTTAAACTATAAGCACTTCTCACCTGAAAGTAATTACGATGTATACAGTAACTTGAACTGAAGAGAGTCCAGTGTATGTCGCCTATGATGAAGTCTCTTAAGACATTTAAAAAAAAAAAGTATCCTTTAGTTTTTAAGATCAACAAGCTACAAGGCCAATTGCCTTAAGCCAATTTCTCAGCTGTAACTGCAACCAACTGGGAATTCTGATGCAGACATGAAACCATGGGGATCAGGAAACACCAGTGAAAGTTTCAATAACAAGAAAACAGAAGTCTTACATTTAGCTACTACTATAAAGACCTTAAAATACTGTTTACTCCGCCAGGATTGAGAACTCTTTTCCACAGCAAAATGTTTCCAAACTCCCCCTTGATAGTCGTTGTAACTTTTCCTCTAATAGAGAAAAAAAAAAAACTAACAAATTCAAAAAAACACTTAAATGGCTAGTATGCTAGCAATTACAACAGTACCTACAGCTAGTCTGGAGACAAGTCACATACTCAATTTCTCCAAAGCTTCTGGGTAAGGAGTGAAAGACCCCCTTTAACAACTTTAAAAGTTCTCAGTTCTTTCAAGTTTTGGCTGAGAATCACAGGGTAAAGTTTACATAGATTATATCACAGATTGGGCAAATAATCTCGAGATCTTTATCATTCTAAAGGTAATTGCTAAAAATAGAGCTGTCGACCATACGCGTGAACACACTCACAAAAGAAACGCATAATTTCATGGTGGGTTGAAACAAGGCAGAAGTAAAGAGAGCCATGAATGAGTCACAGGCTGTGGGGACCCAACCGTGTGATACTTTGGAGCCCAAGGGATGAGGGAGTCTTCTCTTGCCTCTCCAAAAGAGGTAGCGCACAGGAGGTAGGGACGCAGGCTCCAGCAGTTCGTCTATTTTGTAAAGTACGAGGGGAAAGTTTCCTTTTCCTTCCTTATAAAGCCTTCCTGTGTCAACAGGCTGCTCGCCCCCAACCCTGGCAAAAACAGGGTCAGCCCCTAAATGCCAAGAGAATAATTGGCTGGGCTCTAACTGCTGAAATGGACTTGGCAAGCTCTCCACCTAGCAAAGAACACAAAGAGCTTAGTTTAGTCTGTGTGTAAATGCTTCACAATCACTACCAAAACATCCAAAGCAACACTGTGCTCAAGGGAGGGGGAATGACTCCTTGTTCCCTCCCCTTAACTGTACGCTACTGACATCCATTTATTTACCTACTGCTCTTAGCAGAAGCCACCCTCCTGGTCAAGGAGCACTCCTGGCTGCCTTAGGCACTTTCTAACACACAGTGGTAGAAACCCCAAGCTCAATCTTTCCCAGTCCCTGAAAAGAATGGAGACAGCGCCCCAGAAAGGGTTTGGTGGTCCTTTCAAGACTACCTTCTGGAACTAAGTGTCTTGAATACACAGAAAGTTCATTTCGGAATAAAGTTATGATTACTATCAATGTATGATGCGTGTACATCGGGTCATGTAAAAATTTCTCACATGAAAAGATTAAGAGTAGAAAGAGATGAAGAAGCCACCATGCACAGAACCGTGATGCCAGTTCTGTTTGATTGTTGCATTTTCTTGATCAAGATTTAGGGGTTTATAATCTGTCACTGTCACTGTCCTCCTGTTGTTCATCGATTTGCTCGAGCGGGCCCAGTAACATCTCCATTGTGAGACTTGTTACTGTGTTTGGCATATTGAATACGTCACGGGTAGCTTGCCAGGCTTTGCCATGCGGGCGAGATACTCTCGGTAGCTTGCCGGGCTCTCTGAGAGGGGCGGAGGAATCTAACTCGGCTCGGCCGGGCTGGCTGCATGCAAGGCAAACACCCTACCACTGTGCTATCGCTAGTTTCTCATACACATGAATCCAACACCACGCTCAGTCCCAGTGAACCCACTTCCCTCCCCCCAAGGACTCCAGCAAATCTCCTTTTCAACAGACTCCCTCAATTGAGTTGACTGACTGTTTTGTTCTTGGGTCACACCCAGCGATGCTCAAGGGTTACTCTTGGCTCTGCACACAGAAATTACTCCTAATGGTGCTTGGGGACCATATGGGATGCCAGGGATTGAACCCGGGTTGGCCACATGCAAGGCAAATGTCCTACCCGCTGTGTTATGGCTCTAGCCCTCAACTGAGTTGAGTGGCTCAGTCCTTCCATGGTGCTGCTGCCTTTGGCACTTTGCTGCCACCTTGTTTGGCT
This sequence comes from Sorex fumeus, assembly GCF_029834395.1. Classification (NCBI taxonomy): domain Eukaryota; kingdom Metazoa; phylum Chordata; class Mammalia; order Eulipotyphla; family Soricidae; genus Sorex; species Sorex fumeus. The sequence continues at coordinate 74,079 of NW_026606098.1, read as the reverse complement.
TGCCGTGTATCTTTAAGTCCCACAGATGAGTCAGATTATTCTTCCTGATACTAGTTTGACCCCAACTCAGGGGGGCGAGGCAGAGCCACACTACCAAAGATAAGTGTTCATACTTCTACATCTGGATTTCTTGTTGCTTTTTGACTTGAGACCGATTTTTTCTTTTCTTTTCTTTTTTAAAGTTCTTTCCTTGCCATCTACAATGAGCTGAAAATGTAGATAGCAATAAACAGCATGACCTTAACTTTTAGCCTCATCCCAAACTTAACTCATTCGAGAGCTCTTTCTTTCTTCCCCATGCTCTCTGTGCTCTTCACTGGTGAAACGGCATTAACCTTTTTGATTCTGCTAATGTCAATGCTAAATCCTGAGTGCTGAGAGTCTTTCCCATTTTTTTAGAGCCAATCACTGTTACTGATGACAAAGAATTGCATGCATTAGAAAGTAGGCTGGCAAAAACAGATGGACTCTAAAGTTAGCAGGGGAATTCCTGGCTATCACTTATAGGTTCTGTGGTTGAAAGCAGCTTGACTCCTGAAACTTTGGTTTCCATAAGCTACAGCTTAATAGCAGCATCTAACCGATAAGGCTTTTTTTTTTAATATTAATATAAGAGAGGGGTGCGGCAGGGTGATACCATTTCACCGAAACTCTTCAGTGCCACCCTCGAGAACATCATGCGACGACTGGAATGGGAAGGAATGGGAGTGAAGATAGATGGTCGGCAACTACACCACCTCCGCTTTGCTGATGACATTGTTTTAATAACACCAAACATCAGCCAAGCGGCACAAATGCTGGCCGACTTTGACCGTGAGTGTGGAAAGGTAGGACTACAGCTGAATCTCACGAAGACAATGTTTATGAGAAACAGCTTTGTTCCTGACGCCCCATTCGCTCTCAATGGAACGACCATCTCCGAATGCAACAGCTATGTGTACCTAGGTCGAGAGGTCAACATGAGAAATGACCTGGCACCCGAGCTGCGCAGGAGGAAGAGAGCGGCTTGGAACGCCTTCAAGAACGTCGAAGAAATAGCTAAGAGGACGAAGAACCTCCGGCTCCGGGCACATCTCTTTGATTCCACTGTTCTTCCTGCATTAACATATGCCTCAGAGACCTGGGCCTTACGCAAACAAGATGAGAACGCCATTCAGGTCTCCCAAAGAAGAATAGAAAGAGCTATGCTTGGAATAACACGTTTCACTCAAATGAGAGAACGAATACGGAGTTCTGACATCCGTCGACGATCAAGGATCAGGGACGCTGTCTCATATGCCAAGGTGTCGAAAATCAGATGGGCTGGTCACGTAATGAGATTTAAAGACGACCGTTGGACTAGAGCTGTTACTGATTGGATTCCACGGGATGTCAAGAGACCGTGTGGCCGCCCACCTACCAGATGGTCAGACTTCTTCGTGAAGATCATGAACGATCGGTTTGAGGCCCTCCATGTTCCCGGAGCGAAGAGATGCCATTGGGCTACACTAGCACGCGACAGGGACAAATGGAGACGTTACTGGCGCCCGCTCGAGCAAATCGACGACTAACGGGAAGTTAAGTGATTAAGTGATTAAAGGCAAGTGTGTGTATAAAATACCTTAGTAGAGTGCCTGACCAGGCAGAGAGTAAATTTTGTTTTGCTACTGTGTTACAGAATGGTGTAAAAACACTTGGCTGGTGGAGGGGGCATAGGCTAGTCACAGCATGGGTAAACATCCCTTTGAATCTGCAACTTTGGTCAACCTATTCTCAACAGCTATGGCCAGTTTGGACGAGTAAGCCAATCACTTCATATTAAATCCTTCCAAACTGGCAGGAATCAGAGTTCCTCTATCATCTCTCTTCTCAACATCAGGCATTGATTTCTGGCCAAATTCTGTTATCTTGGGCTTTCCAATCTCCTGCCTTGGCAAGGCACAGAGTAACATTCTAAAGATACAGGCTGAGCAATGACTAAAAAAACTGGCCCCTTTGGCAAGGTAAGAATGAGTAATATACTTGCCTCATGATGCTAAAAAGCAAAATTCAATTAGTTATTTACTTATCTGATTTGACGTCCCAGGATGGAAGGTATGTCTGATGAACCAAGAGATAAAACTGTATCATTCTATCTCCATCAGGATGAATCAGTGATGCTGTCATATGCCAGGCAACGGGAACAGTACTTTGTGCTTATGATCTCAAAACCTCTGAAGAGCCCTGAAGAAATGAGTAACTCACCCTAAACTAGATAGAATGTAATAATGAAAACAGGACTGTGAAAGCTTGGCTGGCCTCTTTCCCAGTCATATTTCAAGAGGCTGTGCTCTCTCCCAGTCATATGCCATGCTATTTCTCATTGATTTGCTTTCATTGGGATTCTAGAACACAATCAAAAGCTTTAGGACACAAATAATTGATAAATAATTGAAGTAGATGAACTACTGAGTTGGAAGTCCAAGTGTATAATTTTACTGAAGGTTTCTCTAATAAAGCTTATTCTGAAAAAATATCATAATAGTATCATATTTTGGAAATGTCTTAATTTCCCCATATAATGGCCAATCTTATCAAGTAAACGTCACAATTTGTTCTCTAACCAAAAACACTAGTAGCTGACCAAAACTCTAATTAAATTCAATAGATTTGGTTCCAAGGAACTTTTCCCTGTTATCAGAAGTCAAAGTCACCTTCAGAAGACCAGACTTTGCTACAGCTGAGAGATATTCCAGAATAGAGAATGTCCCAACATAAAATAGTAAACTGTTCTGTGCATTGGCAATGTTGTGAAATCAAAGTATGAACAGGTCAGTGCTCCTTGAAATCATCTTCTTATTTGGTTCCTGAAAGATAGCTCATTCTTCTGCTTCTTTGTCTTGGCCTGACACAAATACTAGCACTTTCTTTTCTCAGGTCCCAGACATTTTTTTTCCCTTTTTTAAGAGAACCACTTCTTTAAAAATTTGAATATCCAAATCGTTGTCCCTGGTTCTTTCTTTTTAAATATTTTACTGTAAACATTTACAACTATACAGGAAAGTAGAAGACTATATCATAAAGCATGTGACGCTATTTCCCATCTTCAATCTTCATGTAAGAGCCTGTTTTCCATCCCTAGTGTCACAAAGAAACAATTACATATCTTCAATAACCTTATTTTTTTTATGTATAGGAGTACTGCTATTTATTTAGCCACTGATTTGCTGATTGAATGGTGCATGAACTCCACCTTACTTTTTTATAATTTTATTTATTGAATCACCGTGAGAGCAGTTACAAAGCTTTTGGGTTTAAGACTCGGTCATACAATGAAACACCCATACCTTCCCAAGTGCCCATTCTCTACCACCAAAAACCCCAGTATACCCTCATCCCACACTCTCCTCCTACCTGTGGGGCAGATGATTTCCACATTACTCTCTCTCTCTACTTTGATTACATTCAATATTTTGACACCAGACCCACTATTAATATTTGGGATTTTACCCCAACACTGAGATCTGCTGAAAAGGCAACAGTAGACAATTTGTTTTCTATTGCTGGTTATGAATAACATATGTCACGTGGCTGGAGTAGTGTCCTCGCGATTTTGAAATTCCAAAATTTTAACACTTAAATCTGGAGGAATTTCTGTCAAAACCTGCTGGGAATAACCTTCTTTTAATAACCTACTTTCCCACACTGAATCTGCTTTTACTGATGACCTTATTTAATTTCTAAAAATTATTTATTTTACAGGGGCTAATCCCAGTGATTATCAGCCTGACAGTATAGGTAGCATAGTGGAGCTGATGTTTGGGACCAGCAGTGCAGAACTTGGGCCTTAGTGGTGCTTCAGAGCCACTGAGCCATCCATGGCAGTGCCGGCCTGGGGTGGTGATGGTGTGGGGGTGGTGATGGGAAGTGAACTCAAGGCCTCATACATGCGCACTATAACCTGAGCGATCTCCCCGACTCTACCTTTATTTTGATGGAATATTTAAAAGCATAACCCAGAGCTCGAACAAAAGGTAGTACAGGAGGTGAGGTGGTCACTTTGCACAGTAACCTGGGTTCAAATCCCTGGCACGATACATGGTACTCCACCAGGAGTGATATCTGACGAGATTGGGTGTGTTCAGGGTGGTATGGCCATAGACAGGAGTAATATCTGAGCACAAAGCCAGGACTAGCTCTGAGCACTGCCATGTATGACCCCCGAAACAAACACTTTATAAATAAATAAATGAAAGTGCCCAGGGCATTATGTCATTTCATATTTACATACTTCACAGTGTAACTAGAAAAACAGAAAGCACATTCTATTACATCTGATGGAATAAGTAGTAACTTCTTATGTTCATCTAGTACATAGTTCACCATCAAATTCACTTGGTCTTTTCTCACACTCTAACAACCACACCAGCTGTTAACTTTCCATTGTTTTGACAACAGAAAAGCAATGTGAATGAATATGTAAAATAATTTTCCATTTATTAGCTTCATTAGAAAGTATTTTCTTATATTATTTCTCTCTGAAACTTGATTTTTATTGGTTGTTTGATTGGTAATGACTGCAGATATTGTATGATTTGCTTAATTATTCCCTGTTACATATAGAATAGCTGGTTATATCATCTTCACTATTATATGAGCTATGTAGTGAACAGACTGCTTACACCAATCATTTGCCTTTTTCTGATCATCTTTCACCAGTAAATACATTTCCTTCAGTCATAATCATGTGTCAGTCATGATTTGCTATCCATCACAGACTACATTTTCCATCTACCTTCAACTTGTCCATATGACCTTTTTCTTATAATCTAAGCTCCAACTTATCTAATGTGCTTCACCAAGTCCCTAAGTCTTTCACTCTCAAATGTACCCCCAAACACACTGGACATTAGTTAAAGTGTTTGCAATCACTCTTTTCTTTTCTTTTTTCTTTTCTTTTCTTTTCTTTTTTCTTTTCTTTTCTTGTCTTGTCACACCCAACAATGCTCAGGGGTTGCTCCTGGCTCTGCACTCAGGAATCACTCCTGGCGGTGCTCAGGGGACCATATGGGATGCTAAGAATTGAACTTGGGTCAGCCACATGCAAGGCAAACTCCCTCCCCACTGTACTGTCACTCCAGCCCTGCAATCACTCTTGATATTATATTTCTGCCACACTAAGTTATGAGTTTCCCATTTTTATTTTACCTATAAAATAAGGAGAATACTACTAAGTCCTGTATCCAAGTTCTATTTTATTTTAATAACTTCTCAGGGACTATATGCCAGGGAGATGAACCAGGGTTGTGGCCACTGCAGCCACAAGACAGAACCTTACCTCCTCTCCTATGTCTCCAGCACTTGTGTCTAAGGGTTTTTATTTTTTTATTTTTTTGCCTTTTCGGTCACACCTGGCAACACACAGGGGTTACTCCTGGCTCTGCACTCAGGAATTCTGGTGGTGCTTGGGGGAACCATATGGCATGCCGGGAATCGAACCTGGGTTGGTTGCGTGCAAGGCAAATACCCTACCTGCTGTGCTATTGCTCCAGCCCCTGTGCCTGAATTTTAACAAAAGATGTTTACAATAAAAAGCAGGGAGCATAGTATTTTATAAAGTTAGTTTTATTCTTTTCCCCCACTAGAAGAGTCAATGTGTCAATCAATGTGTCAATCATATATGCACAGGAAGATATGAGTTACACTTTTTTCAAAGAGAAACAGTAAACCTGAGATGGTAGGAAGGAGAAGAGACATGGTTGAAAGGTCACTTTCAATTGATAAAGTGTTACTGCCCCCAAGACTTTATTGATTGCTACACTTTCTCTTTAACTTGCAATCTCTCTATTCTCACCATAAATCCCTAGATAAGAGAAGAGAAAGGAAAGAGGCCGTGCTAGAGTGTAAGATGAGAACGCTGGATCTCTAAACCTCCTTCCTGCTCAATCTCCTGCTCACATCTGAGCTCTAATCCATTAGGTGACAATAGGTCACTCGAAGCATCTTTATTTTATGGGTTGGTTTAGTCAAGAGGAGGCCAAAGGCACTCAGAATGACCTGCTGTCACTTAAGAGGTTGAGAAACCTAATAAAAATATGTGTACTCTGGGCTGAAGTGCTTCAACACTGGGCAGGTAGTTGCCCTGCACACAGGCAACCTGAGTTTGATCCTTGGTACCAAACATGGTCCCCCAAGCCTGCCTGGAGTGCTTCTCCGAGTAGAGCCAAGAGGAAGCCCTGAGGATAGCCGGTATGGCCCCCAGCCTCCTCTCCCCCTGCAAAGAAAGTGCACTCTGAAAAGCGGATCTCTATCTTTTAGGATGTACCTCTTTCTAGAACTGGAAGACAGAAGGGTTTGCCTGTGAAATCAGTAGTGCTGGAGAAAGAGCAACAGAGCAGTAGGCAGTTCTGGGTTCCGGTGTTGGGGCAACTTGATGTGGGCAAATCAGTTAACCTCACTGGGCCTCAGCTGCAGAACAAAAGGGTCAGATGAAACTAGTTCCAAGAGGAGATGGAACAAAAATTCAAAATAATAGGAAGACTGACTCCCTCAGTATTAGCATACTTCTAAGAAAAACCAGAAGGAGCAGAGTTGAAAGAAATATGAACGATGATGTACTCTGAAAACTGTTAAAAGAATCATATGGTTTTTAAGAGCTCTGAACTAGTGCTGGGAGCATGGCACTTAAAAATGCATTTAAGGCTGACTTGGACTACACGAAAATAAATTTCTTTTTTACGTTCTATTCCACAAAGATCTGGAAAACATTCTCAGCCCTGTGTCAACCTTAAATGAGAAAAGAATCCTTAAAGAGCCATTCATTTGTAATGGAAAACTTGGATAAGTCAACTATTTATATGCTGAGATTTTTATATTTCTTTTTGTCCTTTCTTCAGCGCATACAGCTAAGAAAAGCCATGATGTAAGTGTGCTCTATTAGACTTCATCAGCAGGTTGTTTATTCTGTATCTACAGCCTAGCAGTGTCTCTGACCAAAGCAGCTAAGTGAACAAGAAACTAAACATTCAAACTTTTTAAAAGTGCCCATTTTGATTAAACTAGTTGAGGTTAGAAAGAGACATCAGAATACCTAAGTTTTCATCTCTGACCCAAGGTTTTCTAGCCAAAGTTCAGCTTTGTGAATTTCAGATTCCTTCTCTTGCAAAACAATGGCCTATGTACTGATGTAACAAGTAATGTTTAAAAAGTACTATAAGTACTACCCATTAAGCTAAACATGAATAAATCTTCATTTAAAAACCTCCTTTAAAACTTCTGGATTTAAAATTAAATTCCAACCAACAGTCAATATGCCTAAGGACTGCCAAGATTGTCCCTGTATGCTCTAACATGGTATCAGTTGTGTTTAATAGGCAGAAATTTATGCTAGATTCTACGCATTTCTTTAAGAAAAAAACTAGTATAACAAAAAGTGGGTTTGAGGTGTAGGGGAATAACCGTGTGTGTGTGTGTATGTGTGTGTGTGTGTGTGTGTGTGTGTGTGTGTGTCTGTGTGTGTGTAGTTGTATGTTGGGTACAAAAGATAAAACTACATGGTGTAAGAAGCTGAAGAAGAAAGTGAGACTATTTTATCTGGAATAAAGAACAGGGCACTTCCCACTAGTGTGGTAAGGAGGAGAGGACCTGGTTGAATTAATTCTGGAGGCAGCAGCTGCATAAATGAAGGGTAAGAGAGTTGAATATCAGCTTGCAAAGAAACCACATCTTGGAACTGGAGCGATAGCACAGCAGGTAGGGCATTTGCCTTGCACGCAGCCGACCCGGTTGAATTCCCAGAATCCCATATGTTCCCCCGAGCACCGCCAGGAGTAACTGTTGAGAGCAGAGCCAGGAGTAACCCCTGAGCATGGCGGTTGTGACTCAAAAAGCAGAAAAAAAAAAAAAAAAGAAACTACATCCAGAGGATAGAGCTCTGGAACAACTGAGCAGGTGATCTGGAGATTCTGTGTGTTTGCTAAGTCAATGATGGTTGGAGGGATTGCTTGGGATGGGAGATGTGTGCTGAAGTAGATAAAGGACCAAATATGATGGCTCTCAGTATCTGTATTGCAAACCATGATGCCCAAAAGAAGAGAGAGAGTAAGAAGGAAAGTGTCTGCCATAGAGGCAGGGGGTGGGGTCAGGTGGGGGTAGTGGGAGGGGATACTGGGGACATTGGTCATGGAAAATGTACACTGGTGGTGGGATGGGTGTTTGATCATTTTATAACTAAAACTCAATCATGAAAGCTTTGTAACTATCTCACAGTGATTCAATTAAAAGAAAAAAGATTCTGTGTGTTTGGTTCTACAGGAGAGGGATGACATGATGACAACACAGCCCTCTAACCCTCATACCTGACTTTATTCTTTCTGTAACTTGGCTTTCTCTTTGGATTCCGAAACCCTGAAATCTGGATCTGAATCCTACATTCCCAATCCCCTCTCTGAAGCCTTATGTCCTCCCTACAAGGAAAAAACGCCACTAAGGGAATGTCCAATGGACTTTTACTGAAAATGGAAGAAAAATATAAAGCATGCCAATGACTAAATTAGGTTATCTGGTTTTTCAAGTGTCTTTTTTTAGCCATCAGATTAGCTTTACTGCAGCTGGCTGAATTTAGTGTCTTCAAATATGGATGACTAGAGTAATAAAAGGAAACATTAAATTTTTTTTTTAATTTTAAGAGAAACCAAATAAAACACTCAACGAGATTTTTTTCCCTAATGTGGCCATGCAAGCACAATCTGGCTGTTTTGCAACTGGGCACTATTAACATCTATTTATAGTCAGTATTTTCATAGATGAATCACATTTACCATGAGACAGTTAACATTAAGGGCTCAACCAGCTCTGCTAAAAACCCCATAATCTTACTACATCTCTTTCCATTCCCCCTGGAGGGAAGCAAGTAATAGCTTAAAGGTTCCATGTAGAGAGAGGGAAATCCAAGTGGAAATGTAAAGCTAGCAGATGGACTGTTTCATACATTCAGCAAAATATGGGAGCAAGATGCATTCACATTTGAGGTTCTTAACCTCGCCCAGCTTTGCTCCTGGATGATGAGTGGCCTATAGATAATGCAGACTTGCCTTGCATTACGCGCCATGTTGCAACAAAACAATTCATCCCAAATTTCCTGCCAAATGGAGTTTTAATGACACTGTTGTATAAGATGTCACAGACATAACAGGTCAAATGATTTTTAAAGGTATTGTCAAATAAGAGTAGCACAGCTCATTTTCTGCGTGTGAGGACTTAAGTCGAGAAATAAGAAGGAAGAGAAGATTTGTCTACATATGCTCAAACATTTTTAAAGCTTACTGACATTACTGAAGGTTTCCAATAAGTCTTGGGAACCTAGTGTTACATCTACACACACACACACACACACACACACACACACACACACGCGCAGCACTACTGTGATGCTGATATTAATTTGTCTTTAATATTTTCTTGAGAGTCTCCACTCTTAATTTACCTTTATCAAGGCCTTTCCATCCTTCACTTCAAGCTATAATTCTTTAAATTAAATAGTTAACACCAAGTATTGTGTGGTAAGGGTTCTACTCATGTTAGTTACTTTTATAATTATATTCTTAAAACCATTCTTTCCCAAAATTTCTAGTCAGTGGTTCACAGATAAATCTACCACAAAGCAGCTTCCACCCAGACTCAATCAGCTCTTCTGAAGAATGCATGATCCCATGAGCCAATGATTCACTACTGAGAGCCAATTCTGTGGAATACTGGGGGTGAAGGAAGGAATAGGTCCCATTGCCAAAACAATAAATTCATGACAAATAAATTTAGTACCAACTACTATTATCTCCATTTTTACATAGGAAGGCCAAGTGAAGTTTAGTTACTCATTCAAGGTCTAAAAGCTAACCTTTAGAACTGTGATTTAAGTCCACCCATATGATTCCATAATCTCAAACTCTTTCCATGATGTGCTACTCTTTTAATGGCATCTTGGGAGTCCAAGATGCATCCCAAGATGCCAGTAAAGAGGTTGGGAAAAGCAAATTTTAGCTGAAAAATAACTGTATATTCAAACGAGTTTCTGAGCCAGTGCGACAGTACAGCAGGTAGGGCATTTGCCTTGCACATTGCTGACACGGGTTCAATCCCAGTATCCCATATGGTCCCCCGAGCACCATCAGGAGTAATTTCTGATTGCAGAGCCAGGAGTAACCCCTCAGCAAGCCAGGTGTGACCCAAAAAGCAAAAAAAAAAAAAAAGGTAAGAAAGAAAAAAAATCAAACAAAATTCTGTAGATAAGAAATGTATGAAAAAGTTCATCTTTACTGAATGGAACAATTGCAGAAGTGGGCCAGGGTATTGTAAATATAGCTTATCCAGATTTTTATCTAATTCTGGATATCCAGAATTTACTACATCCATATCAAAAATTAGAACATGATTTCAAGCATGAAAATAGTCTAACATAAAAACAACCTGACACCAGAGGCACTTCATGAATGTTTGTTGAATACTATTACAGGGATTTTTCTTTACTATATAGGTTTTCATAATAGGACTTTGCTGGACTCTGAAGCCAGACTTCCCAGACAGAACCTGGTTCTGTAATGTTCTTGCAACGTAACCTATATCAAGTTACTTAATAGCTATGAGTTTCAGTTTTCTCCTCTGCAAATGATGATAAAAGTTTGGGTTAGAACTAAATGAGTTAATCATAGGAAAACATTTAGAACAGATCTATATTTGATAAGTACTAAACAAGTATATACTAACATTATTAATATTATTTTCCTTTTTCTAATGGGTATTTTTGATTGGCGACTTCAACATTACAACAAATGATCATACCAAAATCAGTTTTTCCACTGGGGTATTTGATGTTCCTTTATATACGCAAAATATTCTTTCTATTCTCAAACATAAAAATAACTAGGTATGTAGAGATAACCTTACATCTAAACAACACATATTATGTAGAATAAGCAATACTGATACATGTTCTCTGCTTGTCCTATTTCTTCATCTTTATAAGATAAAGAAAAGTTAACGATCAAGGACATTTCACTTTTACCTTCTTCCTTCTCCCTTCCCACTGTTTTTTATTGGGGTTGGGGAGTTTGGGCCTCCTTTGGTGGTGCTCAGGGCTTACTCCTAGCTCTGTGGTCAGGGGTCACTCATGGCGGTGCTCAAGGCATCACATGTGATGCCAGGGATCAAACTGGGTCAGCTGCATGCCAGAGAAGTGCACTACCTCTTGTACAATCCCTCTAGCCCTCTCCTCTTCCACTGCATCTATTGCTGCAGTGAACAGGGGCAGCTCACATGCCCGGCTGTGGCTACTCAGCATTCAGTTGCAGTACTCACTGGGCAAGGCATGCTTTAGCTGCGGTGTTTACACAGCTAACCATCAGGTCACGCTCACTATTTAGCTGTGTTATTAGCACACATTCTGGTTGTAGTGCTTGCCCACAGTCCTTATGCTGCTTATACACATTCTCTCTAGGGGTTGCACACCTGGTCACAGTGCTTGCACATCTTTCGTGACAGTGCTCATTAGGGCCTTCTGGTTGTATATGGGCGATCACACTCTGTTATGGCACAGGAGGTGTTTCAGATAAATCAGTAAACCAGTGTTTGGTACAAAGGGGATACCATCAGGGATTAAACTCATAGCCGCAGGCTTGAAAAGCGCACTTTTTTTTTTTGGCTACCAAATCAATTTCTTTAGAGGTTTCCAAGGCAGTACTCAGGGGACCTGGGGGTGGGGGTGGGGGGCAATCCTGATAATTCTAATTCCACTAGATAAGTGGTTCAATGTAAGGGCCAGACAGTATGGAGCTGCTTGAATGCTCAAGTTTAGGGGACCATCAGGACCACCCCAGTATTGAGTGGGGGCAACCAGAGCAATTCTGGGAGAGGAAGGACATGAGGTGCAGGGGACTGAACAAGGGCAGGGACATGCAAGGCATGGCCCTAACATCTGGTAACTATATTCCTGGTCCCACATTTAATTTTTGTAGTAAGAGTTGACAAGGAGTGTGTGTGTATACATTAGTGAGAGGTGATAAAACAGACCTCTATTTACATCTGGCCATTTCCTGTAACTAAAGTAAGTAAATAATTACATGTTCTCTGCTTGTCCTATTCCCGCATCATTCCATCCTTACCAAGATCCACCGTGATTTCAAGCGGCTGAAAACCCAAGAAAAAAAAAATTGAGAGAGGTCACCACATAGGAAAACAAAGCAGGATGGGCTTCTCAGGGCCAAGTACACTGTATTTGTCTCCATAGAGACAAGACAACAGAGAATCACAGAATTCTAAAGTGGGAAGTCCCGGGGCTTCAGAGATCATCTAATCTCAGGTCCAAACCCTGCTGAAAGGGGATGTGTTGGTGGGTGAGGTACAGGGTAGAGATCAAGGAGAAGAACCCCGGTCCTTGTTTCATCCTGAATGATCTCATGGGTGCAATCTAGACTAATAGCCTTATTTTATAAACGACAACCTAGATCCCAGTTAATTAAAAGCAGAGCTGGTATCAGAAGCCAGGTTTCCTGATTCTCAGTCTATCTCTCTTTTACACTCCTGAAGGCTGCCATTCTGCCATGACTATAATAATAATAATGGATAACAATGCACTGGGTTGTGTTAAATTGATAACTAAGCAGGTTTTCTCTCTGCAAAACTATTGGGCATTATGTCACTGTCGGCACCTCATGAAACAGTGAGACATCATTATTTAGTATAAATAAAAGCAACTTTTCACCCCTACCCCCCTCACCCCGCCACCGTCCCTCTTATTTTTGAGTAACCTGAATATCCCAAGCCACTGTTGCTATTACAAAATTTTTCTTTCCTCAGTACACACCCCTGGGCCAAGCACAGATGTATTAAAAATTTGCCAAGAGAAACAATGAAGTCACTGATAATACAAAGCATGAGAGTATCATGAAATTCAGGTCTTTGTTTTCTTCCTCTCGATACTTAATTACTTCTCATTACTGATCATTTTGTGGTTGTTGGCACAAAGGCAAGGAAACTCCACCACTGTAAACACATGGAAACACACGTTCCTCATAGACCAGAAGTCTGCACACGATGGGTCTGTCCACAGATCAGAAGTGAGTGCCAGCAAGAATGTCAGTGCAGTAGCACCAGCACCCACAGAGGACAAGAAGGTCAAGAAAACCCTAATTATCTTAAAAGGAATGAACAGTATGAAAAGTTCCAGGTCCTGGTCCTTTTTAAAAGAAAATGATTGCTTAGAGATATCATCATTAGCAAATGGCTTACATTCTTCTGGCAGAATTCGCCCAACTTACATAAAGAGTAAGGTAAGAGAAGCGAGGATTTGTATAAAACTCTATTTAGTTTTCTGCAGCAATTAAGTATTGCCTAAACTCACAATCACTTATGAGCAGTGCTCAGCAAATTACCTTCTTAAAGGGAAGCTTACATTATCCTGGAATTCTACAAAACATACCTCACTGAAAATGAATGGCGGCAGAGGAATTTCTATTGATAAGCAGCAGTAAACACGTTTCTGTAGCTTATCAATAGATGATTCTTATCAGGAGACTATTGTTCCTCTTATGAATATTTGGGTATGTGGAATAAGCACAGGAGTGTATCACAGGGCTCAGAAAAACAACCTTAGACTTTCAGGCAATTGCAAGAAGTAAAGAACCAGCGGATATTTTAGCCCCCTTTAAAAAAAAGACTTGCATTTGACTTTCATGGAAATTTGAAGATGGGGGTTGTGGTGGGTCTAGAGTTCTACAAGATGAAGAACTACATCTTAATTCCACAGTGACCTCTCCTCGTTCCTTTTATTTGAGTTTAGTTATTTCCTGTTTTCTATGTTAGACTAAAGTGGAAGGAGTAAGCCAGTCACCTTGTTGAATGATATATTATGCAGACAAGAAACACCAGGCAAGAGATCCCAAAAGAGTCATAGAGATTAGCAAAATTAGAATGCATGGATAATCCCCTCACATGGTAACTTATCTGTATATAATAGCATGTCTATACGGTAGCATGTACTATTTACCTGTTTTAAATATACCTACTCTGTTAATGACTTTACAATTACAGATTAAATGTATTATTCTATATTCCCATTGCCAAAGCAACTATCTTTTTCTTCAAGTGTGTATCAAAGATAACTGACTATTTTCATGGGGCACAGAATATATGATTTTCGCAAGGCATATCTAGTTTTCTCAAGTTTATTAAATACTAGAATATGGACATTATTTTTAAGTATGTAAACATAATATTTAAGATGCTAATTATATGTACAGTATATGTTCATTTATGACTGGGCTATTCCAACCACAGTTCTCCCCCATCTTCAAAGTTACATCCCTACAAAAATAGATTTTTCTTGAATGCCTTTGTATTTCTCAAATAAATAACTTCTTCCATGGTCCCTGAAGGAAGAGAGAGGTAACTACTTGTCAATAGTTTCTTCAGTAAGGCTATGAGAATTTGAAGATGTGTCTGCATCACTATCTATAATGTATCTGGTGGCACAGAATAGAGGCATAGCAAAGTGATTTTGAAGAATGCAGGTTCTATAGCTGGGTTACCTGGATTTAAATCCCATTTCTGTCACTTATCAGCAAATAAACCTTTATTAAGTTATCTGTTATTCTTGCTCTAAATGAAGAAAATAATATTCCTTATTGCATGGGATGATCTGTAAGAATCAGATGAGTTGATATATGTGAAATTCTTAGAAGAATGTCAGATGTGCAGTAAGTGCTCAATACATATAAACTATCATTATCATCATCACTACCATACTCAGCATGACCCTTATATATAATCAGTAAGTGTGTACTGTGGAAAAGCGAGAAAGAGAATAAGCAACAGAGAAAACAAATCACACAACTTGCTAAAATTGTGAAGGTGACTATTTAAATTGTTTCTAAAAAGCTGCTCTAATTTCAAAGCAGGATGCCACTAACATCAGTTGGTGTTGTGTTACTGACAAACCAGGTAAATAATAAACATATGGACAATAAACACCTTCAAATTTTTCCTTTCAAGACCGATTGATTTGCCAAGGGTAGAAAACAATTCTCAGCTGAAAATTATTACCAGAATTATTTCCTTTGCTGTCTTTGATGAACTCCGAACAGCCTGCTGCAATGTGGATGGAACTGGAAAGTGTCATGTTTAGCAAAATAAGTCAGAAAGAGAAGTACAAATATTGGATGATCTCATGAGCTCATTAGTCTGTGGTATATAGACAGCACTGAACAATGACAAACTCTTGGCCTGGTATTACAAAACAAATTACTATGCAGGGGGGCGGGTGCTTGTGGGAGTGAAGAAAGAGGTGGACGAGAGAGGTGGCATAAGGACAGTGGTGGAGGGCCTTGGGCACTATGAGTTGGTAGGGCACTGCAGCTAAACTGTTATAAAACTGACGTAGTTACCAAAACCATAGGAAGGAAGGAAGGAAAGAAGGAAGG
This sequence comes from Sorex fumeus, assembly GCF_029834395.1. Classification (NCBI taxonomy): domain Eukaryota; kingdom Metazoa; phylum Chordata; class Mammalia; order Eulipotyphla; family Soricidae; genus Sorex; species Sorex fumeus. The sequence goes on along the minus strand of NW_026606098.1, from coordinate 58,651 downwards.
AAGGGAGGGAGGGAGGGAAGGAGGGAGGGAGGGAGGGAGGGAGAGAATGTTTGAAAAGAAGAAAAAAGGTCTAAAGTGGTCTTGTGTGGTAAGGAAGGCGGGAAGGAGGGAGGGAAGAAGGAAAGGAGGAAGGGAGGGAGAGAGAGAGAGGGTGGAAGGGAGGGAATGTCTGAAAGGAAAAAAAAGGTCTAAATGATCTTGTATGGTAAAGAAGGGAAGGCGGGAGGGAAGAAGGGAAGGAGGGAGGGAAGAAGGGAAGGAGGGAGGGAGGGAGAGATGGAGGGCGGAAGGAAGGAAGGAAGGAAGGAAGGAAGGAAGGAAGGAAGGAAGGAGGGAGGGAGGGAGGGAGGGAGGGAGGGAGGAAGGAAGGAAGGAAGGAAGGAAGGAAGGAAGGAAGGAAGGAAGGAAGGAAGGAAGGAGCTAGGGAGGGAGGGAGGGAGGGAGGGAGGGAGGGAGGGAGGGAGGGAGGGAAGGAAGACTGTCCTTGGAGACTATCAGTCTCCTTATAATTCAGTGGTAGTGGTAGAGTACATAACTCATATGTATGCAGTTCTGTGTTCAATCCCTAGCACTAAAATAATAATACCGCCATATGTGAATTTTAATTGTCACCTCTCCCCTGTAGAAATCATTAGAGAATTACTGCAACTCCACACATAGCATTTAGACTTGTGTTAATTTCCTGTAAGATGCAACTCACAAATCTCTCATGTCATACTAGTTTCTGTGAGAGGACAGGGAAAGGCAGTTGCTGAGATCGCCTCCTTCTCGTCTCCTCACGTCACACACTGAGGTACTAAGTCTAAAGTGTCTTAAGTCCCATAGCTGATTTATGACAGAAATATTTTTACTTGCCCAGTTCAGTGCAACTTTTTGACCCCAGTTTTAGGAAGTATTCCCATAAACCTTTTGAGCAAAAGCATAGCACTTATACCAAAGAAAGTCAGGAAGTCACACCATCAGAAGGCAACCTAGAAGGCACTTTGTGTCTTAAATAAATGCTGGTTGGAGATGAATGATTTGATGAAGCAAAGGTTATTAAACCTTCAAGGTTTCTCAGTTGTTCTGATTCTCTGGTCATCTAAGTGATAACAACAAGCTAAAACTGGGGAAATGAGTTCAATTAATTTTAAAATTAAAACAATGTTGATGTTTCTATTACTGGTGTATAAGTTTCATGCAAGAAAATGCATGGATTTAAGCATGTCTTATGGATGTAAGCAAACCCTATTAAGGTTCTTTATTAGTGGGTTTTATGTAGCACTATGATTTATAATAGTGGAGGGGTTGTTTGCAAAGATGATTTTATTCTTTATACATTTATTTGTATTTAATCACCATGAGCTCCGCAGCTACAAAGCTGTTCATGATTGGGTTTCAGTCATACAATGTTCCAACACCCATCACATTTCCCACCACCAATGTCCCCAGCTTCCCTTCTGACACCACCCCCCAGCCTGCTGCCTCTATGGAATACACACACTCTCTCTCTCTCTCTCTCTCTCTCTCTCTCTCTCTCTCTCTCTCCTCTTTTGGGCCTTATGATTTGCAATATAGGTACTAAAAAGTTTTCATGAATATCTCTTTATCACACCTTAGCAATCAGTTCTTATCCAGAGTGATCATTCCTAACGAATATTGTCATAGTGGTTCTTTCTCTATCCCAACTGCCCTATGACCCCCAGACATTTGTGGCAAGCTTCCAACCATGAACCAGTCCTCCTGGTCTGTATTTCTACTGCCCTTGGATATTAGTCTCATACTTAAAAAAATATATCTATATATATTTTTCACAAACGAGTGCAATCATTCTATGTCTGTCCCTCTCCTTCTGACTCGGTGCTTGAAATGACAGTCTCCAGAAAATAGCTACAACTCCACACCTATGTGTACTGTCAGTGTTCATCTACCACTATCTCAAAGTCACCTTCATTCCTCTGACTTTACCCCTTGGCAAACTCTTTAAAAATTTAATTATTACAGTTTGGGTCATATGTTAAAAATGCATTAATGCTTATGATTTTGATGTACAGTTACCTTACCTCTACCTCAGCAAAGTGCTCAAGTAAGAATCACTTCACTTTTTTTTATTAGTGAGACACCATGAGGCACAGTTGTAGACTTACAAATTTTTGTGCTTGGGTTTCGATTATGCAATGATCAAATACCCATCCCTCCACCAGTGCCCATTTCCCACCACCACGGATCCCAGTATCCCTCCCACCCCCATCCCCCCCATCCCACCCTGCCTCTGTGGCAGGGCATACCCTTTTGTTCTCGCTCTCCTTTTGGGTGTTGTGGTTTGCAAAAGAGGCATTGAGTGGCAATCATGTTTGGTCTATAGTCTACTTTCACTTTTTAAACAGAATATCTAGCAAATACAAATACTTTCAAGTCCCTCTATAGCTCTCTGTCCAAATTTATGCTCACATCATATCAGGTAAATATCTTGTTTGGTAACTGAGGAACTGACTTTTTTTCTTCAAATGTTAAATTACAAATTACCTGTTAGTGCTCAGGGCTTACTCCTGGCTCTGCTCAGGGTTCAGAGAACTATATGGGGTGTGGAGATCAGACCTGGGTTGGACATGTACAAGGCAAGTGCCCAACCTGCTGCACTATACTTTCTATTCTCCACACTTTGATTATTTTTAAAGAGAGCAATAAAGATTTATAACTACTACTAATAAAAGCTGATATTTAAAGGGTACGTATTGGGTATAATGTAAATGTCTGACACATGATGATTTAATTCTCACAGTAACTTTAACGACAAATATACTACTCTTATCAACCCCATTTTAGAGATGAAAAAACAGAGGCACCGCCATCTTAAGTGGCTTTCCCAAAATTTACAACCAGTGAGTAATGAGTTCAGATTTGAATACAGGCAATGTGGTTCCAGAATTTATATTTCTAACTACTCTTTTATATTGCAACTCTCTGTTTGGTCTCCAGTGCAAATCATAAAGCAAATAACCCCAATCATTAAAACATGGATATCTGAACACAAGGGATAGCTCAGAGTTATATGCAAGACTGATAGCAAGTACCACACCACATACCACGTTCCATCTCAATGACATTTATATTGGTGATTCCAGTGTTACAGCTAAGTGTGTAATTTCTAGCACACCAAAACCATGTGTGCAACCCCAGTCAGCACTACACCAACATATCACTGAAGTAAATCAGTGAGTGATACTCTCTCTCTCAGGGAGCCCGCGAATGAGGAGGGGGACAGGGAGGGCAAAGGTAGTTTCAGGCACAATCCAGAGGTACTTTTACTTTGTTCACTTAAAGTCCGTAGATTTCCAGGGAGGTGCTGAGTAACTGTGCTTCTGAAAAGGAGGCAATATGCCAAAAAAGTTTGGAAACTTTTGAAATAGACTCTTAGCTAAACAGTTATTTGACCATTGTTTGGTTTGTTTGTTTTGTTTGGGGGCCAGCAGTGTTTTGGGCTTACTCTCCTGGCTTTGTGCTCAAGTGTCACTCCTATGGAAGCTCAGGGACCATATATGGTTCCCGGAATTCAACCCGAGTCAGCCACACACAAAGAAAGCACCTTACCTCCTTGTCACTTCTCCAGCCACCCAGTTACTTGATCTTGAGATTAGGAACCTCAATGGTGGTAACCATTTTTCTTGCTATTTTAAATTAATCTGTACAATTACATTATCAGAAGTGGAGTTAAGTGTCCCTAAGATATTTATTTTATATTGTTTCCATAATGGTCAATTATAATAGTCAATAATGTCCCTGTTTTAGAGGTGAAGGTTCTAAACGTAAGTGTTAGTCTTACCAAAGAATGAGTGTGGAATTTTAGCAGAGTGCTTGGCATATAGCCAGAGACCCAGTCTTCATTCCTTGAAAACTAGACTCTGGAGAGATGAGTCAAGAGGCTGAATGCATGTTTGGCCGATGGAACACCTGAGTTTAACACCCCCCCCCCCCCCCCCGCTCCCCCGCCCCGTCCCACGCACCTCTGGGAGCAAGCTCTGGGCACAAATCTGAGAATAGCCTCTGAGTATTACCAGGCGCAGCCCTCAAACCAAACCCCAAACAAAATAAAAACAAAAATGAAATCCTCAAAACCCAAGAAACAGATGAAAATTTCTGTTAAATTAAAATTAATTAAATTAAATTAAAGGCCCTCCCGTTGATCGTCGATTTGCTCGAGCGGGCCCAGTAACGTCTCCATTGGAGACTTTGTTGTTACTGTGTCTGGCATATCGAATACTCTCGGTAGCTTGCCGGGCTCTCCGAGAGGGGCGGAGGAATCGAACTCGGGTCGGCCATGTTGGCCGCTTGTAAGGCGAACGCCCTACCCGCTGTGCTATCGCTCCAGTTTTTGGCTAAGATCAAGTGTAGTGAAAATTTCTGTTATCATAACAAAATAATGCAGGAGCTGGAGAGGGTACAGTGGGTAGGACACTTGCCTTGCACGCAACTGACCTGGGTTTGATCCCCAGAATTCCATACGGTTCCTTGAGCACTGCCAGGAATAATTCCTGAATACAGAGCCAGGAGCAACCCCTGAACATCGCCTGGTGTGGCCCCAAAACAAACAAATAAGACATAACAAAATAACCCAAGAGTTCTGACACTTCTATTGAAAGTCATCAAAGGCTAAGAAAATTTTGAAAACTTTAAAATGTGAATCTGAAAAAACTTCAAACCGTTCCCAATTTTGCCACTTTGCGATTATATCAAAAAACATTTAAGATTACAATGATGTTAAATAAACAGTCTGGAGGTCTACCTGGAGTCTCCAAGTGAAATGACTGGTGGATGATTTCAAATACTGTTTGTTTACCCATAGCCACAAATGATCTTAATCAAAGCAAAACGATTTTTTTAATGTTGATTTTTAAAACAGAAGTGTACACAAGTCTGTGATTTATGAATCTGCTAATGCTCCTTTTTTACTCTAGACATCAGAGAGATGCAGTCTTTGGCTGCCATAAATATAACAAGTGTGCAGACTTGTTAAAAAAAAAGTTATAGGAGCTGTTATTAAAGCTCCACTTCCATTAAGAGTTACAAATGTCTTCCTTCCTTCCTTCCTTCCTTCCAGATCTTAAAGAATGCGTTCTAGAAGCAGTGTCAGGGAGAAGAGCTCGGCTCACGAGGCATTTCCCAGACGAATTAAAGAGCACAGTTCCCAAAGATGTGAAGACAGAAAGCAGACACAGCCCAACAAAGACCCCCAGCGGGAGCCAGACGCAATCCTTCCTAGTCCCAAGCCACACGGTGGTAACGGTCACCAACAAGAAGATCTTTCAAGAGACGACTTATTGTTTCTTCTCAGCATTCTGGAAGGAGAACTGCAGGTTGGCTGAGTTGGAATTCTCTCCTGCAGACTTCAAGGGAAAGGCTGCTCGTGAATGTGGTGTGTGTGTGTGTGTGTGTGTGTGTGTGTGTGTGTGTGTAGGGGGGCCAGAGAAATGGACACCTGTGGTTCATACTTGTCTGTACATGAAAACAAAGTATAAGTACACATATAAAGAATTCTCGTCTGCCAACTCAAAGAGCAATTAATCACAACTAAGAAGGCTGTCATTATGACATGAGACTGGCATGCACATTGTGAAAGGTCACACCCTCTACCCTTACTGTTCATGAGCTTCAGTGCATAGCATGTATGGCTCACAATAGTACCAGATGATTTCTGGGTTGGCTTAAATAGTACGGGGGCTTTTGCACGCATCATGCCAATGAGTTTTTAGACTTGTCCTGGCACCAATAACTGTTAAAAAATCAAAAGCCATTGCTACCTATATGGGAGAACTGTATTTCTTACTCCTGAAAATGCAAATGTCAGTCCATTGAGAGGTACATATTATCTACATGTCAAACACAATGAAAAATACAGTTATCCAAGTTGTATAGTGAATGCTTTTTTTAGATTTTATTGTGTAATTAAAGTGTAAAAAGGAGGAATAATGATTTTGTCACATTTATGAAAATTGTTATAATCAGATATTATTTGTTTATATTTGAAAGGGAAGGGGAAAAAACAGTTAAATATCACTAAAAGGCACTTTAAGGGCTGGAGCGATAGCACAGCGGGTAGGGTGCACGTGGCCAACCTGGGGATCGATTCCCAGAGAGATTAAAATGGAGATTAAAATGGCTAATCCCATATGGTCCCCTGAGAACTGCCAGGAGTAATTCCTGAATGCAGAGCCATGACAGCCCCTGTATATCGCCGGGTATGACCCAAATAGAAAAAAAGAAAAAAAAAAGATGTACTTGCAAGATTGTTGGTAGATAGTCACCTTTCTGAAATGATTTTCATTCTTCCAGGCTCGAGATGAAATCATAACCATTCTAAAGGCTGAAAAAGTGGACTTGGCTTCCTTGGAAGCTCAATATGGGTTTGTCACTCCAAAGAAGGTGCTGGAGGCTCTCCAGAGAGATGCTATTCAAGCAAAATCTGCCCAATGGAAAGAGGACGTCTATGAAAAACCAATGAATGAGGTATGTATCCCATCAATGCATGCACGTGGGAGGAGAAAGGGAATGACTCCTTCGTAGTCAAGGAATCGTTCGGGATGGGAGATGTGTGCTGAAAGTAGATAATGGACCAAACATGATAAGCTCACAGTATCTGCGCTATCTCAAGGCGATTCAATAAAATTAAAAAAAAAAAAAAGAAAGGAAGAAAAAAACTACTTAATCAGGCAAGCTCTGGACCTGGTAGATGAGCACAGCATATACAGATTTTCTTTATTCTTCACAGTTTTACGCTTGAAGTCATTTAATATTTACTGAAAGGAGAAAAATATTACACATCCTCTGAAAAAGAAAAGAAGGCCAATCAAATCATGAACAGGATGTTCCTTACTAGTTTACCTTTTTTTCCAGTAGGCTTAACCAGTGCTCAGGGGTTATTCCAGGCTCTGTGCTCAGGGGTCACTGCTGATGGTGCCTGGGGGACTGTTTGTGATGCTGGAGATTAAAATGGCTACATGTAAGGCCTTAACCAGTGTACTATCTCTCTGCTTCTTGGTTTATATCTTGACTTTAGACCAAGACCTACCGAATGCATGATAAACCCTTCTCCTCCTCCTCCCCTTAACCACAAACCTGCACTACTTTGGGGGGACTTGAAGATTATTCAGACTATTCAGGCTATAATAAAAAACAGATAAAGTTCAACCACAGAGGTTAATTTCTTTGAAAACACTAAAGTATTATGTCATAGAAATTTTGAGCATGAATGGAAATGATCTGAAGCACTATCCAAGAGTTTTACAAAGCATATATTTTAGATGAGTACATACCCTCTTTTTCCTTCCAAATTTTAATGACAGCAAAGACCTTTCCCCACCAAATGCCAAAGAATGAATATGGCAAAGATGAGCAGTCCAACATGGACACCACTATCCCGAGATGTGGCACAGATTGCTTCTTTATTTGCAGACTTTTTCTGAAACTTTTTGGCATCCCTATTTTATTCTTCTATTTTCCTTTGAGGCCTCAATGGAAAATTTCATAATTTTTCATTTTTATTAAAAGGAAACAACTCGGAGCCTGAGTTAAGGCTGGAGAGAATGAAAGCAAATTTTGGACAAATCTCCCCCACATAAGTTCTGGCAACCTACCTCAGAATCGACCTCTATTATCCTTACTATTCTCATCTTGGGTGTCTCATGAGGAGACTACTGTCTTGCCAAACTGTGACAGAGTTTGGTTATATGGATCTGTTTCTCAGAGGGGTGAGGATGAGACCACCCAAAGTCTGTTGACTTGTGTTTTAATCCAAATTTTAAACAAGAGAAACTGAAGCTGCACTCAAGTCAATAGTGTTAAAACCATATCCTGGCTCCCCTCACGGTGACTGAAAAAGCACTCACTAGACACAACTTCCCAGCCCACATAGGCACAAAAGCAAATTAATAATCACTGCGACTATACTAACAAAATGCCATAAATGGTACAACTGCTTGGCACATTAGTATGAAACGGAACAGAGTGATCCCAGACTTATGCTGAAATCAGTCGGAACAAGTTTTAGTTACAAAATAGTTCTATGACACTTGTTAAAAATTGGAAATACTCCGACTCTCTGCCAAAGCTGGCAATCCAAACTCTGCAAAATGCACCCTGAAAGTACTCAAAATAGGGGTGCTCCTTTACAAATCCATCCTTCTTTGGTGGCTCTTCTCAATTTTCTCAGCTATATGATTTGTCCACTTTCTTTCAACTTTTATTCCCCCCTTATAGATTTTACTTTTCACGGCACGATTCTGTCCAATTCTGTGAGTGCCATTAACTCTATCTATCTAATGAACCAGTGACCTACACTCTTCTGGCCAGGAAGGAACATGTGAAAGGAGAATAAAGAGTGCAGGAGAAATTTGATTAAGATTCCCTAGATAAGGCTGGAGAAAAGAGAGGACAATATTCCCATGAAGAACATTTGTGGCAGCAACAGAGATCAGAATAAAGATCTGAAGACTAAAAGTTTATTTTTCTTCTGTTTTGTTCTATTCTTCCTCCTTTTATTTAGCTCATAATGTTCTTTTTGAAAAATGTAAAACATTCCCACAATGTCTCGGACAAACTAGAGTGAATTTATCTACTTTAAGGAGAACAACTTAGAAAAGCAAACTCTTCTGACTTACATCAGATAGTAGAAAAACTGACTTCAGATAAAAATAAAACTGGTGGAGGCCTGTGAGCTAGAACAAAGGATGGGGCTGGGGTTGGGGACTGGTATAGTGGGTTTGTTGAGAGGAAAGCTGAGTCTACTACAGCTTCAATCACCTATTCCTGACTAACCCAGTTCATCTTAGTAAAGAGGTAGTCTTAATTCTCATATATTTCTAATATAGTTTTATTATTCAAAATAGGATATCAAGGAAAATAGAATACCTTGGACCTTGAATTTATAAAGGTACTATAAAAAACAAGGAAGTTTTCTCTTGATGTTGATGATGATGATGATGATGATGATATATGTGTGTGTGTGTGTGTGTGTGTGTGTGTGTGTGTGTGTGTGTGTGTATAAACACCTCCCAAGCAATCCTCAGAGTGATCCAGGGTCACTGCTGCTGATACTCAAACAAAAGGGTCAGAGAGTTCAATGCTGTGGTCTGCGATGCAACAGTGCTGTGGGTCACAAGGGCCACATTCAAAGGTGTTTGGTGGGTCAGATGGTGCCAGGGATAGAACTCTGGGTCTTGTGCATGCAAGTCATGTACCCCTGAACCTCAAGCTATTTCTCTGGTCCAGTGTTATTCTTCAAGTTCATAATTTCTGCAACTGTATACTTTAAGTTTTAAACATTATTTGGTAATTTCTACTGTATAAAAATCTTATGGTTCCTGTCTTCAGAGCACCCAATGTCTGAATGAAGGATAAAATATGATCACAGGAGCATACAATTACTCTTCTTTTCACTTCCATGATTAAAAATCACAAAGCCCCAGGCGTCTTATGGTGAAGTATCAGGAAAGTCAGATCCACAGGATGAGCAGGATTAGTCAGGTAGAACATCACCATTCCAGTTCCAGCAACATGGTGGGCTGCATGTCATGAAATCACATCACTAAAAGTACTTGAAACATTAGAGAAAATAGTGAGCACACTCTTAAGTGCACAGGCAGATGGAACTCTTAACTGCATGGAGAAATGGAAGCAATTCACATGGAGAAATCCTGAAGCCAGAAACTTAAAGGGAAAGTTCCAGAGCTTTTGGCTGCATATGTTTTAAAACTTTTCTGCTATCCACAAGTGTCCAGTATTGGGAATGAGAAGACATATTCATTTTGCAATAAAATCTCTGGTCTGCCACCTTTGACAAAATGGTACAGCAGTCAGTAAAACATTTCTGGACTCATTTCCTATACCAAGATGGCTAGCAATAACTTAACTATGGAAATAAGTGTGGAACCACATAAACTTCCCTCTACTGGAAAGGTTCACAGGCTCTCCAAAACTACCTAGCAAGGAAAGTAGGATGAGGTTGTTGGTTTTTTTTTTTTTTAAGGCAGTCTTGTGAGATTACAAGTGAAAAATGCATTACTAATACAAATTTTACAAAATACTATGTACTGGGAATCCTGAATGGAGTTTCAGGACACTAAAGGCTTCAGGAAAAAGTTTTATGAAGTACAGGCACAGGCTCAGCAGGATTCACATCCAAAGTATTGAGCACCAAATGAGGGCTCATTTCTCTTTTTATACCCTAAGCAAACATGCGGAGGTGAGAACAAAGTTAACGGTACTCTAGTACTTCACAGGTAGAAAGACACCTGCTCCTACGGGTGGCCATGATCTCTTTGGGGATCGTGATCTCTTCACTCACTCCTGGGCTCAGCTGAGGTTTCTCACCCAGGGTGGCAAGCTTAGCATTTCTTAGAGACAACAGGAAATGGAGGAAACTGTCTCTAGATGTGGCTAGGTCGACATGAGTCTCTGCAGTTCAGCCAATGTCCCTGCAGCTTCCTGCCACAATCAGACAAAGCTAACACACTGCTGGGGCTGAGGTATGGCCTAGGAAGATACTGTGAGATGAAGAACCCTAAAAATTAAGCCATATGGAAAACACTCCTCCTCCTGTTTTGCATATGTTGCATGCATGTGCTTTTTTCAAATGCAGGATTGACCATGTCTTTGATGAGAGAGGGGGCTTCAAATATTAAGAGAGAGAGAGAGGACCATAATGGGCTAAAGTCTGGAAGAAGACAAAAAGGGCTGGAGGGGCTGGAGGCTGGCTGACCCAAGTTCAATCCCCAGTACCACATTACTTGAGCCCTCCAAGAGTGATCCCCAAGCAAAGAGGCAGGAGTAAGTCCCGAAGATTGCTGGGTACGGGTCTAAAAAGGGATGGGGGAAAAACTGTGTGTGTGTGTGTGTGTGTGTGTGTGTGTGTGTGTGTGTAGAGGGGGTTAAGAATGCAGAAGAAGGGCTGGAGCGATAGTACAGCAGGTAGGGCATTTGCCTTGTACGCAGTGACCCGGGTTCAATCCCTAGCATCCCATATGGTTCCCCTAAGCACCAGCAGGAGTAATTACTGAGTGAAAAGCCAGGAGTAACCCCTGAGCATTGCTGGGTGTGACCCAAAAAGGAAAAAAAATGCAGAAGAAACATGAGAACTGGCCATACCATTATGGTCCAACTGCCAGGTGTGATCTTGGAGTGCAGAGCCAGAGTAGGCTCTGAGTACTACCAGATATTGCACCTCCTGCCCCCACCCCCAACCTCCAAAACACCACTGGGATGGGACCAAAGAGACAGTACAGTAGGTAAGGCATTTGCCTTGCATACAGTGAAACTGGGATTGATCCCTGGCAGGATGTCAGGAGTGATCCCTGAATGCAGAGCCAGTTGTCATCCCTGATCAGTGCCAGATATGGTCTCAAATGCAAACAAACAAACAAACAAACAAAAAAGCATGAGCTTCAAACATGTGCCTTGAGGGCAGAGGGAAGATGCTGCTGAAGCATAAGAGCCCTATGAGAGATCAGCTAAACCGGCAAATCACCCAGTATGTTACCCTGTCTAGGGGTGGAAAGATAGACTGGAAGCCAGTGACTTGTGGCTTAGTAGATGACCAAAAGGAGAGAAGACTATCACTGTTCAGAGTGACAATGAAGACACACAAGAACTTTCAGAGGGTCTACAACTGCTCTACAGTGTAAAGAAATCATGCCTCTTCCCCCTCCGACTCCCCCCTCCTCAACATCCGCCCTGAATCTAAGATACCAAAGCAATGAGATGATGGAAGTCTATTTTAGGACTCCAGTATTATAATCAAACATACACAGGGTTCAGAAAAGTGAAGGAAGAACAGGCATTTTGTGAATATCGTTTCTATTATTTGGGTCCGCTAAAATGGATAATTTCTCTGTCTTCTGTATTAGTTTAATCTCTATCCATATATTCATGGTAATACAAAAAACAAAAACAAAAAAGAGGTCAATCTTCTAAGAGCCGATGGTAAAGAAGAAAGAGAAAGAAAATAACAGTGCAAAGATTCAACTCAAAAAATGAGGGTGGTTTGTGATTCAGAAGGTAATAAAACAAAGGTAATTATTTTTTTTTTCTAAACACACGTTAAGTAACTGAAAGCAAAAAAATGGAAAGAGCCTTGATTCTTTATGCACTTGGATCAGAGAAGAACCTCCAGGGATCTAACCTAAGGAACACATTGTGCTTTGTCCTGGGTACGGATTTCAGTTGTGTCTGGAAATAGGGTCAGGACACAGGACATTAAGGACTGGATTAATGAGCAGAAGTGATTGCACAGCTAACATGAAAAAGACATCTTTCAAAATTTTTCTGTCCTTAACACCCTCTGAAACACTCAAGAAATTTCATCTTTTCTAGCTTGATCCATTTTGCAAGTAAAATAGATTAAAAAAAAAAAGAAAAGAGTGGTTCATATAGTCCCTAAACACTACATGATACCCTCCCCCTACTCCCCCTAAACTGTCCCTAATGGTGTCATGTGCAGGTATATTATCTTCCTGGTCAGGGTGGAGGCATCAAAACTTCAAATTATCTCGTATTCCTCAAGGAACCCATCACAGTGCTAAGTATATGCAGCACAGCAGTTAACCCATAGCTGTAGCCTTGAAAGAACTGTGGTATTAGAACTGATTGTAGAAATCAAATCCAAGCACTTAATTTATGAAGGAAATGCCTGAAGGATAAAATACTGAAGTGGCTGACCAAGCTCAGGCACATAGGGAGTGGAAAATACAGCTAGTTCCGGAAGCACCAGGGCCCTCGTTTGGTTGATCAGAAATGAGAAGACAGTGAATTGAGAATGACTTGCATATTTTCCAGAAGGCATTCTTTATGATTATAGAGAAATAAAAGTGCTCCAAAATTTCAATTATCTGCTGAAATAACTACAATTAGTGACTCTTTGGGAACTTTCCCTTTGCAAGGTAACAACTAAACTTTTCCCATCACTGTTCAAGTTTTAGAATCATTGCTGCTGAGTTGGGGAGATAGAGCACAGGCCTGGAAAGAGACAGGGCCCAAGTTCAATTCCTGGTAACACAGGCTGCCCCGCCTTCTCCTGCCACCTCTCCATCATCCGGGTGGCCTTGGACCCCTGACAGTCACTGAAGACGCTCTCCCTACACCAAAAAATTGTTTTAAATTAAATTTTACTGCTGCTGACAAGCATGAGTTTCTCTGTGGTTGCACCAAAAAGCGAACAGTAAATTCAAGATATTTTTCAAGGGTATTGGAATATGATAAACGGAAAGCTTAGGAAATTAGGCATGCTACTGATAAAACAAAACAAGAACGATCAGAAAAAGCTACAAAGAACAGGGTAAGTTTGGTGTAGAAAAGGAGAAAGATTTCTAGTTCTCAGAACTGAGTGAAGCACCGTAGAATGTTTGACAGACTTCCCGAGTCCATTATGGCTGCAAGTTTGGTGAGAAAGAAGGGCAGTTCTGGGGGCTGGAGGGTTAGTATAGTAGAAAGACCATTTGCAGGTTCAATCCCACTAACCCAAAAGGTCCCCCAAGCCCGAACAGGAATGATCCCTGAGCACAGAGTCAGAGCCAGCAGGAAACCTGAGCACTGCCAAACATGCCCTCCGCCCCCCCCCCCCCCCCACACACACACACACAACAAAGCAAAACAAAACAAAAAAGACAGGAAGGTCTCAATAGGAATAGGGCTGAATGTCAAAAGGTTAGAGGGTGAAAGACAATTTTAGCTCTGAAGAGGAAAGTAGCATAAACCTACAAATGGAAGACCAGGTTGTCACTGCAGAGAGTAGGATGGAAGAGATGAGGCTGAAGTAGCAGAGACCATTAGTCACAGAACTAATAAAGGGAAAGGAGCTTTTCCAACTTCCTGACCCAGAGACCCATCAAGCAAACAACTAAGGGTGAAAAAGAACAATGAAAATCAATAGTGGATTAAATAAGATTTGAGTTTTCTCTCTCTGGGCCCATGCCCATATAGTTACAAAAAGTGATCAAGTATAAAAATCTTTTTTTTTTTTCATTCAAGCCTCCTTTAGTTTTTCATTTCTAATTCGTTACATATCTGTAATGATTACTGTAATCCTGTAATGATTACTAAACTGTAATAATTACTAACCTATTAATTTGGACAGAATGTGTGAAAAATTAAATGTCTTTCTAAGTCAACTGCCAATTTATTTATTTAAATATTTGGTTTGGGGCCACACCCAGTAGTGCTCAAGGACTCTTAGCTCTACACTGAAAGATCACCACTTGGCAGAGTTCAGGAGCTGCTATGGGGTGCTAGGAATTGAAACGGTGAAATAAAGCAAAGGACCTACCACTGTACTATCTCTCTGGTCCCAATTAGCAATTTTTAAAATTAATATTTATTCTGCCACTACGTCATTCTCAAATTCAAAAAGTGGCTGATTTGAATTTCTCTGACTATTTTGGAGGACTTGAAATCCAGGAAATTAACTTACAATTTCCCCCTCAGAAAATGATCATGAGTTAACAGCTACTACCAACAAGCAATGCAAAAGCACAGGGGCTGTTCAACTGTGTTGCTTTGTTGAAGCACTCTTCATTTCCACCAAAGCACTGACTGCATTTATTGAAACAGGCAATATTATAAAGTGATATTATAAAGTTTTTTTCAAAAGCGTGTTAAATCACTTTTACAAACCACACTAGAAAACTCGACAATCAGCCTAAATATTTAGAGAAGTGAGAATTAGTTGGGTTTCAGATGTGGGGCTATCTTTGTTATGCTCATTTTATGAAATGGCTTGGCCATTTTATGCCTTAGATTCTTTGTCAAGTAAATCTTATTAGAAGCGCGCCATTTATATATATATATATATATATATGTATACATATATACACATATATACATACATATATATATACACACACTGTTATTTTATAACAGAAACATAAAAAGGAAATGGAAATCAGGAAGGATTGACACTTATATTTGGTCACAGTCACACTACATACCCAATCAGAATTGATTATTGATTAAACACACACACACACACACACACACACACACACACATACACACACACACACCTTGATGCATAATATAGCGAAACAGACCGCAGATGCGAGTCAAGAGGCACATACAGGTGAGTAATATATGGAGGGTTGGGAAGGAGAAATATCTAAGATAGCTCAACTCAGGCAGAATCAAACATTTATACAGGGATTCCCTCCCTTACCATCATTCCTATTTTATGGTTTTATGGTTTCTGTGGAGAGAAACTGTCAGCAAAGAGGTATGTGGAAATTGTTTTGATACCTCCACAAGCACCAATTATTCACTCTAGGAAAATTGTAAGGATAGTTAAATATATTACATTAAAAATATTACATTGGTGTTGAAATGCATCAAAAGGTTTTCAATTAGGAAAATAAGTAATAGAGGCTAAATAAGGTCTAAAACCCACTGCTGACTTAGTAAAAAGAAAGAAAGAAAAAACCTACACATGTTTAGCTGAGTAAAAGGTGGCAGCACTATGAGTAATTTTTATTGTGTGAATTTTTACTTAACATAACATAACCACATGTTCTTTTGTAGTTGGACAAAGTCATGGGAAGATATAAGGAATCATACAGACGAATCCTGGACCAGCTTTTAATGGCAGAAAATTCTCACAGACAAACCATACTGGAGTTGGAGGAAGAAAGGAGAAAACACAAAGAATACATGGAGAAGAATGATGCGTTCATAAGTTTACTAGAACAGGAATATGAAAGGTAAGACTGCCTTAGACAATACATTACTTATTCTGCATACTCTTATTAACTCCTCATTATGGAATACAGTGACACAAGGACAAATATAACACAGTCTCTGTTCACCAAAATCTTATAGTGAGGAAAATGAGACTTTTAAGACTATTAGCACAATGCAAAAATAACAAAGTGTGATAGGACCATGGGAATAATCTAGCTGGGTACCCAACTCTTCATGGGAAAGCCTTGTGAAAGGCAACAAACGAGGAAATAAATGGAGATCCAGTCCCTATGCACAAAGGCAAGGAAATTATAGCTAGTGCAGGGACAGAAATAAGCCTTATAGGATGGAGGTAAGAAAGCAGTAGGTACACTAAAGGAACCCAAGCTTTTCCGGTGGTTGCAACACTAGGTGTGAATGAAGAATGAGAAAAGCAAAGACTAGCTACAAGTAGTTGGACTTTATATTGTTGACAAGAAGGAACAAGTGACAAATGGAAAGAAGCAAGAAGGGGAATCTCTCTGTTTCTGTGTCTCTGTCTCTGTCTGTCTGTCTGTCTGTCTGTCTCTCTCTCTCTCTCTCTCTCTCTCTCAATTTTTTGGCAACAACTAGCAGTGCTCAGGACTTACTGACTCTGTCTGCACTTACTGATCACTCCTGTCAGGGATCTCAGACTACAGAGGATGCTGGGAATTGAACCCATGTGCGCCACTGAAACACCCGATATCCTCTAATATCACCCCAGTTCCCAAGTATGCTTTATTGAAGAATCATGATGCAGGCCAGAGAGATAGTACAGGGGTGAGGGTGCATGTCTTGCATGCAGACAATGCCAGTTTGATCCCCAGCACCACGGGGTCTTCCAAGCGTTGCTGTCACAGCTCTGGAAGATGCGAGCAGCCCTACAACCTTTTGGTCCATCACAATGAACCACAAAGAGTCGCTGGGGAGTGCCTTCTAGAGCCCTTGAGACTGCCTCTAGATTACCACCTCGAGTGGTGTCTAGACACCCTCAATCCACCAAAAAAAAATCAGTAAGACAACAAAGAAGACATCAGATGCTTTAAATTCAATGATTTCAATGTCTGTAGGATGAGAAAGCTTGGAATGGAAATAAGAAAAAAAATATTGTTGTATGGTCAATATTATCCAGTTGAGATGGTATAGCTGAACTGCTTATAAAGTGAGTGAGGAAAACAAGAATCTTTTATTATGCCCTTCTGATTACTTGCCAAGGAACAAAATAATAAGAATGGGGACAGCATTTTGTTGTAGCAGGATTTGGGTATGAAAGAATGATTTAAAAGGAGGCGATTCTGTTTCAGACATATTGATATAAGATATTTCCTTGTATTTTCCAAGATCCAGTGGAAAGAAAGCTATATCTGAAGACAATACCTAGTTGGAAAAATAGGTCTGTAAAACAGTAGGCAGGGAATATGAGTTGCAGTTAGTATAAACTGAAGCTATAGGTGTTGGTATGGTGATGAGAGAGAAGTTTGAGATAAAATTTAAAAAAAATTAATGTGTGGCAGTTTTTTAGAGTTAAAGGCAGAATGGTAGAGAGCTGAAAGAAACAGAAGAGAAAGGAAAAAAAGAAACCAAACAAGAAGAGAACTTCAGGCAATATAGAGCAGTCAAGTAGCACCAAATAATTCAGAAAAGGACGAGAAAATGTCCCAGTATTTGGCAACCAAAAAGACAGTGGGGAATGTCCTTTCAAAAAAAAAAAACAGTGTTGGGAAAAGCCAAATCATAGCACTTTAAAGATTAAATAAGAAATGAGAACACAGAAGCTCAAAATGTAAACTTACAATATGAGAAATTTGGCTGAAGAAAAGGAAAGATCAATTAGTAAATATTTTATAACTATATGCATAGTAGCTTATTTGTTTCTACTTTAATCATCCTCTGTTATAAACAAAAATATGCATATCCATATTAATGAAAGAACAATTAGCTTTCTATATCAATACTGCAAAAAATAGAAAATAACCAATTATGGCAATGTTCAAGAATACTGAATCTTCATACCAATTCTGTTATTCCATTCCTACTCTTTTCACAGAATTAATGATGCTATATTCCAACAAATTCCAAAAAATTTATTTGTGATTTTCCTTTTTCTAAAATACTAGTAGTTTCAACTGCTTTATGTAATTGCTTACAATTTGCATCTTATCTAGATCACCAACAGGGCATTTCTTTTCAGTGCACCTCATGCTATACTCTGGGCCAGGAGGCCAAAAAATCCATGTTCCTCACATCCAGTTTTTTTACTCTACACTCATAATGATGTTTTCTACTCACTACAGAGATGAGGATTTAGTTACTCTGCCCCTCATGGACTTGAAAATATCTTCCAAGGCAAATTAAAGGGACACAAGAAGTCTGGCACCCAAGGAAAGTTTGACTCAGCTATTGCAGTATAAGATTTGTTATTCAATGAGTCAATGTTATATAAAATACTATTTTGAAAACCAATGGTTTGGCACCCATAGCCACAGTTTGGCCTTCATACTTTCTTGGCACTCCTTTGTGGAACAGACACTTCCTATCATCTCTCATTACTGAACCATGGTGAGTGCTCCATACCACAGAACAGAGGAGTGGACTATCCCTGATCAAGAAATGTACCACATAAACAATGATGCAAGATGACACAGATTTAAGGTGATAATATATCGGTCTGATGGTGGCACAGTTTAATAGTCACTGCTATACTCCTGCTTCTTCTGAAGGAAGTCTGAGAATTATCCACAAGTAACAATGCAATGTCAAGAGGCAAAAGAGAGTTAAGTACAATGAAATGTACATTGAGAACAAGAGATCAACTGGGATAAGGGCATAGATTTGAGGAAAAGAAAAACAGTGTAATGAATGCAAATTATAAACCATGGAATCGCTACATTAAGAACGGTATTTCTGCATATATCCAAGAGGGTTAAGAGAAAGAACTTGAATAAAAGTATTTTTCAATTATTAAGGACAGAAAACATTTTTATCCTGCAGAATAATGAAAGAGAACAACCCTTACCAAAAAATAGGGAAAAGTGATGAATACTCCCATTCCCTATTCAATAATTCTAGGGATCCGAGAATAGTCACCCTTTTCTCTTTGCCAAAGAACAGCTTCCAGATGGAGCACTTTGAGTATGAGAATGTTAATCCTATTTATTCTCAACATGGTACAGATCATTCTTCTGCTCTGTCTGTACAACATCATGATTCCCTTATCTTGGCATTATTGGGACATGGGTCCTCCTGAGTCCTCTCCCTTAGGTAAAAGATTTGCAGGCATCATAAGGCATAGCTGACTTTGGGCATCAAAGGAATTAATAAACACCATTAATCTAAGTAGGAAGTGGAGGAAACAAATAACTTTAGGGCAATATACACAGAAGAGGTGCTTACACAGGATGGAAATACTATTCATGTCATTCTCAGACAACACACACACCATTTATTGAGTCCTTCCAACTTTATTGAATACTTCTTCTCAAGCACAAAACTACTCCCCCCTCATAAAACCAAAGCTAGTTTGTAATAAGGAATTTACTTCCTTCATCATAGTTCTGTAAACCACCCTCCAATCAGTGATTCCAAAAGTACAAAGAAAGAAAATATTACAAGCTCCATAAAAGGAGTTTGGGTAAGGATAACTTTGAAGTATTATCTTACTGAAACTTTAAAAGTCACTGCACATTTAGCACTGCACTTACAAATGTTAGATAATATTTACTTAACAAAAAATTAACAAAAATTTTTATTTTATGTGAGTGAGGTAATTAATGGCCTCTTAGAGGGTATAATAATGGATTTCTAATTAAGGCTCAATTTCCATGTTTTCTTCAGAGAATTCATTTTTCATGTGGAAAAACCTAAAGGCGAGTGATGTCACAGACTGAATGTACGCCAAAACGTTTGCCAAGTGATGTCGCTGTCAAAATCAGTAAACAACTGGCTTTCCCATCTATGGGAGTAGGGATTAGGAGCCCCTACTCCAAAGCATGTCAATTCAAGGCTTACCTCACTGTAATCTGTGTGGTTTGGTCTATCTATAATGTAATATTATATCTAGTGTTCATGACAGATTTCTGTTCACTGACCAAGTCCAATGCATGGATATGTGTGTCACTGATGACCTGAGTTACGTACTTGGCAAAACTACAAATGCAATCCATGTGAAGTTTTTATACAAAAGCACTGCCAGTAATTTTTGGCGTTTCTCAACAACTTCACAGAAAAGCCAAAGCAAAAATCACTTTTCGTCAGTGTGATTCTGCAAAACTTTCCCATAAATGAAACGTGAATTTTGTCTTTACTGAAAAAAAAAAGGCTTATATCATAGCTGTTCTTTCTTTTTCTATTTCAATATGGAAAAGGGCTATGAAAAAAAAAACCTTTTCCCTAAGCTATAATTTCCTTTTTTAGAAAACAATCAATACCAAACATACATAGTACTACATTTTTGGCCTTGAAGTAACCTCTAAAGTGAAAAACAAAAAATGTTATGTCAACTGTGCAAAAATATAGCTAAGCCCTGGGATTCTAGAAAACATTAAATACCTTTTCATAGTATCTTGGCCAGTATATTAGCACTGATATTTCCATTTTATAAAGAAAAAGGTTAAATGGTAATTTCTCAAAAGCCACACTTTGAGAAGGAAGCCCCAGGAAAAATTAATTTCTTTTATTTTCTGACAAGTAAGACTAAATTGATTGCTTTCTCAGAAGAGGAATCTTTGAGTGAAGGTACTAGGACACTCTAAGAATTATTGCCATGGCATACTTTGTGCTAAGTCCTTTGCTGTTCAGGTTGTTTGTAAACAATAAGATACATCCACCTTGGCTTTTTGGATAAAGCACCATTATGAAGAAAGATTTCCATGATCAACTTTTCTGCTGTGATAGGCCAAATTATTCAAATTGATATCAAAGTGACTAAAAGTCACCATTTTTTACCCTCCTTGCAAATATTTAGAGTACTTACTTCCAAAGGATTTTTTGAAACATGGTAAGTCTTTCTGGAGGCTGTGAATACTCTCTTAAAAAACAAACAAACAAACAACAATAACAATATATATATATATATATATATATATACATATATATCGTAGCACTGTCCTTCTGTTGTTCATTGATTTGCTTGAGCGGGCACCAGTAACTTTTCCACTGTGAGATTTGTTGTTACTGTTTTTGGCATATTGAATATCTCACAGGGAGCTTGCCAGGCTTTGCCGTGCAGGCGGGATACTCTTGGTAGCTTGCTGGGCTCTCCGAGAGAGGCGTTGGAATCGAACCCAGGGTCGGCCTCGTGCAAGGCAAATGCTCTACCCGCTGTGCTATCGCTCCAGCCCATATATATATAGTGGGTAGGTTGCAAGTAAAGATACACTAATTTATATGTATGTATACATATGTATGTATACATCACTGTCATTGTCACTGTCACTGTCCTCCCATTGTTCATCGATTTGCTCGAGCAGGACCAGTAACATCACCATTGTGACACTTGTTACTGTGTTTGGCATATCGAATACGTCACGGGTAGCTTGCCAGGCTTTGCCGTGTGGGCAAGATACTCTTGGTACCTTGCCGGGCTGGAGCGATAGCACAGCGGGTAGGCGTTTGCCAACCCAGCTGACCCAGGTTCGATTCCACCACCCCTCTCGGAGAGCCCGGCAAGCTACCGAGAGTATGTATACATATGTATACTAATTTATATATATGCATACATATATATATACACACACACATATATATATACATATATATAAATTAGTGTGTCTTGCAGCCTATCCACTATACTAAGTTGCTCTGGACTCTTAGATGCTTCTTTATGTTCCTTAAGCATTTTGAGATAATGATGGGTAAGAGAGAAGGTAGGATGTTATGGTTATGAATAGTATAATAATATAAAATGCTCATGAAAATAGACCACTCTGGAGAAATCAATAAACATATTAAACTAGAGTACTTTACTACAGAATTCAATACCTTGTGACTATTACCATTAGGATTTTTAGTTTCTTTGGTCTTAATCTCAGCTTTTAAGCATATCCCATAAAGCAAAACATAATGGGTATAATGCCATAAAATAAACTGAATCTACTTTCTGAAAACCATATTTGGAAAGCCAGGAGTTTTAAATTTCATGCACACTAAACGATTGTTGAATACATTGTACTCAAATGCAATCATTTCCTTTCAGTTTTCTGGCAAGGAGTTAAATGTATTACACATTCGAGAGACTATGTCTTGTGAGTAGGGAAATGGATTGTGGGTCCATTTGACCTTTGTCATGGGTATTCAGTTTTATTTTCTCAGAACAAAATGAAGACCTCCATCTAAAACATGTTTAGTGTCATCATTTTACACAGGGTAACAAGGTGATCAGTTCAATGGTCATACATGCCAGACGTAACACAGAATCTGGGCAAGGATGCAGAGACACTAACTCACAAGCAGACCCCAAACCACTCAAGACTATACACTATCACTTCACTTTCAGCAGACATCACTAAATCATTCTCCTACATCATGATTCAGACACAGTGCTGGCACTACTTGATTACTTCTTCCTAGAAAGCTAGACTTTTACAAATAATTGTGGGCATTTAATATATAATCAGGTAATTTGTTACTCACGAGATAATAATACAAATATTTTAAAGTAGCCTAGACTTGTCCCTCAAGCCTGTATTCCCCCTGAACACATACTTGGCTTGATCGTCTCTGTGTCGCTTTGCCTCTGGGGAAGCCCATGTTTTCACTTAAACACCTATTTCCTCTCTTCTCTCCCTTTATATCTAAGTAAATTTTACTCAATAAAAACTATTCAGTTTCACTAAAAATAAACAAATAAATAAATGTAATCTATAAGAAAACTTAACAATCCAGGGACTTGGAAATGGGAAACATT
The DNA here is from genome assembly GCF_029834395.1 of Sorex fumeus. Lineage (NCBI taxonomy): Eukaryota > Metazoa > Chordata > Mammalia > Eulipotyphla > Soricidae > Sorex > Sorex fumeus. The sequence goes on along the minus strand of NW_026606098.1, from coordinate 36,033 downwards.
AATGTGAAAATCTTATCTGCAGTGAGTACACCATTATGGACAAATTTCATTTCTCCGATCTTACATATAAAACAAATGGGATATATGACTTATCTCTTACAGATATAAAAATAATGAATATGTGATGCATGATCATAACCCAAACTATTGAAACAGGTCAGTTAGAATGATAGTACCACTTCAAATCTGAGTTTCTATTTTCATTCTTAACACATCTAGCATGGGTGAGGTCCTGAGTTCAAACCCAAGCAAACAATGTTTCACTCTGCCAAATTACCTCTGAGTGTGGCCCTGATGTCCTTTAAGTACCACTAAGACCTGAGCATGTAAGCTGTGAGGCTCACACTACAGAAAAGATAATGCAGTAACAGTGGTCTCCAGGGACCCTAAGCACAATTAATATCAGCCCCTAAAAATCAAGACGTTAGCTTCTTGATATCATGGTTGATATTATTCTTCCTTATAATTACTACTAGGTTCTCAAGCTTTTTTTTCTTGGCAAAATTGAAGGTCCACAAAAAAAAAAAATTAAGGCACATGGAGTCAGAGCAATAGTACAGTGGGTAGGGCATTGCCTTGCACAAGGCCAACCTGGGTTGGGTACTTGGAACCCCATATGGTCCACTGAGCACCACCAGGAGTAATCCCTGCAGGAGTAAGTCCTGAGCACTGATGTCAGGCATGGCCAGAGAGAGAGAAAGAGAGAGACAGAGAGAGAGACAGAGACAGAGACAGAGACGCAGAGAGAGACAGAGACAGAGAGATTTAAGACACAAATAGAGTATAGTTGAAAAGACAAGTACTCACAAAATAACTTGCAGATGATTCAGACAGGAATTCGCTATTTATTCTGTGATACTGACACCATTATTACATCACCATGGAAGGTCAGGCAAAAGGGGTATTATAGACTGTAACTATTCAGCGTCCCAGCATAGTCCTAGAAGAATGCGAGACATACAGTGAACACTTGATTAATCCATCTACTAACTGGTGCTAAGCTACTACTTAACAACCCTATTAAATGGGAAGCCAAAGAGAGAATGTGCAAAGGCAATCTCAAGTTTCACTTCCCTCTGGACTATAAAATAAAAAGAGGAAGAAGAGAACCTCAAGGAGAACTTGTTTGCCATACGAATGGAAATCAAGATGAATATGAGAATTAAACTATATCCTGAAATTACAACTTACAGATAAACTTTGCTGGCAAACGTACTCTTCCCTTAGTTGAGAAAGAAGATAAAGCTAGACAGCATTGGCCAGCTATGATGACACATAAGACACACAGAAATAATAAGCAAATAACAAGAAAATGACTGCAGGGAAAGGCCTTTTGTAGATTCAAGTTAATACACAGACTTGAGTTAGAACACGAGTATGAACCACTGTCTTCTCATATGGTCACACTAGCTATCTGACTTCATCTCTGGAAGTCTCAGTTTCACCATCTGCTTTAAAAAAGCAACACAGATCTCAGGTAGGCAGGTAGGATGTGGGTCAGTTGTAGAGTGCATGTCATGCATGTGTGCGGTTCTGGTACCATCTGCACTCAAAATATATACATATACATCACTGCAATCATAAAGTCAGACATGGCAAAGAAAGTGCTCACATGTGCCTTGGCTCACAGGAAACACTCAGAAAGCATTTGCCTCTTTCTTAAAATTTGCCATTATTCCCCCCAAAGCAGTTTATTTAAATACTTTGTGTCCCATCAGTGGACATCTTGATGGCCAGAATTAGATTCTTTGTTAGGTGCTAAAATGTGCTGATACAGAAGGGCTTTCAACAGGCAAAACATTCAGTATGGCAGTAACAGATATAAACAGGTTAAATGTTGCAGGTGCTATGACAACAGAGAATACAGAGTAACAAATGAAGGATCACCACTAGGACTGGTTTTATCTTGTTTTCTTCAGAAGAAGGATTTTATTCACTGTTCTAATGATCTAACACACTAAAACTAAGCCTGGCACCAAAGTGATCAACAAACATGTTTTTAAACCATGGAAACCAATGTCCCCCTTTTAGAAACCATCATACTTAGAAATGCAAAAATGTTAAGTGATAGTTTTATTAGGAACACAGCTCACCACACATACAAAGTTAACATCTCCCACCCCCTGTGATGGTTTTGAACTGCACTAAGTGTCCACTGCTCCTGTGGCCTTCCCAATGACCCACACACTGGCCCCCACATTTATCTTCTGGCCTACATTGACTGTGAAAAAATCAAATATTCTTACATAAGAAAGATTACTTCTGATCTGTTTTTATAGTTCTTACCATAGGGCCAAGGTCACGAAGAAGTTCAATAAATATTTGTTGATTGAGCGACTAAAATGTAGGAAAAATTGCTATATTCGAATCTCTTATTTTCCATTCATGTTTAATAACAAATTAATTTCTGGAATAGTTTTCGCCACTTAGCTCATTTTGGGAGAATGGGATATTACAGGCCAATTTTGTTCGAGTTAGCCAAATAACCTTGAGAGCTTTGGGGCTGTCCTCAGGGAGAGCAGATATTAATACAGGTTGGGTTCTTTTCAAGGCACAGGAGTAAAGAATGACTCCAAAAGAAGATTCTAAAGCTTAAAAAATAAGAAACATTACTACCCTCGCCCCCCTCCCAAAAAAAGATAGAAAACAAAGCAAAACAAAAATCCTCTCTCATTCATACTTTGAAAAGATTTCTTCATGACCAAAACATTATGAACATGCTCCTAAATCATCAACTACTTTCGACACCATAATTTTAAAACACACAAAGACTATTGTGTCAAACTAAATTTGTAATTTAGTTACAAATTTCCTCCTATGGGCATTTAGATTCCTCCCACTTTTTCATCTTTTACAAAGACTGTTATGATGAATAGCCTCCTACTTCAATAAATTTTTTATGCCTTCATGATTGTTCTTTTTAAATTCTTAGACATGGAACTGCTTAGTCAAAACTAATGAACCCTGGGTGCGGGAAGTAGTTAAACTAGAGACTATATACAATATATGTATAACCTTATTTGATGACTGGCAGCTCCCTGCCCTCCCACCCAAATCTTACGAACCTTAAGATTTTAAAGCCTCTAGCTAAATTTTGTTTTATACACACATATAACACTGGGCTGGAGCGATAGCACAGCAGTAGGGTGTTTGCCTTGCACACAGCCAGCCTGGTCGAGCCGGGTTCGATTCTTCTGCCCCTCTCCGAGAGCCTGGCAAGCTACCGAAAGTATCTTGCCCACACCGCAAAACCTGGCAAGCTACCGTGACGTATTCAATATGCCAAACACAGTAACAAGAAGTCTCAAAAAAAATGGAGACGTTACTGGGCCCACTTGAGCAAATAACACTGGGAACAATGAAGGAAGGTTCCCAACTCTTTCTTCATAGCTTTGCTTGGGATTAATTTTGCATTCAAACATGACAAATTAACATGATGTTTTGGAAAATGTGTAAACTGAGTGGTGGTAATGTGAATTAGATTTTCCCTGCTAATTTAAATTTAAATTTTAGACATGTATTATTTTTCAAGGGCTGGAACAATAGCACAGTGGGTAGGGTGTTTGCCTTACACACAGCCGACCTGGCCGACCTGGGTTCGATTCCTCCGCCCCTCTTGGAGAGCCCGGCAAGCTACCAAGATTATCTCACCCGCATTGCAAAGCCTGGCAAGCTACCTGTGATGCATTTGATATGCCAAGCACAGTAACAACAAGTCTCACATTGGAGACGTTACTGGGCCTGCTCGGGCAAATCGATGAACAATGGGAGGACCAAGCTAATTGTAATAATTGCAATTATTTTCAAAGAAATTCTTTAAAAGCATATTGTCAAAATCATATTTAAATGTAACAGTTCTTGAAAAGAATATTTTATTCTCATCAGTATAAATTTAGTCTAGTTTCCTTTCCAGTAATTCAAGTTCTTACGACCTAAATCACTGGTTTTTCTAAAACACTGCTTTTGTTGCTCTTTTTCTGAAGGCCTAAAATTGCCTTCCCCCCTCTAGACAATTTATCAAGTCTTAGCATCCAAATCCAAGACTCTAGCTCTTCCATCCTGCTGCATGAAAAATCTGTCAATAGCTCCCATGTTCCTAACACTGGCCTTATATGGTCCCAACCAGTTTGATTTGTTTAACTCTGGGGAATCCAAGGTCCGTTCTGTCAAATTCCTCCATTAAGAATTCAGCTGATGCCCAGCAAAAAGGCAATTTAGATCTTGCAATGTTTCAGAGAAACACACTAGCCACATTTATAAGACTGAGTGTGTATTTTCACTTCTTAAAAATGTTAATTCATAGTCATCATTTTATATTATGCATCTTCATTCTAGTTAAATGATACTTGCTAATCCCTATACTACCCTATCACTTTTTTTATGCTTTAAGAATAAAAATTTCTAAAAGATATGAATTCAAACAAATGTTCGTTAGTAACATATGCTGGGGTATACACAGGAGAAAAACACAGAATCACACATGGCTGACAGAACATTTAATGTTTAGTGAACATTTTCTTTAAAGTATCAGAGGAATTTCAAAAACTGAACAGTTACTAGTAGTACCAAGAGTGAGGAACAAGTATATGAGCCAATGAAAAAGAAAAAAACTTTGCTCTCTAGGGCACAGCAATCATGGGCTTTATTTCATATAACCTTATATTAAAAAGACTTGTTCACCATTTATACCTCTGCTAATAATCTACTCAAGAACACCCAGGTTGTTCTCTAACCATCCTTTCAAACATGATAGCAATCAACCACAATCTAGTACCCAGATCAAATGAAGGTTTGCTTATTTGTGGAGACACACAGAAATCCCAATGCTTCTCTAAGCAGAGGAATTCAGTGGCATATTCTCAGCCGTACTTTGAGAGCTAAGATTTTAATTAACCGAGAAGAACAAAGTAACAAAAATATTATAAGTGGAAAAAGTAGTCCATTTTAATCTACGTTGAATTGTAGGTGAGGCATACCTTAGTTATAACTAAGCAGAGGAAATGAGATCCAGTTTCACCCTCAAAAGTCTCTAAATGTCAAGAATTAAATTCTCTCCTAGACTGGAAGAGTTAATTTCTAAATGTTGTCTCCCTGACTCCTTCAAAACGGAGTGTATTTCTATCAGACTGATTTATTTTGTTAGGGAAACTCATTCCCACTTTCAGTTCCAGAAAGGCATCTCTGAAATCCTAAGAGATTTGTGGTTTCATAATGAACTTTTCTTGCCCCATGGCTGGGCCACAACAACTCACCAAACCAACCAAAAGGATTCAAAGAACAATGGTGAGTCTCTTTCGATTTCAGATATTCCTATATATAGCACACAAGGATGGGAGCAGGGAGGATTAAATAACATACAGAAAGATACAGGCACAGATAATGTAGATAAGCTCCCATTCAAACACACTTCAGAAACAATACTCATATCCTGCTTTCATTAAACCATAGCCTATTCAAAATATCTCTAAAATGCACTATAGCCATCATTTTCTTTTAAAACATATTCAGAACCTAAAAGGCTATAGGGAGGGATTATCAGCCTCAAGTGCCCTCAAGGATCATGTGGGTAAGGTAAATGACAGGACCAGGCTGATAGGAGTGCAGGAACACGGAGAAGAAAGAGTGAAGAGTCCAATGACCTGCAAAGTTAATGTTCAGCCATTAAGTTTTCTGAATAATTCCAAGTTGCCCATGAATCAGACATCGTTTCAAACGATCCAAAATTGATCCAAAACAGTTGATCCAAAAATGAAGAAGCCAGACTGAGAATGGCTCTGAAGAACAGCACGTGAATTGGTGAAAACAGGACATCTGGTCCTCAGAAACTTATAATAGAAGATATGTACAGAGTCAGAAGGATAAACACGGGCACCAAGCCGAAGAAGTGATAGTAAGATGGGCAAACCTTTTGTGTCTTCCCTACTTGCTCTAGAGACTCTTCAAGGGCAGTGGCATGTTGTTTTTACCTCTGTGATCCCCTGGCTTAGTGCAGAGTTGCCAACATACATTTGTAGAAAAAAAAAAAGATTAATGTATAAATCTCTCCAAGGTTATAATTGGGCATTATAATTGGTAATTGCAGTAGCCCTTTTCTGGATTTAGTGGAAAGGTCTCTCCCCAAAAGACTCCTGCTCTTGATGAAAAGTATAAAAACACGCGGGGCTGGAGCAATAGCATAGCGGGACGGGCATCTGCCTTGCACCCGGCTGACCGAGGTTCTATTCCCAGCATCCCATGTGGCCCCCCCCGAGCACCACCAGGAGTGATTCCTGAGTGCAAAGCCAGGAATAACCCCTTAGCATCACTGGGTGTTACCCAAAAAGAAAAAAAAATTTAAAAAAAGAATAAAAACATGCTATATTTTATTTGCACTTCTAAATATTTTTTACACAGACCTATAGATGTGAACATCTCTTTTCTAACACTTTAGTGAAGAAATAGTAAATTTCTTCAAATTTGAATATATATAATAAACTAAAGATTTAAATGCTGATATATGATTACAACCAGAGAAATGAACTTTGCAAGAACTCTCTATGACAAATAAGCTGGCTTCATTAATAACAGATGGGGAAAAAACAGAAAAGAGAAATTTAAAAGTTAAAAATTATAAATGTCAACACTTTATAACATAAGCATCTATAAGTCAAAAATCTAGAGAGTCCTAGAAAGTAAAATGCATGATCATATTTCAATCTTTCTATGGGGAGAGATGGAGATCCTAGTCTGCAATGTTCAGGGTTTACTACTGGCTCTGTGCTCAGGGATCACTTCTGCTATGCCAGGGGCAAGGCAAACAGTTCAAACCTTGTACAATCTCTCTGGCCCTGAATCTTGACTTGGGAGATTACCGGAGAACTCTGAACACTGTCTGAAATATTTCAGCTATTATCCCTACTGATTAAGTGTGTTAAAGGGCTGGAGCGATAGCACAGCGGTAGGGCGTTTGCCTTGCATGCAGCCAACATGGCCGACCCGAGTTCGATTCCTCCGCCCCTCTCGGAGAGCCCGGCAAGCTACCGAGAGTATCTCGCCGGCACGGCAGAGCCTGGCAAGCTACCCATGATGTATTCGATATGCCAAACACAGTAACAACAAAGTCTCCAATGGAGACTTACTGGACCCGCTCGAGCAAATCGATGAACAACAGGAGGATAGTGATATACAGTGTTATAATGGTATTGAGATATATATATATATATTTAAAAATCTTTATTTTCAGAAATACATTCTGAAATGGGCTAAAGCGATAGCACAGCAGGTAGGGCGTTTGCCTTGCACGTGGGCAACCCGGGTTCAATTCTTCTGTCCCTCTTGGAGAGCCCAGCAAGCTACCGAGAGAATCCCGCCAGCACAGCAGAGCCTGTCAAGCTCCCCGTGGCATATTTGATATGCCAAAAACAGTAACAAGTCTCACAATGGAGACGTTACTAGTGCCCGCTCGAGCAAATCTATGAGCAATGGGAGGACAGTGCTACATTATGAAATATGTTTCAATGAAGGATATTTAGGATTTGCAAATACAAATAAATAGTCAGGATTTACAAATACAATGATTATAAAACCAACTGTATTTTTATATGTCAGCAGTGATCTCAAGAAGTACAGGATAAGCAAAGAAAAATAATTTTCCCTCTACCCTCTGAGATTTGGGCTGAGACTTGTAGCCTGTAATAAAAGACAGGCTGACATGAAACATTAGCAAGTATGCCTCAAGGAACACATGGGAACCACCCAGCAAAAATGAAAAAGGAGCAATTCTTCTGAGAAAACCTCAGCTACTATCTCAAATAACATCTCCGGCTAATGCCAAAGAAGGGAGATTGAAGGGGCGCAATTATGAGACATTATCAAAAAAAAAGAGCAAGGGTAAGGCTTGTTACGTCGATTTAAGACAGCACTTTCTGCACTAAGACAATTCTCTCTGGTTCACTCATCCTTCCTTCCTGCTATTAAAACCATTGCTGAAAGATGAACAATGTCAGAACATTTTTATTTTCTAAGTTAAACAAATAGAATGATAATAATAGTGACTATAATTAGACCCTAAGAAATCCATTAGAACTAATAAATGAGCTCAGTAAGATTACATTAGAAGTAATAAATGAACTCAGTAAGATTACAGGATACAAGATAATCTTAGAAAAATCAATTGTATTTCTATACGGTATATTTCTATACAGCAGCAATGAACAACCAATTCGAAATTAAGAGCATTCAACTTATAATACCATGAAACAGGAATAAAATAGTTGGAAATAAGATAAAACAAATGATGTATATGGACGGGCCAGAGTGACAGCACAGTGGGTAGGGCGTTTGCCTTGCACGCAGCCAACCTGAGTTTGATCCCTGGCATCCCATATGGTCCACTTGTGCACTATCAGGAGTGATTCCTGAGTGCAGAGCCGGGAGTAATTCCTGAGCACTGCCAGATGTGACCAAAAATATATATTCACTCACACACACACACACACACACACACACACAAAGATGTATATGGAGGCCTCGGATGTGGCCCTGTGTTCCATTCACACGACATAATGTTTTGATAATTGCTAGGTATAGCATACGTGGGACATCAGAACTTCTGGCTGTGGCCCCATAATACTCAACATGGCTGGGAATGCTTGTCCCTCTACTCCATCCCTCCCGCCCGAGTTTAAGATTTACTCTCTGAAAATATCAAAATAGTGTTAAGAGAAAATCTGACGATAAAACTAGGTTAATATAATTTCTCCCTAAATGATCTTGAGATTTAACATAATCCTTATCAACATCCCAGGTGAGTTCTTTACAGAAATTGATATTTGGATCCTAATTCATAAGAAATGTGAGGGATACAGGATAGTCAAAACAGTTTACACAAAAAGGCCCAATAAGATTTAATATTAATCTTGAGCAATTTCAAAATTTACTACAGTGCTACAGAAATCATGACCAATTGATACTGGCCTAAGGATATACAAAAAGATCAATGAATAAATTAAAAGCTCAAAAACACCTATCATGCAGAAGGTTAACTGATTTTCAATAAGTGTGCCAAGAAAATTTAGCAGAGAGAAAAAATGTCTTCAACAAATGGAGTCTGGGACAACAGAATACTTGACAATAGTAAAATTGGACCCTTATAGTTCACACCTCATATAAAAAAATTAGCTCAAAATGGGGTAAAGATCTAAATATAAAGTCTAACATTACAAATTTCTGTGAGGAAACAGACACAAATCTCTACAATCCTACTTAGGTAAGCTTCTTTATACACATGGTCCCTTAGGTATGGCACTAAAATGACAGAAAACCAAAAAAAAAAAACTGTATGGGCTTCATAAAAATTAAGAATCAAGGTTAATCAACGAACAAAACTAGGAAAGGGAAAATTCAGCACACAGAATGGGAGGACTATTTTCAAATTAAATATTTGGTAATGGCCTTGTATCTAGAATGAAGACCTCCAACAACTCAACAATTAAAAAAATAAAAACAATCCAATTTAAAATTTGTCCAGAAAGGGACATGGAGATAGTTCAAAGGGTTGGAGGACATGTCATGTGCCTGAGATTTCTGACATCGCATGGCCCAGGACTTCTAGATGTGGCCTGGTGGACTCCAACACTTCTGGTCTGAGCAGTACCACTTCCCTGGCCCAAAACACCATTAATGATAATGGATATTTCTCATCAAATATGGTGAGCTATTTTAAAACTTTATAAGGAAAGCTTTTCCTAATGCTAGATCATACTCAGACACATACAAAAAGGTAGCTAGAAATTGGCTAATAATTTCTATGACTATTTGCTGAGAACAAAAGGGAGAAAGATTGTTGTTGTTGTATATCAAAAGCAAGGATATGGGGACATCTGTCATCCATCCATTCATTCTGTTGATATTCATTTAACCTAACACTGAATGCAACAAGGGAAAACATTAAAAATAAGTTATGGATCCTGTCTTTGGACACTACCTGTGTCTCTAGTGAAAAATACAGGTAGTAAAAATTGCACCTACAGCAGAAAGAAATGAAAGGGAGGAGTGTGTGGAATTATTTGCTGATGTTTCCATCTGCAAAGTGGAAAGATACTTTTGCGATCTATTTTTTTTGCATAAGAGCTACCTGAGAAAATATCGATAGCTATTTGGGCAACCAATTTGAGCTGCGTGAGAAAAGTGTGAATTATAAATAATGTAAAGTACTCGTAAGAATAATGCTTCGAACCTCAGAGCATTACTTCAACCCAAGGGTTAATGACTAAGATTTCCAAGACTACCTTCAAAAATTATTTTCTTTAAGAGAAGCAAGTGGGTACTTCGAACTGGAGTCTGCCTTGGCCACCTCATCCAGCACCTAACAACTGTGAAGACAGGTGTTTGTTTATTTTGAAAACTCATAGTGATAGGAAGATTTATTAAAGAAATAAAACACTTCGGCTTTCAAAGCTGACAGTACTCTGTTTTTGTTACATTACTCTCACCAAGAGAATTCTGAAGGTGTTTGCATTCTATCAGGGCCCAGTGTGAGTCAGGCTGCTCCAAACCGGTTTTCTAACCAGAAAATTGAGAAGTTTGATGACACATATAGGTAAACATGCTCACTGGCTGAAGTTATTTAAAATTTTATAGCCTTTTAATCCTTTTTAAGCCTCTGAAATCCATACGGGTTTTTAGACAAGATTTAGGTTCATATGAGTCACAGAGTTGAAATGATATATAAACCAACTCTATTACAAATTCCTGGGTTCTTGATAACTAAGGATATTGAACACTTGAAAGAGCAACAAGAGTAATCTGAACCCCATATGAAGCCCATAATTGTTAACTAATCAAACTTATTTTTAATTAAATTTCAGCCCTTAGTACACTTCTTGCCTCAAGAACTGTCATTTCTCATCTCTTCTGGTTAGATGGAGACAGCCCTTTGTTACTGATGATAAATGAAGTCTGACTATAAAAGGTTCACTAACGTGAAAGTGTCTGTAGATAAGAAATTTCACCTGCTTTCTAGGCAATTTGAGAATTCAATGGGCAGTTGAAAGTAACCTGAATCAAAATATGGCAAAATACAAATGAAAATTATCAAATGAATTGGAACTGATATCACTATTAGTGATAACTACTAGTTATCACTATTAGTTAACTATTAGATAACTATTAGATATCACTATTAGTTATCACTTAATTATCACATAAGTGATACTGTAAAAAAAGTATTACTGAACATTAAGTAAGCATTTATCATTTGCATGTGTTTTTTTATAATATTATTTGGATACCTATGAATAGAGTTAATGAATTAGGTGATAAGTCTATTTTTAGCATCTTGAGAAATTTCCATATTTGCAAAAGAGCTGGACCAGTTTGCATCCCCACAAAGTTTTGAGTGTTCTTTATTTTTCACAATCATGTCAATATTTCTTGCTTCTGGCACACAATATAGGCTTTTTCCTATTGACGGAGACAGCAGTGTCAAGCCTCAAGGTATTTTGGAAGCAGTATCACCAAACCCAAGTTCAGGGTACCTCTGCTTAATTCTCTCTTTGATTAAGAAAGTAAATTCGGGGCTGGAGCAATAGCACAGCGGGTAGGGCGTTTGCCTTGCACGCGGCCAACCCGAGTTCAATTTCCAGCATCCCATATGGTCCCCTGAGCACCGCCAGGGGTAATTCCTGAGCGCAGAGTAACCCCTGTGTATCGCCGGGTATGACCCAAAAAAGAAAAAGAAAAAAAAAAAAGAAAGTAGATTAAAAATTTTATAGAGATAAGATTTTTTAAATTTTCCAAAAGACAAGATTTTAGGTTACCAGAAATAGGTGACTGGCTGCAATTCTCTTTCTTTGGAGTTTGGGAGGCCAAACGTGGCAGTATTCAGGGGCCATATGGAGGGCAAGGGATCGAACAAGGGCTGTCTACAGGCAATGCAAGTACCTTAACCCTGTACTCTTTCCAGACTTCTCTAATTCTCTTCCTTTCCCTTTCCCCCATCTCCTTCCCTCCCCTCCCACCTCTTCCTCTTCCCTCCTCTCCACTTTCCTCTCCTCCTAGGGTCACTACTAGCCAGTTAGGGATCAAAACCAGGGTCGTGCTCATGTTCTATAATTGACCCACACCCCTGGTCCTTCAGTATCTTCTTTAACTCATGGCTTCAGCTTCTAGACTTTAGATGGCACATTTGGGGCTGGAGCAATAGCACAGTGGGTAGGGCATTTGCCTTGCATGCAGCCAATCCAGGTTCGATTCCCAGCATCCCATATGGTCCCTTGAGCACCGCCAGGAGTGATTCCTGAGTGCAGAGCCAGGAGTCAGCCCTGAGCATCGCCGGATGTGACCCAAAAAGCAAATAATAATAATAATAATAATAATATAAATAAATGATGGCACATTAATATTAAATTTTTAAGAGATACTGCAATACAACATTCAATTCTTTTTTGTTGTTGTTGTTTTCTCATATTTTTCCCTTTTATTGAATCGCCATGAGATACAGAGTTACAAAGCTGTTCATGTGTGGGTTTCAGTCAGACAGTGTTCCAACATCCATGCCCCAATTCTTAAAATTTCTAGGTATTTCTCTGCCATACTACTTTACATATACAGATAAACACAGAAAGAGAATATATTCACTGGCAAATAATTCATGAAGAAGGAATGGACTGTTAGAATAATCCCACATACAGTTTGCATTAAACCCTTGAAATTAAATAAGAATGACAGTAAGGAAAAGATGAGCTCCTTATACGACACAGCCGATTTTCATTGACACAGGAGATTTTATTTTGCCTTCTATACGAAAACCAATACCAACAAAGATCCCATAAAATAACTTACTAATTAGTAATAATAACAATAGTTCATTTTACTAGTGTTTATTGTTACACACTGTTTAGTATGAGATGGATTATCACATTTAATCCTCATAATAATCTTTAAAGTGGATATTGTGACTTTCCACTTAATACTCAATAATCAGACTAAAATATAAAGACACCAAAATTAGAATGCTAATAATTACAGAGAGGTGTTAGGACTCAGGTCTATCTGACTCATGAATAAAAGCTCTTAACCCTTCTCCGCCAGCATTTCCAAACCTAAGTAAGTGCCTACAACAGTGCCAGGGGAGGGAACTATTAAAAGATTTCTGAGCCCAACTTCAAATACACTGAATCAGAATCGTCAAGTGTGGCATTTGGAGGTAGGAACACAATGGCATCTCAAATATGGTTCGAATGTTCTTTTGAGATGCCAAAGAACCTGAGGGAAGCCAGTTGTCACATAGTTGTCCAAGCCAAGTCATCTGCCTTGAATAGAAAATAGCTTCTCCTTTTCCACGTGAACCTCTTCTCACTCTATAGCAGGCAGAAAGTCTTGTTGCTCAATGGTCAAATGAGGTCATGATCTCACTTTGTCAGCAATTAGTACAAGGTACCTTCCTTGGGCTGTACTGTGGAAGACCAAAGTGTTACACCACAGCAAATCTGCTGATTCATAACTGCTGAGTTTGAACCTCACAATGGAAAAGCTTCAGTTCCTAGCTAGGCTATAGTTATAGCATGACCAAATCGACATCAATATTTCTTAATATTAGACTTACAGTCTTAGCTCCTGAGAAACACACTGCCTAGATTATTTATTCATTACTTCAAAATACTCCCTGAGTGCCTACCAGGTGCTAGGTGACAAAGCCAGCACAGGATCTCAGGAGCTGAAACCTACTTTTCAGGTGGTAGAAATAGGGTTAAGTACTAAATAGGGAGTCAGGAACAAGTTCAAGGTCAGGGGAGAATTTGAGCTACCTTTATTATTTAAGGTATCAAAAAATATTTTGAAATATTTTAAAAATAAACTCAAATAAGTTCTGTTCCATGAGATCATGCATAAATTGGATGAAAGGTCAAGTTACATATTGGGAAAAGACATCTGCCATATATACAACCAACAAAAACCAGTATCAAGTATATATATATATGTATATATATAATATACACATATATATGTTTTATGACACATAAAAGTCAATTAAATAAAGAAAACTAACCAATTTTAAAAGGCAGAGACTGGGTCTGAAAGATAATACAGGGGTCAGGTGTTTCCCTTACCCATGGCTGACCCAGTTCTATCCATGGGACATGGTTCTCTGAGCACTGCCAGAAGTGATTCCAGAGCAAATGGTGGGAAGTAAACTCTGAGTACAGCCAGTGTGCCCCCCGCACTCAAAAGGCAAAGACTTATTAGATGTTCCATGAAAGAGGATCTAAAGCACCTATTTTTTATTTTAATGAATCATCATGAGATACAGTTACAGTCTAAAAATTTTTGTGATTAAGTTTCAATTATATATAAATACTTTATTTTTATATTTTAATGTAATTCAAATATAATTTGAATATATTTAAATAGGGCTGGAGCAACAGCACATTGTGTACGGCGTGTGCTTTTCACGGGGCCAACCCAGGTTCGATTCTCCATTCCTCTCAGAGAGCCCCGCAAGCTACCAAGAGTATCCCGTCCACACAGCAGAGCCTGGAAAGCTCCCCGTGGTATATTCGATATTCCAAAAACAGTAACAAATCTCACAATGGAGACATTACTGGTGCCCGCTCAAGCAAACTGATGAACAATGGGAAGACAGTGCTACAGTGCAAGGTTCAATCAAACAATGTTTGAGTACCCATCCCTCCACCAGTGTCCATTTTCCACGACCAATGTTCCCAGTGTCCCTCCCACCACCCCGACCCTTACCCATCCCCTGCCTCTGTGGCAGACACATTCCCTCTTACTCTCTTTTTCCTTTTGGGTATTATGGTTTGTAACACAGGCACCAAGCAGTCATCATATCTGGTCCAAAGCCTACTTTCAGCACGCATCGACCATCCTGAGTGAGCCCTCCAATCATCGTTTGCTTAATGGTCTCTTCTCCATCTCACTCACCTTTTCCCCCAGCACATGAGATTGGCTTCCAAGCCGTGGGCCACCCTCCTGGCCTTTATCTCAAAGGAATTTAACATTATTGATAATAGGGAAACATAAATTAAAACTATAATAAGATAACACTGAAATTCTGCTTGAAAAGCAAAATTAAAAAGAGGACATCAAGGCCGGAGAGCTAGAACAGTGGGCAGGGGACTTACTGGATACTGGGTAGGGACTTCGGGAATTCCTAGGACTACATACGGTTCTCAAGCCTGCTTAGAGTGATCCCTGAGCACAGAGTCAGGTGTGAGCCCTGAGCATAGCTGAGTGTGGTCCAACCATCCCCCAAATAAATAAAAAGACAAAATCAAGGGGCTGGAGCAATAGCACAGCAGATAGCACGCGGCCAACCCAGGTTCGATTCCCAGCATCCCATATGGTCCCCTGAGCACCACCAGGGGTAATTCCTGAGTGCAGAGCCAGGAGTAACCCCCGTGCATCACCAGATGTGATCCAAAAAAAGTAAAAGTAAATAAATAAATAAATAAAATGATTCATGGTAATACATAAAATTAATGATAATGATATAGTGATAAAGAAATGGCGGCTATCTCCATTTTCTTCTCTCTGCAAAGAAAGTGGGTATCAACTGAAGGTGGCACACACCCACATACACCAAAAAACCCTGCTACAAAGTTGGAAATGTTCTGTATTTTCATCTGTTAAAGACATATGTTAAAATGCACTAACTTGTATGTTGGATATTTGTGTACATAACACTGCACTGTCCTCCTGTTGTTCATTGATTTACTTGAGCGGGCCCAGTAACGTCTCAATTGTGAGACTTTATTGTTATTGTGTTTGGCATATGGAATACGTCCCGGGTAGCTTTCCAGGCTTTGCTGTGCGGGTGAGATACTCTCGGTAGCTTGTCGGGCTCTCTGAGAGGGGTGGAGGAATCGAACCCGGGTTGGCCTGGTCAGCTGGGTCGGCAGGGTCGGTCGCGTGCAAGGCAAATGCCCTACCTGCTGTGCCATCGCTCCAGCTCATTTGTGTACATAATCAAAGATTAATTTGTATTTCAATAAGACAGCAAAAAGGAACAAAAATACTTGGAAGTTGTGAAATGAAGCATACTCTGCATTCTGAAGATGTGAGAGGTAGAAATGATTAAACTCAGCTACTCTACGGAGTCTCAGTGATAAGAGACAGCACTTACGTGACAGCATAATGACAGCAATTGGCATTGGAAGACAAGTTTGGCTTTGGAATATTACACTTGAGAAATGGGTCAATATCTAGTTGGAAATGTACTTGTGGAATACATAGAACTCAGGTAAGAAATGACTAAAGATAAAGATGAGTATTAAAGGAGGAGGGAAAGATTGAAACAAGAGTAGAGGGAGTAGTAAAATGCAAAACCAAGGGAGTAGTAATATGCAAAATAAAGGGCTGGATTATGCAGGGAGGGAAAATGAGAACACAGGTGGTAAGAAATGCCCGCTAGTGAAGGGACAGGTGTTGAAACATTGTATGTTTAAAAAAAATTAAAAAAAAAACTTTGCAATTGTGTGTGTCATAGTGATCCAATTAAAAAATAAATAAAACACAGAAAGTAAGAGGGAGTCAGAATGATAGCAGAGCATGTAGAGTACTTGCCTTGATCACTGGGTTTAATTCCCAGCATACCAAACGGTCCCCTAAACACTGGCAGGAGTATCCTAAGTGGAGAGCCAGGAGTATCCTGAGCATAGAACCAGGAGTAATTCCTGGGCCTTGCCAGGTGTGGAGGGGAGGAGAGGGAACTTATCAAGAAAGGTAGTCTATAATACACAAGGAGAATTTCGAAAGCCCAGACTCTTGGATGCAAAAAGAAGAATTTCAAGGCACTGGCGGAGATTTATTTATTTATTTATTTATTTATTTATTTATTTATTTTTGGGTCACAACTGGTGATGCACTGGGGTTACTCCTGGCTGTATACTCAGGAATTATCCTGACGGTGCTCAGGGAACCATGAGATGCTGGGAATGGAACCCGGGTCAGCCACGTGCGAGACAAACACCCTACCTGCTGTGCTATCACTCCAGCCCCCATAGGTAGGTATTTAACTTGGTTAACTTGTGTAGAAAAGCAGAGGAGGAAGCCTTTTTGTATCTAATAATGCAAACACCAATGCTGCTGGGAAGAATAATTTCAATAGACCAGCAAGTGGGAAACCAGACTTCAAGGATCCAAAGAGAGTGGGAAGGATGTGAAGACACCGAGTTTAATAATATCCTCTTGGTAAGTTCGTCAGAGACTAGAAGGGAACAGAGTGGATGGTCACTTGTAGAAACAGTGAAATTGAGGGGAAAGAGCCAACTGATGCTCAGGAAAATGGACAGAAGTGTGAGGACGGAGTGTGCAAATCCCAAGAAGCAAGAAGGCACGGGGAGGGCTGGAGCGATAGCACAGTGGGTAGGGCATTTGCCCGAGCACCGCCAGGAGTGATTCCTGAGTGCATGAGCCAGGAGTAACCCCTGTGCATGGCCGGGTGTGACCGAGAAAGGAAAAACAAAAAAGGCACAGGAAGACAAGGCTTAGGGAGTCAATACAGGTAGTGAGTGAAATAAGAGGAAGTGGCAGGTTGCCTGGAAAGCAAGGAGCAGCCATAAAGAAAAGGGGAAAAATGTAATAGGAAGATGTCAGACTAATAAAAGGTACTGTTTGGAAGACTCTTTGACCTCCTTTAATTGGAATATCCTATTTTAAAGGACCACACGAAATTTTAAAAGGTTCTATTTTAATTTAGTCATTGAAAATACCAATGCCAAAAAATCTGCTCTGACAGAAAATGAATGGATTTCCACCAAATTCCAAGGCAATGATTTTTCTGTCCCCACTAAAGAGCTATTACAAGACTAGGGACAGAACCACTAACAAACGATGTAAATAACAAAATATTACTATATGGGCCAAACAATCTGACCTATGGTTCTTACAGACCTTTGTTTATAGTGAAAAGAAAAACCACACACTTACCATTAAGAGCAACAATAACAAAAACATTCATCATACTCACCGCTGCCAGAAATGCAAAGTGCTTGTCTGAAAATTGGGCAGCTCAAATCAGGTAAGCGGATTAAGGCCCACTCAGATTCTGAGGCAGAAGCATTTGCTTGGAAAAAACAAGATGCATATCTCAATAGTTAAGTTTTCCTGGCCAAAGATCTTCTTTAACTCAATTAGCTGGGGCTTGTTTCTATTACTTAGAGTCATACTTTTCTATTACGAATGAAGAGTTTTTCATTAAACACAAATTGGTACAAGTAGATTTAACTTGTACTACGAGGGGACAAAAGCTTCATCTTTATTTCAGTCTGGAGAACAAAAAAAAAGGGCCTCGAATAGGTTTAGAGGTGAAGTATCTTAGTGAAAACAGAAACAAAGACTTTGGGGAGGTCAGGTCACGGATCTCACCAATCAGGGTCTCTACTTCTGATGCTAGGTGCCAGAAAGCTGTGCAGAGGCCTGTGGGTTTGCAAACTTAGATGATAAATTACACTTAATAGTCAAATTTGAATTACTATTTACCAGTCACTATTCTAAGTCCTTTTAACCCTTAATCCTCATAACAACCCTCTGAGATCGGTACTATTATTAGCAGCATATTTTACAGATGAAGTAACTAAGGCCTAAGAAGATAAATAAGGTACCTAAGGATACAGAGCTAAAAGCAGTGAGGCCAACAGAATCTAGCAGTGTGACCTTTTGTCTATATTCCTAAGTATGAGGCAATATCACCTCAGTGAACTGGTCTTGGGTAAAGGTTCTTTGTTCGAGACCACTCCTTTTAACAGCTCTAGGTTGAGTTGAGTGAGAGTGTGCTTTGACACATGACTTACCATTCAGCTGGTAACAATACACTTTTCTTTGCAGTTTGAAAATCTAAATTTTAGATTATCTTCATATAGAACTTCCCTCATCATTATGTTTGTATTAGCATGAAACGTAATACAGGTTAATTTTTTTTAAACAAGTAACTAAAATGTCAGTAAACCTAACATGTGGATATGCTAAGTTTCTCATCAACAAGTGTGCCGTTGATCAAGTGTGAACCCCTTTTTGCCAAAGACTCCTCTGTTGATCTGTTAATCCTTCTGTCTGTCTGGTGCCTAGTAGAAATCATTGATTATAATCCAAAGATTTTTACACTGGATCAAAACTGCATCATCCAGGTGGTTTGCATTACCACTCTTGACACTGTGAAGAGTTTTTTCTGTCTTACAATGGACTGACTGCTGATGTCCTCATTCGTGAGAGTAACTTCTTCAAGAATAATGGTTGATTGAGTATGGCATTCACTCATGGAGATTATGGTGGTCTTCTACTAGATTAAGGTTGGCTTATTCTTACCTTACTAAGGGATTTTATTCACTTTCAATAATGACTTAGTGTTTAATATATATGGAATGTTCTATGTCAATTCATATGACTACTAAATCTATAGATTTAGTAGTCATATGAATTATTTATGCAAATACTTAAGCATTATCTTATAATACTTTCTTAACATAAAGCGAGTATTCCCATGTTTAGGATAAAACACATTTCTGTATTTTGTAGGTCTATTAAATTTTCTCTTAAATTTTTCTTAATTTTCCTCTCCTCATGCTTACTAAACTGTATGTTTTATAGAATTTATCTATTTCATAGTAAAGTAAGTAAGTAAAGGCCCTCCCATTGTTCATCGATTTGCTCGAGCGGGCCCAGTAACATCTCCATTGGAGACTTTGTTGTTACTGTGTCTGGCATATCGAATACGTCACGGGGAGCTTGCCAGGCTCTGCCGTGCGGGTGAGATACTCTCGGTAGCTTGCCGGGCTCTCCAAGAGGGGCGAAGGAATCGAACTCGGGTTGGCCATGTTGGCTGCGTGCAAGGCAAACGCCCTACCGCTGTGCTATCGCTATTTCATGTTAACTATTAAATTATCATAGAATTGTTCATACTGTTAGTTTTTAAATGTATATCCTATAAAAAGAGGAAGATTAAAAAATTTGTTCTACCGCCATATTGGAGAATCAACCTGAGGTGTTCAGTTTTCACTATCAGTTCTTCTCACGGAACTGCTTTCAAAACCAAACAAAACTCATTCCATACTGCATAAGAAATGAGAATGAGCAGACAGTTCAAGTCCATCAAATACTAAGAACTAATTGAGTACTCAGAAGCTATTATAAGTATGGGATATTTTTGTTTGTCAGAACATGACCCCAAAGGTCCACTCAAAAAGATGCCACATGATATTGAAAATGTATTGGCTATTAATATTAAGAGTCAATTATACTGATAAAAAAGTGTGCCTGAAAAATGTTGAATTTAACATGGTAAATTTTCTTATTAGGTAAGTTGGTAAATGTAAGCCAATAATGAAGATATTTGCTCCTAAAAAATAAAACATAGTGTAACAATGACTCAAAAGATCTTATCTAAAAGAAATTACAAAAAAAGAAAGAAAAAAAAAGATCTCATCTAGAGTTGGCAGAAAACCCTCAGGAAATAAATCAAAACACATTCTTCATACTTTTGTTTTGTTTATTGTTATCATTCTTATCAGCAACACATACTTTGTGTATCCCTACTATACTGCACAATATGCTCTACAGGGGACAAGATACATGATACTACTTATACAGAAATCTTTATAAAATTTTCTACCTATCTGTCATCTCTTTACCTACCTATGTACTATGTAACCAATCTTAAACTTTTAAGCTTGTTGGAATCTGTGCTATTTATCAAGGAGATAATACAGCGGAAAATACCTTATCCATTAGGTACATCCTGTCTAGAGTTTAACAAAGAAAACCCATTTGGCTGAGAGTGGAGTTACACAAATTGTTTATGCAAAGAAGCTCGGCTTTGGCTATTGAGCTTTAGAATACGCACCACTATAATTTAAGCTCAGTAAACTGTGTAGGATCATTGTGAATACAAGTCACAGGTCTCGATGTGCAGTCAGTTTTCCCAATGAACATCTGGCTAATAGCCAAGCAAAATTACATAATTTAAAACACTCAATCAGTTTCATTCTGAGGCACTTTGTTTGGTGTTTAATAGCTTCTCCAGGGACAGGAAAATTACAAAAGCACATTGTTTTGACATGAGCTAAAATGAGTCATTGCTCATCACTACATTTTTGAGGATTTGGCATTAATCTTGAGATGATAAACCATAAACATTTGAAATATATATATATAAATTTTGCTAAACTGTTGAATAAAGCCAGGTTACTCTTTTCCTTAGAGCAGTAAGCTGGCCACTCTAAAGGAAGGTATTATCCTATTGTCACTTGCAGCCATTGATCCAAACAAGTTTCTTGAATAGTTTAAATGGTCACGGGCATGGAAGGCCACCATGACTATGGTATTGTTAATGTTTGCTTGATTTTTTTTCAAAACAACTTTAAAGAATAGTATTACAATTAAATTCCAATGCTACTGTCACCCAGCAGTGCTAATATGCCGCCATAATTCTCAATCAGAAGCAATGCCAACTTGTTTGATCAACTCCTGGAATCATCAGGCATGTTCTAGAACCTGCATCAGTTTCATTTCCCTCTTATCAGTGGTTCTAAAACTTTCATATCTAATTTTTGAAAGCTAGAGAGTAGATTATCAGAAAACCTTGAAAAAGCCTAATGTCTAAGGTGTCCCAATTACAGCAGGATCTCTAAACACTAAGCATCAATAGGCTAAACTTTTTTTGGTTAATTCCAAAGCAAAAAAAAAAAAAAAAAAGCCCAGTTTAAGTGTGGGAGAAGAAAAAAGGCAGGGCTAGGAAATAACTAACACAAATGGTACTTTATGGTGATGGGGATAAACATCACTGTCACTGTCACTGTCCTCCCGTTGTTCATCAATTTGCTCGAGCGGGCCCAGTAACGTCTCCATTATGACAATTGTTACTGTATTTGGCATATCAAATACATCACAGGTAGCTTGCCAGGCTTTGCTGTGCGGGCAAGATAACATCAGAAGAATAAAATAAAGATCAAACTAAATAACAAGAATTCTAGAATATTTATAACAGAGTAAAAATCACAAACCCTAGAGTAAAACTTCCTGAGTTTGAATCCTGACTTCTTTAAAATAACTTCCAAAATTCAGTTTCTTCATTTATTCTTATTCTTCTGCTTAGCAGGATATTATTTACCCATTGCTGCTGAAAAGGTTAAATGAATCGATCAATATTTTAATAAGTGTTTAAGACAGTATCTTGTCGCTTGGGGTTTTGTGTGTGTGTGCTTGTTTGTTTTGTTTCTGTTTTTTTTTTTGTGGTGTTTTGGTTTTTGGGCCACACCTGGAAATGATCTGGGGGCCATCTGGGATACCATGGCTGGAACCCAAGTCACTGTCACTGACACTATCACTGTCCTCCCATTGGTCATCAATTTGCTTGAGAGGGCCCAGTAACATTGTGAGACTTGTCGTTACTGTGTTTGGCATATTGAATACGTCACGGGTAGCTTGCCAGGCTTTGCCGTGCGGGTCAGATACTTTCAGTAGCTTGCTGGGCTCTCCAAGAGGGTAAGACAAATCGAACTCGGGTCGACCATGTCTGCTGCGTGCAAGGCAAATGCCTTACCCACTGTGCTATGTTATCAATATCCTGCAAATGAAACAAGCTCCCTTAAGTCTAAGAAAGTTGAACGGCTTTGGTGACCAGAATTCAATCACTATGAATCTTAAGAATGGTACCACCATGTTTCTATGGCATTTGATTTTTTAATTCATGCTACATTTACCAAGCACCTGCTCTATACTAAACACTGTTCTACATGCATGCTACATCCTAACTTCACAAAAAACTTTTACACACTGGTGTTCATTTCGTCCTAAAATACCATCCACACTGATTCTGAACAACACTGGATTTCAAAGATCTAATATAATGAGAACAGCACAGTTAAGAGTTAGGAATATGTAAGATGAATTAGTTGAATACTTATTGCGTGAGGGTGCTACTTTAAGCAATTAAAGGCTGTAACTCATTTAATACAGTGCTATAAGGAAGATACTCTATATCCACTTTGTACATCAGGAAACAGACATAGAGAGGTGAAGGACTAGCGGAAAGGTCAAGATCAAAAACATAGTTTGGGGGCTGGAGTGACAGTACAGCGGGTAGGGCGTTTGCCTTGCACATGGCTGACCTGGGTTCGATTCCCAGCATCCCATATGGTCCCCTGAGCACTGCCAGGAGTAATTCCTGAGCGCAGAGCCAGGAGTAACCCCTGTGCATCGCTGGGTGTGACCCGAAAAGCCAAAAAGGGCAAAAGGAAAAAAAGGAAAAGAAAAAAAGCGTACTCTGGCTCCAGGACCTTTCTCCTCCTCACTGGATGCTAATGGGTATGCAGCAAAGATGTCGTAAAGTGATCACAATGGATTCATAATCAAAATGTGGTGAAAGTCTCAACTTCATTATAGCAGTTTCATGAACATATACATTATTCCTCTTACTTTAGCTCAGTGTCTTTTGTTGAAGAAGGCCAAAAGGGTTAGGAAAAACTTCTAGGAAAAACAAACAATATAATCACAATTACTACCAAACAGATTTCACACACAAAAACAACTGAATAAAACCTTTATACACAGTGACTTTGATCATCTTAATATCTTAATTAATAAAACTGATTAAAAAAACTTTAGAGAAAGAATCTGAAATATTTTCCCACATGATCCTAAAATATGTCACTTCCATTTGCAAATCTAATACACTAGTAATGTTCAAGTCTAAAAGAATATGTATCATGGCAAAGAAATAATCAAAGCATCTGCGAAGTATACTAAATTGGTAACAGAAAATATAATCTGCCTTTGAAAAACTTCTTTTCAGGAACCTAAAAAGGATATTGTTGGGGCTGGAGCGATAGCACAGCGGGTAGGGCATTTGCCTTGCACGCAGCCAACATGGCAAACACAGGTTCAATTCCCAGCGTCCCATATGGCTCCCCGAGCACCACCAGGAGCAATTCCTGAGCGCATGAGCCAGGAGTGACCCCTGAGCATCGCCAGGTGTGACCCAAAAAAAGCAAAATAAATAAATAAATAAAATAAAAAGGATATTGTTTATTGAGGGCAAGAGGGGATAAATAATGTAAAAATCAAAAGCTTTCATTGACTTTTCTTTTTCTGAGGGTGCCAAACTATTCATGGGCTCTTTACTCAGGAAGAAGTTATGGGATGAATTTCCAAAGAACCCCAGGAAGAATGCCTGACTAAGCAAGACTCATTTCACTGCTCAATGCTCCTTACTCCTTCCCCTCTGCTGACTATCATGCGTACCACAAAATAGTCACTGTACGTGAGGGCGAGTACAGTAACAAGTGAAAAGAAACTCTGAAAACCGATGTTACCATCCTGACATTCACTGGTTCAGGTCATTTGTTATTTTGCCCCTTGCCCGAAAGTCTTTTCCATCTCCAAAAATCTCACAGAACTCCTTTGCATCAGTATTTCACAACTTTTACCACTGGTTAAGTAGGCTGTGAAATGTGAATGCTATGGTTTTAATAACACATTCAATTTGCAATGGCATTTTGGTCTGTAGAAACCTAAGGATTCAAGGATATATAGATGCAGGATTTAAGTCTATTATTTTGCATGTGGCCAACTTAAGTTCAATCCCCAGAATCACATGGCCCCAGATACAGCCCTGGAGGCCACTGAGTGCCATTGGGAGTAGTCCAGGAAGTCCCTCAAGAACTGCCCGGTGGCCCTGTGATACCCAACACCACAGAAACTGAGGAGCACTGATTCCTCCCACCCTTACATTGCACCGTTGGCCCAGTTGACGGAGAGTCACAGCAATGGCCCCTGGCTCCTGAGCACTGTGTGGGGCAGTGGCCCAACCCCACCAAAAAAAGAGAGTTAAAAAAAGTCAGAATACTAAGTTTAATGTTACCATGAGGAATGTAAACTGAACATAGGCTATCTGTTCTGACTAGTCCTCAGTAATTAAAGACAAGCAAGACTTTATTTGGTCATAAATGAACTGAATACTTCCATTGCTCTTTCCCCGTCCCCCACAACCATAAATGCTCTTTAGCAGAAAGCTACGAGATACTATACAGGGTTCCCTTCCTAAGTCCCCCCTATAATTCTAAGTGGTCAGATATAAAAACCACAAATAGGTCAGATCTCATGCAATCCCATTTGTCTCAGGAACGAAACAGTGTTTTTCTATTTTAACCATTCTAGATTCTCCTCGTGGAAGCTACATCACTTCAGTACTCAATCAAAAGTCACCCAACTGTTTTCTACTCAATGACCAGCATCTGTTCAAAAAGGAACTAGAGAAAAAATGTATTGTAGCACTGTCCTCCCGTTGTTCATCAATTTGCTCAAGCGGGCACCAGTAACGTCTCTATTGTGAGACTTGTTGTTACTGTTTTTGGCATACTGGATATGCCATGGTAGCTTGCCAGACTCTGCCGTGCAGGAGGGATACTCTTGGTAGCTTTCCGGGCTCCCTGAGAGGGACGAAGGAATTGAACCTGGGTTGGCCTGGGTGCAAGGAAAACACCCTACCCACTGTGCTACCACTCCAACCCATAAAAAAAAAAAGGAATAGAGAAAATTCAACATTTCAAAATTGTGTTTTAGCCAAATGAGCACAAATGAATTGAGATATTTAAGAGTGGCATTCTAGTTGTCTCTCCTTCACCTCTTTTTTCTGGAAGGAGGGACTTGAGTTTGAGCTCTATCTACTGGCAAAGAGAGTAGTCAGTAAACCTTAACTATTAAGAACTAAATAGTAGATTTGCTAGAGCTTGGGGACCAGGACAGTCTGTCCTGTTTCCATTACACATCTCCGCTGTTGTGGCGAAGAGCAGCCTCCGGTGATGTGTAGAAAAACGGCTGTGCTGTATACCCCGCCCCCCAAAAAAAACCTTCTGGATGCTAACATTTAAATTTTGCATAATGTTTGTATATCACAGAATATTCTTTAAATGGTCTTCTTTTGTAAAAAAATGTAAAAACCATTCTTAACGGTGGAACAGACAAAAGTTCATAGTTGGAAGATTATAAAATTCATGTCTTCTCTCCACCCTGTCCCGCTTTATTACTTTATTACAGCCAAGTAAAAGTATAAAACTAAGAACTTCGTTTAGGTTATCATTATTTATTTGTGTTCTGGAGTCACATCCAGAAGTTCTCAAGGTCTATTCCTGACACTGTGCTCTGTGTTCCCTGGTAAATGTTTGGGGACCCATATGTAATGCCAGAAATCTGAACCAGGGTTAGTACTACATTCTAGCTGCCAGATGATCAAAATATTTCTCCCCCCACTTTTTTTTTTTTTGGTGGGGGAGGAGGGCACATTTGGTGATGCTCAGAGTTTACTACTGCTCTGTGCTTAGAGATCACTCCTGGTAGTCTCCAGAGACCATTTGGGGTGCCAGGGATTGACTCTGACTGACTCTGCAAAGAAAGTGCCCTACCTGCTACACCACTGCTCTGGTTCCAGATTGTCACTGTCACTGTCTTCCCGTTGTTCATCGATTTGCTTGAGCGGGCCCAGTAACATCTCCATCGTGAGACTTGTTGTTACTGTGTTTGGCATATTAAATACATGACGGGTAGCTTGCCAGGCTTTGCCGTGCGGGCGAGGTACTCTCGGTAGCTTGTCGGGCTCTCCGAGAGGGGCGGAGGAAGGTTCCAGATTACCAATTTTAAAGCATGAGACCAGATATTTGAACAATCATACCATATGACAATCACAATAGAACAGGTTATTGGCAGGGAAGGTAGATAGGCTTAAAGCACTTATGTGTCTAAATTATGTCTACAGATATATTCATATGAATCAATTCTGCATTTAGTCTAGTTTTATACATTATCGTGGTCCAAACTGTATGAACACCAACTGATTTTTACCCCTCGTGACCTGAACAACTAAAGTTAATTCCTATATAAGCAGTTCATTATATCTTAGAACCACAAAGGCTGATCATCTTCTTTACACATAAAGCAAACGAAGTAAAATGCTGATTAAAATGCCGATCATGGGGTTGCAGTGATAATACAGTTGGTAGGGCTTTTGCTGTGAATGTGGCCAAAGTGGGTTCTATCTCTGGCACCCCTTATGGTTCCCAGGCCCTAACAGGAGTGATCTTTGAGCACAGAGTCAAGAGTCAGCTCTGAGCACTGTCAGGTGTGATCCATACTCTCCACCAAAAATACACCACCAATAATAAAAATTTAAAAAGCAAGTCATGTTTCTTTCCTCTACTACTCTTCTCTAATACAGGTTATAACTCAGTCTACAAGGCCTAAAAATGATTGTCTAGAGGCTAAGGATGGGGCTTAAATACAAGGATCTAGTCCCACCCAATGTCCTCAGCACCATGTGATTCAGTGTTCCCCCTCCCCAGGCACCCACTACAGGGCCACGCACTGTCCACACAGGGAATGGACCCACAGAAATAATTAAAAAAAAAAAACTCATAAAGGGAGGGTTAAAAGGAAGGTCCTCCAGACACTGGGGAAGGGAAATTGGTACTACGATTGGTGGGTGCAGTAAAGAAACATGGGATCCCCTAAAATATTAACTTTTATACTCCTTAAGGCCAATGATATATCAATAAGAAGTAATGAGTAGGGGCTGGAGTGATAGCACAGCAGGTAGGGCGTTTGCCTTGCACACGGCTGACCTGTGTTCGATTCCCAGCATCCCATAGGATCCTCCAGCACTGCCAGGAGTAATTCCTGAATGCAAAGCCAGGAGTAACCCTTGTGTATTGCCGGGTATGACCCAGAAAGCAAAAAAAAAAAAAAAAGTAATGAGTAATTAAAAGTAAAATATAACTAAGACACATTTTTTTGAAAATAAAATGGAGATTTTTAATTTGTAAGAAGACAAGCATTAGCCCATAGTTTGGGGGGTAAGGGGAAACACCAAAGCCCCACCCTTTAAGATTAAATGTAGGATTTCCAACTGCCTAAGCAAAGGTCTAGTTGCCATGACAATCACAAACACTGTCACTGCAGTATTGTCATTTTAAGACACACCCCTGAAGGGTGTGAGAGCTATTACTGTTTTAACCCTTCAAAATACCTGTTCTTTAGTGCTTCCCTGCTTTTTGTTTTTACAACTTTACTAGGGGACTTTCTTTCCAGATAAGGGTCTATTTTTCCCTTTGGAGGACATGTCTCAAAAACACCTCTGCAGCTCTGCAGGGTGACAATGGCTGAAGGTGCCATTCAAAAGAAAACAAAACAAAAAAAAAAACACCCTCAAGGAAATATACAAATTCCATTCACAGACACCATCCTGAAGGGGCACACAGACATTTAAAAGCAAAACAGCCCCTCTATTGAGAAACATAACAATTATGTGGCTAACATTAGGGCAACAAATTTTCCCCTGCTTTGCTCTTGCCATATGCCAGTCATTTTCTCCCTATAGTTTCCATTTACTGTTTCAAACATATGTTGCCACTTATTGGCCAGGAAAGAAACCTCTGAACTACCCCCTTTATGTATGATGAAATGGCAGACGGAATGGAGCCGGAGAGAGAACCATTAGCAGTTATTCACACTTCTGTTTTCTCTTAACTTCCTTTTCTCTAAAGTTTATTCCTCATATGCTAGGAGGGATGTGTAATCATAAAGACATCCGTGACTCATGCTTTAGAATATGGAACCACAGAAGTTCCCTGTAGAAGCAAACAGCTCCCTTTTCCAGAGCGACCCACATGCCTCCTCTACACCAAGATTATCTGGGTAGATCCAGGCAAGATCAAACATAGGTGAGGGGCTCCTTTGTAAAACCCTCACCAAATATCAACATTCTTTTCCTGTCTAGCTATCGCTG
Organism: Sorex fumeus; assembly: GCF_029834395.1. NCBI lineage: Eukaryota > Metazoa > Chordata > Mammalia > Eulipotyphla > Soricidae > Sorex > Sorex fumeus. Next base: position 7,265 of record NW_026606098.1, on the reverse strand, counting down.
CAAAAGTTTACCCAGCATTTAGTCACAGCCTTCTAATAAGGCACCTGTTCCATGGGATCAGGTTGCTAGGGGATTGATTGCCCAGGTAAAGAGGGGAAAACATGATAGAGATTAGTTAATATGAAGGGGTTTTCCACCGAAGATGAAGGGGATTTATGGGATAAACATTGAAGTCTGGTGTTAAGGTGCAGTAGCAAGAAATGAAGGCTCCTATTGGTTTGCATTATTATTCTCTTTTAGCTGAAACCAACCTCAACGTCAAAAGGCATTGGCATCAAATCCAGTTAGGTCAACGCTGAACTGAGTTCCTTGAACTATATCTGGCAAACATTACCAGGAACTTAGTTCTGGAAAAGATGGGCAACATTAATTAGTTAATGAATTCAATGCAAAGTTCTGGCCCATGCACACAGCAAGACAGTACAAAAGTTCAGAGAACCCGCCTCTATTACCCACCATATATTATAGAAGTGGCAAAAATAACAGTCCTACGGAGCAACAGCCCATCAAAATGCAAGGAGTCAAGTGCAAAGGCAATTTAATTATGATTCATCCCTTCAAGAGGGATGTTTTCAACTTTTCCAGTCATATGTACGGGTGACTGAAGTTGCCTAAAAGAGCATGCTGTCATGCTTGAACCTAGGAGGGCTAGGGATGAAATAGATTAAGTTTAACTGTCATGGACACATAAAATATATGCTGGCATTCTTTGGGTAATGAACACCTGACTTGTAAATGCTCCTTCTGCATAAAAACCAGCCCACATTCTGCTCAAAAGGATGACACCTGGAGGGCAAAAGTATTTCCAGAGTACTGAATTTTCTTTTTCTTTCCTTTAAAAATGAAAAAAAATTGTTTTTTATTGAATCACTGTAAGATAGACCCTTACAAAGCTGTTCATGATTAGATTTCAGTCACACAGTGTTCTAACACCCATTCCTCCACCAGTGTACATTTCCAGAACCAGTGTCCTCAGTTTCCCTCCATCACCCCCCAAACCTGAATCAACCTCTCTCTCTCTCTCTCTCTCTCTCTCTCTCTCTCTCTCTCTCTCTCTCCATTTGGGCATTGTGGCCATACAGATTCTGAAAGGTTATTTTGTGTATCCTTTTACCTACTTTTAACACTCAGTTCTTGTCCATCGTGATCATTTCCAACTATTGTCATACTGCTCCTTTCTCTATCTTATCTACCTCTGCCCTACACATACTTGTGGTAGATTCCAATCTTTGACCAGTCCTCCTGGCTTCTGTTTTCCCTGGCCTTGGATATTAGTCTTCTTATATACATATATATGTATATATATGTATATGTACATATATAATTGTGGTATATAAAATAAATATGCACCACAAATGAATGCATTGATTCTTTATCTGTCCCTCTCCTTCCGACTTAATTGACTCAGCATGATACTCTCCATATCCATCCATTTATAGGCAAATTTCATGACTTCCTTTTTCCTAACAGCTGCATAGTATTACACTGTATAGATATGCCATAGTTTCTTTATCTAGTCATCTGTTCTTGGGCATTCAGGTTATTTCCAGATTCTGGCTTTTATGAATAGTACTACAATGAACAATGGAGTGAAGATGGTATTTCTGCTGTATGTTTTTAGGGCAAGTTGACCAGGACTGTCATGGATATGGCAGGGAGGCACTCACCTGGAATCCATATGGGAAACATGGAACTCTAAACATACATACCATGTGTTGTGTAAAACACAGGTTTCCAGCCAGCTCATAGAGAGCTGATCTGAGACTGAGTTTAAATTCTATCCATTGGTGCCAGAATGATAGTACAGCAAAGTGCAGTCACAATCAGTTCATAAAGAGCTGATCCAAGATGGAGTTTAAACTCTGTACATTTGGGCCAGAGTAGTATTTCAGCTAGTAGGCATTGGCCTTGCATGAAGCCAATCCCCAAAACCCCATGTGGTCCCCAAACCCCACCAGGAGTGATCCTTAAAAGCAAAGTCAGGAGTAAGCCCTAGGCACTGCCAAGTGTGGTCCCAAGAAACCAAACAAACAAAACCACTAAATGTTTGCATTTATAAACTGTACTATACTATACTATTTTGTTGTTCTATACTACTTAATGCTGTAATAATTAGTTTATGTATAAATCTTGAGCTAAATATTGTGCTTTAGTATATCACTATACTAATGTATTTACCTAATTAGAGCTAGGTTTGATTGCTCATTTAAACCTCCTTATGCTAGTTTGAGAATATGCTTGGTATATAATAACAACATTTTAACGGGAAATTAACTTTTAAATGAAATGCTGAAACAGACTTCGCGAGATGGGAAACTTCTACATGTGAAAGGTTATTCACTTCCTCTTGCTGTAAGAATATAAAAATAGCCTATGAGTTACATAAATTCTGCATCATCTCCTGTTTATCCTAGAGCAAAAGAAACCATAATCAAAGTCTATACATATCAGATATGAAATACAAGAAAACACATACAAACAATAGTTATTAGAGAAAAGTTTACAAGACTGATATGACCAGTGACTACACCCTGAGCGGATACAGCATCAGACAAGCTCATCAGTTGCTAAATATCTTACATATTCACAATCACTTGATCACTTGACATCCCATTACTCATCAGTTTGCTCACATGGGCGCCAGTAACATCTCCATTCATCTTTGTCACATGCTAGTGTAGCCCAATGGCGTCTGCTCGCTCCAGGAACACAAAGAGCCTCAAACCGTTCATTCAGGGTCTTTTTATCTTTTTGGGTCATACCCGGCGATGCACAGGGGTCATTCCTGGCTCTGCACTCAGGAATTATCCCTGGCGGTGATCAGGGGACCATATGGGATGCTGGGAATCGAACCTGGGTCAGCCGCATGCAAGGCAAACACTCTACCCGCTGTGCTATCACTCCAGGGTTCAGGGTCTTGACGAAGAAGTCTGACCATCAAGTAGTGGGAGATTTGGAATATCGAATACCCGGGTCGGCTGCATGCATGGCAAACGCTCTACGTGCTATGCTATCATTTAAATAATATATTTAATTATTTACATATTTACAATAGAGGTGCAAATGGGACAGAATTTTATTTGAACTCCTAAGTTCCATCTTCTTTCACACCTTTCCAGATGACAAACTTTTTCCTCTGTATGAAAAGGGAACTTTATGTGCCTTGTGTAGTTTTTTAACCAGCTTTCTTTTCTTTTTTTTCTTATGCGTTATACCCAGCAGTGCTCAGGGCTTACTCAGGAATCACTCCTGGTGGAGCGATAGCACAGCGGTAGGGTGTTTGCCTTACAAGCGGCCAACATGGCCGAGGCGGGTTCAATTCCTCCGCCCCTCTCGGAGAGCCCAGCAAGCTACCGAGAGTATCTCGCCTGCACGGCAGAGCCTGGCAAGCTACCCGTGAGGTATTCGATATGCCACACATAGTAACAACAAGTCTCATGATGGAGACGTTACTGGGCCCGCTCGAGCAAATCGATGAACAACGGGAGGACCGTGATTATGCCAGGGATCAAACCCGGGTTAGCCCCATGCAAGGCAAGCACCCTACCCACTGTACTATCGCTCTGCCCCAGCTTTTTTTTTTTCATTTAATATCTGTACAACAAATTCCTAGCTATAAATTTTTTGAAGCAGAGGATTTTCCTTATTTCCTACCTTATCCTGGGAAATTTTGAGAGTATGAGTAAAGAGGAACTAATTTTACTGAAGCCTATTATATGCTAACCTTATGTTGCTCTGCTGTTGTTTTTACATTTTTGTTCCCTTGTTCTGGGGATTTGAGATCACACTCAGAAAAGTTTACTCCTGGTTGTGCTCAAGAGACTCAATGCAATGTTGGAAACCAAACCAGGATCAGGTCAGTCACATTCAAGTCAAACGTCGAACTTCTATACTATCTCTCGGGTCCTTAATGTTTTTATTTGGAGGCCACATCCAGTGGTACTGGGGCGCTACTGCTGGCTCTGTGCTCAAGGGTTACTCCTAGCATTGTTCAGGGGACCATGTAGTAATGGGGATCAAACCCAGGCTTCCCACATGCAAAGCATGACCTCAGTCAATTGAGTTAACTCTCTTCCTTGCTGGTTCTATGTTAAATGAAACTTTTTCTCCCTCAAATTTAATGAATGCTTACTGTCCGGTTAGGCAAGCTTTAGTAAGAAAAAAACTGCAAACCACTGTTGATTTAATAAAGAGTATCAGATTTTTTTTTAACCTTAAAAATGCCTTTTATGCTAGCAGTGACATCTATGTTTAATAGTATCTGTGTAGTCTATAAAGGAAATGTGGTAAATAATAAACTCTGTCCTAAAGAGACATAGAAATTATAGAGCATAGAGGACTGTAGAGATCCAATAAGTTGGAGGATATTTTGTGAAGACGTAAACAAGCTGCTAAATTACACTAAAAGAATTAACAACATGCTTTCCAGTACTGCTCAAGTTTCACGAATGCATCATTCTCATACCACACCCATTAGAGTTCTTGCTTCCCTCCACCAATGTCCCAAGGACCTCTCCCACCCACCCTGCCCCAGGGAACTGTCGAACTATCTACACCATTCTTAGATGTCTACCGTGATTAAAAAAAAATTCATAAAACGATTTTGTTTTTATTGAATCACCGTGAGATACAGTTACAAAGCATTCATGTTTGAATTTCAGTCATACAATGATCGAACATCCATCCCTCCACCAGTGTACATTTTCCACCACCAATATCTCCAGTATCCTTCCCCCTCATCCCACCCCCTACCCCACCCCCACCTCTATGGCAGACAATTTCCCTCTTACTTTCTCTCTACTTTTGGGCATTATGGTTTGCAATACAGATACTGAGAGACCATCATTTTCATAAAATTCTGTACTTTAAAAGGCTATGATATTGGGTTGGAGAGATAGCAGGGTATTCACTCTGCCATCCCTGGGACCACAGATGGCCCCTCAAACCCTGCCGGAAGTGATCTCTGAGCACAGAGCCAAGAGTAAGCCTGGGTATGGACCCAAAGCAAAACAAAACAAAAAAACTATGGTGTTAATTTTAGACTGAAAAGACCTAAATTCTACAAAACAGACAAGTTTTAAGCTTACCATTCAAAAGACCATGACTTGGGCCAGGGAGACAGCTCAGCTTGTAGAGCACACACATACACACCTGTCATATGTGAATTTGACCCCTGACACAACAGACCCTAAGCCCCACGGCGCCCTCCCCCCACCTGCATACCATATTCTCCATCTTTCAGCAGCACAGGCTGTATGCCCTCTTTAAAAACAATAATAATGAAAGTGAGTGGCTGGAGAGAAAGTACAGTGGGTAAAACACTTTCCCTGCACACGGCCAACCTAAGTTCAACTCCTGGTACCACCAAATAGTCTCCTGGGTACCACAGGGATTGTGCCATGAGCATCACTAGGTGTGGCTCAAAAATCACAGAGAGAGAGAGATAGGGAGAGATAGAGAGATAGGGAGAAAGATAGAGAGAGAGGGAGAGGGAGATGAAGACAGAGAGGGAGAAGGAGAGATGAAAAGAGAGAAAGGAGGGGGCAGGAGAGAGAGAGAGAAGTAACACCAGAACACAATAGGCTATGTCCTGACTCCCCTCAGATTTCCTCATGGGAACCCTTTAAGAAAATAAACTCACAGACACTCCTGTGGCCCACTAAGGTCTCTATTTCATAGCCACTAAGAGACAAAGGACAGGCGGAATCCACAAACTTACTAGGAATCTAAAAAATGATGTACAACATATTTTGGGGAACAAAACAGTTTTATATGTGATAATTTCCTAACTTCCTGTTTTGGCCTTAAACTTCGCTTCCAGAACAAAAGGTCACCTACTCTAGCAATTTAAAGTGCAATCCCGAGGCCCAGACTAGCTGCATGAGATTCTTCATACAATCACAGTCTGTAGGCATTGTTGAAATGTGCTGAGCACAGACTTCTGCAGTTACGTTTGTGGAGGCCAACACCAAATGGGGTCTCTATACAAAAATTTTTTTATTGAAGCAGCATGAAATATACAGTTATAAAGTTGTTCATGATTGAGTTTCAGTCGTACAGTGCTCCGACACCCATTGCTTCAGCAGTGCACATTTACCACCACCAATATCCCCAGTTCTCTCCCTCCCTTTCCCTCCTTCCCTTCCTCCCTTCTCTCTCTCTCTCTCTCTCTCTCTCTCTCTCTCTCTCTCTCTCTCTCTCTCTCTCTTTCTCATTTTCCTTTTAGGTACTGTGGTTTGCAATACTGTTACTGAAAGGATATCATGTGAACCACTTTATCTCCTCTCAGCACTGTTTTTGTCCCAAGTAATCATTTCCAACTATCATTGTCATAATCTTCTCTGTATCGTTCCAATTTTAGTATATGTGCTGCCGAAGCGAGCACGATAGCACAGCGGTAGGGCGTTTGCCTTGCACGCAGCCAACATGGCCAACCGGAGTTCGATTCCTCCGCCCCTCTTGGAGAGCCTGGCAAGCTACCGAGAGTATCTCGCCCGCATGGCAGAGCACCCCGTGTCCCCGTGACGTATTTAATATGCCAGACACAGTAACAACAAAGTCTCCAATGGAGACGTTACTGGGCCCGCTCGAGCAAATCGACGAACAACGGGAGGGCCTTTACCTTTACCTTATTGTCATAATGGTCTCTTCTCTGTCCTAACTGCACCCCCCCCAGGGGTCTCCATAATCTTTATTCAGAAAATTACTTGTAACTTACACACAAGAACTTAGTAATAACCCAGTAAGCCCAGAAGGCTCACATGAGCATGAGTCTATCTATGGCCAGGTCAGTGATAGAATCTGACTGGTTCGTAAGATAAGTCATGTTAGCTTCCTTACTCTGATAGTTCCCATCATAAGATAGAAAGGCAAAACACTCTCTCGTTCTCTATTTCTGTTTTCTGTGGTGAGGGCAGTGAGGAGGATCTCCCAGCTCCTTAGTGATATCACAAAGGCTGCTCCATTTACTGTCTGGGTATGATCCCTGGAACTGATGAAACCTTATTACTACTGGGTGGTGATGAGGCCTGTCAGGTGAAGACACCAGCGCCTCAGGATCTCAGGAAAGCAAGTGAAGCAACAAGTCATGTATGAATGCACACCTTCATATATCATTGTTGTTGTGAGATGATATTACTGTATGTGAACCGAAAGAGCCCCAGCAGCCGAAGACTTCCAGAACCAGCCACAACCAGGCTGAGACCACTCTCCACATGCATGAAGGTACCGGCAGAGGAACAAAGGCAAGCGGTTCCCGGGGCTGA